>NC_044558.1:44113034-44724572 GCF_007565055.1 Rhinopithecus roxellana | reverse complement strand
GGCTATACATCAATGTCACTTGTCATTCAGCTTCACAGCGCCCTCCCACTGTGGGTGAAGGTACTTTCCCACCCCACACTGGGCTTGGGCATGTGACTTGCGTTGGAAGATGGGAATGAAACAGAGGCTTGAAGTGGACTTACCTAGTTTCTTTTATCTCTGGCATTCCTGGCATTTTCCTTGAATACGACGTGTCCTGGATAGCCAATGATTGAGGGAGAATGAAAGATTCATGGGGCACACCTGAACCCAACATAGAGTCTAAACCTATCTATCTGCCCTCATCTAACCAGCAGACCTGTGAGCATAAGAAAGCAATGCTTATTTTTATAAGCCACTGAGTTTGAGGTGATTGCTGTAACAATAATAAGCTTGCTGGCTTATTATTATAAGCCACTGAGCTCCTCATGCAACATCATTTCAGTAATAGCTAACTGTCCCCAGTTACACAAGTCCCCAGAAACACTTATACCACCCTAAGAAAAGGAGAGTCTCCCTACCTTGATCAGAACTGACTTTATTTGATTTAAATAGATGTACCACTTCTTGCACCTGCATGATATGTGGCAAAAATTTGTTCCTGCTGATGTATACGTGTGTGTGTGTGTGTGTGTGTTTGTGTGTGTGTGTGTGTGTGTGTGTGTGTGTGTGTGTGTGTGTGTGTGTGAATATTTCTCAGTCCATGCTCATGGTCATGCTTTAGAACCACTAGATTAGATGACCTCTAAGGTTTCTTCCAAATCTAAAATTTCACGATTCTGTATCATCCAGCTCATGCCATTTGTTCACTGCTTCACCTGTATCTCCTCCATTCTGGCAGTTTCTGCTTCAAGATAAGTGCAGGGCATTGTCTGCCCCCCGCTTTAGTGTCATTATTTCTGAGATCCTTTGCAACCAGAAAATGCAAGAGGCCTCCACCCACCCAGAGGTTTGTATCACAGCCTTAAGATAAGAGGGCAAGGGATGAGTACAGAGATGGAGTGCATGTGGTGTGGGTAACCCCACGGTATGGGGAGGAGCGGTAGGAACAGTTGTTCCTGGAGGATACCAACCTTGATCCTAGTCTTCCAAATCAAATTGCTGCTTGCAGCAGATTAAGTCAGCTCCTGGAAATAGGGCAAATAAATTTGCCATTTGAATAGAAAGTATACAACAAGGAAGAAATGTAACTATGTGGAATATTGGAAAGTCTCATCATCATGGATATCCCACTGACATCTTGGAAATTCCTAGGTAGGGCCTGTCCTTAAATACAGGTGGATATTGGGAGAATAATTGCTGTGTGCTCTCTCTGTCTGTCTCTGTCTCTGTCTCTGTCTCTCTCTCTCTCTCTCTCTCTCTCACTGTTTCTCACACACACGTGCACGCACACACACACAGACACACACACAAGCTTCCTATAACTTCTGGGTAGCATACAAAGTTAATAGAATATAAATACCATCTTTTAAGGAACTCCTGAGTCCTTTTAAAAAAAACTTTAGGGAGAGTCTCTCTCTGTCTCCCAGGCTGGAGTGCAGTGATATGATCATAGCTCACTGCAACCTCGAACTCCTTGATTCAAGCGATCCTCCAATCTCAGCCTCTTAAGTAGCTGGTAGTAAAGGTGTGCACAACCATACCTGGCTAATTTTTTTTTTAATTTGTAGAGAAACTCATCCCTGAGCACTTTTAGAATTACAATTCATAAGGTGTCAACATAGAAAGCAGACTTGCATTCACATTAGCCATGAAAAAACTCTTTCTATCTAAAGACCTTAAAGTTTACTGGATTAAAAAGAAATTTCTTTATCTATAGAGATTATAGAATTGCTTCTTTTGTGATTTCCTTCTCTGTCTCTCCTAGAAGGCTGATCTACTCCTACTTTACTCTTACTGATCCAAATCATCCTACTCCAAAGAAGCTGAATTGAGGGTTAGACAGACCACAGACTCTTTTATTGTCTCACTACTATAAAAGAGTGATAAAGATCCAATAAGCACTGCTCACTTTTCTAGAACATCTTGAGACCCTGGTCTCTTTCACTGGTAACCTTTAATTCTGGTTCAGGTGGTGAGAATGTATGTGTGTGCGCATGCAAATGCATATGTTAGAAATGAGAATACATTTTAAAGCACAAAATAAACTTTTCAAAAGTATACCCGATGTTAAGTCACTCTGGAAAGCCATATGCTTATTGCAATTTTGAGGCATTCATTTATCAGCAAGGTTTTGAAGGCTGGCTACACTGAGTGGAATATGGTCATTTAACAATGTAATCTTTGTAAGGTTCATCAATCTCATTTAAATAAATATATCAGTTAAATAGATCAATTTCAGTTAAATAAAATTATGGTACATACAGACGATGGAAAGTATTTCCAACTCTGAAGCTCTTAAAAAGAATTATTTAGCCCACCTCCAAGATATGCTGTTAAGTGAAAAAAGACAGACACAACAATGTGTTTCGTGAGCTACTATTTATGTAAGGAGAAAAAGGATATATATGTGTATGCTTATATTATAAAAGCCCAAAACATTTCTGAAAGACTACACAGGAAACTATAACTGTGGTTGCCTGTGGGAGGGTGGCCCCAAGCAAGGCATGAAACCAGAGAAATGTATTTGCGACTGTGTATTTGAATTTGTTGTACATGTATATATTTTGCCTATTCAACAACAAAAAACTCAAAATAATAAAAAAGAAGTCACCTTTAGTCCCATCTTTAGTAGTTATGTGTTAGAGCACTCTACTGACATGAGGCTGGGCTTTGGGATCAGACAGGTGAAGATTTGGACCCAGGATGGGCTCGGTGGCTCATGCCTGTAATCCTAGCACTTTGGGAGGTAAGAGGGGAGGATCGCTTGAGCTCAGGAGTTTGAGACCAGCCTGGGTAACATAGTGGGACATCCATCTCTATTTCTAGTTTTAAAAATGAAATAAAATAAAATAAAAATAAATAAATAAAAGATTTGAATCCACATGTTAACTGGGAGACTTCCTGGAGGTGCCTTACCTTCTCTGACTACCCATTTACTTCTTTGTAAAATGAGGAAAATGATAACCACCTAAAAGGATTGCCTCCAGGATTAAGAAAAATAATGAAAGGAAAGACCCAGTAGGCACTCAGAAAACTTTAGTACTGTTTCCTCCCTGCATGTAGGAAGGGTCCTGGTTTGGTTATGTGATGTCCTTAGTAATTTTTTTTTTTTTTTTTGGAGACGGAGTTGTACTCTTGTTGCCCAGACTGGAGTGCAATGGCGCCATCTCGGCTCACTGCAACCTCTGCCTCCCAAGTTCAAGCGATTCTCCTGTCTCAGCCTCTTAGACAGTAGCTGGGATTACAGGCGCATGCCACTGTGCCTGGCTAATTTTTTGTATTTTTAGTAAAGATGGTGTTTCCTCATATTGGTCAGCCTGGCCTCAAACTCCTGACCTCAGGTGATTCGCCCACCTTGGCCTCTCAAAGTGCTGGGCGCCCAGCCTGTCCTGAGTAATTTTTAAAGAGTTAATTGATTGTAGCCTGTTTACATTCAAAGTTTATAAGCAAATCTTTGATAAGAAGTGCCTCTGTGTACTACAGGGACAGATCCTGGGAGCCGACCTCGGTGCCTCAAAACCAAGATCCCGGCTGAGGCATTGCCTTGGAAGGAAGGTGGGTGTGAAGAAAAAAAGGAAAGAAAGGAAAAAGCAAATTTTTCTCTTTGTCTCAGTGCATGAAATTTCACCATTAAAGTTCTCTCTTTTATATCTTGGTGGCTAGTAAATCCCTAGCAGCCCTAATATAGATGATATTTAAACCTCATCTGCTAACACTTTGCAGGGAATTAGTTTAAGCAATTAAAATCTTCCCTTTCCTCAAACACCACCACCCATAAAACAGAGAACCATGAAAGGGAAGGCCAACCAGCCTCTAGTCTAGTCCAAACTGTAACCTGATGAGATTTTAGAAGTTACTCCTTCCTCAAGACCCTTTACTGCCATCTGCTGCAAAAATTTAGTATTAACACATAGATTGCCCTATGACTGCAAGACAATGGACCCTCTGGGATTGTGCAACAAACACAGAGCCTGCAGAACTGTGAGCAATGCCCCAAAACAAGCTTGACAGTTTTGTCAAGGGCTGGCACTACTGCAGCACAGCCGCTCTTGATCTATTGCTGTCCCTTCAGGCATGCGTCCCATGTGAATTCTTTCCTGCCAGGACTTTCCTTGATAACTCTTGCCCATCCATGGTACTAGATGACTATTGTTCCCTTTCTCCAGAACCTCTAGAATGGAATATTTGCAGGGCCCCTTCAGACCATTTCAAAGACCCCTTTAGGTGTCCATGACCTCCCAGGTGTAAAAGTTTTTAAGGAGTGTGAATTCATTTTTCCATCATTACTTGAGGCAGCACCATAAATTGTGACAGTCAGTGGAGGCCTAATGGAATGCAGCATCGCACGCGAGCCCCATGGATGGGAAACAGACCTGATTAGGTGCCATCAAAACAACACAACTGGCCATTGGAAAGTCTGCTGAGGTCTTAGGTGCTGAGGAGCAGGAGAGAAGAGGAGAAAGAAGTCCTGTGGGGCTCACACAGCCGGCCAGCCCCTCATCTCAAAGACAGAAATGAGGTTTGGCTTCATTCTTTTCTGCCCACTGATTGCTTTATTTCAAATTACCCTAACTACTTAGCATGGCAAATTAAGTTGAAACCCCCAAAAGTTTGCGGAGAATGCCATCTAATCTGATTAAAAGGAATAGTCCCGTCACAAGCTAGGGAGGAAATGGAAATTACTCTGCGTGCACTGCTATTAAATAATTTGCATAGACTTGCATATGGTATACATCAGAAAAGCATATGCTCTTTAGATTTAATGAAATAATTTTCCCTCTCTAAAGACTCTTACAGTCTCTGTCCTTCCCTATCTGTCTTTTCCTCTTCCCAGCTGTCTCTTTTTGGATGTTAAAATTATTTCATGGGAAGGGTACATAGCAATGCACAAATTACATGAAATATGTTAATAATCTTCCTGCTGGCAGGGCTGGGAGGCCCTGAAACTGCATTGCCAAACTTCCCAAATGTCTCCCTTGTCAATCTCACATAATTAAAGGCTCCCTTTACAGCCTTAAAAGGTTCAGTTTGATTCATTTGGGGCTTCCATTGATGGGGGAAGGGTGGTTAAAACCAATCCTTTGGCTCTACTTTCCCAAATAATGTCTTCCTAACTCTATGGAATAGAATCTAAATGAAAATGAAAATGAAAGGAAAAATTGCCATCAAGCCCATGTCATCTACATCAGTGGAGTCTATGACACTGCCATTGTGGTTGCACATGTGCAGTAATCATCCTTGAAAGATTTTTGTGCCTGATCTGCTTTTCAGGATTCCAAACCTTTGATGAATGTTAGCTGCTGTTAAAGCATCGCCCCGATTCTATCAATGGAAACAAGGAAGCCCCGATAGGTGAGTATGATGGGCTAGTGGCTAGTGGCCGGGGAAGGGAAGGGGAGGGGAGATGAAATCTATCTATTTTTGTATTCTCTATGGATATTCACTAGTTTTTTAGTAATATTTTAGCAGATCTCATGTTCAGTTGTAATGTAGCCAACAGAGGAATTCTAGTGAATTCCCCAACAAAATTACATTAGGATCAAATGTGATCGTTATAAACACTATCCAGATGTTGGGGATGGACTGGATATAACTCTTTAAGCCCCAAATTACAGTATAATAAATGCAAGCATGGGGATCTGCCAATACATCTGAACTTTGTGTCGGAAACTAGGTCTGACCTTAATTTAACTCTGTAAGGACCTAAGAATTTCCCCACTTGTATAGTTAGGATGCATTCAAACATCTCCAAGTGCTACATTGTCACGACTTTTATCACTTACTTGAAGCATGACCATATCAGATTCTGGAGTCAAGCCAATCTTAATGCAAGCATTTTATTAACACATTTAGAAAGGAAACAGAATCACAACTAGAAATAACTATTGAGGTTATGAAACAAACCTGTGAAATGAAATACAATATAATATTAAAATCACATTTATCCTTGGTAAATCTCAGGGAGTTAAGATACTATAATAAGCACACACTAAAATATTGTACTATGTAAACCAGCAATGCAAATTACTACAGGCTACAGAGAAAGATAAAATTTGGCGGGAAAAAATTTCATCTTCTGCCCCTGAAATCTTTTCATAATGCAGGGTAGTTAGAACTTGATAACTCTGTGTGATAGCTCAAGATCAGGACCGAATATATCATAATTAGAATGTCAGTGGTTATAGGGAAGATAAATATTTCAAATATTCTAGTGTCAAATATTTTAAAAGAATAGGCCCTTTGGAAAGCTGGAATCAATAGACTAACCAATTTGTTAAGTAGTAAACTTTGGGATGACTGCTATCTGCATGATATTGTGTTGGGTAATGCTGGAAGAAACAGAAAGTAAAAGGAAAGATTTTAAGGACTTCCAAATATGTATCAGGTCCTTTAAGAAATGTATGTTCTTTATCTGATTTTAATGTAGGACGTATCAAACCACAGAATGGTCTCCTCCCTGGAGAAACTTAAAATATAGTGCCAAAGTTATGAAATATACAACCCCCCAAAATTCAGAAGTTAAATCATCAAACAAAATAATAGATGTCGTGACCAGGTGCGGTGGCTTACGCCTGTAATCCCAGCACTTTGGAAGGTTGAGGTGGGCAGATCACCTTAAGTCAGGAGATTGACATCAGCCTGACCAACAGGGGAAAACCCCATCTCTACTAAAAATACAAAAAAAAAAAAAAAAAAAAAAAAATAGCCGGACTTGGTGCCACATGCCGGTAGTCCCAGCTACTCAGGAGGCTGAGGCAGGAGAATTGCTTGAACCCAGGATCCAGAGGTTGCAGTGAACCAAGATCGCGCCACTGCACTCCAGCTTGGGCGACAGAGCAAGACTCCATCTCAAAATAATAGTAATAATAATAGTAATAATAATAGATGTCACAAGTCAGCATAAGTAAAGTTTTGAGGGTCTCTGCGCATCTCCCACCACCAACTCTCCAAATGAAAAATGCTATTTGTGTCAGTTGAAAAGTATTGAAAACACCTGAAATCTGCTACCAAAAATGTGAATGCTATGTCATGATTATAATTGTTTACCAAGAGCGTTTTTTTAATCATTCTTTTTTTTACAAAAAGAAGTAAAAATTTATCATTATCACATTCATATAGCCTGTGAATCTCCCTTTGCTCTTTCCTGCTCCCAGCCCCTTATATTTTTGTGACTTGCTATATGACATTGAGGTAGACCAACAGAAAAAGAGTTCTCAGAATGGGAAATCTGAGTGAGCTGGCACTATGGGCCTCAAAATCATCTCAGAGGAATAATCCAAGTGCCTGTTGACAGACAATCTGATACACAAAATGTGATATATACATACAATGAGATATTCCTTGACCTTAAAAAGGAATGAAGTACTGATGCATGCTACAACATAGATAATAGAGAACCTTGAAAACATGATGCTGAGTGAAAGAAGTCAGACACACAAGGACAAATATTCCATGATTCCCTTTATATGAAGTATTTAGAGTAGTCAAATTCAGAGACAGCAAGCAGAATAATGGAGACTAGCGGTGGAGGGAGGGGAGAATGGGGGGTTATTGTTTAATGGGTGCAGAGTTTCTGTTTGAAATGATAAAAAATTCTGAAAACAGTAGTGACAGTGGTAATGACTGCACCACGCTGTGAAAGTACTTAATGCCACTGAATTGCACACTTAGAAATCATTAAAAAGATAAATTTTTATGTTTGTATATTTTACCACAATAAAATATCTACTGTTTTCTCTCAGGAAAAAGCAGTAGAAGCCAAGATGCCCTGGCAGTGACAGCCATGAAGTGTGCGAGGAAAAGAGATTACACAGAGCATGGGTGGCGCAGGTTTACCTAAGGCAGTTTCCTCCCAGGGCCAGTCAGTATGTGTCAAACCAAAGGGATTGAAGATAACTGAGAATTTAGAAGTGTCTGACTCATCTAAAGGCAATAATCTAATCAAAAAATCAAAGCAGAACACTGTACAAAGTCTCTCCAGGGCAACGGTACCAATTTGTCACTCCTGATATTAGACATCAATATAACGTTAGACCTACAGCAGATATTTATTATGGGCTTTCTATTTCTAAGCCTGTCTTACCAGAAGATGGAGGTAGAATGTGGGGAGAGAAGGAGGGAGATAAAAAGAAACCAATAGCACAACCACCACCATTATTTACAGTAAGATTACTGTGTGTAAGGCCCTGGAAGTGTTCTATGCGCGTTTTCTTGTTTTTTGTTTGTTTGCTTGTTTTTGTTGTTTTGTTGTTGTTGTTTTGAGACGGAGTCTCGCACTGTTGCCCAGGCTGGAGTGCAGTGGCATGATCTCAGCTTACTGCAACCTCCACCTCCTGGGTTCACGCCCTTCTTCTGCCTCAGCCTCCCAAGTAGCTGGGACTACAGGCGTCCACCACCATGCCCAGATAATTTTTTTTGTATTTTTAGTAGAGACAGGGTTTCACCGTGTTAGCCAGGATGGTCTCGATCTCCTGACCTCGTGATCCACCCGCCTCGGCCTCCCAAAGTATTGGGATTACAGGTGTGAGCCACTGTGCCCGGCCACATTTTCTTATTTATTCCTTACAACCACAACCCATTCATTATCCTATGTTACAGATGCAGAAACAGAGGCAAAGTGCACAAGTCTCTCACAGCTGGTAAGTGAAGACGCCAGCCCACTGTCTAGCTAGAGATCACTCTAGACTTGAGTCTAGAGTCCCTGTCCTCAAGGCATAAAAGAAGGGTGGACCAGTGATCCTCAAACAAGACACTTTTTTCAAACATACAGGGTTAAAGAAACATGATATTTAAAACTGTGAGAGTAAACAAAGTTGGCAAAGTTAAGCGTGTAACAAAAGGAGATGATGAGGCCAGAAGCTCGTCTCACATCCATATGGAAGTGGAAAATGAAGGAAGAGAGCACAATGGAGACAGAAGAGTCATTAGGGATGGAGGAGAACACCGAGAGTGCTGATGACACCAAGTCAGAGGAAAAGAGGGTTTCAAGAATTTCAGTAATATCAAATGCTACAGAGAAAAAAGAATGGAGGTGAGGCTCCTACTACTAGGTTAGAATGCAATAAGAAACAACTCCATAATTTAGGCTTTAAATAAACAAGCTCTAACTCTTGCTCGAGATACATTTCCATCACTGGTTGACTGGGGGGTTCCTCTGCACCCTGATGCTCCTTCTCCTGGACCCAGGCTCATGGAGCAATGACCATCTGCAGCATTGTCCTTCCTTATGGGAGAGAGGACAAAAGAGCAGCTAAAGAAGGCTCAGCACCCATAAGCTTCGACATCTTAAGTGCACACGCCACTACCACTCATAGTGCATGAAGCCAAAGTCTGTCATTTAGCCACACTCAAATGAAGGGGTCGGGGAAGTGGAATTCTACCATGGGCCTAAAAGGAATCAGAAATAACCTGTAATCCCAGCACTTTCAGAGACCAAGAGAGGCAGATCTCTTGAGCCAAGAGTTCGAGACGAGTCTGGGCAATAAAGCATGACAGCATCTCTACAAAAAACAAATAAATTAGCTGGGCACAGTGGCATGTGCCTGTGGTCCCAACTACTCAGGAGACTGAGGTGGGAGGAGTGCTTGAGCTCAGGATGTTGAGGCTTCAGTGAGCCATGATCACACCACTGCACTCCAGCCTGGGAGACAGAATGAGACCCTGACTCAAAAAAGAAAGAAATATTTGTTGGACAACACTAATAACTATCATATAACCCCCAAGAGGAGTCTCAATAACAACATCCCCCCATAACCTTTCTAAAGTGCTCCACAGATTAAACACATTTCTTACCTATATTGTCTCACCGGAGCCTCACAAATGCAGATCTGTCTGATTATTTCCATTGTAAACCTGAGGATACAAGCTCAAAGAAATTAAGTTACTTGCCCAAGGTCACACAGTAGTAAGTGGTAGGGCTGGGATTTGAACCCTCATTTCCTGACACTTTGTCCAGTCCGGGGCTGTTTGCTTGATGCCTCTAGGCAGACAGTTGGGGACAGATGCCAGGTTGCAGTGGTTGTGAAATCAACTGGAAGTGAAGAAATGGAAGAGAATATGCTAAGAAGCTTCGATTTGGTCTTGCAGCCATGGGAAGTTTCCTAGCAGGAGAATGACCTACTGAAAGGGAAGTTTCAAAAGGCTTATTTTTTACAACACTTCAAGGGTGCCCCAGACAAGCACTCACACACACCTGGAAGGATTACTAATTGTTTCAGCCTTTCAGGACAGCAGTTTGGCAACATAGATAAGGAGTCTTTTAAAGGAAAGTTCATACTCTTTTAGAACCCTTCCTCAAGAATATAATCAGATAAGGATTAGACTTACATGTAAGGTCATTAATATTACAGAGAAGTATTTTAATAGCAAAAAAACAAGTTTTTTCAGAAAAAAATTAAATGTCCAAAAGTAGACAAATAAAATAATGTATAGTTTATCACAAGACAGAATGAGGGAACTTTTCAAACAACATTCTTAAAAAATTTCCAGTGGCATGGGAAAAAAATCTCCATGATATAAAGTTAAGAAAGCAGAATATAAAATTATACAATGTTAAGACAATTAGGAAAATATACACACAGCTTCACATTCTCTGGGTGGTTGGATTATGAATGATTTATTTATACTTTCTTGGGTTTTAAAATTTTCTACAACATACATGTGTTACTTTTATGAGAAAAAAATAATAAAAGTTATGGAAAGAAAAAGAAGTTGACAACCACACAAGATGAATTAGAAGGGAAAGAGTAGAGGCAAAAACAAAAAAAAAATCTGGCCTTTGATGGAGGGCATAGGGGGAGAGGGGAAGTTTGTTATTGTTGTTTTGTTTTGTTTCAATTAAAAGATGTTATACTACTTGTGGAAAAAAGAGGCACAGTCACCAATGGGAAAAGATTGGTTATTAACTACAGCAGAAATAGACCTACAGAAAAGATCACTAGTCACACACCATAGCTTTATTTAGCAGCCCCTCTTTTTATAGAAAAGAATACAATGAATTTTGACATTAGTCCAAATGTTATTTGTGTGGTTAGTTGTCACCTATTTATGGTTCTGAAAAAGATTGGTCTGTGAATACAAAGACCCCTGGGCTCCTGGTCTCTGCCATGAACTACTAACCTCTTGGGGAAATTGGCCTCAGTTTCCTCATCTGTTAAGAAGCACAAGTTAAAATAGATGATCTCTAAAATGTTTCCCAGCCTTAAATGCTATGACTATTTTAGTCCATATTAATTTCATATTAATGAAACCAACCTGTTAAGTGTATTTGTGTAAAATATTTTCAGCTAGACCACCCACCAAATCAAACTATTGGAATGCCTTCACACGTGCCAGTATTCTAGGTGCCATATTAAATTAAAATAGAGTTCTTTCTCCGGCATTTAACATTTTCAAAAATTGTTTGTAGACTTAAAGGAAAAGTGAGTTATGAGATTTGTGAAAAAAAGCTCTACAATGGGACTTTTTTTTTTTTTTTTTCTGTCCAAAGACTAAAAGAAGCCCAGTTGAGGTGGCAGATGGGGAACACACCTAAACACACAGACAACCTTTTGGTACCACCTGCCTTGCTTTCATACAGAGTGAGTAAGCTTGACTTTTTTTTTTTTTTTTTTTTTTTTTTTTTTTTTTTTTTTTTGAGACGGAGTCTTGCTTTGTCGCCCAGGCTAGAGTGCTGTGGCACCATCTCGGCTCACTGCAAGCTCCGCCTCCTGGGTTCACGCCTTTCTCCTGCCTCAGCCTCCGAGTAGCTGGGACTACAGGCGCGCACCACCACTCCCGGCTAATTTTTTGTATTTTTAGTAGAGACGGGGTTTCACCGGGTTAGCCAGGATGGTCTCGATCTCCTGACCTCGTGATCCACCTGCCTCTGCCTCCCAAAGTGCTGAGATTACAGGCATGAGCCACCGCGCCCGGCGACTTTTTTTTTTTTTTTTAATACAACTGCCTTCCAATAAGAAATTTGGAGGGATCCTCCAAATATAAAATGCAACAGGGTGGAAACATAAAACCAGATCCAACTCACCTGAATTTTCAAATAAAGAACAAAAGCCTTCATTTAATAAACAGAAAATATTTTATTTTTTTACTTTTTATTTTTCTTTTCAGTAGTGGTACTTCTTGCTATAGAAAATATTTTAAAGCAGGAGTCTACAAACTTTTTCTTAAAAGAACAAACTTTAATTTAGGCTTTGCTGATTATAGAAGAATCTCTGTCCCAACTATTCAGTTCTGCCTTCGTAGCACAAATTATTCATAGACAATTCATGAACAAGTGGACATGGTTTTGTGCCAATAAAAGTTTTTTACAAAAACAAAGGGCCAGCTCATTTGTGTACTATCTTAGTCTATTTTCTGTTGCTATAACAGAATACCTGAGACTGGATGATTTATAAAGGAAAGGGGTTTACTTAGCTCACAGTTCTGGAGGCTGGAAAGTCCAAGATCAGGTTAATGCATCTGGTGAGGGACACGTGCTGCTCCATAGCATGGCAGAAAAGAGGATGGGCAAGCAAGCCTATGTACAAAGAGGCGGGCTAGCTTTATAACAACCTGCTTTTGCAGTAACTAATCCAGTCTCAGGAGGAGAACTCACTCACTCGAGAATTAACTCAGCCCCTCGAGAACAGCATTAATCCCACTAATGACCTAATCATCTTTTCAATGCCCTACATCCCAACACTTGCACACTGGGGACAAAATTTCCAACACATGAATTCTAAGGGACTCACTCAAAACATAGCACCCACTCCTGTTGTAAAGCATTTTTTCTATTCACATTGCATCCAGTTATTAGGAGATAAGGGTGAAAAGGAAGAGGAAGAAAAACATAATGAGTGGCAAGACTGAGGTGGATGGGAGGAATGAGTGGGAGGGAGATAGAGAGAAAATGCAAGAAGGGTAGTGACTTGAGCCCAAGGAGGAATTTAAAGTTAATACTCACACGGAAGAGGCCAATGCAGAAAGAAAAAAAAAAAAAAAGAGGGAAATGAAGAGGAAGAAAGAGAAAAAGTGATAAAGAGAAACAGCACACAAGCATGAAACCTGTTTTTATTATAGTAATTGGGTCACAAAGAAAAATGCTAGGGGTCATTTATAAACAAAAAGCACTTATAACTAAATTTGGTGGGTTTTTTTTATATTTGATTTGCAGCCTTAAACCTTTTATTTTGCAGTGGCTTCTGTCTGTAATTCCAGTGCTTTGGGAGGCCATAGCAGGAGGATCACTTGAGCCCACGCACCTTGGGCAACATGGCAAGAATCCGTCTCTACAAAGAAATGAAAAGAATTAGCCAGGTATGATGTCATGCCCCTGTGGTCCCAGCTACTCAGGAGGCTGAGGCGAGAGGATCACTTGAGCCTGGGAGGTCAAGACTGTAGAGGGCTGTGATTGTGCCACTGTACTCCAGTCTGGGTGATGGAGTGAGCCCCTGTCTCAAAAAAATCAACCAATCTTTATTTTTTAAAAAAGTTTCAAAAACCCATAAGAAAAACAGACTAAAGAAGAAAGGCTAAAAGTAAAGGGATCCAAAGAAAAGAATTTATGACAATTTCTGAAAGGAGAGCACCAAATGGGAGCAGGGGCAGGACACAGTGACAGGTAGGAGAAAAGGAAAAGCAAAGGGTCTATTTTTCCTGTCCTCTCAGTCTCTACTTCCTGGAATTCCAAGTGCCAAGTCTGATCTTCAACCTCTAGAAATTTCCTGTTCAAAATGGCCAGTTGACACATGTCCAGCAATGGCTTGGCAGCCATCCCTCCTCAGCCCTTCGCTCATCCCAAGCCCAAGTGGTCTCAGCCTACCAGCCACTTGCCTTTCCAGAAATGGCTGAATGTCAAATCCCTCCCTGGCACTGTGAGTGTGTACACTGACAAGGGTGGAAAATTAAGCATAGATCCATTTCCTCATCCATTGGTCACACCTTAGCATTTCAAGTAAGAATTACACGGAAAGGACCTCCAGACCTAGGGGTCCTGTAGCACTTTGGTTCTAATGACTAAAGCAGACTCTACAGTTCTGACCTTGCAAGCATCATAACCTGAGGTGTGGGTATGAGAAAGAATAAAGGCCTCGGAGCCATTGGGCAGAATTACATTTAAGCCATCTCAATTAAATGGGCATTAATCTCTCTCCCTGCCCCTTTCATTTCTTTCTCTTGTGCTCCATTTGTCCTCCAGAGACAACTCAAATGACCTCTTTTCAATCCATACCTGGCTTTAAATAACACTCACATTCAGGAAGTTCTTCTTTACATTTAACCCAAATCCTTTCTGCTAAGTTAAAACCCGTTTCCTCAGTGGAGATTTGGAACAGCTGGTTCCCATTCTCTGTATGGCAACTCTTCTTAAAGATTCATAGGCTTATAAAGGATGTTCATACCAACCCCACCTAAGGCATACAGCTCCCTTAAGCATTTTCCAGTAATACTTTCCTATGCTTTTATCAATAATCAATTGCCTAGTCTGTGGAGATCTGACTCATTGAGCAAATTTCTACAGCTCAAGGAAGACAACATCCAGCAACTCAAGGGGCAAAGTGGCGTAAAGGCAATCACTTTTTACTTGAATTATTAAATACCTGCTTTTGTGAAGACACTGCTAACTTGAAGTTTGGGACAGAACGAAGACTGAAACTGAAGCAGAGTGTGTATGTCTGAGGAAGGAAGCATGTGGGAATGACCAATCCTTGGCCAACTGCCTACAGCTCTGCTCAAGAACATCTCTTTGTGTGAGCAAGGAGAGGCATCTTCGAATTTTAACAAATAGCACCCAATGTTGGTCTCTCTAAGTTTGTAACTGTCTTCTCCCGATCACATATCTCAAACCGTTTCTTCTCTAAAGCATTAAAAAAATATGTCCGGAATAATACAAAAGATCTTCAGCTGACTTTTAGGAGCAAACAACATATGCTCTTGAACATCTGTGCTTTTCCCATGCAATTTTTTTCCCATTATTGTCAAGAGAAAACTAGTTTAGTGGAATGTTTCTCCACAGAGGCATAAGTCTGTAATACTCCCTGTTGATTACATATAAAAGACACAAAATACTAGTTTATTAAAAGCAGCTTCAACCATTGCTGTACAAAGCAGTTCTCTGATGGAACAGATTTATGAAGTAACAGCTGAAAGGTATGCAGATCACAAGATACATGACAAATGTACTTTATTACATGGATCAGAAATACCATATGTACTAGCAGTTACTGTACAATGATACACAACACCCAACTAAGACTATTTAAAGGTTTTGCTGATATTGAAAACTATAAAGACACAATGTGAGAGTAAGAAAGTGTTTCATAAGATAGCATAATGCCAAGACAATTCATCGTTTTAGGATATTAAATACATTCTGCATATTAAAAACTCAATGTATTATAAAGCTATGCCATTCTTTAAATGAAAATTTGAAGGACTTTACTCCATTCATTTTTTTTTTTTTTTTACAGGACTATTGCAGTACCATTCATTGTTTAAAGCAGATGTTTATAACATTTTTCCATACTTTAAAGTGGAACTTAATGGAATGAATACCAGACCTAACATTAACAAAATTAAAAAGATTTCATATTTTATTTCCACCAAAAAAGACACTTAAGTCTACAGTTAATGTAGTGCCAAAAAACTATGTAGAGCAAAACAAGCATGGTACATTTCAAAGATGACAATTTATTACAAGGCATTTTTTTTTTTTTTGGCTGAAAAGAACTTTAACAGCTTTCAACCCAAATTCCAAGAACAGTTGGCCCTCTGTATCTATGAATTCCGCATTTGTGGCTTCGTCCTGAGATAAAAAATATTCTAAAGAAAACTACAGTTGCATCTATACTGAACATGTACAGATTTTTTTATCATTATTCCCTAAATAATACAGTATAACAATTATTTACATAGCATCTTCATTGTATTACTATAAGTAATCTAGAGATGATTTAAAGTACAGTCATGCATTGCATGATGACATTTCAGTCAATATAGACAGTGGCCCCATTAAGATTACAGTGGAGCTGAAAAATTCCTATGGCCCAGTGACACTGTAGCCATCTTAACATCTCAGTGCAACGCATTACTCAGATGTTTGTGGTGATGCTGGTGTAAACAAACCTACTGTGCTGTCAGTCATATAAAGGTATAGCACATACAATTATGTATAGTTCATAATACTTGATAATGACTATGGTTTATGGCTTTACTATACTTTTTATTTTAGAGTGTACTCCTTCTACTTAAAGAAAAAGTTGACTGTAAACAGCCTCAGGCAGGTCCTTCAGGAGGTATTGCACAAGAAGGTGTTGATCTCATAGGAGATGGCAGCTCCATGCCTGTTATTGCCTCTGAAGACTTTGCAGTGGGACAAGCTGTGGAGGTGGGAGACAGTGTAGATGGAGGCTAATGTGTTTGTGTCTTAGTTTTTAACAAAAAAGCTTAAAAAGTAAGAAAGGAAGTTTAAAAAATTAAAAATTGTGGAAATAGAAAAAAGCTTATAAAAATATAAAATATTTGTGTGCAGCTGTACAATGTATTTATGTTTTAAGCTAAGTGTTATGACAAAAGGGTTATACAGTTTAAAAAATTAAAACGTTTATAAAGTAAAAAAGTTACAGGAAGCTAATTTATTATTGAAGAAAGTTTTTTGTAAGTTTAGTGTAGCCTAAGCGTACACTGTGTATAAAGTCTATAGCAGGCCAAGTGCAGGGGTTCACACCTGTAATCCCAGCACTTTGGGAGGCTGAGGCAGGTGGATCACCTGAGGTCAGGAGTTCGAGTCTAGCCTGACCAACATGGAGAAACCTCATCTCTACTAAAAATACAAAATTAGCTGGGCGTGGTGGTACATGCCTGTAATCCCAGCTACTGGGGAGGTTGAGGCAGGAGAATCACTTGAATCCAGGAGGTGGAGGTTGAGGTGAGCTGAGATCGCACCATTGTACTCCAGCCTAGGCAACAAGAGCGAAACTCCGTCTCAAAAAAAAAAAAAAAAAAAAGTCTATAGCAGTATACAGTCATGTCTGAGGCCTTCACATTCACTCATGGCTCACTCACTGACTCACCCCAAGCACCAGTCCTGCAAGCACTATTCATAAGTGCCCTATACAGGTGTACCATTTTTTATCTTTTACACTGTACTTTACTGTACCTTTTCTATGTTTAGATATACAAATAGTTCCCATTGTGATACAACTGCCAACAGTACTCAGTATAGTAACTGACAGATTTGTAGCCTAGGAGCAATAGGCAATATCACATAGCCTAAGTGTAGTAGGCTATACCATCTAGATTTGTGTAAGTACAGTCTATGATGTTCACACAATGATTAATGATATTACCTAATGACACACTTCTCAGAACACATCCCAGTCATTAAGTGACATATGACTGTATATGGGAAGGTGGGCATGGGTTATATGCAAATATTTCACCAGTTTATGTAAGCGATTCAAGCATCTGTGGATTTTGGTATCTGCGAAGGTCCTGGCCCAAATCCCCAATAGATTCTGAGGGATAACTGAACGATGTTTGAATCCGTTTTGCTACATTCCAACCAAATGCCTGTCCACCTTAGACTAACACCCCAAGGCTCCCAAGGTGCCCATTTCAGCTCCCAAAATCTTGGTTAGAAGGTGCTTCCTTAAATCAAATAAAAGTCTGTCTCTCTGTAGCTTTCCATCATAGGTATTCATTTTATACTCTGGGACAAGCGGCCTTGCTCACTACTTAACAGTTGCATGACTTTCGGTAAATTTGTTAACCTTTCAAACTGTTTTCTCATCTGAAAATAGGGATAATTAGAGTATTGATCCCACAGTGTTTTAAGGATTAAATAATATACGTAAAGCATTTAAGAGAGTACGCATTCTCTAAATGTTGGCTGTTATTTTTACTGCTTGCCTACCAAATTAACCTTATTTGGCAACACATTATATTTTTTCCCCTGCTCTAAAATAACTGCAAAAGAACCTTGGCATTCAACTGTGGAAAATTTAGGGTTCTTTTTGTAAGCAGACCCAAGAGTGGCCCTGGGCCTCCTGGCTACCTAACAGTCCTCTGGGGACAGCAGAGTGACCTTTGACCTGATGTAAGTACTTAACAGTCCCACCTCACCCCTAAACATTTCCCTGTAAAATTGGTATGTGTCTACTGCAACGGTGTTTTTATTAATATATGCAGGCAAATAGAGGGAAAAAGATATATTTTGTGTCTAGCACAAACTTGAATCACTCTGCCAGACGGCATCAGAAGTTAGTCACTTAACTAGTAAGGTTAGCCAACAGCTTAGCATCTGCATTTCTATTGTAGTATTTATAAATTTGGCAATACCTTAGATTCCTCCCAATTTTATGTTGTGGTCAGCACTTCCCTGAACTACACATTGCTGCCCCTCACCATCACCACCAGTTCATTTCAGATAGTTGATTCAAGTCATTTATAGCTATTTTTCTTCTCCAGCTCTTAAGCCATATCCCAGAAACATGGATCCAAATTTTGAAAATATCCAAATTTCCTAATAAGCAAATATATACTGCAGAATCCTTATTTGATGTAGCATGTGAATTACATAGTGGGAAGAGATATCTACACTAATGTGACAGTAGAAAACAGGATGTGGTCAAACCCACTACTTGATTCTACCTTAGAGGTTCAACTGCAGTTTGCGTTTCTTCTCTGATTAGTACCTTGGGCAATTAATGATCATGGCCTACACCTTCCCCTTTTGGACTGGTCAGCCCATTCCTAATGAAGCGTCACCTGGGGATATCCAGGCTGCTCTAGGTCTAGAGACTTGAGGAGGTTCTGTACATCATTATTCTACTTAAACGTGCTTTTTATCTGATCCTGAGCCCGCATGAACCCAGTCTATCATAGGTTGACCCAAAAATAGGTATTCTATCCTAAAATCACCTTTCTCTCTTAGCAAGAGTTTGCACATCCTTGAGAGGCAGAATGGCATTGTAAGAGTATAGGCTCCAGAGCCACACTGCCTAAATTTGAATCCCAGATTTCAGTTTCAGTTGTATGGCCTGTGTGCCTCAGTCTCCCCATGTGTAAACAGAGATTACATTAGTACCAAACTCAGATAACATTAGTACCAAACTCATGAGATTGCTTGGCAGATTAAATGAGTTAATACTTGAAGCAGGTTTGATCATCTTTAATATTTTGATTTCAGACTTAATTTCTTAAAACACAGAAAGTGTTACATTCAATTCCTAATGTGATTTAGCTCACTCAATCTAATTCCAAAATGATTTGGTGCTTACCTTGAGCTCCATCTTGTGGCTTTACAGCAGTTCTCTAGAAAATGTCAGTCAAAAAGATGACAAATTTCAAAAAGATAAGCTAATTATTTAAAAGATAAAAGGACTATGCTATACTTCTCGATTTGTAATCTTTAAAAATAAAGTGACAAAGATGTGACCATACCCCTGCACTAATTTTGAAATGCTAGTCTAAATTTCCTGCCAATATTTGGAGGTGGGGAGAATCTTCCTGGCAATCTTCAGGAACTCAGTGCCTTAGAGGCTACTCACAACACTGTGTCAGTAAACTTCTCTTCAGCAGTCACCTTTCCAGAGGCCATATGACACTTGAGAACATGATTCCCGCGTATGTTTTTTGGTAACGGTACTTTGATTTTTCATTTTGTTAACTTTTAAGTTAAATCCTGAATGGACAAACTTCATGACTGGACACACTGAAGTGAAAACCCTAACATCAGAGAGGCTCTGGATGAAAGCTCAAAGCTACTATCAGTAGAATCAAATTAGACGTTATCAGTCACAGAAAACATGAACATAACCCTAGCACTGGTCTCTATCTCAATGCTGCCAAAATGTAAATAAGTGCCAAGTGTGTAATATCACTCATGTAGACTTTATTTTTGAGATGGAGTTTTGCTTTCTTGTCCAGGCTGGAGAGCAATGGTGTGGTCTTGACTCACTACAACCTCCACCTCCCAGATTCAAGCGATTCTCCTGTCTCAGCCTCCCAAGTAGCTGGGATTATAGGCACCTGCCACCATGCCCAGCTAACTTTGTATTTTTAGTAGAGACAGGGTTTCACCTCTGGTCTCAAACTCCTGACCTCAGGTGATCCACCTGCCTCGGCCTCCCAAAGTGCTGGAATTTGGTGTCGGCCCCCTTTTTTAAAAGTCATAAAAAATGTCTACATTAGGCTGGGTGTGGTGGCTCACGCGTGTAATCCCAGCACTTTGGGAGGCTGGGGCAGGTGGATTACTTGAGTCCAAGAGTTTGAGACCAGCCTGGGCAACATGGCGAAACCCTGTGTCTACAAAAATACAAAAATTAGCTGGGCGTGGTGGCACCCACCTGTAGTCCCAGCTACTGGTGAGGCTGAGGTGGGAAAATCACTTCAGCCTGGGAGGTGGAGATTGCAGCGGAGCCACGCCTGTGCCAATCACTCCAGCCTGGGTGACAGAGTGAGACCCCAACTCAAAAAAAAAAAACGTAAATAATTCAGCTAGTATATTTATAGGCTGGTATTGTCAGTGGCTTAACTGGATGTTCGCAATTTTTTTATTTTATGAATAAAAATGTACATATCCACTTTTCCCTCACAAATGCTATTGTGATTCATACCTATACCAAAAGGCAACAAAAGTCATGAATGACATCTGTCTGTCTTTTTTTTTTTTTTTTTTTTGAGACGGAGTCTGGCTCTGTCGCCCAGGCTGGAGTGCAGTGGCTGGATCTCGGCTCACTGCAAGCTCCGCCTCCCGGGTTCACGCCATTCTCCTGCCTCAGTCTCCCGAGTAGCTGGGACTACAGGCGCCTGCCACCTCGCCCGGCTAGTTTTTTGTATTTTTTAGTAGAGATGGGGTTTCACCGTGTTAATCAGGATGGTCTCGATCTCCTGACCTCGTGATCCGCCCATCTCGGCCTCCCAAAGTGCTGGGATTACAGGCTTAAGCCACTACGCCCGGCCGACATCTGTCTTTCAATTCATATCTTAGCTGTTAAGAAATTTTAAGCATTTAAAGTTATCTACCAACTTTTCAATAAACTATTGAGAAAAATGAGAAGAGCCTACTATATTTAAATAATTCCAAGAGTTTACTGGCATCAAATTTTATAAGTTTAAATTTTCTGAAACATTTGGGTCATGTCCTCTTTATCTCTGTATTGTGCCCAATTTAGCAGTGTGCCTGACACAAAGTTTGTGACCTCATGACCAAGTGGCCTTATTCTAACATATTGCACATTTTACTTGAGTTCTCCTGGGAAGTTAACATCCTCTTCTAAACAGATACACAGCTCTCAGCCCTATGAGAGCAGAAATCTTACTTTATTCAATCTGTTCCAAGCATCTGGAAAGTCCCTAGCACATAATAGGCACTCAGTATTTGGTTGTTCCAGTTAACATATGAGATGGTTAATCTGATTATAGTGAAATTCAGAGGGAATGCTAAGTTTAGATTGCTTAACTAAAAGTAAATTTAAATAAAAGTGAATTTAGCAAACTGTAGTAAGACAGATTTAACTAAAAATCATTTCTCAGAAAACTAGTTTCAAAGATAAGAAGTTAAACAGGTTTCTTTACCGCTGGAACCCTGTAGGACTATTCTAATCCTAAATTAAAATCTTTTGTAAATCATCAAGTATGTAGCATTTCCCAAATTGATGTGAACACAATTTATTTATTTTTTAACCAAGCATCCAGAGAAACTGATTCTGAAGAACACACTCTGGGAAATGCTGCATGATACTATATTAGGTTACACATGAACACTAAAGAACATTAAATCAGTTTCCATTAAAAACCTGAAATGTTCTAATTTCCTAAAAATCATACTGACTTGTATATGTTAATATTCTACCTAAAATTAAGACAAGAAAACATTTAATTGAAGAATCTGGTCTTCTCTAGGACTAAAAAACCTTAAGCATATATGAAAGAAAAAAAAATCAAACTTGAAGATCTACACACAAAATATCTTTTATTCTGTGGAATCAAAGCTCCACACAAGTACTTTATAAGATCCATTAATGTTTTTTTTTTTTTTTTTTTTTTTGAGACAGAGTCCTGCTCCGTTGCCCAGGGTGGAGTGCAGTGGGGCAATCTCAGCTCACTGCAACCTCCACCTCCTGGGTTCAAGCAATTCTCCTGCCTCAGCCTCCTGAGTAGCTGGGACTACAGGTGCGTGCCACCATGCTCAACTGATTTTGTATTTTTAGTAGAAATGGGGTTTCACCATATTAGCCAGGCTGGTCTTGAACTGAACTGGTGATCTGCCTGCCTCGGCCTCCCAAAGTGCTGGGATTACAGGTGTGAGCCACCATGCCCAGGCCTAATGTTGTATTTTTAAATGATATGATTATACAACAGCTTTCTTTAAATCTAAGTTCACAAAAATTTGTCAGTACATCATCTGTTTTATCTCTACTGACTATAATTACCACTTGTAAAAACGTCTAACCACATTAATACCTGACAGAACTTTGAAGCCTGATTATAACTGGATATTGGGTAGCATCCAATTAAAGTATCAGTAGAGCTTGGATGTATCAAAGAAAATATTTTATTTAAGTTCCCAAAACAAACTTCAGGAGTTATGCTGGGTTTGAACAGAAGAAAAAAGGCCAAGTTAAAATAGGAAAACAAATAGTTTTCATTTGGTGGCAGCTGAAATCAAAGTATACATGTGTATACATTCTAATCCATCATCTATCCCGTGTGGCATTTTCCAAGGTTTTAAGAGTCTACCAGGCCAAACCCTTTGCCACTTTCACTGCTTTTGCTTTGCTTTTCCCCTTTCCTTTCTCTCGCTTTGCCTTCAGCCTTTTTCTTTGCCTTTGGTTCATCCATATTGGGTACTGTCCATGCTGGTCTAGAAGAGTCTTTTTGTTTCTCTTAATATCAGTCTCCATTTTCATGTCATCTGCATAAAAAGATGGAAAAACTGTTAACACCATGTATGAAAAAAACCACCCTGTGTATTAGCATACATATTAATGCACTGAGCATATTAATGCACTGAGAATATCAGAACATTAGAACTGAAGGTAGACCGAAAATAGAGAAGAAAAAACTTTCTAAAGAATGCTGGCATGATCTCTTCCTTCGAATAGTAATGTTAAATAGGAAACATTTAGGATGCATGCTTCTGAGTTAGTACATTAGTAGATATATGGTTCTGAGCACATGTGAGTTACAAGAACATTTCTCATATTAAGTGATTCCTTGAGTTAAGCCAGTAAGCCCACCTACACTTCTAAGGGATAGACCTTAGATGTAATGAACTGATTAGGAATGTCTGGCCATTTCTTATGAACTTGAACTAAATTATAATGAACTGAGAACGAACTTCTAATGAACTCGATGGAGTAGTCAGCAGCAGGGTTGTAATGGCAGAGACAGGCACTCAACAGAGAAGAAAGACCTGGACACATCCTGGGACTGGCATACTTTTCCTAGCTAGGTAACACTCAGAGATCCAGCTCTACTGATAGGAGACTTGGCAGGAAGCTCAGTGCAAGCATGCTGTGATACACCTAGAACCTTCTCCACTGTGAAGGACACGTCCAGAGTCCTTCACTGGGACCTCTTTACCAGGATACACAAGGTCTTCTATTATCTTGACTACCTGGCATTGTATTAGATATTCATCAGTTTCCACAGTATCTAGAATAGTGTCTGGTATATAAGAGCCAATCAATAACTAGGTGTTGAATGATTATTTTAGGTGCTGTTCTACTTTATGAGGATATAGTGGTCCATATGAGCTCCTAGCTCTCACAGAGTTTACGATGTTCTGTTGAGGGGAGAATAACTAAGCAAACAGAAATAAAACCTCAGCCAGGTATAGTATCTATAAGCTTCTGTAGTCTCAGCTATTCAGGAGACTGGGGTGGGAGGATCATTTGAGGCCAGGAGTTTAAGGCTGTTGTGGGCTTGGTCACACCTGTGAACAGCCACTATACTCCAACCTGGGCAACAAAATGAGATCCTGTCTCCAAAAAAAAAAAAAGAACTGGTAGGCACTGGTACGAACATGTTACGATAATGAGGTTTTTAGGCATGACAGTGATATAATCTGATTTACCTTCTGAAAAGATCACACTGGTGGATATGTAGAAGATAAATAAGAAGGGAACAAGAGCGGAAGTGAGAAGTAAAAAGGCTCCAATAACAGTACAGGCAAGAGATGACAGCCATCTGAATCAAGGTGAAAGCAGGAGAAAAATGTATACAGATTTCTAACTTATTTTTAGGACAATCAGTAAGACTTGCTAATGGTTTAGATACGGGGAATAAAGGAAAGAGGAATCAAGGATGACTACTAGGTTTATGGCTTAAGAAATCAGGCAGGCAGTTTAAAGAGTAGAAATAAGGAAAAACATGAATTTGAGGGTAGAGATGAGAACCAAATTGATAACACACAGATTACTAAATGTGGAGACTCCCTCAGTCTCAGTCCCACCAACCTTTAGCTCCTAAAATATCTAAGAATAGGGGCATCCAGACATTCCCCAGGCAGGACATAAAAGAATTTCCCTCTGGGGATGATGATAAAAAAAAAAAAAAAAAAAAAAAAAAAAGACTTAACAGATTCTGATATAAGAGATCTCTGAATAAAACCTCCTGGAGCCATTCCAATTCTTCTATACATCTAGTAGTTGATATAACCTCTCCCACACCTTGTCTCCCTCCAGCTTCCAATTATCATTGTAGTGCCGCACTTTTAAATACAAACAACGACCACTGATCACCAGACATTTGAGAAAAGCTTCTAATATGAAAGAAAGAGACAAAAGTAAAGGAATGAATTGCTTGGGAGGGAATTCCAAGAGGAAAGACACACAATACATACCATAGATAAAAATTTCAAAAGCTAATTAATACCCTTAGGAAAATCAGAGAAGATATAAGCCCATTTAGAACACAGAGTTCATGACTCAAGGGGCATTTACAAAACACAAAGAACACAAAGCTATGAAAAAGGAACAGCAGGCCAGGCGCAGTGGCTCACGCCTGTAATCCCAGCACTTTGGGAGGTCGAGGTGGGCGGATCATGAGGTCAGGAGATCGAGACCATCCTGGCTAACACGGTGAAACCCCGTCTCTACTAAAAATACAAAAAGTTAGCCAGGCGAGGTGGCGGGCGCTTGTAGTCCCAGCTACTTGGAAAGCTGAGGCAGAAGAATGGTGTGAACCCAGGAGGTGGAGTTTGCAGTGAGCTGAGATTGCGCTGCTGCACTCCAGCCTGGGAGACAGAGCAAGACTCTGTCTCAAAAAACAAAAAAAAAAAAAAAAAAAAAAAAAGAAAAGGAAAAAAGGAAAAAAAAGAAAAAGAAAAAGGAACAGTAAAAGGAAAAAAGAAAAACTTTTAGAAATTAAAAATATAAGAGTAAACCAAATAATAAGAACCAGAATACAAGGTCAAGGAAATTAGAGGGTATAACAAAAGAAATAGAAAACAGGAGAACAGGAGAGAAAAGAAAACAGGATCAATCCAAAAGAATCAAGAGTGGATGGGCATCTGGTATCTAGAACATATAAAGAACTCTTAACAACCCGATAAAAAAAGACAAACAACGTAACTGAAAAACGAGGCAAAAGACTTGAGTAGACCTTTCTTCAAAAAGATACACAAATGGTCAATAAGCATATGAAAAAATGTTCAGCCGGGCACAGTGGCTCACACCTATAATCCCAGCACTTTGGGAGGCTGAGGCAGGTAGATCACTTGAGGTCAGGAGTTCAAGACCAGCCTAGCCTGGCCAATATGGTGAAACCCCATCTCTACCAAAAATGCAAAATTCAGCTGGGCATGGTGACACATGCCTATAATCCCAGCTACTTGGGAGTCTGAGGCAGGAGAATTGCTTGAACCTGGGAGGCAGAGGTTGTGGTGAGCTGAGATCATGCCACTGCACTCCAGCCTGGGCAACAGTGAGACTCCATCTCAAAAAACAAAACAAAACAAAACAAAACAACAACAAAAAAACAGTTCATTCAACGTCATTAGTCATTAGGAAACTTCAAATCAAAATCACAATGAGAATCTATTTCATACCCACTAAGATGACTATAATCCAAAAATGGAAAACAAGTATTAGTGAGAATGTGAAGAAACTCAAATACTCAAACACTGCAGGTGGGAATGTAATATAGTGTGGCTGATGTGGAAAACATCAAAAAGAATTATCATATGACCCAGCAATTCCACTTATCAAACAAAACCTTGTGCACCTGAATGTTCACAGCAGCATATTCACAACACCCGTAAAGGGAAAGAAATCTAAATGTCCAGTAACTGTTGAACGGATATGAAACGTGGTACATGCAATGGACTATTATTTAGCCTTAAAAAGAAAGGAAGTACTGATATATACTACAATGTGGGTGACCTTCAAAAGCACCACACTAAGGGAAATAAGCCAGGCACAAAGGTATTATATGATTCCATTTATAAGAAATATTCAAAACAGGTAAATCCACACATGAAAAGAGCACATTAGTGGTTGCCAGAGGCTGGGGGTAGGAGGAGGAGAGACAGACTCCTTAATGGGTATTAAGTTTTATTTTGGGGTGAGGAACGTGTTTTGGAACTAGAGCTGATGGTTGCACAACAACATGAATGTACTAAATACCACTGAACTGTACACTTTAAAATGCATAATTTTATGTTATGTGGATTTTGTCTTAACAACAACCAAAAAGAACCAATAAGGAGGGGTGACGTGTGTGTGAGGAAATGAAAACAGCAAGTTATGGCAAGTGTTTCAAAAAGTTTCAAGGACAGCTGAAATAAAGCAGCAGATTGAGAGAACTTGAGGTCAAGGGAGAAATTTTTCTTTCTTTCTTTTGACATTGAACATCCCAGAACACATCTATGCTGTTGGCAATGACCCAGTGGAGGAGACTGATAAGGCAGATGCCATGAGTACAACCCCTGAGAATGTAATGGGGGAGAGGATTCAGAACACAAGTGGAGAAACTGGCTTTGGAGAGAACATTAATAAAAAAGGGAAAACAGACCATACATCTGAATTCTTATAGATTTGGGTAGTGGAAAAATGAGGATATTTCTGTTGGTTGGCCCCTTTTTCTCACAGAAGTTGAAGTAAAATGCTTTTTGTAATTTTTATTCATATGGAGTGGGAGAAGGATGAAATGGGAAGAAGAAAAAGTTAAAAACAGCCATTTTTAAAGGGAAAAAAAATCCCTAAGGTTGCGAGATTGAGAATACTGCTCTCTTCCTTGGGCATAAGACATCAAATAAATGTATTTCTATTTTAAAGTCTAGGTATTGCAAATGCTTAATTTAGTTTGCTGCCAAATTGGTGCATTAAATGTGCAAAGAGCAGCATTAAGTCTTAATCACTTCATGATTAAGACACAAAGGTTCCTAGAATCTGTCAAAATGAAATACTGAAACCCAGTGATTTTCAGGAAAATAGTATAAGGGCATAGGACTCATAGAATGGGAATTAGATCTTACAAAGAGTAAAATGAAGACCTATGCTGCCTAGGCCCTGAGTGAACTGTGTACCCTTCCAACCAGAGTGTGTCTAGATTTGTCTACTCCTGTAGAACTATTTATTCCTGAGACATGGAGGCTACTATATAAGCACCAAAGACCCACTCTAAATAATCCAAAACATACCTATATACACGAACGGACTTGATAGATTTTTTTTTTTTTTTTTTTTTTAATGAAGCACAGAGGGGCTGGGCACTGTGGCTCATGCCTGTAACCCAGTGCTTTGGAAGGCTGAGGTGGGAAGAATCCGCTTCAGCTCAGGAATTCAAGGGTGCAGGAAGCTATAATCACATCACTGCACTCTAGCCTAGGTGACAGAGGGAGGAGACCCTGCCTCAAAGAAAAAAAAAAAAAGAGAGAGAGAGAAAGAAAGAAAAAGAAGCAGCATACTCACCTTTTTCATCTTTCACCTCACACTGCATTTTCTCTTGGCAATGTTTGCGTTTGGGTACCACCACAGTTGCTATCTCTTGAACATCTTTCATTAAAACATCACCTTCTAGTTTGAGAATACTTTTAAGCCTGCTGAGCTCCTTTGGGGCATTCTTTTTTCTCTTTTCAGCACGCATCTTTCTTTTCCACTTACTCCGTAAGCTTTTAGCCATGTTTTACCTGAAGTTAACAAAAACACACATTCAAAAGCAAATCTTTAATATAAAAAAGAAAAAAGGCAAATCTTTAGAAAACCAGGCCAACAGATATCTCTACAAAACAAGTGAAAAGTAAAACTCTTCAATCTGTTCACTTTTTATGACAACATGCAACTTATATGAAGATCAATATGGTACATACAATCACTGAATAACAATTAAGATATCAAATCAAACTTGTAGTCATAAGCAAACTACAAATCAAACCAATTCTGAAAGCACCTTGAATTTCTTTACAAAATACAGAAATTTAATTTCCCCAGAATGCAAGAGCATCATCACCTTACATTTACGCAACAGCTTACAAATTACAAAATGATTTTTTTAACACTTCACCTCATCTTCATTATCCATCCTCTCAAGCCAACCTAACGACTCTAAACTTATCTATTCCTACTCTTGTTTTCTTTCCGCTCGGTTGGGCCCTAAATCCTCCACAAGGTGCTCAGTGTGATCTTTTAAAAGAGCATTCACTAGCCGGGCGCGGTGGCTCACGCCTGTAATCCCAGCACTTTGGGAGGCCGAGGCGGGAGGATCACAAGGTCAGGAGATCGAGACCATCCTGGCTAACACGGTGAAACCCCGTCTCTACTAAAAATACAAAAAATTAGCCGGGTGCGGTGGCGGGCGCCTGTAGTCCCAGCTACTCGGGAGGCTGAGGCAGGAGAATCGCGTGAACCCGCGAGGAGGAGCTTACAGTGAGCCGAGATCGCGCCACTGCACTCCAGCCTGGGCGACAGAGCGAGACTCCGTCTCAAAAAAAAAACCATTCACTGCCTTTCTTCGAGTTCTTTAAAGACCTCCCCTCATATATATATTCAAGATCTACAAGGTCATTTGTTATCTGTCCCCTGCCTCCTTCAACTCTATTTCATTTCATTCTCCATCCCCCTCCCCGCAGGCTCCAACTACTTCTGAAAGACTCCAAACTATCTCTAAGTCAGTGCCTTCATGTTTGCTGTCCCTATATGCCTGGCAACTGCTCTTCTCAAGGCTTGCTCCTTCATTCGATACCTCAGAAAGGACTCCTCTGACCTCCGTAACCTCCCTTCCCTGCTTAATAGGTATTACAACCTGAAACTACTGTTTTCTGTCACGCCCCCCACCCTCTCCCCAGACTGCAGACTCCACGAAGGTAGAAGGAAAGGTCTTTTTCACTGCTGGATGGCCCAGTGCACAGAATTTTGCATACTTGTTGAACGAATGACTAACATTTTTTGAACGCCGGCAATCACCAACTCATTCCGCTCCCTTGTCTACATAACTCAACCCTTGCAAGGGGCTAGGAAAGCGGGCGGTAAACAACCTTGAGGGCCGAAGTTAACTTCAGCGGGAGTGAACAACAGGGGAGAGGGCTCCACTTCACCCAGTGCACTCGGAAGCCGGAGGGCCCCCACCAAGAAGAACACGGGGAACCCTCGCCCTCAACCAAGGCCTGCATTGCCGGACCGGAGCTCAAGTATAGCCCACCAAGTGTCAAGAAACGAAATTCTCCAGGGGTGGCGGAATCAAGTCCCAAGGCCCATGTCTCACTGGACCGGTGACGCGCCGAACTCACCTGAGAAACGAACACACACGCCTCAGGATCACGCCGACCGGAAGTCTTTACACTTCCGTCTTCCGGGCAGAGGACACTCGGGCCAGACGCATTGCATGCCGGGAGACAAAATGTCTCAAGAAGCCTTGAGAGGCGCGATTTTGGAAGCCGGGCGCTGACGAGCTTCCGCCTTTGGTGTGATCGCGGACCTAGAAACTCGGTCCGTCCCATACAGGTGTCTGTAGAAGTCGGATTTGGAGAATGCGGAAGCGTGTGCCGGTCAAGGTTAGGCTCCAGGTAGGTCCGCTTTCCGGACGTGGGCAGGGTAGCCCCCAGACTAACCCATGAAGTGAACCTGGCCAGGGGACCCTACTTGTCAGATAGCGAGCTCCGTGCCTACCTTTAGATCTGACCTCACCGTTTACAGGATACACATATATTTCCTTAGATCAACTCAGCCTAGATCAAGTGTTCTTCCAGAGGCCGTATTGAGATCATTTTTATTTGCAGCCTGTGAATTTTCTCATCTCGGGTGATGGCCTCACAGATGTACACATATGTCAAACCGTATCAAACTGCACACTTTAAGTATGTGCAACTTATTACATGTCAGTTATACTCAAAGCTGTTACCCAAAACAGAAAACAAGCTTTTCCCACCCCAGAGAAGAATTTAAAGGGTAAAATGATCAAAGGATTTCAGTTCTACCAATGTTTACCTGTCTGATCACTTACATATCAAGACAGAATGCTAAACCTAGGACGATTGTCTTAGCTCACGAAGAACACTTACTTTACAACTATTTCTAATGGCATAGGCTTTGAAACCATATAGGTCTGTGTTGTATTCTTGCTTCCAATACTTGTGAACGATATGGGTGAGTAACTAATGTCATAAGGGCCTGAATTTCCTTGTCCCTAAAGTGAACATAATACAACCTAATTGATACTGTAAGAGTTCAACAGATGGTACCCTTTTTACATTATAGTTTCAAACGTATAGCTGCACAGTAGTATTTGTAAGCAATGTTTCTAGAGATTTACGACATATACCCAAAAATCATGTCTTTGATGCTGGCCTGGTAAATTCCTGCTGGTTGCTAGAAAAGAGGGTTCTGAGGCAATCTATGGGTACCTTTTTTCTTTAATTTTGTGTCCTTTATGAAACCATGCATAGTATGGAAGTTACTGAATTCAGAATATAGCAGGTTTAAAGAGGCTGAAAAAAACTTAGAACATTTGATACAAAAAAAAGGAAGCATGCCTAAGAAACCTGGTTTCTTTAAATGAGATTTAGTTCTTATAAAGCAAGTGAATTTCTATTTTACAAGTTAACCATATACTGTACCTCATCTTTCAAATGAGAAGTTAGCTTCCTCACCGAAAAATATATGTGCACATTGCATTTTAGAGAAAGCTCACATTCTGATAGTCCATATTTACTGTATCTTGTTTAACATACCAGAACAAGACTTTTGAATAGGCACTATTATGAAAATGTCATGTTGTTAAAATACCATGCCATGATTTAGCATTACAAGTGCTTTAAACAGCTGAGTAAAACACCCTTTTACTTTCTACTTATGTCCCCTCACCAGTTATATAAAACCAGTTCTAGAAGAGTTAAGTGGCCTTAGTATATTTAAAAGTCTAATTCATTCCTTCATTCATGCCTTTGAATATGCACTCCATAGGCACTATGCTGAATTTGCAAAGATGAAGGAAATTACTGTTTAGGAAACTTTATCCCTTAATGGACAAACAAGGCTTAAGGGTCCAACTAAACGTTGCAGTGGCTCATCACAGAGCTAGAAGCCTATATACAGAACTAGAGGCACAGTGGGTGGCCCTGAATACCTTACAGGAAGCAGACTGATTTTCTCATCCAAAAGGCATGCTACATGATGCAGAACAGTCAGTGGGGCCCCTGCAGTCAGGCCTCTCCCATGGAATCTCTGATCTGCACAATCACTTAGTAAGGAACAGGAAGACTTCTGGGATTCAGATAGTGACCCCATGTTGCCCATTCCCTAGATGATGGGGACTTCAAGACAAAGCTCTAGAAAGATGAAAGGAAAAAGTAAAAAGTGTCTAAGTTCCTAGCTGCTCCAAATAAAAGGCCTGCAGCTGGCTGTTGACCACTAATTCCTAGAAACGCATCAAGTAGACAGAAGCTAGGTCTGAGAAGAAATTAAGGCAGGCGTATACGGCCTACTGCATCTCTTTTCCCAAATTACATTCAAGAAATACAGAAGTTCTCAGATACTGCTGTTTCCTCATTTTCCTCCTATCTGTTCTTCCTTTGGCCCTTACACACTTGAGTTACCTGTTGCTCTGTCCAAGTCCTGCTAATGCCACTTCATTTTTTTTTTTTTTTTTTTTTTTTTTTTTTTTTTTTTTTTGAGACAGAGTCTCACTCTGTCACCAGGCTGGAGTGCAGTGGTGCAATCCCAGCTCACTGCAACTTCTGCCTCCGGGTTCAAGCGATTCTTCTGGCTCAGCCTCCTGAGTAGCTGGGATTACAGGCGTGCGCCACTATGCCCAGCTAATTTTGTATATTTAGTAGAGATGGGGTTTCACCATGTTAGCCAGGCTGATCTTGAACTTCCAACCTCAAGTGATCTGCCCGCCTCGGTCTCCCAAAGTGCTGGGATTACAAGTGTGAGCCACCATGCCCAGCCCTAATTCCACTTTCTTACTATTAATATTTCTGGAGTCTGCGTATTTTCACCTTTACTTAATGCAATGCTTTAAAATGGTCTAGGTATATTCCCTACCTAGAAGAACTCATACCTATACACAGTGGGACACATACACAGACTTACATACCACATAAAATTCATTGACAGAACACAGGAATAAACCAATGGTTCATTTATACAATGTAGTATTTTTATACCAAAGGATTTTAAACTTCTTGGTCTTGGGATTCCTTTACACGCTTATTATATTGATCATATCAGAAATTAAAACAATTTTTTTTGAAAATTTAAGTCATTTAGAAAGGATAAATTTATGTTAACATTTTTATGGAAACTATATTTTCTAAATAAAAATAATTTAGTGAAAATAATGGCATTGTTTTACATTTTAAAAATGTCAGATCTACTTTTGCTTATACAGAATCTTTAGTCACAAATCAGTCCATTCCACCTTTGAACTGAAAATAGTATTAATACGATCAGCTGACATTAATTAAGCATTTAGTTTAGTTTATATATCTATCTCATTTAATCCTTGTAACAGCCCAATAAGCTAGACATTATTATTATTCCCATTATGACGATGAGGCAAAAGACCTAAGGAAGGATAAATAATTTGCCAAATGTCACTTAAGCTTCTGGTTGGATTGCAAGGATTCTAATCTAGATGCTTTTACCCACCACGCTATGTTAAACTTGATTGCACTGCATCATGCACTTGATAATTCAACAGTTAATGGTAATAAAGTCAAATTTACATCTACAAATCATGCAAGGTTAAATTGATACTACAAGTTTATTTCAACTTAATAGCTGGGAAATACTTAGGGGGTGTTATGGGCTGAGTTGTAGTCCCCCCAAAATTCACATGAAGAAATCCTAATCCCAGCACTTCAGAACGTGACTGTATTTGGAGATAGGTTTTTAAAGAGATAATTAAGGAAAAATGTGGTCCTCAGTGTGGGTCCTAATCCAGTATGACTGGTATCCTCATAAGAAATTTGGGCACAGACAAGTACAGAGGGAAGGCCATTTAAAGACACAAGGAGAAGATGGTCATCTACAAATCAAAGAGAAAGGCCTCAAAGGAAACCAAGCCTTCTAACACCTTGATCTTGGACTTTTAGCCTCCAGAACTGTGGGAAAATAAATTTCTTGTTGAAGCCACCCAAGCTGTAGTACTTTGTTATGGCAGCCTAACAAAATAGTACAGTGATGGAATTTGACAAACTTTCATTGGTTACTGGTACACGGACCTGACACGCTGTGTGGACCAACACAAATGAAACCATAAGACAATATTTCCCAAATATTTTTATTTTGAAATAGATATACTCAATGGCTGATGACCCAGTATCTTTGGTGTCCTCTAACCACATTAGCATTGTGTAATTTCAAATGAAATCTATACTTTAAAAAACAATTAATGTCAAATTTTGTCATAATATCTGACTTTCAGGCAGACTTTTAATTTTACTACAATTTAAAAAGTCATTAACATTTTAATACAATTTTAATATAATACTGAATAATTCTCTGTGGAATTTATCTTTTATATTTTTTCCTTTTAAATTAGATAAAAATCGCCAAGCAAAAAGAGATTTACAGTTTACAATGGTAAAGACTCTACTACTCTAGAATCAAAGCCAAATCAATATTACTTAATAATTCAGGGAAAATTTAGATAAAATCACTAGATATACTAGTGAAAAGTTATAAAGTTAAACTGATATTCTTATATACTCATAAAATTACTTTTGAATTGCAAACAAACAGCTATGCATGGCTAATTTAGGAAGAAAAACTTTTTTTTTTTTTTTTTTTGAGACCGAGTCTCACTTTGTCGCCAGGCTGGAGTGCAGTGGCATGATCTTGGCTCAATGCAACCTCCACCTCCGAGGTTCAAGGGATTCTCCGGCCTCAGCCTCTTGAGTAGCTGGGACTACAGGCACGTGCCGCCACACCCAGCTAATTTTTGTATTTTTAGTAGAGATGGGGTTTCACCATGTTGTCCAGGATGGTCTTGACCTCTTGACCTCATGATCCACCTGCCTTGGTCTCACAAAGTGGTGGGATTACAGGCGTGAGCCACTGTGCTCAGCCAGAAAAGCATTTTTAATAGAATTTTTGATAGCTCTTAACTGAGATCCTAAATCAAGGATTTAGAAATGAGGTATCATAAAGAACAGTAAGATTTTAAAGCTCTCAAAATTACATATAATACAAATAAAGATTGTAACAGTATTTAAACATTGTTTCAAACTTTATTACTTAATGAAACAGTTTCTATATACTGCTTCCGATTACTTTTTTAATCCTTTTTTTCTCATTAATTTTTTTGTTGTTGTTCTTCAGTTGAGCTAAGATACTTTTAATTACTTTTTATTAACTGCTTCCAGAAACCGTAACAGGTGCAGAAATAGATTGATGATATCCAAGTAGAGGCTGATGGCAGCTAATACGTACTCTTCGGGTGACAGTTTATGCATCAGTGAGTGTGTGTCATAGATGATGAATCCACAGAAAAGAAAGGCTCCTGCAGCAGCTAAGACCAACTCCATTGTCTCGTTATAAAAAAATAACTATAGGGAAGAGATTAAAGAAATATGTTGATATTTGAGAACAGTATTAACAGGACTTAACTTACTTCCTCTAATGATTTACTGCTACATTACACATTTGACAATGGTGCACAACTTTGAATACAAATGTTAAAAGCAGAAAAAGGCAAGGCAGGTCCAAACTTGCCTCTGTTGGATGGAAGGATGAATGAGGGGATATATTCCATTAAACTAAATTACCCACTTTGAAAAATAGCATTCCAAATGTAAATTATTTAAAAATATATTTCTTTTTTCACAATTAAATGTGCCACTGGAACTTGGCAGTTGTAAGCAAGGGCCTCTTTCTATGTAATTTAATTCATTTATTCATTCATCTTTCTTTCAGTCAATAATAAGGACCAACACAAGACCCTGATTTTCTAAAGGGATAATTCTATAATCATTTTCTATACAAATGTTCTGGATAATTATAACTAAGTGTCCTATCATAAAAGTATCTCTTACAGCTTTTTGAGGTTATTTATATTGACAAAGCCAGAATTGTATTTCAAGTTAACCATTATAACATAACTTACCTTCAAGAATCCTGACAGGCACACTATCCACAAAAGAGCAAAGAGCCTATAAAAATGCAATTTTAGTAATTTACAATATTGTTCCTTACAAAAAACTTTGTAAACCCATTCAACACTTTCTGAAAAAACCATATCTATCTGGATTTTTTGCCGAAGAATAACTAAAATGTAAGAATTTGTAAACATACAATGAATATAATGCCCATTTTGGATCTTTTTTTAAAAGAAATTGAATGAACAGCTACTTATTCAACATTTGTCTTTATGGTATACAAACCTAGTTAACAGTATAATTTGTGAAGTTTTGGAACATAAAATATAGATAAAAGCAGAAATATCATTACAAGTATTTTAATTCAGAGATCTACAAAAAGTTTTAGAAAATATATAAACAAATGAAATATGATTACACTTTTAAACCAAGTAATAACTTATTCTGTGAACATGTCTATCTATTGAAGGGTACTTTCCATTTTATTCTTATGTATTATAGAACTTAATTGATGGACACATCTGACACTGCTATAATTTTATGAGTTACAATTCAATTTATATATAGAGTATAAAATATATGAGAAAGGACATCTAAGAAGTCAGTCGTTTGTTATAAAATATGGGACATATCAGCTGCTTCAGGTCACACGGAATTACAGAGACCAAATTTATCCTACTTCCTTAAATAAAACCAGACAAAATATATGGAATAACAGTTCTTGGACACTGGACAGCAAACAGCACAGGACAGGGATTCCTGAGATAAAGGATATAAAGAAAGTGAAGTCTGTATTTGCCCCAGCTACAGAGGGTTTCCAGGCCACTGTGTAGGGATAAGAACCCATATAGACACTTGTGGTCTCCTTGAGTTGAGTAGACAAGAATTCAGAGGTCAGGGAAGCCAAGATAGCTAGAATTTGCAGGGCAGAATACCAGAAAGAAGAGAACTATCCACCGAAAGTGAGCACTCTGGTGTATGCACAGGGTTTCCCTAGAGTCTATAGCTACGTTCTGATTAAAACATGCATGTGAGGAGGTAACCAAGGCTGGAGAAAGAACCACCATAGAGAAGCAGGGAGAATAGTCCTCATAGTTCACACAGGACTGGGAACAGTTTGCATTCACACCAGCCAGAGTAGAAAGACCTCTTAAGACATGCACTGAGTAGTATGCTGAAGGGTACTGTCTCAGCAGTACCCTTAGGGCCAAATAAACCCCTAAGCTAAAAGCTGTTCTGGACCTCCCTAACAGAGCCTCAAAAGGTTTACTTTCCAAGGAACTTAACTGCATCCTAGTCCTAGGAAAACAAAGCCAAATATATTTAAAGTTAATACAACAAAATTCAGCACCCAACCATGTAAAATTTATAGTGACCAACATCCAATAAAAAATTATAAAGGCATGTAAAAGAAGGAAATATGACCTATAACAAGGAGAAAATCAATAGAAACAAATCCAGAAATGACACAATGATAGAATGAATAGACAATGACATTAAAAAATATACTCCCTCGTTCAAGGAGATCGAGGAAAGAATGATCATGAGGAGGAGAGAAATGGAAGATACTATATTTTTCAAAAGACACAAATTGAACTGAACTTTAACTGATTAAAAATACAATATATGAAATAAAAATACTCTGATTGGAATTCACAGCAGATTAGACATTGAAGAAGATTACTAAATTTGAAAACAGCACTAGAAACTAACCAAAATGAATCACAGAGAGAAAAAGAAAAAAAAAACAAAACAGGAAAACAGTGAATTAGGGGACAACATCAAGAAGTCTAGCATAGATGTAACTGGAATCTCAAGCAAAGGAGAAAGAAGGGGAGACAGATAAATGTTTGAAGAAATAACTGCCAAAAATTTCCCAGATTTGAGCTGGGCACAGTGGTGTGTGCCTGTAATACCAGCTACACACTTGAGGGATCACTTGAGCCCAGGAGTTCAAATCCAGCCTAGGCAACAGCAAGACCCCATCTCTTAAACAATTTTGTTTTTCCAAATTTGATGAAAACTTTACATTGTCAGATCCAAGAAACAAAAGAAAAGTGGAGGGGGAGGGAACCACACCAAAGAATATTGTAATCAAATTACTGCAAACCAGTGATAAAGAAAAAATGGTAAAAGTAGCTATGTATGTGTGGGGGAAACATATACAGAAGAATAAATATAAGAAAGATGGTAGACTTCTTGTCAGAAACTATATAAGTCAGAGGACAGTGGAATGACATCTTTAAAATACTGAAAGGAAGAAAAAAAAAAAACCCAAAACCTAGAATCTTATACCCAGCAAAAATAACTTTCAAAAATAAAGACAAAGGTTTTCTTCAGACACAAAAGATGACCAACAGACGATAAGAAATTTTAAAAAGAAGTCTCTTAGTCTAATGATATTAGGTGGAAATTTAGATACATGAAGAGATGAAGAAGAGTAGAAATGGCAAACACATTGGTGAACATAAAAGGACTTCTATTTTTAAAATCCCTTTAAAAGAATATATTTTTTAGTGCAAAAATAATAATATATTATGGCGTTTATAACATGTAGAACTAAAAGTTATGGCAACAATGGCACAAAGGTAGGGAAAAGGAGATACAAGTATACATGAAATGGTATATTATTTGAGGATAGAATAATAATTTAAAGTCATATATTATAAAACCTAAAGCAACCTCTAATTAAAAGAACTATAGCTAATAAGCCAATAAAGAAGATAAACACAACCACCTTAATAATCACAATAAATGTAAATGGACTAATACACTAACCAAAAGCAGAGATGGTCAGATTGGATTTTTAAAAACCAAGATCCAACTATGACTTCAAAAAAAAAAACCTTTTAAATACAAAGACACAAATACATTAAAAATAACAGGATAGAAAAAGATATATGATGCTAACATGCTAACACAAATTAAGAAGAAAGCTGGGGTTGCTATATTAATAACAAAGTAGACTTTAGGGCAATGATATTACTAGACCTAAAGAAAGTCACTTCATAATGATAAAGGGGTCAGTTCACCAAGAGTGCGTAACAATCCTAAATGTAAATAATATGATGCAAAATTATAGAATTTACGTGAGAAAAAGACCAATCCTTACTTGTCATTGGAAATTTCAATACCCCTCTCACATTAATTGATAAAAGTAGGCAGAAAATTAGTAAACAAATAGAAGACTTAACATTATTAACCAACTTTACCTAATTGACATTTATCAAATCATCCCACAGCAGCAGCAGCAAAACACACATTCTTGTCTAGTGCACAAAGAACATTTACCAAGATACCATTAAAAAAATAATAATAATAGGCCGGGCGCGGTGGCTCAAGCCTGTAATCCCAGCATTTTGGGAGGCCGAGATGGGCGGATCACGAGGTCAGGAGATTGAGACCATCCTGGCTAACACGGTGAAACCCCGTCTCTACTAAAAAAAAAACTACAAAAAACTAGCCGGGCGAGGTGGCGGCGCCTGTAGTCCCAGCTACTTGGGAGGCTGAGGCAGGAGTTGGCGTAAACCCGGGAGGCGGAGCTTGCAGTGAGCTGAGATCCGGCCACAGCACTCCAGCTTGGGTGACAGAGCGAGACTCCGTCTCAAAAAAAAAAAAAAATAATAATAATAATAATAATAAATGCAAAAGGACTGAACTCATACAAAATAAGTTCTCTCACAATAACAGAGTTATTTATTGTAATGCTATTTGGTGAACTGAAGGCATGATGAGAATCTAGTCCTCAGCTGTCTCTCTGAAATGGCCCTAAAATTTCTCAAGATACATCTGGCATACCTAAGTGAGAATCAGGTATCATGCTGCCTCACAATATAGATCCTTCAGGACTGAAAGGGACTTAGGATTTGCTTTTTCATTCTTAAACCCTAGGGAAACTCCAAAGCTCCTGTACCACGGGGCATGGGGAAGGTGATATTAAGAACTTGAAGCATCCAAGATACTACCCTACTTGCAGGCTAACAAGTTAGCCTGGCACAGTTTCATGGATGCATCAAGCTCCTAGGTCTGAGATAAAGGACAGTTTACAGTAATAACAGTATCATCATTTTAATGACAGGGCCCAGGCGATGCTAAGAGGGCCACATGACACCTACACACACAGTGGGTTGTGTTACAAGACAGGAGCCTTGAATTTAGGGAAGCAAGTCTTTTTTATAATGGAAAGTAAACATGCTTGCCCTCTGCTCTAGCGAGCACCATATTCCTAGGCTGTTCACTATTGGAACAAGAAAACCCTTGAAAAGATTGTCTGGAACAAAGGGCAGTCAGCACATCATTCCCAAGATATTCAGAAACACAAGAGACCCATGAAAAATCCTCTCCCATTCTTGTAGGCTTCTACTAAGACATTAGGATAGGGGTCTTTGGACATTAATTTACTCTTATTCACTAACTGGACAAGATCCTACATTTAAGCCTGATCAGACACTACTGACAATGCTATTAAAACAGATCTATTTTCTCCACTACAACATCCAAGTTGAAATCTGACACACTTAGGCTCCCTGGTTAAGCAGCATGCCCCACCCAGCGACCTAAATGTACACACACTAAAAGGGTTATTTAGGGTCACAGGCTCCATTAAGTTTCTGGTAAGAGATTCAGCCTAAGACTTGTCAGTTTATGACAGCATTCTCTGTAGATACTGTAACAGGTAAAGATTTGAAAGTCATGTCCTACAAATATTCTGCCTAAGTTGTTACTTCATTCTACTTTGACTCACATCTCATTAAATATTTAAACATCAGAGAGAACAAATTTTCTGAGAATATAGATAAGATATGCCATGGATATAGTGCTGATGTTGCTATTCTAACAACTCCATCTAGAGGACTGACGAATCCTACCCTCTTCCCTCTCAACAAGAAGCACAGAATAAAAATAACTTACAAACAGTGATGTGCCAGTAAACTTACTTTCTTTTTTTTTTTTTTTTTTTTTTTTTTTGAGACGGAGTCTCGCTCTGTCGCCCAGGCTGGAGTGCAGTGGCCGGATCTCAGCTCACTGCAAGCTCCGCCTCCCGGGTTCACGCCATTCTCCTGCCTCAGCCTCCCGAGTAGCTGGGACTACAGGCGCCCGCCAGGTCGCCCGGCTAGTTTTTTGTATTTTTAGTAGAGACGGGGTTTCACCGTGTTAGCCAGGATGGTCTTGATCTCCTGACCTCGTGATCCGCCCGTCTCGGCCTCCCAAAGTGCTGGGATTACAGGCTTGAGCCACCGCGCCCGGCCAAACTTACTTTCTAGGAAAGAAAATGGGCCCTGATTTGTAGTGCTTCTTAATTTCTGTGGTGTACATACATCTTTCATGGCCTATTTTAAGCTTCCAGCAGTTTAACAACTGACTTGCAAGATGCCTCTTACAAGCTGGCACAAGGCAAGTCTAGCACACCAATGACCAGTTGCCATCGTTATCACATATAGTTCTGAGATTTAATTCCTTTTGTGGCAGAATTACCACAGGAAAATGATGGTGTAAAAACATCACTGCTTTAAGTCAATCTATGAAGCACTGCCACCATAGCTTGATACTACCATACATCCATACATTTAACACATTTCTTCAGTTCCTACTGTGTCCCGTAAACAGGTCAGAAGGAACAGCCTATAAACTTTTCGAAGAACATATTTTCACAGAAAATCTTTTCCCTAAGTCTTTATATCCATTTTGGCACTTAGCTTCCACAACCACTTTGGCTTTGAGGCGTCACAGTAAGTAGTGCCATTAAGTTTTACTTAAAATGCAATAAAGTGCTACTCTTAAGTAGCTGAACCTATGGCATACTGACCAAAGTATAATTATTATTAGGATTTTGCTAGAGAGTCATTACATGGCAGTATCCAGTAACTGATAGCAGTAGATGTGATTCAATGGAGAACAGGGCTGTATACAAGAGCAGTAGTGAAGTGTTAAAGTTTTAAATAGGTATACTGTGATCAAGTTTCCATTTTCCTATCACCCAGCTGCTTGGTGGAAAAGAGGCTGGAAACTGGTAAGACTAGAGAATAGAGAAGCTGGTTGTAGTAATATAGGTAAGAGGCAATTTTGAAAGGGTTCTGTTTCCAGTATTAAGCAAACAAGAACTTTTCAGACTAATTACTGCCCCTGTCCCACCCCCAAAAACTACTAAAATGATGCATAAAAGAGAAAACAAAGAATACCTTCTTAAAAATATCAAATAACTGTCAAGGTAGAATGGAATTATCAAGTCAAAATCCAGGTAAAAGTGGAAACCCAAAGAAGTAATCACAGTACTGTAGCTGAATTTGCCCAACTACAAGAAAAGTCATCAATGCACTAAGCAGGGGTAAATTGGGGGGTGGGGGCAGAGAAGAACCATCCCTGGGAAATTGTCACCACAAGCTATCCCTTTGCTGATTTGTAGTCTAACTGAATAACACCTGTGTGGTTGGGAAACCATCATAAGCCATGAATTTAGTTTCAAGTGGACCCAATCCAATAGTTTTCCCAGATGCCAGGTGAAAACCCAAATACTGTATGGAAAAATGCACCTTTAACCAAGGCCTCAAAGAAATTCAACAAATAATTTTTCAAGGACAATTATATAGTCAAAAATAACTGAACACACAAAGAAAGAAAGTATCATAAGAATTATCAGAAACAACAGACACAGACAGATGCACTTCAGAAATATCTGGTCTCAGATCTATATATGATAATTGTAATGTCATTTTTATCAATCAATGTAAATTTATTATGAAGAGGCTGAAATATAAGGCAGGTTTACCAGAAAAGGATTTAGAGAGATGATACTGGATTGAATGAAAGGGAGGGAACAGTTAGAGACTGGGTTGGGAAGAGGAAGTAGAACAAATCTTTCATGATATATGCCACACAAATACATATGAAACATCCTTTCAAAGAAGGAAAATAAAAAATGTTACCTCTCCCTAAATCAAACTCCACTCCAATAAAACTATTTAAGCAGCTTGTGCAATTGTCAGTGTTGGCTGACCAACTATATTTTATCTCAATAGAGACTTCTGGTGTTCTGGATTACCAGAATAAAAGGGGTGGGGGAGGAAAGAAAGTTTAGCAAGAGCAGACTTTTGTAAATAGTGTTGTAACAGGAGAAAGAAAATGGTTGGGTGACTATGTGCCAACAGGAAGCCACTGTGAGCTTAGAAAAGAGTCTATGCATTCCTACCAGGTGAGGGCAATGCAGTACCATAATCCGCATATAAAAAGGATCATTCCGTATATTTGAGGAAGGATACAGGTTAATCTAGATGGATCAAAAGGTTTTAAAGTTCATGCAGACCCTTTCAATACCTGTACTAATTACAGTGCTTTTTCCACAAAGACGTGGATGGTCTTGGTAACATTTATGCTAAGACAAAGACCGAATTAATTTCAGTAAATTCCATAATGTTAATAAAGCAAACAAGCTTAAACTCTCTGGAAAGCTGATTTTGTTTTTTTAATTCACTTCCCTTTCACTATAGGAGAGAAGCAAATAAGTCAAAGCAACTTTCCATTTCTGTGTATGTTCTGGGAGTAGGGCCTGGCCCTAGTACTCAAAGAGATGATCTCTTATTACCCTCCATTTTAAAAGACAGTACCCAAAGATAACAGTGTAGCACATTCCTCAAAACCACCTATAATAATTAAAGATATTTATCTATTATATCCAAGAATATATACAACTTACCCAGCTCCAAATTTGCTGAAATCCCTCTTAGATTGTAGAGTATACACAGTCAAACCAAAAAATACTGTAGTAGTCAGTATGAAAGCTTGCAGAATAATATATACATCATAGAAAGTAACTGTAAAATTAAAACACTGATTAACATGCATATAAAAATGCTCAATACAAAACAGCTTTTTCTGGCATTTTACAGAAATGCTTCATTTTATCATGTACTTTATGCTAATAAAAACAATTAGAAAAGATTTCTTATCCATCCTTGACTGCAAGGTACAGTGAAACCACACCCATAATGCAATTAACAGTCTCCAAAAAATTCATTCACACAAAATTGGAAGTCACATTGTTACCAAGTTAATGAAATGACTGGAGAGCTATTATGCCTGTAGCCAGTTTGGAGTTTTAGGGGTATGGCAGAGTGATTCTCACCCATCTCTGTCTCAGTCGCAGTTTACCACCATCTGTGGTGATTGTCCATTATGGTTTAAGTATCAATAGGGATGATTCTGGGTCTCCTGCCTGGCTGGGAATTCCTGGACAGTAGCAGCAATTCCAGCAATCATCTGGTTAGTTATACTTGGTTTATCAGCCCAAATCAAGGAAACTGGGAAAGAAAAATACTGGGGCTGGCTAGGGTTGCTTACCATTCACTTACCCTGTAGAGGACAGAAACCAACCACTAACTGCATATCCAAATGTGTATTATCTTGGAGTACATGATTTTGGGGTTTACTGAATATATGCCAAATTCCTTTCTGTAATTTTAGAATAACCATCCAGTCAATTATGGCTATTGTAATAAAGCTCCTTAACATTTTAATAAATTGCAGTTATAACCTATTAAAGGTTAACTGCTTTGAACCCAAAGCCATTTAAGTAATTTTTAATTTTCAGAGAGTAATTACTCATGTTCTTTCCATCCTTAAATGCTACACGATTGGAATTTCTCTGTTTATGCCATTACAAGATTAGGAAGGTGAACATGGAAAAGACAAGACATGAAATCCATTTTGCTTCTTGTCAGTAACTTAAGTATATGATTGGGTTGACAAGATACTGCAATTACTGAGGAAAATAATGTTCTCAGATTACCTCATCTATGTTTTTCTACCCCCAGTTCCAATAATCCTGAAATGAATCTCTCTCCTACATTCTTTATACATAATAGGGGCTGGAGAAGGGAGAGATGGATTTGAATACTTTCTTTCTATGTTAAGAAGCTTCAATCCTATTTATTATTTATTACTATTTATATAGATTCTTTTAACAAGAGATTACAGAAACATATAGATTAAACAAAACTGGCATAGAAAGGTTAAAAAACTAATGACAAAATAGGAAGAGTTAAATACATTAACTATAAGGATAAACAACTTGCTGTTATGGAGAGTAATAATTAACTCTGACCTTTTTGGTACTCAAGGTTAACCATTTTGAGACAATCAGAATTTCTACTCTTAATTTATTGAAATTTTTTCCTTGAGGCATTATATAGGGTACATCAAGTAATTATAACAGACACGGCCTTCAAACACATATTTAACATGAAATACAGAGCAGAAATTACCACTGTTTCTTATAGTGCCACTTGATAAAATATGAGGATATAATGTTAAAGCCCAGTTCGGCACAGGCCAGTTAAAGGAGTTAAGCCTCATATATATGATCAAAGTATGTGGCTCAAAACACATGTTCTCAGTTACTTGAGGATAGCTTTAAATTATGGAAAAAATTAGCTATAGTTGTCTTATTTTTCTAAATGGGTAAACAAATGAAATACTGTTCTCCATTCCTTTTATTTTTCTTTTCCACTTCTTCTAAGCTCAGCTGAAATATGTAAAGGATAAATATCTGACTTTTGCTTATGCTTTAGGAATTCTTCATCCTACACTATATTTCCGAAATACGATATTCCATGTTAAACTTTAGCCCCAAATAACTTTTTACCTGAAAGATTTATCTACACTAAAAAGTTATTATAACATATAGAAATGCAATTACAGCTTACCAACAACTGCCACAGTCAGAGCTTCCAACAGCGTCTAATGAAAAGAAATTTAAATTAATGACAGTAAAAGGTATACTATCTCATGTACATTTTCTAATTTCTAGCAGCTTAATGTGATCCCATATGAATGATCTCATTTTAGCTTCAAAGCAGCCCTGTGAAGTATATGGGACAGTTAGTAAATTCACCATAATGAAAATGAGACCTTAATATATTGAGTGAGAACATTTACATTCTAATTGTGATACTATGACTCTGTACGCTCTAATTGCATATTTGTAAAAGGAAGACTGTAAATATAGAACATTCTATTTTTCTTACTGTGTAATATAAATAAAAATACAATTGCAAATTATGTGCACATTTATAAAACCTCAATACCTCACACAAACATAGGAAGAATAAAATATTTAGGTAATACTTTGGTGTGGGAGTCTTGAAAGTGTGTCCCAATATTCATTCTTTCTTCCCTAATAACAGAATTTTTACCTGGACACATGGCTGTTCAGATTAAACTGCATTTTTTCAGTCTCCTTTGCAGCTAGGTCTAACTACATAAGGATACTCTAGCCAATTTAATGTGACTAAGATAGGTATACAACTTCTGGATTGTGCTCTAAAAACAAAGAAAGACTTGCTCTCCCCTTCCTCTTCTCATTTGCTTGTATTAATAACTGGATACTTTGTGGCTATAGGAGTGATCTATCTTATACCATGTGATCTGTCTTATACCACTCTAGGAATGCCTGGACCGTAGCAGAAGCATGGGCCCTTGTCACCTTCACTAAATTGTCATTCAAACTTTTACATGAAGAGAAATAAACTATCTTGTTTAAGCCATTGTTATTTTGTCACTGTTTAAGCCATGTCAGAAGTAGCTGAACTAATATCCTAAATACAAGACTTGGGGATTCCGAGCTTTGTCCTCTAGCCTCTGTTTTCCTTTAATTACAGTATCTTTATTTTGTCTTATATCCTTACTCTAGATAGATTTTATCAACCATCTGATAGACCATATTACAAAGGCAAAGCTAGAAATAAAGGCAGTGGCTATATAATCATACTCCTGGTAGAAGCATCCACTCTACCTGATATCAAGAAACTATCAGCACCCAAGCAAAAATGGTATTAGAAATTGTACATAGACGTGGAGGCAATGGAACTGCTGTTACGTTTTAATGCTTTTAGTAGTGCCAGCAAAATAGTAGCAAAAGATGATAGAAATTTTTTTCTGGGCTGGGCGTGCTGGCTCACACCTGTAATCCCAGTACTGTGGGAGGCCGAGGCAGGTGGATTGCTTGAGTCCAGGAGTTTGAGACCAGCCTGGGTGACACAGCAAAACCTCGTCTCTACTAAAAATACAAAAAAAATTAGCCAAGGATGGTGACATGTGCCTGTAGTCCCAGCTACTTAGGAGGCTGGTAGGTGGGAGGATCGCTTAACCCCAGGAGGCAGAGGTTGCAGTGAGCCAAGTTTGCGTCACTGCACTCCAGCCTGGGTGACAGAGAGAGACCTTGTCTCAAAAAAAAAGAAAAGAAAAGAAATTTTTTTGGGGGGGGGCAACATGATTATACTATATTCTTACTATTTGTGACAAGATTTTAGGAAAGAAATCATCCCATACACATTCAAGTATCTGAAGGAAACAGGATGGTATAAATAGGAGTAAAGATAAGACCTAGGAAAACATGATAATGCCCCTTTAAAACATATACACACATGCTCCTCGAGTTACAATGGGGTTACATGCCAATACACCCCACTGTAAGTTGAAAATATCGTTAAGTCAAAAATGTAGCTCAGAGTGTCTTTGGTTAAAGAATCACCAGTGCTTAAAGTCTGAAACTTCGTGGTTGCATATTGCTTTGACACCATCATAAAACTGAAAAATCTTAAGTTGAATGATTCTAAGTCAAGGACTCTCTGTCAGTCTGTCTGTCTGCCTGCCTGTCTATCTATCTATCTATGTGCATGCATACACACACACGCACTCCTACTAGGGCAAGATAAGCTTCACCTCCTTTCTTACCTCAGTGGATCAGGACCAAAAAAACCCCTAATGTTAAAGGTCCCTGAGTAATTTGAGGAAATGTATTTTACACACTTTTTTGTTAAACCATTTTTAGCTATGGGCATGATGAACAGATTTAACAATCAGTGACTATCTTGCCTATAAGCATTTGGTTGATGCTTTTCTAGTGGGACCTCTCCCTGCTGGGCAAAAGTTGACCCATACCCTCTTCCCACATAGAAATCAATCTTTCTGAGAGGAGGCTACATGTAGATGTGAAGAGGAATTCTATATGGCCTTTTTTTATATACTTCCTCTCTCTTGAGACATAGCTGACTAGGCCAGGAGTTGGCTCTGACCCAAGGCCTGGCAACCCATATACTAACTAAAAGCCTACAATGTGACCTGTGCCAACAACCAAGTGTACCAATCAGATTCTTTCTCTCTCCTTTCTTCCTCCCTCCCTCCTGCCCCCCCCCCCCCCTTTCTTTTTAAGACAGGGTCTCACTCTGTCACTGAGGTTGGAGGGCAGTGGTGCAATCTCAGCACACTGCAACCTCCACCTCCTGGTTTAAGTGATCCTCCTGCCTCAGCCTCCCGAGTAGTGGGACTACAAGCACGTGCCATAACATGTGGCTTGTTTTTCTATTTTTTGCAGCAACAAGGTCTCACTATGTTGCCCGGGCTGGTCTCGAACTACTGGACTCAAGCAATACACCTGCCCTGGCCTCCCAAAGTGTGGGGATCACACAGGTGTGAGCCACCACGCCTGGACCAGATTCTTTCTGTCCCAGGAATCTGAACTCAGAGATTAAAGCAATCGCAGTAGGAGCTAAAGTTAAATGACTCTATGGGGGCAAACAATGGGTCATATAAAAATTAAAGACAGAAAAAGGGAAAACAATGTATAAGGACAACTGAGGTCGAGAAGAGATGTAATAAAATGAGGGAGAGGAGAACACAAACTCTTGTCACTGAATTTCCTATGATATCATCATTTCTGGAACCTTCCTCCAGTTCTCCAGTTAATCTTCTTGAAGAGGATTTGGGTTAGTGGGTTCTCAAGTTCTTACATCCTTAAACTCCTTGTTACTTGTGATAACTTGAGTTAGGATTGACAATCTTGCAAACAAAAGAGCTTAAGATTTAAAAGAATAATCTTTCCTATTACTGAAACTTTCAAAGTCATCAGCTTTTCTTTATCATTTTAACACAAACTCATCAGAATTCACAAACGTTTTTAAGTTTAAAGCATTTTAATCTAATCAATAGCTTTTCCCACTCCTATTTGACTACAAGTATTCTTTGTTTGAGATGGGGTCTCACTCTGTCACCCAGGCTGGAGTTCAGTCACATGATCTCAGCTCACTGCAGCCTCCACCTCCCCCACCCCATTCAAGTGATCCTCCCACCTCAGTCTCCTGAGTAGCTGGGACTACAGGTGTACACCATAATGCCCAGCTAATTTTTGTATTTTTTTGTAGACATGGGGTCTCACTACATTGTCCAGGCTGGTCTCAGACTCCTGGACTCCAGCAATCTGCCCACCTCAGCCTTCCAGAGTGCTGGGATTACAGGCATGAGCCACTGTGCCCACCCAAGTATTCTTAGTATTAGTTTGGAATGCTTTGAAGTAAATTTTTAGGTTAGAATCTAGTCATACTGGATGAGAAGAGGCAAAATAATTTTTTAAATACATAACTTGAGGCTTATCCCCTTATTCTGGTCATATTCTAAACTGAATTTTCATAAGTGGTAGTTTGGGTTTTAATTTTCACAAATATCTCAACACACATGACTTAAAGTTGGGTTCTCCCAACTCTAATTTTGAAAGAAGTTACTAATGCACATCATTTGAGCAAAATGGTTCCTTAAAAGACCAGAGTGGTAAGATAATAACACAGAAGAGTTAATAATAAAGAACTTAAATTTTATTAAATTAAAACCACAACATGATTTTTTCCCAAGAAAATAATAGAATATTAGAGGTAGAAGGTATCACAGGGATTTATCTACTTTAATATTCTCATTTTACTTATGAAAGTTAGGCACAGAAAGGCTAAATGCCTTGCCAAGTGTCACATAATCAGATAGCAGCAAAGCCAGGTCATCTGATTCCAATTCAGCATTTTTTCCACTACATAGTAATATTAATAGAAAAACCTTTGAAACTAATAAACTGTTAAAGGTTTTAAAAGACTATAAAATTACAAGTAATTTCCTAAAGTACTCTAAAAAAAACTCATTAATTTTGTTCTGCCATTGTTATGTATGTATTGTAAATGCATTTATTTAAAACTCAGGAATAATTGTTAAGGGAATAGAGAAAGTCAAAGTACTCACAAATCCAAAAAGTAGGTACAGGTTAAGGGGATACTTATGTCTGTTTAAAGTCAATGCAAAAATCAAACCCAGAGATCCGAGGGCAAACAGCAAAATTAAGGCGGGACTGAAAGACATAATATTAAGTGTTTCAAGTTAAAAAAAAATAGCATGAGCAGTATTATCCAATTTAATAAAATTTATCTATTGTATATGTTTATGAAAGTACAGGGGAAAAAATCTGGAATGATCCACACCAAACTATCAAATTATTTTATATCTGGAAAATTTGAGGAGTACAAGGTAGAAAGGAGCCTCAGGACAAAGAAAAGAGCCCAAAATGAATGAGGGAAACTTTTCCTTTTTACCGTGTAAACTTCTATAATATTTGAATAATGTTTGCAATTAGTACACTAATATTATACAATAAAGAAATTAAATAATAACTACTTTTTTAGGGTATTTGCCATATGGCTGTAATTTAAATTTAAGAATTATACCTCAAGTAGTAAACTAATAGTTCAAGATTCCCCTTTAGTGGGGAGAAGGGACGACAGAAATTCTCTACTTCTATGAAAATATTCATTAGTTCTCCTTTCCTTTAATATAACGAAACTGTATCATGGAAATAATTATCATTCATCCTGATTAAAGATTAGGGATGAATCATGCGGAGCTCTTTTGAAAACTTCTTGGTGAAATTATCCTAGTCTTGAGCCAAAAGCAAAATGAATGCACATTTATTTTTCAAATACTGTCTTAGGCTTTGAGCACAGGGAATATAGTCTAATAAAGTTTTTTAAAATTAAGATTTTTTAAAATGGCATGCAGAAAAAATTCTTAATACTATTCCAGGAGATGAGGGTTTAACCCTAAGAAACTAAAGCTAAAAAGTTCAGAGGTAAATACCATGTTGTGGAATATTTTTCTTCATCAAAAAAAACTAATCAGGCTTATAAGAGTTAATGAACCTTTTTTACATTTTAACCTCAAAAGTTAATACGCAAAAAAGTGGATTTTGTTTATAATATGCCTTTTTGATCATATGCAATGTCTGAAAATGATTCATTATCATCTCATTACATTACCTCTCATGTACAAATGTCCGTATAGACTCAAAGTATAAAAAAACTGTTGAAGTCACTGTAGTTAAGAGAACTTGCAGAGAAAGAATGCTGTAGACTTTTCTTAGAAAGGCTAAAAGAGAAAACAAAATACATTACTATTTTCTTAAGCATTTATCATAGAACAGTACAATCAAATTTCCTCTTTAAAAAATTGTTTTTTACATGTATTCTTTCCTAATTTTCATCCTAATAATGTAATATATAACTAAAATTAGACAAGAATACAAAGCTTCCAAAATAATTTAAAAATTGTAAGAGATATCTAAAGCTCCCTACAAAAAGCATGAGCCTAAAAAAATTAGTGGGCCAGAATGTAAATGATTTCATCAAAATGAAAAATGTATTAAATGCCTAGTTGTACACAGCAGGATACAACATAGCAAAAGACTAAAAGCAGAACATTTTAAAAGAATGATTATATCTTGAATCTAAAAAGGAGAAATAGAAAGCATGTAAACCTAAGTTGTTTTATGTCTTAATTTCAAAAATAGTAAAAATGTTTCCCCCAAATGAAACTTATCCTGAAAAGGCAAGTAATATATAAACTTACTTTCACTCATCTATTATTATTTCTCATTTATAGCACCCCTGCCTCTAGTTTCTATACAATAGAAAATCCTTACTTTCATAATATTTTGTTATCAATGGCCAGAAATCACCTCTAAGGCTTAATGATTAAATGCTTATTATTAAAGTCTTCTGATACACAGTGAAACAAATAATACAATGAACTTCCAAGAAATCACTACTATCTTCAGAAATAAAACATGAATAACAGTTCCCACCTTCTCTCTTCACACTTCCGGCTAACTACAAATCATCTTTCAAGATCCAGCCTTTCTCAGTTCCCCATTCTGAATTAGATGTTTCTCCTTCATGTTCCTGAGGAACCCTAAACATACCACTAATCACTTTATAATTGGTAAGTCTACTTGTCCTTCACCCCCCTTACACTGTAAAGACCGAAAGCTCCCTAATAATCGGGAACAAGCCTAATTCATTTCCTTACTCCCACCACTCAGCCTAGTGGATGGCACTGAATAAACAGTCATTAAATTTTATTTGCTTTTAAATAAATTTTTACTAAATTAATGAAGGGTGAATTTTACTAGTCAGGGAAGAGAAAAAGTATTATTCTGAAATGAAACAGAATAATGGCACCACTACTTACAGGACTATGATCAGGCAGGCAATAAAAAGCATGTTGAATGACTTTTACCCAACAAAAGAAAATGTGATGTTGTCTCTTGCCTATCATGGCAATGCTCAGGGTAGATGAGCATTACATGGTGGATGTTCCTTTTGAAATACATTCCTACTAAAGACCTGGCTTTCCAAGGAAGGGTGAAGTCCTTTGATGGCATGTCAGCCAAATATCAAGTTAAAAATAAATAAATAAAAATATATATTTCACAAGAATACGGGAATTTTCATGAATACTAAGTATTTAATCATCAAAATGCCCAAATATTAAATCTTAATTTTTCCCTCTGGCACTCTTTCCAAAATCTAGAATGAGTTTTTCCTAACGTCTTAAACAAATTTTACTGGGCATATAATTTAACCAATGATTCATAAGAACACTGAGTGTCCATTGTATTTTGGCTTAGAGATAAACAGTTCTCAACTCCACAACAGATCTACCACTTACTTTCTTAAAAAGGCCCTCATGTCTGAAAGCTTTGGGAAGTCATTTCTATCTTTTTCATAAAAGCAGGGTAAAGAATATACTACTGGCATGGACAATATTATTTGGGCTATCTTTCTGCAAATTTAATTATTAAACCAAAGGTCAAGCCATTACACTTGCAAGGGATCTTTCTGGACTATGAGAAAAAAAAATTGTATTCTTTACACTATAGCCTCCATGTCCTGGACTCAAACCATCCTCTAGCCTCAGCCTCCCAAGTAGCTGGGAATACAGGCCCACACCACCACACCAGGATGGGGTGTGTGTGTGTGTGTAAGAGAGAGAGAGAGAGACAGGGTCTCACTCTGTAGAGAGAGAGAGAGAGAGACAGGGTCTCACTCTGTAGAGAGAGAGAGAGAGAGACAGGGTCTCACTCTGTCGCCCAGGCTTAAGTGCAGTGGCGTGATGATTCACTGCAGCTCCAGTCTCCAGGGCTCAAGCAATTCTCCTAAACTCAGCCTGCCCAGTAGCTAGTACTACAGGCACATGCCACTACGTCCAGCTGTTTTTTTTGTATTTTTTGTAGAGATGGGGTTTCACCACATTCCCAGGCTGGTCTTGAACCCCTGGGCTCAAGTGATCCACCCACTTAGGCCTCCCAAAGTGTTGGGATTATAGGCATGAGCCACCATGACTGGCCCTGGAATGTATTCTTTACTTCTCATACCCTATTATGTACCTCATGTAACTCAAAGCCAATCCATATGATAGGTATTCGCAAGCAGTGAAAATCAGTGTTATTTCTTACCATTTTGTAAAACTGTTTTACAGTTCAAAACAATGTGCACATTAAGATCTAATGTTTATTTGTATATCTGTGTATGTACTCAAGTGCATATATAATAAAAGACTAGAATAACATACATCCAGGTGTTCGTATACCCTGCGCAGTAAGGATAATTTTCATATTCAGTTCTTTACTAATCTGTGTTTTTTAGATACCAGCAATATGTATTCCTATTGCAATTCAAAACATTTTAAAGAAACTTGTGCTAAGCCTTTAAGTTCATACTAAAAAATTATCCTTATGCAGATATTGCAGACCACAACTTTTTCTATACTCTAGTATCATAAGCCAAATCCCAGGCAAAAGCAGTATTGACACCCATTGTGAATAATATAAGTAGCAAAGGACATGCATATACAGCTTTCAGGAAAATATAAAAGATTCAACCTGAAAAGAATATTACTCAAATTTTCCAATTTTTGTTAAGTCCTGATTTCTTCCCTTCTATTTGACATCTCAAACTTAACATGGCCAAAATTGGAGCTCTTCATTTATCCAAATTTGCTGTTCACCCAGTCTTCTCATCAACAACCAGCACCAACATCCTCGAAGCCAAAAACATAGAAGTTATCTTTGATTACCCCCTCCCTGTTCCCAATCTATCAGCAACTACTGCAGTTCTACCTTTGAAAGTGCAATGTATCTGCCTCTTTTGGTCTCCTCTGTTACCTCCCTAGTCAAAGTGTGCCTAATCTCTCACCTGGACCACTGGAGGAACCTTTTAATTGGTCCCCATGCTTTCACTCTTGTCCCACCTATTTCTCCACACACTGTCAAAGTGATCTCTTTGTAAAGTAAACCATATCATGTGACTCTCTGCTTAAATACTTAAATAATCGTTTCACTTAAAATAAAATGCAAAAGATTTTATAGGACCTACAAGGTCCTACATGATGTAGAACCTTTCCAATCTCATCTCAGCACTCTCCCTCTTCCTCACCATGCTTTACCCACATTAGTTACCTTCCTGCTTCAGGGCCTTTGCACTTGCTGTTTCCTTTACTCAGAATGCCCTTATCCTTCTTTACATGAAGTGGTGGTTTAAGATAAGTCACAGTTCTCTGACACTCCCTTCAAGTGGGTCCTAACAAAAAGAATGCTGCGAAAAGTGGCAGGGTGCTACTTCTAAGACCAAGTCATAAAAGGCATTACGGCTTCCTCCTGCTCTTTCTTAGATCATTACCTCTGGGACAGTGTTTCTCAACCTTGTTTTCATTATTCCCCATGTAAGTAGCCTTCCAGGTATTTTTTCCTAATAGCCCCCTCAATAAAATTTTAATGCCACAAATTTATTATATATCTGTTGTACCATCACCCTTTGGAAGGATATATGCCATTATAAATCTTAAGTTTTTTTAGATCTTCAGATCCCTCTAAAGAACCAACTGTCACCTAATGGGGTCAATAGCACCCCATTAAGAATCCATACTCAGGGAAGGCCTGCTATGTTGTGAGGAAACTCAGGCAGCCCTAAGGAAAAACACATGTGAGAGGAAAGTAAGGTCTCCTGCCAACAGCCAGTGAGAAACCAGGGACTCATATAAATAGCCCTGTGAGTAGCCTGTCTGGAAGCACATCCTTCATCCCCAGTCAAGCCTCCAGATGACCAGCACTAGCCAGTATCTTGACCACAACCTAGGACAAACTCTAAACTAAAACCACCCAGATTATTAACTCTCAGAAACTGAGATGATGTTTATTCTTTTAAACCACTAAGGTTTAGGGTAATTTGTGACACAAACAGAATTAATATATATCTTGGTACTTGGAAGTGGGGTGCTGCCATACCAAACACCTAAAATATGGGAGACAGCCTTTGGAATCAGGTAATAGATGGAAGCTGGCAGATCGGTGAGATGAAGGCTAAAAGAGCCTTGAAGAAACTGTTTGTAGAAAGTTAATGTGTCTGAGGCTGCTGCAGGTGACAGCTTAAAGGAAAGTGGGTAAAATTTTGTGCAAACTGGAGGAAAGAGAATGCTTATTATATACTCAGGAAAAGTTGAGCAACAGTGTTAGCTATGGTAACATCAAAAGTAGAAAATGTGCTTAATCAAGTGGGTGATCAAACTAAGGAGACTTCCAGAGTGCTGAAGGTACCTGTTGGCTTCTTGTTGCTTATACTAAAATGTAAGAGAAGAGATACACAGCTAAAGGAAGAACTGTTAAAACGAAAAGATGGGCCAGGCGCGGTGGCTCACGCCTCTAATCCCAGCACTTTGGGAGGCCAAGGCAGGCACAACATGAGGTCAGGAGATCGAGACCATCCTGGCTAACACAGTGAAACCCCGTCTCTACTAAAAATACAAAAATTAGCTGAGCGTGATGGCGGGTGCCTGTAGTCCCAGCTACTCAGGAGGCTGAGGCAGGAGAATGGCCTCAACCTGGGAGGCGGAGCTTGCAGTGAGCCAAGGAGATTGCACCACTGCACTCTGCACTCCAGCCTGGGCGACAGAGCACGACTCCGTCTCAAAAAAAAGATGAAAGCCTTCTGACTCAGGGACATCAAAAAATACATAAAGAGCATAATTGTAAAATCCTTAGTTAAGACCTCACAAATATCCAAAACTGTGCCTCAAAAAAAAAAAAAAAAAAAATTCAGGCCGGGTGCGGTGGCTCACGCCTGTAATCCCAGCACTTTGGGAGGCCAAGGCAGGTGGGTCACAAGGTCAGGAGTACAAGACCATCCTGGTCAACATGGTGGAACCCTGTCTCTACTAAAAATACAAAAATTAGCTGGGTGTGGTGGCATGTGCCTGTAATCCCAGCTACTCGGGAGGCTGAAGCAGGAGAATCGCTTGAACCAGGGAGACGGAAGGAGTCAGAGGTTGCAGTGAGCCGAGATCACACCACTGCACTGCAGCCTGGTGACACAGCAAGACTGTCTCAAAAAAAAAAAAAAAAAAACAACCTTCAAACAATAGGGCTTTTGAGAAGCTTAAGGAAGTTTTCACTGAGCAGTCTCAGCCAAAGTTCATGCTAAGACATTTTTGGGTGTGGCTTTTATTATTGAATGGAATGAAACCCAGTTAAGAATCACAAGACACCTACAAAGTTTTCTGAAGAATTACATTGGCAAAAATACCACCTCATATTATCCACCGCTGGATGTTGAGTATAAAAATCTTTGAGTGGAGCTGTACTTAAGGAACTACACCTAGGGAGCTACACCTAGTGAGCTTCATCAACACCTGGGGTTGATTTAGATGATGAGATTCTGGACTTTGAGATGATGCTATACTGGGTATTATGCAGGATCTTAATTTGCATATGGAAGACAGATAAGTAATTTGTGACCAGAGGGAAGACTGTGGTGGTTTAAAATATGGCTACAGATTATTTGGCACTAGCTTCAAAAGGTGGAACCTAAATCCCCTCCCCTTGAGAATAGACTGGACTTAGTGACTTGCTTCTGATTAATAGAATAAGGAAGATGTAATGATTTGTATGATTCCATGACTAGGTCATAAAAGTCACTGAGGCTTCCTCCTTGCTCTCCCCTGGATTGCTTGCTCTGGAGGAAGTCAGCTGCCATGTCATGAGGACACTCAAGCAGCCCTGTGGAGAGGTTCATGTGGCAAGGAACAGAGGCCTCCAGTCAATAGCCATGGGAATGAAATTTCCCAAAAGCAGATCCCCTAGCCCAGTCAAGCCTTCATGTGACTGCAGTCCTGGCCAATCATCTTGACTGGAGCCTCATGAGAGACCCTTAGTCAGAACTACCTGGGTAAGACCCTCCCAAATTCCTGACACTCAGAAATTGTGTAATAAATACTTGCTATGTTAAGCTACTAAATTTGGGGGCAATTTGTTACAAAGCAATAGATAGCTAATCTGCCTGGCTAGCTCCTTCTCATACAAGCCACCTGCCATTTCCCTTAAGAGTTCTTCCTCTGGCCATTCCTTAACTAAAATAGCTGCCACCCTAAACTCTAGTTTCTACTCATACCTGTTTCTTTCCTTCAGTGCTAGGGGATTATTTGCTTACCTCTTTAGGGTCTGTCTTTCCTACTGCCTCATCCAAATGACAACTCTGGAGGTCTGAGACACTGTCTGTGTGGTCACCACTAGATCCCTAACATCTAAGACAAAGCCTAGTCAAGTTTTGTAAACAAAGGAAAATGCCCACCTTCACTCACATAGCTAAAAGAAATGGAAATTAACACATGATTACATCATTTTTACCTACCAGAAGAGTCAGCAAAGTTATGGCCCATGGGCCAAAGCCAGCCCATTACCTGGTTTTGTAACTGAAGTTTTATTGGGACACAATCGCACTCACTTATGTATCCTCTACAACTGCTTTTGCACAATGGCAGAGTTGAGGAGCTGGAACAGAGATCTTATGGCCCAGAAAGCTGAATATATTTCTTATTTGGCCCTTTGTAGAAAATGCTCACCATCCCTGATCTACGAGATTGCCAGAGATGAAAAAGTCTGATGATATTCAGTGTGGGTGAGGGTGCAGAAAGTATCCTCATATATTGTTTGCTGAAGGTACAATCTCTCTAGAGAACTGATCAATCAGATTTAAAATGCACATACTCTTTTGACTCATTTCACTTCCAAAAATTTATAGTAAAGTCATAATGGAGAAATTTACAAAGATATAGAAGGATGTTCCCTGAGGCACTATTTGAAGGAATAAAAAAAAAAGGGTAACAACCATCAAGTGGGGATGGTTACATAAATTATGGTATATACATACTATGAAACTATGAAAGACTACTGCAGAATAAACTAGCTTAACAGACTATATCATATATATATTACAATACACTAGTTATATATACTAGTTTAATCAGCACTGTAAAAGTGCTCAAGAGACTATACTCACAAATACATTCTCACATAATTTTTTTTAAACTAAAAAGTAAACTTTAATGTTGAAAATGCAAACTTGGGGAGGGCAGAAAGATCACACACAAGGCTGTCACCTCACACTTGGGTTGCACAGCAGCCGGGCAGAGGCGCTCATCACTTCCCAGACAGGGTAACAGCCGGGCAGAGGCCGCACCTCACTTCCCAGACGGGGCAGTGGCTGGGGCAGAGGCACTCATTACTTCCCAGAAAGGGCGGTGGCCGGGCAGAGGCGCTCATCACTTCCCAGACGGGTGGCGGCCGGGCAGAGGCGCTCATCACTTGCCAGACGGGGTGGCAGCCAAGCAGAGGCCGCACCTCACTTGCCAGACGGGGCGGTGGCTGGGGCAGAGGCGCTCCTCACTTGCCAGACGGGGTGGTGGCTGGGGCAGAGGCGCTCCTCACTTCCCAGACGGGGCGGTGGCTGGGGCAGAGGTGCTCATCACTTCCCAGACAGGGCAGTGGCCGCGCAGAGGCGCTCATCACTTCCCCGACAGGGAGGCGGCGGGGCAGAGGGGGCAGCAGCTAGGCAGAGGCGCTCCTCACATCCCAGTCAGCTGGGCGGCCGGGCGGAGGAACTCCTCACTTCCCAGACAGGGCCGCGGCCGGAGGGAAGGACTCCTCACTTCCTAGACAGGGCAGCAGCCAGGCAGATGGGCGCCTCACTTCCCGGAGAGGTCGGCGGCCAGGCAGAAGCCTCCTCACTTCCCAGAGGGGCCTTCTCACAAAATTTTTTTGTAGCTTCATGATTTGTTGTTTTCCACCAGTGAACCTTGACATTTTAGATGTATATCATTCAAAAAGTATCTTTCAGAAAATATACACATTACAAGCAGCTAGGTTTCTGTTTGTTTGTTTTTTGTTTTTTTTGAGTCGGGGACTGTAGCCCAGGATGGAGTGCAGTGGCGTGATCTGGGCTCACTGCAACCTCCGCCTCCCGGGTTCAAGTGATTCTCCTGTCTCAGCCTTCTGAGTAGCTGGAATTACAGGCACATGCCACCACGCCTGGCTAATTTTTTGTATTTTAGTAGAGACAGGGTTTCACCGTGTTGCGTAGGCTACTCTCGAACTCCTGAGCTCAGGCAATCTGCTAGCCTTAGCCTCCCAAAGTGCTAGAATTACAGGCGTGAGCCACTGCACCCAGCGGCTTTATTTATTTATTTATTTAGGTAGATCATTTTTAACCTTTTAAGTAGTAACGCACCAAAGGCAAATGAGAACCACTTATTTAGTACCGGTGTAGTCAGCTTAAGTTACCGACCTAGTGATAAGAACTCCTAAGTAAAATGCTCCTGCATAATTTAAATATTTATGGTGAACAAATGCTGAGTATCTGGTATTGCAATCAGCTCTGTTATTGTGACGTGAGGGATGTAGAAGCAAATCAAGAAAAAAATTAATTCTTTCCTTAAAACAGTCTATAGGCCAGGTGCATTAGCTCATGCCTGTAATCACAGCACTTTGGGAAGCCAACACTGGAGGAGTATTTAAAATGAAATAATTGCCTGACCCTTAAAACCACTTAGTATAGTTGGAAGAGCAGCAATTATGCCTTTTTTACAGATAAGGAATCTAAGAATCAGAAAGGCAAAGTAACCTGCCTCTCTACATTGCTGTCAACCAGGACTGTGTTTAATTTTCAGACCCTTAAATCCAGGGGTCTTTCTACTACACTGTACTATTCCCCAACATCACTAAAAAAAGACCATTCTTCTCACTATAACGTATGGCATGTCATTCTCACCTTTCCATGCCTCATCACAAATTCTGTCTCCCCCATCTCCACCCTGTGAATTCCCTTCACAAACAGTAGATCTCTCTCATCTGCAGTTTTGCTTTTCAAGGTTTCAGTTACCCATGGTCAACTACAGTCTGGAAATATCACCTACAATAAGATATCTTGAGAGAGAGAGAGAGAGACCACTTCATATAACTTTTATTATAGTATATTGTTATATTTGTTCTATCTCATTAATAGCTATTGTATTAACACAATATGGAATGTATCTGCCACAAATAAAGAGGGACTACTGTATGCAAACTCAGTCCTCCACTGGGATTTCATTTCCTCTTACAGCTCTCCTAGATTATTCCAGTTCACACTGTAAAAGTGATTATATATCATACCCAACTAAATCAGAGTCGAGGAGTTGAGGGAAAACTCATTCGGGGTGAATAGCACAGTTTTACCTAGCAGCTGCTGAAACAACCTGCTGTGACTATCAAAATAGTTGTTTGCCAGTTCCCAAATGCTTCTCTAGTGCCAGTGAAGGTTCTTGCAAAGCAATACGTAACATTGTTCTTTCTAATAAAATCCCCAACCTTCTCTTTGTTCCTCAGACCACCCCGATCTGTATGTATACCCCAAGTTGCAATTTTGTTATTCCCAAACAAAATGTCTAATTTACAGCTTTGTCTCTTTATTTTATTTTGTCTTCAACAACACACTCTTGATTCCTTCCCCAAACACCCTCCAAACTTGGCACTTTAGAATTTAATTAAGCTGCTAGCATAGATCAGTTTGGCTAGTGGCCAACCTAACTAATGCCTTAAGAACAGTAACTGTGACTTTCAAAACTTTTATTTACCTCACTGTCTTTACATACATTAGAAAGGGGTTGTCCAAAAAATATTTTTATTTATTAAATGTTACGTTAATGGTTCAAATGTTTCCTTAATGGCAGTACCTTGAGTCACCAAGGCCTCTCTAATGAATGCCTTCTATTCACACACCAGATACCACCTCTAGTCATTTAATTTGCTGCAGTAGCTGCCATATTCTATCCCTGTCCTTTCCTGAAGTGACCTATTCTCTCTCTTCCTTATTTCTGGGACTAGCAGGGACTCTCTTTCTCCTTGGGGTATCTATGAGTTAGACAGTTCTTACGCATTCCTATTTCTTGCAGTACCAGTTGTTAATTACTCTAATGTATCACATTGTCACTGTTCATTTTACAGTTAGATGGTGTATTAGTCCGTTCTCATGCTGCTATAAAGAACTTCCCGAGACTGGGTAATTATAAAGGAAAGAGGTTTAATTGACTCACATTTCCACAGCAACGGGAGGCCGCAGGAAACTTACAATCGTGGCGGAAGGGTAAGCCAACATGTCCTTCTCCTCATGGCACCAGAAAGGGGAAATGCCAAGCAAAAGGGGGAAAGGTCCCTTATAAAACCATCAGATCTTGTGAGAACTTACTCACTATAACAAGAACAGCATGAGAGTAACTGCCCCTGTGCTTAAATTACCTCCCACCTGGTCCCTCCCACAACACATGCGGATGATGGGAATGACAATTCAAGGTGAGATTTGGGTAGGGACACAGAGCCAAATCCTATCAGACAGAATCTAAGAATGCCTTATTGGTTTAAGAGACATATACTTTAGAAAGCTGAGCTTCAACACAAATCCTCAAACTCTTCCAAAAAACTGAAGAGGAGGGAACCCTCCAAACTCATTTTACGGAGCCTGCATTACCCTGATACCAAAGCCAAAGACACTACAAGAAAACTACAGAGCAATGTCCCTGATGAATACTGATGCAAAAATCCTCAACAAAATACTAGCAAACAGAATTCAACAGCATATTAAAAGGATTACAGATCATGACCAATTAGGATTTATTCCTGGACTGTGAGGATGGTTCAATATATGAAAATTAATCAGTGCAATCAACACATTTACAGAATGTTGGGGGTAAAAGAAACACGATCATCTCAACTGATGCAGAAAAAGCTTTTGACAAAATTCCACAACCCTTCATGATAAAAACACTCAATAAAGTAGGAATTGAAATAAACTACCTCAACATATTAAAGGCCATTGTTCCATGGTAGCAGTTCTATGCAAATCTACCCCCAAATTCCAAGAAAGCTGAGAGGCTGGCAAATCCATTTTTTTAGAAAAAAACATTTAATAGGGACATAAGAACAGAAGCCATCTCTGTGTCTCTGTCTTGGGCAGAGAAAAGATGGTGGATCTATGGGCCATAAATCCCCTGACCTAGAGGTTTATATACCAGAGTGAAAGGGTGATTCAGAAGGGACTGTAGGACAACTGGAGGAAGATAACATCAAGGTTGTTTTGACCTAAGGTCAGGATTTATGGTAAGTACATACTCTTATACAAGGAACCACAGATAAATTGGAAATCTTAGAGGGTTTCCTGGAACTGGGGTTAGTCAGAAGTCAACAAGGCAGATTAGCAACCCAGATGGAGTTTTTTTGGCCTCCAGAGCCGTATATGAAAAGCCGGCGCTAATGTCTTACTAAGTGGTGAAAAGCTGAAAACTCTTCCTCTAAGATCAGGAATGAGACAAGGATATTTGCTTTTGCCATTTCTATTCAACATAGTACTGGAAGTCCTCGCCAGAACAATTGGGCAAGAAAAAGAAAAGACATCCATATTGGAAAGAAAGGAGTAAAATTATCTCTGTTCACAAACAACATGACCTTACATGTAGAAAACCCTAAAGATTCCATAAACTGTTAGAATAAATGAATTCAGCAAAGATGCAAGATACAAAATTAACGTGCAAAATGAGTTACATTTTTATACACTAATAATGAGAAGGTTGGAAAAGACGTTAAGAAAACAATTCCATTTACAACAGCATCAAAAGGAAGAAAATGCTTAGGAATAAACTAAGAAGACATATTTGAAAACTGCAAAACACTGATGAAAGAAATTAAAGAAGACACAAATAAATGGAATTACATCCATCATTGTACATTGGAAAACTGATGTTCATACTACCCAAAGTAACCTACTTTGGGTAGTATGAACATCAGTTTTCCAATTTAGAAAGTCCATTCTAAAATTTATATGGAATGTCAAGGGACCCCAAATTGCTAAAACAATATTTAAAAAGAACAACAAAGTTGGAGATCTCACATTCCTGATTTCAAAACTTATTCTTACATAAGCCACAGTAATCAAAACAGTGTGGTAATAGCATAAAGACAGAGACATATAGACCAATGGAATACAACAGAGCTCCAATAATAAATCCTGGTATCTATGATCCTTTTTTTTTTTTTTTTTTTTTTTTGAGACACGGTCTCACTCTGTTGCCTAGGCTGGAGTGCAGTGGCACAATCACAGCTTGCTGCAGCCTTAACCTCCTAGGCTCAGGTGATTCTCCCATCTTGGCCTCCCAAGGTGTTAGGATTACAGGTGTGAGCCACTGCACCCAACCTTGTGAATCTTCTTTAGTAGGGTATGTGTTCAAGTCTTTTGCCTGTATTTTAATCAGGCTATTTGTCTTCTTATTGTTGAGTTTTAAGAGTTATTTTGTATATATTGGGTAACAGTCCTTTATTAGATACTTCTTTTGCAAATATTTTCTCCCAGTATGTAGTCTATCTTATTCTCTTGACTTTCTTCACTTTAAAATCAGGTTGTTTTTTGTTATTGAATGGTAGGATTTCCTTATGTATTCTGGATATTGGCCCCTTATAGGATATATGATTTGCAAATATTTTCACCTATTTTATAGGCCTTTTCACTCTGTTGTGTTCTTTGATAAATAGAAGTCTTAAATTTCAAATGTACCACTCTGGTACAGAATGTTATTCGTGCAAGAGGCTTGGGGAAAAGCAGAAAGGATACATAAGAACACTCTTCTTTCTGCTAAATTTTGCTATGAACCTAAAATTGCTTTAAAAAAATTAATTGGGCCAAGGACTTGAATAACATTTCTCTAAGGAAAATGCATAAATGCCCCACAAGCATATTTTTAAAATGTGCAACATCATTAAATCATTAGAGAATTGCAAATCAAAACCAAAGGGACATATCACCTCACACTCATCTGATGGCTACTTTCATTTTAAAAAAGAAAGAAAAGAACAGAATGTGTTGGCAAAGATGTAGAATAAGGTGAACCGTTGTGCACTGTTGCGAGAATGTAAAATGATGTAGCCCCCATCAAAAACAGTATGGCAGTTCTTTAAATAATTAAAAATAGAACTACCACACAATCTGGCGATTCCACTTCTGGGTATATATTCAAAAGAATTAAAGCAGGGTCTTGAAGAGGTATGTGCACACCTATATTCATGACAACACTATTCAAAACAGTCAAGAGGTAGAAGTCAAGAGGTAGAAGCAACACAAATATCCATCAATGGATGAATAAACAAACTTTGGTATATACATACAAAGTATTATTATTGTCTTAAAAAGGAAATTCTGCAGCCAGATGCAGTGGCTTATGCCTGTAATCCCAGCACTTTGTGAGGCTGAGGTGGGAGGATCGCTTGAGTCCAGGAGTTCAATATTGGCCGGGGCAACATGGAGAAACCCGCCTCTACCAAAAATACAAAACAATTAGCCAGGCATGGTGACCTGCGTTTGTAATGCCAACTACTTGGGAGGTTGAGGTGGGAGGATCACCTGAGCCCAGAAGGTAGAGGCTGCAGTGAGCAGTGATCTTGCCACTGCACTCCAGCCTGGGTGGCAAAGTGAGACCCTGTCTCAAAAAAAAAAGGAAATTCTAACATATGCCACAACATGGATGTATTTGAAGACATTATGATAATTGAAATAAGCCAATCACAAAAAAACAAATACTGATCGTATCAGAGAAGCCAAATTTACAAAGAGAGAAAGTGAAATGGTGGTTCCAGGGACTGGGGGAAGGAAGGAATGGAGAGTTAATAGGTACAGAGTTTCAGTTTTGCAAGATTAAAAAGTTCTGGATATTCGATGGTGTATAAGTTTAGTCTAAAGTTATCCCTTTAGATATTTTAAGTTCGGCCTAGGGGTTCTCGGTATATAGTGAACTATAACCTAACTGAATGTGTAAACAACCTGTAACCTACGCTTGAACCGATCACTGAGTTTCAGCCGACCAAAGACGGCCAAGTGTTCAAACCATGTTCAAATAGGGCAAAAGCCAGGCTGTAACCAATCAACTGTTTCTGTACCTCACTTCCATTTTCTGTACATCACTTTACTTTCTCTCTCCATAAATTTTCTCCCACCAAGGGGCAGCACTCGTCACTCTGAACCTATTCTGGTTCCGGGACCTGCCCAATTCACAAATCATTCTCTGCTTAAACTGTTAGATTTAATGTGTCTAAAGCTTTTAACAGTGCACAACCATGTGAATAACTTAACACTACTGAACTGTACACTTAAAAATAGTTAAGATGGTAAATTTTATGTTACCTGTATTTTACCACAATTTTTTTAAAAAAAAGCTGAATTAACTTGCCAAAATCATTTCAAAATTCAATTCCAAAATTATAAATGCTAGGCACCAAGATTCTTGGTGCATCAGAACTATCTTCATCCTTCCTTTTCCAGAACAAGTTCTAGGCACCAAGATTCTTAGCACATCAGAACTATCTTCATCTTTCCTTTTCCAGAACAAGTTCCAGCTGCCTAGACAGGCTGAAAGTCTGGGGCAGTTTTGGTGATCAAATGGCCAAACTAGAGGAGACAATGGCTTCCACGTGGATGAAGCTAAGGATTTTAAATTCAAAAATTGCTGCCTATTGGCTACTACGTAATAACTTAAAACATTCATACTGACTTAGGAAGCTTTTGTGTTCAGCAACTTCCTCAATAATACTCAGAAAGACCTGTTGCATTCTGGGCCCTGCGGACAGGAAATAGTGCCGTCAGGGAGCTTACAGCCTAGCACAGGACTGTAAATATAAACATGTAACGCGGCACCCCACAGAACAAAAGCATTAGGTCGTGTGTACGTCACAGTGATCAACTGATTCATTTCCACCACGTTTCTTTTCATTTCAAGATGCCAAATTAAGGCTGCGGCGGTTTCCATCCGTCCCTTCCTACACCGCGGCGCCCGCTGGGGATCCGAGGCGCATAGAGGGGAGCCGCAAGTCTTCTGGGCCTGGGCCTTCCTACACCCGCTAGGAGGGGAGGGAGCGCCTCTCCCGACTCCCGGAGGAGGGCGCCAGTCCTCCGGTCCCCGGAGAAAGAGAGCAGGGAGCTCAGCCCTCTTTCTCCTGTGAGTCCCGGGAGATGGCCGCTGTCCCTCTGAAGCCGGAAGTCGGCATCTAAAGGCCGACCATTGCGGACGAGCGGCTGGGAGGCACTGGAGAGGGGACAACGTACCCATTCGGATGTGCACGCTGGCGGAGGCCACGCTGCTGCCATAGTTGAAGTCGTCCTCGATCGAGGAGCAAGGGTACCGGGAGTCGGGGTCAGCCATGACGGCAACACCACCCCTACCCGCCCTGGCCGAGCAACCGTAACCGCCTCCTATCCACTTCCGCGAAGAAGAGCCCAGCCCCAACAAGTCGAGCGGCGTGGGCGGGCGAACCACGAGCGAGTCGATTTTCTCGCCTCAAAAATTCCAGCTGGGCGGAGAAAGCAGGAATGGCTCCGAGTTAGGATGGAGGAGAAAATGGTTTACATTCCCGGCGTCATCTGAAGTGAAACTTTTCTCAGATTGTTCTCAACAAACTTTTTAAGTCCTCTCACCTGGAGAGTCGCTAGTGGTAGAACCCATGTCCCAGTCACCCATCCACTCAACAAATACACGTCTCATTCATCCACTCTTTGAATAATCACACCGAGGATGCGTTTTTACTATTATTTACAAATAATAATATATATATATATTTATTGGGCACTTTCTATAAACTAGGCTTTCTGAATGAAGTAATATTTAATCCTGAAAGGCAAGTAGGGGCCAACCAGAGAAAGAGCAGTAATGTAAGCTGGTCCTCAAGTGACCAACCTCTGCAAAGAGGGAGATGGTGAAGCTCAGCTGGTGTAGGGGACAGGTGGCAAAGAATGAGGCTGGAGAGATAGAGATAAGCAAAGGCCAAATCATCATATGCCAGAAGTAGAATACATTGAAGAGGGCCGTGACCAAAGGCAGAGAAAAGGGGATAAAGTTTTATTACTCTTGAGAGATGATGGTGGCAAACACAATGGATTAGAGTGAGTATTCATGATATTGTTGTCATTCCAATATAAACAGGTGTAGACATACCCAGAGTAGTGTCATCCTAGGGTCCCTTCGAATTGTTTTGTTAAGTTTACTTTGAGCTACCCACATTGCCCAGTCCTCACCTTAACCACAACACCCAAACACTTAGCAAGTGGAATTCAGAACAGTTGTGGAACAGTCTATTCTGAAACTAAATCCTTAAACTTGACGTCCTCAGAAGCCTTTGCCAAAATAACTAACCTCACTTCCATAATGACAAGAAAAAACAAAAATAAAACTTTATCTTTTATGATTTTACATTTTACAAGCACATCATTTTAATTTGTTTTTGTTGGTTTGTTTTGAGATAGAGTCTCAGTCTGTCACCCAGGCTGGAGTGCAGTGGCGCTATCTAGGCTCACAGTAGCCTCAACCTCCTGAGGTCAGGTGACCACACCTGGATAATTTTTTGTATTTTTTGTAGTGATGGAATTTCGCCATGTTGCCCATACTGGTCTCGAACTTGGGCTCAAGTGATCCCCCGACCTCGGCCTCCCAAAGTGCTGAGATTATAGGTATGAGCACTGTGTCCAGCCCCTCATTTTAGTTTGTTGAATGGATAGGTGAGTGGGATATGGCCTCTATCACGTTAGTCACTCTCCAGGTGAGTGGACTTAAAACGCTTGTTGAGAAAAATCTGAGATAAGTTTCACTTCAGATGAGACTGGGAATGTAATCTGTTTTCTCTCCCATCCTAACCTGAAGCCATCCCCTCTTTCTCTGCCCTGCCATAATAATGGAATTTTTTTATAGAGGACAAACTGGAGCTACGTTGGGAACCCACCTTTGTATTGACTAAAAACAGCATCAGCAAAGTTTGATCCTCTACCTCTTACCAATTACAAAAAAATAAATTTCAGATAGATTGTGGATCTAAATGTGAAAGGCAAAACAATAAAACTTAAAGAAAATGGTACAGGAGAATATGATTTGGAGGAAGGCAAAGGTTTCTGAAACCAGACACAAAATAGCACTTAACTTCAAAGGAAAAGATTGACAAATTAAATTATATTAAAATTAGGAATATCTAGTAATCAAAATATACCATAAGAGAGTGAAAAGGAAGCCATAGAGTAGTGGAAGATATCTGCTATACATATAACCTACATAAGGCTTCTTTTCAGAATATAAAAACAATTGTTATAAATCCAGACCAAAAAAGACAGTCAATAGAAAAATAGACAAAAGATTGGAACAGGAACCTAACACACACACACACACGCACACACACACATAGCCAAGTGGCTAATAAATAGATGAAAAGTTGATCAGAGAAATGTAAATAAATGCCAAAATGAGACATTTCTAAGCACCCACCAAACGATTAAAATTAAGAGTTTGATAATATCAAGTGTTGGCAAGACTGGATTATCTAGAACTCAAATAAGAGCTGACTTAAAAGGTGTGCAACCTATGCTATTGCAGAGAGCCCTGGACTCAGAAGGACCCTGCACTTGGTTTAATGCTCAGCTGTCACCATTTTGAAATACTTAATAATTTTGCCTTCGAATATGTATTTTGTAAGTGAAGTCTGAAAGTACAATGGAATATGAACATGAATAGAAGAGGTATGCACAATGTGGATGTCCGCTGTTTCCTGCCAATCATTTGCATTTAATCAGTTAGCATGCCCCATGAGCACAGAATTCTGTTAGACCTGCAATGCATGGGAGTTAAGCTACACTCAAAGCTAGTAAAAGATAAGCATGTCACACCTGCAACTTAGTAAAGGGAAGAAAAGAGAAGGCACTGACAGCCCCAAGAGGCCTAGCTTTCCTTACCGACGAGAACTTACTTTGAATGTAGAAAGAAGGCAACGACGTTTTTTGTTTGTTTGTTTGTTTTTGAGACGGAGTCTCGTTCTGTTGCCCAGGCTGGAGTCAGATCTCAGCTCTCTGCAGGCTCCGCCTCCCGGGTTTACGCCATTCTCCTGCCTCAGCCTCCTGAGTAGCTGGGACTACAGGTGCACGCCACCTCGCCCGACTAGTTTTTTGTATTTTTAGTAGAGATGGGATTTCATCGCGTTAGCCAGGATGGTCTCAATCTCCTGGCCTCGTGATCCATCCGTTTCGGCCTCCCAAAGTGCTGGGATTACAGGCTTGAGCCACCGCGCCCGGCCAGCAATGACGTTTTAAGAAACATGAATGACCAAGGAATCTTTTTTTTTTTTTTTTTTAAATAGAGTCTTGTTCTGTCACCCAAGTTGGAGGGCAGTGGTGCAATCATAGCTCACTGCAGCCTCAAACTCCTGGGCTCAACGGCTCCCCCCATCTTAGCTTCCTTAGTAGCTAAGACTACAGATGCATGCCACCATGCCCAATTCATTTTTTTTTTTTTTTTTTTTTCGAAACGGAGTTTCCCTCTTGTTGCCCAGACTGGAGTGAAATGGCGCAGGTGTCAGCTCACTGCAACCTCTGCCTCCCGGGTTCAAGTGATTCTCCTGCCTCTGCCTCCGGAGTAGCTGGGATTACAGGCATCAACCACTACGCCCAGCTAACTTTTTAGTGTTTTTTGTAGAGACGGGGTTTCACCATGTTGGCCAGGCTGGTCTCAAGTTCCTGACCACAGGTGATCCGCCCACCTCGGCCTCCCAAGTGCTGAGATTATAGACGTGAGCGACCGTGCCCGGCCCTAATTTTTTAAATTTTTTGAGACAGTGTCTTGCTGTGTTTCCCAGGCTGGTCTTGAGCTTCTGGCCTCAAGCAATCCTCCAGCCTTGGCCTCCCAAAGCGCTAGGATTACAGGCTGTCACATTCTTTTTTTATTTTTTGAGACAGAATCTCACTCTGTTGCCAGGCTGGAGTGCAGTGGTGCAATCTCAGCTCACTGCAACCTCTCCCTCCTGGGTTCAAGCGATTCCCCTGCCTCAGCCTCCCGAATAGCTGGGACTACAGGTACCCGCTACCATGCCCGGCTAATTTTTTTGTATTTTAGTAGAGACAGGGTTTCACCATATCGACCAGGATGGTCTCGATCTCCTGACCTCATTATCCGCCCGCCTCGGCTCCCAAAGTGCTGGGATTACAGGCGTTAGCCACCGTGCCCGGACCACATCACTTTTTACTTGTGTGCTTTCCCTGTAAATGTCAACCGCTTACACTCAAAATGAAGACACAGAAGGAAAAGGAAAAATATGGCAATCATAGTTCCTTTTCTTTTCAGGCTATCCTTTGCAATTAGCTGAAGTTAGAGAGTGTTGCTATAGTTTGCATGTATCAAGAAGTGAAATAAAAATAATTGCTTTAGTTTTGTGTGACTTTTCCACAATTCTTATAAGAATGAAATAAATAAGTACAAGCCATGAAATACAAATTGTGTCATTTTGGTGATTCCACATATGCATTAACCCCCCTTTTAAATTTGTATTTAAAACTAGCATTGAAAAATATAAAGATCAATGGCAAAATGTGTGCTAATAATTTTAAATGATTTTTTATTTACTACATTAAATAGCAAGTAAAAGGCATCATGGCAAGTCAAGAGACTGCAAAAGAAATGAAAAAGCTTTATATGTAAGTATCGTTAATAGGGCTTTTTCCTGCTTTTTAAACAAGAGGTCCAACATTTTTACTTCTTGCTGAGCCCCACAAATTATGCAGATAAAGCAATTCCTTTGGAAAATTGGCAGTATCTACCAAAGTTGAACATACACTGCAAGTTCTATGACTTGGCAGTTCTACTCCTAAATAAAGTATATGTTCAACAGAAATGCATGCACGTGTTTACAAAAGACATAACCAAGAATATGCATAGCCAAGTTATTCTGAATAGCCAAAAACTAGAAACAACTCAAATTGTCCACTATTGGAAAAAATGAATAAATTATAGTATATTCATATAATCACATACTTTATATAATTAAAATGAACAAATTGACATGTTCATGGGATGTAGCTTACAAACATAGTGCTAAGCAAAAGAAATCAAATGTAAGGAAGGTGTAGAATAACATAAAGAATAATGTAAAGCTGAAAAGCAAACAAAAGTAATCTATGGTCTTACACATCAGGAAATTGTTTATCTTTGGGGAGAAGGAAGGGATAATCATAGGGAGGAGGTACTTAGAAGGAATTCCGGGATTCCAGTAATGTTCTGTTTCCTGGCTGATTACTTATGTTCACTTCTTGATAATGAGGCAAGCTATTTATACTTAGGATTTGTGTGTATTTTATACTTAAATTTGTATATTATACTTAAATTTTAAAAATTGTCATAGAAAAGTGAAAAATTATTTGCTCCCTCTCAGTTTAGATAAGAAAGCTATCTTATGACAATAAAGCATTTACTTATAGACATGAAATCCAATAACTCGGTAATCTAATGCTTCTCTATTTATTTTAAAGCTACAATTTTAAATTGAAATTGAATATTCAATTTCAATTTAAAGCTTTGTAAATAAAATCACTAATCTAAAGGAAACTTTATTGATTTTTAAAGACCTATCTGCATGCTTCCTCTTCCCTCTAACTATCTCTTCATCATTCTCACCTCCTTTTCACCTGTGTTTGCTCTACAATCCCCCCCCCCCCCCCCAAGCTAAAACATCTTCTGGATTATTCTCAAACTACAAGTCTGTCCTTATTTCTGGATTGCCTAGAAAACACAAAACATTTTTGTTTTTGGCTTTTGGATAATAACCTACATTCAACATTAAAGGTCGTGGAGATATAAGTTGCAATTATCTTTAAAATTATTTTATCTTTAAAATTTTATTTACAGCTCAACTTTAGTGGCCAGAATAGTGGAGATTTATAAGGCTCATAGGTTACTTAAAAAGAGCAAGGGCTTTTACAGCCAAATAAACTAGAATCTGAATCTTAGCTCACTCACCCATTTTCGGGCATCTAAGTAATATCTCCAGGCCTAGGTTTTCTCTACTGTAAACTTAAAATTGGAATACCTAAACTGCAGGGTTGTTGGAATATTAAATGAGTCAGTATGTAAAGCACATACTGATAGTAAGTGCTCAATAAAGTTTACTTTTCTCTTTCACTGAACCTTAAAGGATAGGCAAGATTTGACAGCTATTAAGGAATGAGGAATGATTTAGTTTTGCGTGACGTTTCCCTTTTTCTTTTCTTTTTTTTTTTTTTCTTCCTTTTTTTTTTTTTTTTTTTTGAGATAGGATCTGTCTATATTGCCCAGGCTGGTCTCAAACTCCTGGGCTCAAGCAATCCTCCTGTCTCAGCCTCCCAGAGTGTGCTGGGATTACAGGCATAAGCCACCATGCCCAGCCTCCCAAAGTGCTTATAAGAATGAAATAAATATGTTCCTCCCTTAGAAGAAGGGAGGAAAATAACAGAATAGGAATGGCCAGAGGTAGGAATGAACACAACCACCTTGACCTGGACTTTAGAGAGCCTTCAATGATAGGACTCGATTATGTAATGGAGAGCCACCAAAGATTTTTTTGAGGAAGTAATATGTTGAAAACTCTGTTTAATGTAGACAAATTTGAAGATAAAATGAATTGGGAGAAAGCTGGGCTAGTGAGATAGCATTATTTTGTGGTTAGGTAGGCCTCAGTTTTCTTATCTGTAAAATGCAGATAGCATTGATACCTACTTCCAGCTGGTGTGTGTGTGGTGTGTGGGTGTCATAATAAAAAATCCATCTGGCCATTGTTCTGGCACAAAGACCAAATACATTTCCTGGCACAGAACTTCAAAAACCTTTGGAATTTCTAGAGCCACAAGAATGTCTTCTATTATTCATAATGAGCCCCTTTCGTATTTGAATCTATGCTAACTCAGGAGGTGACCCATGGTGGGCCCTTACATAATTTCAAGGAAGGGGATGGCCATATCAGGAAGACCAAGCACATGACCAGGGGATTGGAGTAACAGCCACCCCATCCTGGAGACTGAGTTTAATCACAATGGTCAACAATTTATTCAATCATGCTTATGTAATGAAACCCCAGATAAAAACTGAAATGATGAGGCTCTGGGAGCTTCGTGGTTGTTGAACACATTGATATTCTGGGAAGGTGGAGCATCTGGAGAGGGAATGGAAGCTGTGTCCTGGGTGCCCTTTCAGACCTTGCCGTCCTATGTATCTCTTTATCTTGCTGTTCATTGGTGTCCTTTATAATAAAATGCTAATAATAAGCATAGCACTTTCCGGAATCCCGTGAGTTGTTCTGGTGAGTTATCCAATTTGGAGGGAATCATGGGGACTCTCAAATTTGTATTTAGCTAGGCAGAGATGCAGATAGCTTGGAGGTACCTGAGTCTGGCAGCTGGCATCTGAAGTGGGGGCTGTTTCATGGGACTGAGACCTTGTGGGGTCTGCATTAACTCTGGGTAGTTAGTGTTAGAAATTATGGACCTTGTCCTTAACTTGTGGAATCTGTACTAAGTCAGTAGTTAGTGTTAGAATTGGGATGAATTGCAGGACACCCAGTTGGTGTTGGAGAATTGTTGTCGGAACATAGCATGTAAAGTAATAACACTGTGCCTAGCAAACGGTGAGTGCTCACTAAATGGTAGTTGTAATTATTATTGTTTGAAGGCAAGGTCATCACTTCTTTCATTGATTAGACATTTATTGGGAAGTTACTCTCTGCCAAGCAGCATGCCAGGTACACAAAGATGACTGACTCCTCTGCTACACACCAATTCTTCACAAGCCCACGGGAAAACAATACCCAAAAATGAGTTCCGATGGAAAGGAGTACTGAATGTTATGAAACCTAGAAAGAAATGGTTAACTCTGGGGAGATTATAAATGGTTTCATGGAGATTATAAAGTGTTTCCGTTTCCTAGGGTTGCTGTAACCAGTTACCACAAAGAGTGACTTGAAACAACAGAAGTTTCTTCTCTCACAGTTCTGGAAGCCAGAGTTTGAAATCAAGATGTCTGTGTATGGTTTGTTCCTTCTAAAGGCTCTGAGGAAGAATCCATTCCATGCCTCTCCCAGCTTCTGGTGGTTGCCAGCAATCTTTGGAGTTCCTTTGCTGTGACTGCATCATTGCCATCTCTGCCTCAGTTGTTATATGGCCTTTTCCTCCTCTGTGTCTCCAACTCCAAATTTCTCTCTTCTTATAAAGTCACTAGTCATTGAATTAGGGGCTACCATAATCCAATATGAGCTTGTCTTAACTTGATTGCATTTGCAACATCCCTATTTCCAATTAAGATCACATTCAGAGGTAGTCAGGGTTAGGACTTAAAGATACATTTTGGGGGTACACAATTCAACCTGCAACACAGAAATGGTGACTTTTCAATTGAGTATTAAAGAATAAGTAGGGGTTCACCAAGTAAGAGATATTGCAAAATCTCAAACATGAAGTAATAGACAAATTGGAAAAGACCCAGACACATATCAGAAATACTCTAGAAGAACAAGATTTGGTGACTTATTAGATATAGGTACCTAGCACAAGGTGCCCAGTAAATCCTTCTGAATATAGTGTAAATCAGTCAGTCAAAATTACTCAGAGTTACCTTGGCACATGTGATCAGAAATAAGGAAGTTTATTTTCTAGGAAATAATCAGTTTGGGACATGCTGATTTGATGGAAGCAAGAAATCCAAATGGAATTGTTCAATAAATACAGGAGGTGAGACGACAATCTTCAGGGCAGGTTAGGGCTGATGACACAAATATCAAAGTAGTCGACTTACAGATTGATAGATGAAGAATGAGATTATATGAAACCTCTAAGACCCAGAATAAGAGGATCAATGAATTCAGCCTATGGGTACATTATACAGGTCAGAAGAAGAGCTAGTTAAGGAAACAGAAGAAACAGTGTGTAGGAAAAAAAAATTATTGAGTGTAATCACGGAGGACAAAAAAGGCAAAAATTCAAGAAAGATGGTATGAAATGAGAGAGTAAGTGCTATGGAATTGTCAGAATGAATCTTGAGGGCATTTGATCTGAACAATTACTAAGATTTTTAAACCTAAATATGCCAAGTATTTGCACATACAGACCTTTGTCACTGTCTTCTTTATAAAGGCACCAGATTACATCCAAGCTTTACTCTGCTATAAAATTTCAGAACAGTGTAATAAATTCTGTACAAGAAGAACAAGAGGAACCATAACTGCTGTGAAAGACCAGAAGATGTGGATAATGAATGACCAAGTGTTGTTAGGATGTATACTCTGAAACTTGATGATGTAACATTATTTCTTGAAATTACGTACAGTTTGTTACAAACTGAATGTTTCTGACACCCTGCAAGCCCTATCACCTGACCCAAATTCTTATGTGGAAGCCCAAACCCCTGGAGTGGCTGTGTTTGGAGATGGGACACCTATGGAAGTAATTAAGGTTAAATAAGGTCATAAGGGTAGGGCCCTGATCCTATAAGATTAGTGTCTTTATATGAAATGTCTTCATAAGAAGAGACATCAGAGTTAGTTCACACTTTCCACATGCATGCATCAAGGAAAGACCTTGTGAGGGTGTAGCAAGAAGGGGGCCATCTACAAGCCAGAAGGAGAGCCCTCCCTAGAAATTGGACCCTGCCAACACCTTGATTTTAGGCTTTCAGTCTCCAGAACTGTGAGAAAATAAATTTGTATTTTTTAGGCGATGCAGTCTGTGGGATTTTGTTATGGCTGTTTGTGGGATTTTGTTATGGCAGCCTCAGACTAAGAATAGGGTTTATTTGGCGGATTTATTCAGTGACAAGGAAAAGAAAGTCAAATACTGTTTCTTTTTTGTTGTTGTTGTTGCTGTTGTTTGTTTGTTTGTTTTTGTTTTTGTTTTTTCAGAGGTAGTCTGGCTCTGTTGCCCAGGCTGGAGTGCAGTGGCACGAACCTGGCTCACTGCAACCTCCACCTCCCGGGTTCAAGCGATTCTCCTGTCTCACCCTCCCAAGTAGCTGGGATTACAGGTGCACGCCATCATGCCTGGCCAATTTTTGTATTTTTAGTAGAGACAGGGTTTCACCATATTGGTCAGGCTGGTCTCAAACTCCTGACCTCAGGTGATCCACCTGCCTCAACCTCCCAAAGTGCTGGGACTACAGGTGTGAGCCACCATGCCTGGACAGAAAGTTGGATCCTTCAGAGGAAAAATACACAAGATTTATGTTCATTATATGCCAGAGAAATTTTGGATATCTTAATATTTTTATTCTGTAAACATTTTTGTAAGTATTTTTCCAATAAATATTGCACCCAGAGTTCCTATGGCCAGCAGCAGTTGTGTCATTTGTAAACTGTAGGAGTTGGACAAGGACCTCTAAGTCCTTTTCCAGTCTCAAATTGTAAGCAATCTGAGTAAATATCTTAATGAAAGAGAGAATGTTTAGCCATAATCTCAGATTTTTTTTCCCCACATGTCTGGGTTTCTTCTAGGGGTAAATAAATGTTTGCTTCAAAAACAAAACTTTAGCTAATATTGAAATTATCATAAAAAGCCCTTGGCTAAAAGTTAGCTAATATTGAAATTATCATAAAAAGCCCTTGGCTGAAAGTTATTCAAACATAAAAATCAGACTTTTAAAAGTCAGTGGTGACTAGGCAAAAGTTATCACAGCAACATACCTAAACTGAAAAATGCCATGAAAATGGTTTAGAAAGAAAACAATCAAATGGGATTAATCACAAAGTGTTGGAAGAAATTATTTTTTATAGTTGAGGATTTTCTAGTCACAGAGATGATACATAATAACTGTAGAAAGTTTTGAAAACACAAAAATCTCAAGTAAGAAAATGAAGTACTGAATACTCCTTTCCGCCATCAATCCTAAGAGGATAATTGTTAAAATCTTAGTATATATCATGTTGTGACATAATTGATTTTTAGAAAAAATGTTTTTTACTTTAAATGGGAAAAAATTGAGTTATAAGCGAAACAAACCTAATGTTATTTTAAAATATTATATATTTTCTGTGATATAATATGTAAATACATATATACACACACGCATATAGAACTGGAGGAATAATGAGCACATGTTCTTTTCTTTTCTTCCTTTTTTTTTAAAACAAGGTCTCTCTCTCTTACCCAAGCTGGAGTGCAGTAGCATGATCACAGCTTACTGCAGCCTCAAAGTCCTGGGCTCAAGCAATCCTCCCACCTTAACCTCTGAAGTAGATGGGACTGCAGGCACACACCATCATGCCTGGCCAATTTTTGTATTTTTTTTTTTTTTTGTAGAAGCGAGGTTTCGCCATGTGGCCCAGGCTGGTCACGAACTCCTGTGTTCAAGTAATCCTCCCACCTCAGCCTCCCAAATTGCTGGGATTAGAGATGTGAGCCATGGCTCCTGGCTACATATTATTTTCATGAGGTCGTTTTGATGAAAGCCTAAGAAACATTCAATCTTCATTTTTTTAAATTACTAAGTAGCCAGGTGCAGTGGTTTATGCCTATAATCCCAGCACTTTGTGAGGCTAAGGTAGAAGGATCGCTTGAGCCCAGGAGTTTGAGACCAGCTTGAGCAACATAGCAAGACCCCCATCTCTACTAAAACAATTTTTTAAATAAAATAAAATAACCAAGCAATGTACCACAAATGTCTTCACCCCGTTCCTGATCTTTACTCTATCCCTGAATCCCAATGTATATATAACTCTGTAGGGTAAAGTTGTAGGTTATAGGTAAAGGATGAAGCTCAAATATGGGATAGGTTCTTGATCTTTGTTTTGAAATTACTTCCCAAACCACAAAATACCATTGGTCCCACAAGCTTGAGAGTCTTTTGAACATCCATCTCTAGGGGTGGCTGTATAAATAGCTACTACCAAGATACTTGTCTCATATATATTAAGAGCTGTTGTCTGCCTCACCTCTTTTCTCCCTCACCTGTTTCTAGATTTCTGAGGATTTGTGCCTGTGCTTAGCTGGGGCTTGGTCACTGATATTACTCTGTACCTGTGCCATTGTCACCATGGCCTTCAGGGTTTCCTTGGCATCTCCATTTGTTCATCTTTGCAGTTCACTGTTATCTTCTTTCCAGCTGGGATAAAAATACTTTATTCTTCTGGTATCCAAAACTTGGGGGCAGGGGATGTTGGAGAGGATCCCACAACAAAGAGCTATGTCACACAGTTTTGTGACTTAACCATAGTCCTCTTTTTTCCAGATAATATGTATGCTGGCAGTGGGATGGTAGGATGGGGTTGAAGTGTCTGGGTCTACATGGGTCTAGTCCAGTTTCATGCACTTCTAGGACTTCAGACTGCTTCTGCGCATGCTGCCAGAATCATTCTTTCCCAGCGTTTATTTTATCTCGGGGTCTCAGCTGCCTCTCTCTGCAATCTGGTTTTCATACACATCTCACATCCCACCAGATACAGTGTACACATTTGAACTCCAGGTTTAGACAAGGATTAGTTTTCTTCCCATAGGTTTTATAGGTGCTCAACAAACCAGAGAGTATTACCAAGTGCCTGCTTAGTGCATCAGCTAGGATGCATTTGGCTTCAGATAACAAGATCCCTGGTTTAAAAAGGAAATTTATCTCATATAGTTGTAAGACCACAAGTAGGACATGCTCCAGGCCTAGAATGAATGAACTGTTCAATGACATTAGCAAGGACTTGGTTTTTCCTCTCACTAGGTTGTTCCTCTCATTATTCCCAGGACTTGTTTCATTCTAATATTGATGTCCATGTGGTTGCAAAATGGTTCCCGGCCATGACCAGAGCTGCTACATGTTCTTATTCTGATCCAGAAGAGATATATCTGAATGAAATATGATTCCCCAAGTCATACATTATTGGACCAATTTCAGTCATATCTCAGCCCCAATCTGAGTGCACGAACCATGGCAATTTTAATTATGGGGGTCTGAGTAGACCTTAGCCATGTGGGAAGAGCATACCAGGCAAGGGAGTGGCAAGTGCAAAGCCTCCAATGTGGGGCTCTCCCTTGTGTGTTCAAAGACCAGCAATGAGATACTGTGGCTAAAGTAGAATGAACAATGAAAAAGGAAACAAAATCAGAGGGCAAAGCAGCAGCATGGGAAGGGGAGAAAGAATGCAGATTATATAAAGAGTTTGACTTTTATTGACTGAAATTAGGAGCCATTACTGGCTTCTGAACAAAGGGGAGACACAGTTAGATAGGATTTAAAAGAATCAATCTCACTGCAGTGTTGGAAGCAAGAGTGGAAGCTATCCTTAGTTCAGAGGTTACTATAACAATCCAGACAATATTTGATGGTGGCTCAAACCAGAATGGCAGCAGTGGAGGTGAGGAAAATTGATTAGATTCTAGACACATTTTGAATAGCCTTGACAGGATTTGCTGGTAGATTGAACATGGGATTACACTGGTAGCTGCGAACTGGTAGAGGAGTCAAGGATGACTCTATAGATTTTAGTTTAAGCAACTGGAAGGATGGAGTTGCCAGGGGAGCGTTGTTTGTTTGGGGTGTGTGTGTGTGTGTGTGTGTTTTGAGACAGGGTCTTACTCTGTCACTTAGGCTGGAGTGCAGCAGCACAATCATGGTTCACTGCAGCTTTGGCTTCCTGGGATCAAGTGATCCTCCTACCTCAGCTTCCCAGGTAGCTGGGACTACGGGTGTGCGCCACCGCACCCAACTACTAATAATGTATTATTATTATTATTATTATTATTATTATTTTGTAGAAACAGGGTTTTGCCATGTTGCCCAGGCTGGTCTTGAGCCCCTGGGCTCAAGCGGTTTGCCTCCCTCATTCTCCCAAAGTGCTGGTATTACAGGCCTGAGCCATTGTGCCCAGCTGGTGGAGTTGCTGTTAACCTAGACATGGAGGAATGCAGGAAGAGTAGGTTTAAGAGGCATGATCAAGAATTCAATTTTGGACATGACTCTAGAATTTAAGAGAGAGGTCTGGACTAAAAATAAATTTGGTAGTCCGTGGTATATAGATGGTACCTAAAGCCTTGAAATTAAGATCAGCAAGGCAGTGGGTGTAGATAGAGAAGAGCCATGGATTGAGTCATGGGTTGCTCCAACATTTAGAGTTTAGGGAGAAGAGGAGGAACAGCAAAGGAAGCTGAGGGGTGACAAATGAGGTAAGTGAAAAATATAAGAGAATGTGGTATCCTAGAAATCAAATGAAGAAAGTTTCCAAGAAGGAGGGGGTGATCAACTGTATCAAAAATACCGATAGGTCAAGTAAGTGAGGACTGAAAATTAATGATTTTACTTAGCAATGATGTGGACACGTGTGACCCTGAAGACAGCAGTTTTAGTGGAGTAAGGTGGGAGGGGTGCCTCTAATTAGAGTTGGTTTAAGAGAAGATAGGAAGAGGACATCGGACACAATGAGAATATTCGGCTCTGCACTGCAAAGCGGAGCAAAGAATTGGGACCAAAGACAGAAACGGGAAATGGCATCAAAAATTTTGGTTTAAGTTGAAAGAAACAACATCATATTTGCATGCTGATGGAATTGAGGTGGTAAAGAATGAAAAACTCATAATATAACAGGGATCAGGGAAAGCAGGTGCCCTTGATGCCTTTGAATTGGTAATAGAGATAAGATCCAGTGCACAAATGAAGTCTAATGATTTACATAGGAGCCTAGATAATTCATCCATGGAAAACAAGAAGAAGGAATATGTTGGCACAGACGCTAGTAGATAGTTCGATGTTGTGGTGAGATTCCATGGAAGTTTTTTTTCCTGATGCATCAGTATTCTCAATAAATATTCTCAAGATTATTTGTGGAGGACAGGATGATGGGAGTTGAGAAAAAAGAAAGCATAGCATAGCTTTCAAGGAGACCAGAAGAATGCATTGGCTAAAGGTGCATAGTATGCTTGTCCAGTGACATAAAGGACCCACTTGAGAGTCTTGGCCTTGATTTTAAATTGAGTTCAATTAATAGGATTTTGGTTTTCCACCCTGTTCCTCAGCTATACTCAGGTGCATGGGGGCAGAGCCAACTTAGAAAATTGGATTTAATCAGGATTGTAGACTTGCCAAGAGAGCTCAACAAAGTGGGAGAGGAACAAGGGAATGTAAAGCCTATGCAAGAGTGAATATATTAATTGACCACAGACTTAATGGAGAAGCAGAAAAGTGAGGACGTCAAGAGGGTGGAGCCAGAAAAGAGGCAGCAAGATTTTGGATTGGATATCTGGTGTAGGGAAAGGATTGTTGGGGTCAGAGTACTAGAGGGAATGTGCTAGAAGGACAGGAGATATGATCAGAGAGTGGATTCATGAAAGAAAGTATAGATGGGATGCAGCTATTGATAATGACAAATTCTAGGGTACGCTCATGGGATTGAGTGGCTGAAATGGAGCATTGGGTGGAGTACAATGTCACTGGAGGAGAGGAGTCAAGGAAATGAGAGGCCAGGCATTGAAAAGATCACCATCTATTCTACATATATATCTGTGTGTGTGTGTGTGTGTGTGTATGTGTGTATTTAATTTTGTTTCATCAGCTTTTAAGTTCTGGGGTACATGTGCAGGATGTGCAGTTTGTTACATAGGTAAACATGTGCCATTGTGGTTTGCTCCACAGATGATCCCACCACCTAGGTATTAAGCCCAGCATCTATTAGCTATTCCTTCTGATTCACTGCCTCCCCTACCCCTTCCCCTGACAGGCTCCAGTGTGCATTGTTCCCCTGCCATGTGTCCATGTGTTCTCATGGTTCAGCTCCCACTTATAAGTGAGAACATGCAGTGTTTGATTTTCTGTTCCTGTGTTAGTTTGCTGAGGATAACGGCCTCCAGCTCCATTCATGTCCCTGGAAAGGACATGATCTCATTCCTTTTTGTGGTTGCATAGTACTCCATGGTGTATATGTACCACGTTTTCTTTATCCAGTCTGTAGTTGATGGGCATTTGGCTTGACTGCATATCTTTGCTATTGTGAATAGTTATTCTACATATATTTTAAATCACTGAGAACTAAGACAGGATTAGCACTGGAGAGAGCAACAATGGGCCAGGAGCTAGAGAGTCTAAAAATGAGGAGAAGGAATTGGAGTCGGGGAGATCAGCAGTTGACAGCAACCATGATAATATAACCTGATGATATAAAAATCAAAACTCAAAGACAGTTTTAGGAATAGGGAGGGAACATGGTCTGAGAACAACTGCCAACCCTGAAAATACAGGAAATTTCACATACTCTAGCTTTCACATAGGATCTTTGCTTCTTGGTAAATTACAAGATCTGGCAAAGCAGGCCGTTCTGATTGTTTCCCTCATCTGCAGTGATTTCCTGGTTCCTCTGAGTGAGTTTGCCTCCCCTGTAGTAGCAATTCAAGAGCTACCAAATAATTAGTGGCCTCTTGCCTCTGTTGCTCAGAGTGTTCAGGTAGTCCCTTTAAGAGGTGCAGAGAGGGCCGGGTGCGGTGGCTCATGCCTGTAATCCCAGCACCTCGGGAGGCCGAGGTGGATGGAACACTTGAGCCCAGGAGTTTGAGACCAGATTGAGCAACATGGCAAAACCCCACCTCTACAAAAATTACAAAGGTTAGCCGGGCATAGCGGCATGCACCTGTAGTCCCAGCTGCGCTGGAGCATGAGGTGGGAGGATCACTTGAGCCCAGGGGTTGGAAGTTGCAGTGAGCCAAGATCGCACCACTGGGCGACAGAAGGACTAAAACAAAATAGAAAGAAAGAGAGAGAGAGAGAGGGAGAGAAAGAGAGAGAGAGAAAGGAAGGAAGGAAGGAAGGAAGGAAGGAAGGAAGGAAGGAAGGAAGGAAGGAAGGAAGGAAGGAAGGGAGGGAGGGAGGGAGGGAGGGAGGGAGGGAGGGAAAGAGGTGTACAGCGTGTACAGATTGACAATAAAACCTTGAACAACAGGATATCGAAATTCCTGCCCACACAGTATGGGCTTTGCCAGTTTTTAGGTATATTTTTATGGAGTATTTTCGCTGACAAGGACCATTCAGGTAGGGGCATGAAATGCTAGTGTTTCATCACTCATGATCTCTAGGGGAAGATATTCCTAAGGCTACAATCTGAGAGGCTTAAAAACACCTCTGGTGTTTTCACTTGATGGCCACTGCCCACTCTTCCAGTCATTAAGGCTAAGATTTTTCTCACCACTTTGAAAACAACTTTTTGTCACTGGTAACATGCCTTACGTGACCTAGAGGATTTCAAAACCACAATTTTACTTAAACTCCGTGAAGATTTCAAAACAATAATTTTACTTAAACTCCATGTTGAAGGCAAAAAGGAAGATTATGTGAAGCACTTTGAGGAAGGAAAAAATGATGGAACGATATTTCATCAGGGAAGCCCATGAGGAAGAGAATTTCTTAAAACCAAGTAGGTGTATGGAGGAGGGGCCGCCTCGTGAAGAAAACGAACATAATCTTACTCTGATTTGGTGTCTCTTCTGTTTTTCTGTTGTTGGTATCTACATTCATCTTTTCCAGTAATAATCCTATACATGCACATTTTTATCTGTTTAAATTCAGTAAAAGTTGGGAGGAAAATGAGTCAAAACTTTTAGAGGGTAATAGGCTGAGTGGGGTTGTGAGTGATTATCTTCTTTTTTCAGTTTTTTTCTGGGTTTTCCAAGTGTTCCTCGATGAACATGGATAGCTATTCTGACAGGATAAAAAAGAAATAGTCCGGGGACAGTGGCTAATACCCCTAGTCCCAGTACTTTGGAAAGTCGGAGGTGGGAGGATTGCTTGAGGCCAGGAGTTTGAAGCCAGCCTGAGCAACATAGCGAGACTCCCTCTCTACCAAGAAAGAAAAAATAACAATTAACTGGGGGTGGTGGTGCGCGCCTGTGGTTTCAGCTACTCCAGAGGCTGAGGTGGGAGGATCGCTTAAGCCCAGGAAGTGGAGGCTCCAGCGAGCTGAGATATAGCCACTGCCCTCCAGCCTGGGCGACACAGCAAGAACCTGACTCAAAATAAAGAAAAAAAGGAAGAAAAGAAAGGAAGGAAAGAAGGAAGGGAGAAACTTTCAAAAACAAACTTTTTAAAGAAGTAATGACATCTCTAGCTATCCACACCAGGAGACCGCCTAGCCATGGGGCACGGTGGGCCCCCGGGAGCTCTGAGCTCTGGGCTTTCTCCAGTTCTCACTCTGCTTGTCTCGGCAGCTCCATCCCCACCGCAGAGGTGTGAAGGGGCGCAAAGCCAGCGAAGGGAGAACCCGGGTAGGGTAACCCCCCAGGCCAGGCCAAGCGGCCGCAGGGGCATCTCGGGCGAGGCGCGCCTTGCGTCACGTGGGCACCGCCCCTGCCGGGGCCGGGGAACGGCGTGTTCCTAGGGCTCTGCCGCCGTCGTGGAAGCAGGATTTCCGCGGTTGTGTAACGGCCTGTCGCGGGCCTGCAGGGGCCTAGGCTCCGCCTCGTTCCCGGGGCTCGGGCCACCGAGCCATGGCGGGGAACTGCGGGGCCCGCGGCGCGCTGTCGGCGCACACCCTGCTGTTCGACCTGCCGCCCGCGCTGCTGGGGGAGCTGTGCGCGGTCCTGGACAGCTGCGACGGCGCGCTGGGCTGGCGCGGCCTGGGTGAGTCGTCCGGGACCGGCCGGGGGCGGCGGGGGAGCGGAGTGCGCCGCGGGGCCAGCTCGGCGTCCGCTCCGCGTCGCCCTGCACGGCTGGGGTCGCTAGCGGGGCTGGCGCGGCCTCCGGGAAGTTCCCGCCGGGGAGCCGGCACCTTCCTTTCCCAGGGAGGACGCAGAGACTCCTTGGGACCCAGAAGCCAGCCCTCCCTTCTCTGTTTCAAAGAATTTGGGGTATCGCAGCAATGTCAAGGGAACCGAGGCCTGGGAAAGACGGATAACCCGCGTGAAAGCATCTTCTGTTCGTCCGCAGTGCCACCCTCACTGGGTTCGCAATGTGTGATGTCTTCTGGCCCTTGCGAAATCATCCCAGAATATCATTTTCGTATTAGGACATTTTTAGAACTTTGAGATATTTATCCTTTGGTGTTTTCAATGCATGCCTAAGCCCCTAACTTAATTCCAAGTGAAATGCTAAAGTAAAATACGATTTTCAATGAACGTGGCTCCTAGTTTTCTTAATTAAATCTTATTTAACCAATTTCGTTGAATGAAGGTTTATGCTAAAGAGTGGCTTTTTATTTTAGTCTAAAAAATTGGCTTCAGAACTGTATTTTATGCAGACATTGGAAAGTTGAGTAACTGCCTGTTGGAAGTGTTGAGTGTAGCCAGAGATAGTTCAGACAAAAATCTTTGTTTTGTTAAGTATAGGCATTTTTGGTTAGATTTGATATTCCACAATGTCATGTTTAATGTTATTGAAAATAATCATGATTATGTCAAAATAACTTAGCTTTAATGGTCTGAAGTGGGATTTTTCTTACCAGGACTAGCAGAAGACCTAAAAGGAGAGTTTTCTTTGTTACTGATGAACAGTATGTTCACAGTCTTTGAATTGTAGCAATGGGCTTCTAGTTATACAAAAAATGTTTATATATTTTAAGCTCTGTAATTTTAAGTTACCCCCCCCAAAAAAGTCTGATTTATAGAAAACAGAGACTTCCAGTGTGCACATGAGGGATTTTGAGGGATAAGGTCACTTCCCCATCAGATCTTTTTGAGATGGATTTTGGCATGGGCAGTATTTATGCCCCTGGATTTCCTAGAGTTACTGACTGTGAAAGAAAAGTGTTTTTAGTCCAGTTTAATGGTGAATGGGGCCAGGTGGGTATCGTAAATTAGAGAGTCAGATTATTCTCTCTCTCTGTTGATAGCATTGAAATCCAGATATTCATGCTTTACATGGCTTGTCTCATATAACCCCTCCAATTACTTTGTGAGCCATTATCATTGCCAGTGTTTTTTTAACAGGTCAGGAGACTGTGGTACAAATTGGTTAAGTAACTTGTTCAGGTTCACCAGCTGGAAGTGGAAGAGCCAGGATCTGAACCATGGCAGTCTGGATCCAGGGCTTATGTCCTTAACCCAGCCACTCTACACTTCTTCCCTTACTGCTGTGCTCTTCTTGCCCACATCTAACAGCCTCCCTAAAGTACAGACATTTCTGGCGTCAAAGAACAATTCAGTGATCCATTTCAAGCATGCAGCCCCATTTCCCTAGTGGTGAAAATAAATGAGGACCACCCAAATGAGAACAAACAAAAGCTAATTTTTCAAAGCAAGGGAGCCAGCCACCATTACTTGTGTTTGGCAGAAACTCAAAAGCAGGCAGAGGATGGAGGAGGGTGGGAGAAGAAGACTGCAGTTATGACCTGATTGGAGGCTATTGATACAGGGAAGCTGTAGCTGAGCTACCTAAAAGGGGGGTATTCTGTGTGTTTGTTTAGGGGTATATAGTTGACTTTCTCTGGTTGGCCCTAAGTTAGAAGTAGGAGCAAAAATTGAGGAAGCTGTCAGTAATTATTCAAGTCCTGGCCATTTGGGGCAGGTTGCTACAGGGTTTCTTGTTTGGCTGCCTGGGCTGGTTGCTACAGTTTAACCCAGTTGCTGATAGTTTAACTTGTTAGATACTGTAGATGGTAGGTTGGTTGATGCACATTGTCTGCAGAGTTCTATTTTTATATATAAGCTGGCCATTGTCCGTTTGTGTATTCATTCTCTCATAGGGAAAGGGTCTAAAATGTTTACTCCATGATACTTCAGCTGTAATTCATTGTGCAGGTGGTCATGCCTACTGACTGCCTGGACTACTGAGCTGGCCCTGACCAGGTGCTACACAAGCTGTTGGCTCAGCAAGAAGGCAAGGCTAGCTCAGTTCAGGGTGTTGAGGGAACTGCCTGTACTAAACATGCTGAGTTGTCCTGTGGGCACAGTGAAGGAAGAAAGGGGGAAGAGGTGCAGGGAGGGAAAACTTGACCTTCGAGAGGGGAAGGAGAGTGATGGAGGACTGAATCAAAGAGGCAGTCCCTTGTATGCTCAGGACAACTGACAGCCCAAGCTTAAATATAGAAAACAACTGTAATATACTAAGTAAAGCTCTCTCGAGCTGATCATGATTCTTGATGACGGTGAGTATCAGGCTGTGTTTACCAAGGCAGCTCATATAGCAGCCTATATGATATGATCAGTGTGTGCAGGATAAGGTAAGCCAATCGTTCACAAACCAAAATCATCTATGCAGTCTTTTAAATACACAGATGCAGGTCTCACTCCTAGAGCTGCAGATTCAGTAAGTCTCGGTTGAGGGTCCAGCTTCTTTCATTTTCTGTCATATCCCAGGAGTGAGTCTGATGCACAATCTGATTGGGAAGCTATTGCTTAGGCCAAATTCTCTTTTTTAATAGTGTCTTCATATAACAGTTATTTTACTACATTCTTTCATTACTTCATTTAATTACTTTTATTTTTAAACATATTCTACATATTACTCTTCAAATCACTTTTGTCAAGTATTCTTATTAAAAATAATGTAATAATAAAGTAACATATTCTCTGGTTATCATTGATGACTTTATGGCTTTTAGTGAAAGCAAGAGCCCAAAAGCCCAAATGAAAAATGTTGTTTATGTTACAGACATGATAACGTAGTACATATAGAAACTCTGGAGACAACTCATCTGATTACATTACCATAGATTGGTATTTAAATTAAATTGTTTGGAGCAGCTGACACCATAAAACCTCTCAACACTTATGATGCACTGAGAAATGCTTTCTGCAGATGATTTATAATAGGCTGTATTCAATTTTCTTCCTCTCAAGAAAGGAAAGAGAAATTATTATATAAATTATTAATAATTACTTTAAAAATTAAATGTAAAATCACATTAAGTGTGCGTTTGTATATTCAATAAAGATTCAAAATAATAGTAGTAATAACAATAAAGCTACCTCCTATCAAGGCTTACTATTGGCCAGTATGATAAGCATTTTACATGGATTATCTCATTTACTTATCATAACAATTCTATGAGGTAGACATTCTTCCTATTTCCATTTTATAGATAGGGGAACTGATTCTCAGAGAATTTAAGTAACTTGCCTTGAGTCACAGTCTTCTAAATGGCACACTAAGATTCTAACCAGATGATCAGACTGCATAGTCTATGATAGTCTATGTTTTTTTTTTTTCCTTTTCTTTCGAAATTTTAAATAGATGTGGTTTTTTATGCTATTATTATTATTTTTTGAGATGGAGTTTCGCTCTTGTTGCCCAGGCTGGAGTGCAATGGCGCAATCTCAGCTTACCACAACCTCCGCCTCCCGGGTTCAAATGATTCTCCTATCTCAGCCTCCCGAGTAAAAGGCATGCACCCTCCCGGGATTAAAGGCATGCACCACCATGCCTGGCTTAATTTAAAAAAAAAATTTTTTTTGTATTTTTAGTAGAGACAGGGTTTCTTCATGTTGGTCAGGCTGGTCTAGAACTCCCGACCTTAGGTGATCTGTCCGCCTCAGCCTCCTAAAGTGCTGGGATTACAGTCGTGAGCCACCGCGCCTGGCCTAGATGTGTTTTTTTTACGAACAGTTTTACATTTATGGAAAAGTTTAGAAGATAGTAGGAAGAGTTCCCAGATGCACTGCATCCTTCACACATTCTGCACCCAGTTTCCCATTATTAACATCTTGCATGAGTGTGCTACATTCATTACAATACAATATTGACACATTATTATTAACTAAAGTCCATGCTTTATTCAGACTTCCTTCGCTTTTACTTGATGTCCTTTCTCTGTTCCAGGATCCCATTCAGGATACCATATTACATTTAGTTGTTGTATCTTCTGGCTCCTCTTGGCTGTGATGGTTTCTCAGACTTTCCTCGTTTTTGATGACTTTGACAGTTTTGAGGAATATTGGTTGGAACTTATCCACTATTTTGTAGACTGTTCGTCAACTGCGATTTGTCTGATGTTTTTCTCATGATCACACTGAGGTTTTGGATTTGGGGGAGGAAAACCATAGAGTACCAACCTGTATCCAGGGTCAGTACTGTTTACAGGAGTTATCACTGCTTATGTTAATCATGGCTGAGGTGGCGTCTGTCAGATATCTGCCCTGCAAAATTACTTCACTTCCTCCTCTTTCTGTTTCTTACTTTTTGGAAGGAAGTCACCATATGCAGTAGAGCCTGCTTTTTTGTGTGTTGCTGTTGTTGTTTTGGAAACGGGATCTCACTCTGTCATCCAGGGTGAAGTGCAGTGGCACAGTCACAACTCACTGCAGCCTCGACCTCCCAGGCTCAAGTGATCGTTCCCACCTCAGACTCCCAAATAGCTGGGACTGCAGGCATGTGCTACCATACCTGGCAAATCTTTTTGTACAGATGGGGTCAGGCTGGTCTCAAACTCCTAGGCTCTAGCAATCCTCCTGCTTTAGCCTCCCAAAGTGCTGGGATTACCGATGTGAGCCACCGCTCCCGGGTAAGCCTGGTCTTTTGACCACTGTGTTATTTCTCTCACATGTTAGCTAGACAATGCTGTCTAGCTCTCACTTCTCCTCTAAGCTAACACCCCACTGCTCTGTTCCTCTTTATGGTAAAATTCCTCAAAAGGGCTATTTATACTCCAGGTCCTCCATTCTTCCTTGAACCCCTCCAATCAGGGCTTCACCTCCCACTGCTCCATTGAAATTCCTCTCATCCCAAGTCACCACAGCTAAATTCAATGGTTGGTTCAAAGTTTTGATCTTATTTGATATAGTTGATCACTCCTTTCTCCTTTCTTCTTGAAGCACTGTTTTCCTTTTCTTTCTAAATTTTAAATAGATTTTTTAAATGTTATTATTTTTTGAGATGGAGTTTCGCTCTTGTTGCCCAGGCTGAATGTGGTGGTTCACGCCTGTAATCATGCCCCTGCTGGGTGCGGTGGTTCACGCCTGTAATCCCAGCACTTTGGGAGGCCAAGGCGGGAGGATTGCTTGAGGTCAGGAGTTCAAGACCAGCCTGGACAGCATGGTGAAACCCCATCTCTACTAAAAATGCAAAAAATTAGCCAGGCCTGGTGGCAGGCGCCTATAATTCCAGCTACTTGGGAGGCTGAGGCAGGAGAAACCCTTGAATCTGGGAGGCTAAGGTTTCAGTGAGCCAGGATCATACCGCTGTACTCCAGCCTGGGTGACAGAGCGAGACTCCTCTCAGAAAAAAAATAAAATAAATAATAATAAAAATTACATGCTCCTTAATGTCTTCTCTTCTTATAGATTTATCTTGATGTCTTAGAGTGCCCCTGGGCTTAGTCCATGGACCTTGTCTCTTCTGTTTATCTGCTAAATTCACATAAATTCCATCTATATATTAACTCCCAAATTGCTAGCTAGCCCAAGTCTCCCTGTAGAATGTCATCTTCATTCATCTATTTGCCTATTTGACAGACATCTCCAACTTAACAGCTCAGAAATGCTCCCCCTAGCCCTCCCAAAGTTTTCCCATTTCAGTAATGGCTGCTCCATTCTTCATTTGTTCAGGCCAAAAATATTAGCCTTTTGTGACTTGTCACTTTCTCTCACAAACTACATCCTATCTCTCGGTAAATGATGCTGCTGACTGTGCATTCAGGATCCATCTAATAATCTGACCACTTCTTACCACTGCCACCACAGCCATCTTGGCACCAATCACCATCAGTTCCCACCTCTACTATTTTAGCAGTTGGCTGACTGGGCTCGGACTCCCTGCTACTGGCCTTGACTTCCTCGAGTGTCTTTTCAGCCCAGCAGTTGGCGAGCCTGTGATGCACGTAAAGCATATGCTATCATTGCCCTATTCAGAACCCGCCGGTGGCTTCCCAGGCCACTCAGAGCAAACCCTGAAGTTCTGCATGGCTTTTCTCACTTTCTTCTCCCTCTTGTTTGCTTGACTCCAACCACATTAGCCTTCTTGTTCCTTGAACACACAAGGAACATTTTTCCTGCCAGTAACCCTGTAGGCTTGCTTCTTCACTTCCTTCATGTTTTTGTTTAACTATTACCTACTCTGACCACTTTTTTGTTTTGTTTTGTTTTTTGAGATGGAGTTTTGCTTTTGTTGCACAGCCTGGAGTGCGATGGCGCAATCTTGGCTCACTGCAACTTCCACCTCCCGGGTTCAAGTGATTCTCCTGCCTCAGCCTCTCGAATGGGATTACAGGCACTTACCACCATGCCTGGCTAATTTTTTGTATTTTTAGCAGAGACGGGTTTAACCATGTGGGCCAGGCTGGTCTCAAACTTCTGGCCTTAGGTGGTGCTGGGATTACAGGTGTGAGTCACCATGCCTAGCCGTGACCACTCTTTTAAAATTGACACCCCCCCAACACTCCCTTATGCCTCTTCTCCAGTTTATTTTTTTCTATATCATTTATCACCTCTTACATACTTCATGTATGTAAGTATCTCTATGTATATATAAAATGAACTATATACATATGTAAACATATATATGTTTATTTGTTTATTCTTCATCTAGAAATAAGCTTCAAGGAGGCAGGGATATTTCCTTCCTTTGTTTCCTGCTGACTCTCTTAGCATCGAAAATTATAATTGGCACAGAGCAGGCACTCACTAAATATATATGTTTTGAATAAATTAATGAATCAACAAATGTCTATTAAACATCCAAAACCTTCTTGAGCAGAATCTTTGACAAAGCACTGTAAATACAATGTCCTAGTCCCTGCTGGTAAGAATTTTCCAATTTAGTGTAGGCAACAGACCTATCAAAGTTTAACAAGGGAAGAATGTGTGGGGAAATAGTATTGATATTCACCTGGGAATGCAATTACATAGCTTCTGACTGAAACCTTGGTGTTGAGGGTGAATTCTCTCCCAGAGGTAGTTAATGTTAGGTTCCTACCTGTGTCTAGGATTAAGAGAGCAGGACAGACAGAGGGGCACCTGAGAAATTGCACACAGCCCTCCCTAGTTATGAGTCCTACTCAGGCATGGGATAAAACATACACATCTGGCCGGGCGCGGTGGCTCAAGCCTGTAATCCCAGCACTTTGGGAGGCCGAGATGGGCGGATCACGAGGTCAGGAGTTCGAGACCATCCTGGCTAACACGGTGAAACCCTGTCTCTACTAAAAAAAAAATACAAAAAAAGCTAGCTGGGCGAGGTGGCTGGCGCCTGTAGTCCCAGCTACTTGGGAGGCTGAGGCAGGAGAATGGCGTAAACCCGGGAGGCGGAGCTTGCAGTGAGCTGAGATCCGGCCACTGCACTCCAGCCCGGGCGACAGAGCGAGACTCCGTCTCAAAAAACAAAACAAAACAAAAAAAAACATACACATCAGCTTAAGTATGAATAAGAACTATTTCTTCTAAAATATATTAACTAGTGAGTGTTAATGCTTACAGTCTGGTGTGAAGAACAGATCTAACTTATAATTTTGACTTTTGTTTTACTTTTTTGGAATTAAAATATCTTTAACCTTAACAGTTCTTTTAAAAAATTGTCTAATTTTTTGCATGCTTTGTAGAAAGAAAGAGACATCTTTCCTTTTTCCATTACAGTATCTAAAAACAAGCTTTGTGAGAATGGAGTCTTAATTTTACAGGGGTTTTGGCATGTGGTTGTATGCAAATACAAAGATTCCAAATATGGATGTGTTGCGTTATTTGAAAAAACCCCTTCAGATACATATTTGCATATGGAGACGTGATTTCTGCAACTGAAAACCCCAAAGGTTAACACTACTTAGACAGTCCTGACTCTTAAAACAGCCTTCAAGGACCTTTGAGCATGTGATTTCTGAACTTCTTAGGTTGACTTTTTGGCTTATGTGACTCCAATATGACTTTCAACAAAAGATTTGTGTTCCAAAAAATGGTTTTCAACAATGCTTAACTAACAGCATGATTTTCTTAATTTGTATTTTCAGTTTAGAATGCTTTTAACTTTATCAACACAATTAGTCATTGAGAACTTTTCTCTGTATTTTTATTTGATATGTACTGTGAGTAAACAAAGTCCTATATTCTGAAAGGGGACAAGTAAGGGAGAGTTGGAGAAAATGGTGAATATTGAAGAATGTAATTAACATGTCGAGAGTTTGCATTCCTGTTGTATCAGATTGGAGCTATTTTATAGAATTGGATCTAAATGAAGTATGCATTTTATGGATGCTAATAATACTCTTTAGCGATGTTTCTATTCAGAATGCATCATCATTAGAGAAAAGCTATTAAGGTTACAGTGTGAATCACCAGTTGGAAAAAGAGAAAACATATTTCACTTCCAGTCCAGAAGCAATCCATACATGCAGGCAGTCTGGATCAGTTTTTTACCATGAACTTCTGCTATTAGAAAAAATGCCTTTGACTAATCTAGCTTTCCTTAGATTTGGTGCAAACTCAGAACTATACGCCCCTGGTCAATTTAGAGAACTTAAAACCCCAGCTCATTTGGCATCTGTTCATTCATATTCCAGCTGAATCTCAGAAATGTGCTTAAGGGAGAGCATCTGATATTAGCAGTTTCTCAGCCAAGTCACAGGACGGGACAGCACAGAGTCATGGCCTGCTGCACTTTTAAAAGGGTAATCGAGGAATTAAAAGCAAAACAAAACAAAAAAGAAAGAATGGAATTTATGGAAAGTATGGAATGAAAAGCTGACATTCCCTGGGACTTGAAATGTTAACTGTGGATTTCCTTTACAGCTATAAACTGTGCCTTTCCTTCTGTGGCAATTGTTGTGAGCAATTGAAGGTAGCTTCAACCTCCTGGGCTCAAGCTATCCTCCCACCTCAGCCACCCGAGTAGTTAGGACTACAGATGCATGCACACCACCAAGCCTGGCTAATTTTTAAATTTTTTGTAGAGATGGGGTTTTGCCGTGTTGCCCAGACCTGTCTTAAACTCCTGGGCTCAAGCGATTCTCTTGCCTTGGCCTCCCAAAGTGCTGGGTTTACAGGCGTGAGCCACTGCACCCAGCCTTGATTACTTTTCTAATTGAAAACATAGAAACCTAAACTTTCCCTTTGCTGAAATTTGATATTTAGAGTTCTCTTGTTGGAATGTTCATTTTGAGAGTGGGAAGTGTTTTAAAGATTAGAGGTGCTATAATTAATTAACAGGCCAGGGAAGAGCAAGAAGATTTATTATATGTTTTAGGTGGGACTACAAGGACATTTGTGAAGAAGTTTGAGATTGTTCAGTGAGGCTATGTTTTGCCTGGAGTTGTGTCACAGGTCGATGGCAGTGCCACCACTAAATACATACGTTCCTGTACTCTCCCAGAGGCCCACGGGAATGCTTTGTTTTGACTAAGAACTTATTTTCTTGGAAAGCAGGATAGTCTGCGGGGCTCAGACTCATTCATTTGTCTTGTTTTCAATCTGAAACTCTAGTGATTATTTTTTTCCTCCCCAGGATAGTGTACCCTATCCAATACTTCAAGAATTGGCCTCTCTTTAGAAGTACTCAGTTTTAGACATGGCATGGCTCAGGCTTCAGAAGCCACCCCTCCAGAAAGGCTTCCCTGCTGTTCTCATCTTTAGGTAGAGGCCTGTCTTCATACTCAACCCACGCTTGGTGCATGCAATTACTGTATTGCTGACACATAACAGATACTTAACAAGTGTTTGAACTACACTGATTTGCAGTATTTCTTTTAAGAGCTTTTAGAAATAGCTAAATAAAGTGTTTATAAAAAATGTGCCTCAACGAAACAGATTACCTCATCAGAAAGAAATACATTAAAATAACATTACAACATTTGGCTAATATTTTTGCTTTTTAAGGACTTCCTTTTAAAAATGATAAGCTATCTAAAACATATATTGGCACGTGGATAGTCTTTGCCTCTTTGTGAAACATCATCTCTTCAAGGAGATGAGGAATGAATATATTCTTGCCAGAACTTGAAATATGGAGGAAGGGCAAAGACATTCTAACTCAATTAGGTCAGACATTTTATTCTAGCTGTTTTTCTTTCCTTACAGCCTAAACATACATTCAAATAGAATGTCTCAACTTTATCTTCCCTTGTTTAATATGTAATTTGCAAAGGCTGCCACTCTCTTTAACTCTGTTCTGGTACAAGTTGTAACAGAGTAACAAAATTCAAGATATGACTTTGTGTATATCAGTCAGGATAGACTAAGTTATGCTGCAGTAACAAGCAGCACCAAACTCTCAGTGGTTTAACATAGCAGAGGTTTACTTTTTGCTCCCAGGAAGAGCACTGAGAGTCCAGCAAACTCTCCTCCATGTGGTGGCTCAGCATTTCAGGCTGCTTTGGTCTTGAGGCAGCCCCCTGTCAACACATGGTGAATTGTGCCCTGGTTCTTCAGTGTTTCTGGCTGTAAGAGACACAGAGGCGTGCCTAATCTGAAAGGGCAGGGAAATGGAATCCTCTATGATGGGATAGAGGGTTGGAAGTATTGGCGGCACTAGTAATGTCTACCATGTCAATTTTTAGCTCATAAAAAGAGGGCCAGTAATGATTTCATATTGTGGAAACTTTCAACTTTCAGGATTTACTCATAGCCTCAGTGGGAGCATAAAGTTGAGGTAAATTGAATATTCCAGCAAAGGCTTGTAGAACCAAAAATTGGGCAGAGGGGAATGCGATATAAAGGCAGAAGATATCTGCCTTTCTGCTGCTTGATTTCAAATATAACTGGTGTAGCAACTCCCTAAGAAGTGAATGACCTTTGGACTCTAAAACAGACGTGTGTGTGTGTGTGTGTGTGTGTGTGTGTGTGTGTGTGTGTGTATAAATGGAGTCTCACTCTGTTGCCTAGGCTGGAGTGCAATGGCGTGATCTTAGCTCACTGCAACCTCAACCTCCTGGGTTCAAGTGATTCTCCCACCTCACCGTCCTGTGTAGCTGGGACTACAGGTGCACACCATCACACCTGGCTAATTTTTGTATTTTTTTAGTCGAGATGGGGTTTCACCATGTTGGCCAGGCTAGTCTCAAACTCCTGACCTCAAGTGATCCTCCTGTCTCAGCCTCCCAAAGTGCTGGAATTACAGATGTGAGCCACCACGCCTGGTCCCAAAACAGACTTTTAACAGAAGAAAGTTTCACAAGACTTATCATTCTTCTGAGATCTGAACAACCATTGGCGTGTTACAAAGCATTTTTTTTTTTTTTATTTTTTTTTTTTTTTTGAGACGGAGTCTCGCTCTGTCGCCCAGGCTGGAGTGCAGTGACCCGATCTCAGCTCACTGCAAGCTCTGCCTCCCGGGTTTACGCCATTCTCCTGCCTCAGCCTCCCGAGTAGCTGGGACTACAAGCGCCCGCCACCTCGCCCGGCTAGTTTTTTATATTTTTTAGTAGAGACGGGGTTTCACAGTGTTAGCCAGGATGGTCTCGATCTCCTGACCTTGTGATCCGCCCGTCTCGGTCTCCCAAAGTGCTGGGATTACAGGCTTGAGCCACCGCGCCCGGCCTAACCATTGCCTTTTAAAAGCACATCTGCCTTTGAAGTATCTCCTTGGTGGAGAGGGGAGTCCTATCTCCTATGAGATCACATTGGTTCCTGCTGGAGGGCAGCTTCCACATATTGGTATGTGGCAGGATGAAAGGGTGCTGAGCTCCTAAAGCCAGTTATGGTGGCATGTCAGGGGTCTCCCATGACCACCCTCAGATAACAGTGGGATTTGATCCACAGACTTGCATCCTGGATCCTAAATTTTTTAGCTTCTCTGGAAGGTAAAGTTATGAAAGGATGCTGCCACCACCACCAATAACCCAAAAACACATTGTTAATTTTAGTGCTCAATATTCCAGGTTATAAATATCATAGGAACAAGACCACCTTTTCTGTCATTTGCTTTCTTTCTCTCTGCTTTGCCTCAAAGTACACTTTAAAATTTGGAAGTTGTGCAGAAAGGCAATATAAATTTTCACTTGAAGAATCCTGTTAAATCAGGGCACCACAAAAACTCATATACATTCTGCACACTATTAAGATGTTTATGCCAAACTTTAATTGAATTATTTAAAGCCTAGTATCCTAGTAAAACATTTCCCTGATTTTACCCAGATACTAGCTTTTAATTGCTCAAAAGTGTTCAAGGGGAAGACGGGGGGAACAAAACACCATTTCTCAAACCTTCAACAATTGAATCTAACTGTATTACAAATGAATAATAACCACACTGAAGGGGTGAGGAAGAAAATAATTAATCTAAGTAAGTTTGGAACACAACATCTTAACTGGATGCACTTATGCTAAGGACAGAAAGAATTATTGTGTTCTGATTTTGCTAATGTGTTTCTCACAAGGGTATGGGTTGGCAATTCTGAAAGTACTTTATGTGCATTGTAGAATTAAACAAATAAGTAAATATATTATCAATAATATTATTGTTCAAGAATAAAGTTACAAATGAGGAAGGACTGAAATATACCCTGTGATGCTGGATTAAAATCCGAAGCATCAGAATAAATCTTGGTATTTAATATATGTGCATACAGATAGAGGAATAGAGATCCACAGATGAGTGTACATACCTATATTTCCTTGCTCTGTGTTCTTGGAGGGCCTAGAAGCAATGGAACCTTGGCCACAATGAACAATTCTAGCACCGGGATTGAGCTTCTATACACCATTGTCCAATAAAGAGATCAGAGATCATTAGACAAATAATTCCAGCCCAGGAAAGGGGGAAATACAAAATGAGCCTGGATCACCTTGTAGAGCCAGAAAATAAGGAGATACTCACAAAAAGATAGGACTTGTCAAAAGAACACATGAGGCCTGCCGTGGTAGTTCATACATGTAATCCCAGCACTTTGGAAGGCCAAAGCAGGCAGATTGCTGGAGCTTGATCCGAGGAGTTTGAGACCAGCTGGGGCAATGTGTCAAAACCCCATCTCTACCAAAAAAGGAAAAACAACCCACACAAATACAAAAATTTGCTGGGCATGGTGGTGCAGTGCACACCTGTAGTTGCAGCTACTTGGGAGGTTAAGGTGGGAGGATTGCTTGAGCCTGGGAGATGGAGGCTGCAGTGAGCTGAGATTGCCCCACTGCACTCCAACCTGGGTGACAGAGTGAGATCTTGTCTCAAAAATAATAATAATAATAATAATATAATAATAATAATAAAATTTTTAAAAACCCAGGAAAACAAAAAAGAACACAAGAGCCAACCTAAATGGACAAAGCTAGAATAATTTTAGCAACAAAATTATTAATGATAGTACTGGATTTTAACCTGTGGGATAAAATAAATATCCATGAGCCCATAGATATAAATAAACAACTGGATAAATACATAAATAAACATAGGAGAAGGGACAGCTGTTTCTTACCAAAGAGTTCATGAAGGAAAAAGGGAAAATAGAAAAATCACCGTTAAGCGAATACTGTAATAATAATTGTGATAAATAAGATCCACTGGTGGATGCAAATATTAGTGGCCCAAATCTGAGGAGAAGCAGAGTATTTCCATAATCTCAAAGTATCTCCCCCTAAATATTTATTAATTACAAAGGGAAAGATAATTTTATAGTAGAGAAACTCTGCAGACACTCCCTTCACTAAGTGATCAAAATAAACATTATTATTGATAAGACATCACTATCTTAAACCTCTTGATATGATGCACTGAGAAGGACAATATCATTTCACTATCCTGAAAGACAGGGAAAGACTGAGGGACCATCATAGATTGGAGGAGATTAAGGAGAAGGAACAATTAAACATAATATGGAAAACTGGATAGGATAAGATCCTATCCAGATAACGGGCATTAGTGGAAAAGCTAGTGAAATTAGAATAAGGTTTGCAGTTATCACTGATTCTGATCTTTGTATTGTGGTTAGTAAGATGTCAACATTAGCAGAAGGCAGGTGAGTATATGCCAAATTAGTTCAAAATAAAAGTTATAAATAAGAGGAAAGTTAAAGTTATAAATAAGAGGAAATAAACATGAGGTACACAAAAACAAGTATTTCAATAAAAGTACAGTAAACAATTCTTTGTTTATATTGCAATTTCCACAGCAGAGAGACTTTCAAGCAGCTGGCTGGATGTTCGTCATATTGAAAAGTATGTAGACCAAGGTAAAAGTGGAACAAGAGAATTACTTTGGTCCTGGGCACAGAAAAACAAGACCATCGGTGACCTTTTACAGGTCCTCCAGGAGATGGGGCATCGTCGAGCTATTCATTTAATTACAAACCATGGTAAATGCTGATTCTTATAATGTGGCTCTTAATCTGTAATAGGAACTGTAGTTTGTAAATTTGAATATTGCATTTTATCCAAGACATTGACTCATGCTGTGTGTCAGTGTTTACTTACCTGTGGCTTTTATCTGGAAGGGACTTTCCAGCTTCACATTTTCTTGTGACACTTTCTTCCCTTATCACCTAACTTATACAACATATTTCTTTCTACCACTTTATAGTTTTGTTTTTTAACTTACTTTTACTTACAAACTACACTTTTTAAAATGTTTCATTTTTCGCAGTTAATAGAATGAGCTCATTGACAAAAACTCTGAAATTCTTTGAGTCATAAACGTAATTGGAATCACAGTATTTGAGATACAGATCATGCTATTCTTTGTTTTACTATATATTACAAGTTAAAAGCATAATTGTATTTTCCCCCTATATTTAATATTTTATATTGCACCTACCTCCAGAATAATCTTGGGATGTTTCTTTTATCTTCACTGCTGTTTTTACACCACACCGTTTAACCCTGTCTTACTTGTTACTACCCATTCCACAGTAGCCTAATTCTTCTCTGTTTATCTTCTCTATTTCTGATGCTGTGTCATGCCTTATATTTAGAACAACCTGATCAATAAAGCTCATAAAGTTTTCTCCATGTATTCTTTGTCAGTGAAATAATCTAACGTCACCTGTTCTATTTGTTCCACTCAGATGTATTCATTTCAACAATAATGATCTTGGGGCTTATGTTATAGACCCAAGGCTCTTAGATTGGAAACTCTTTTGAATCAACATCTTTGTTCTTTGGCTCTTTTCATAGATCACATTTTTAGTTCTGTGTATTTGCACAGATGTTCTTTGGTAATATATTTAGTGCACATGAGCCCTTGCACACACACACACACACAAGGAATCCTGAGAGGTTTGTACAAGAAAACTGTAGCTTCACATTGACTTTTATCTTGATCTTTCATATTAATGGGGTATTAGTTCCTAATAGACTTCCACCATGGTATTATTCATATAACTTGGCTAATCCCTTTTGTCTTTTGCACATTGTTTCTTCACTTAGTTTAGTGCAGCAGAATATTTCACTGTGAAGTTGACTGAGCAAGTGAAATTCAGTGAGTCCCTGGGAACTGTAAATGCAACGCCTTTTCCATTATCTGAGCCTTTCTCAGCCACTGAAACCACCCACATGGCTTTTTGTTCATAATACAAACTTATGCCACTTTAATAGGACACCCAGGTATGTTTTATATGGCAGCATTCAGTGTTCTGGAATAAATTTTAGAGTATATTTTCACTCTCTATGTTGTTTATTTATGCAACAGAGAATAATTTGGACTGTAAGTAGACAAAAATTCCACATTCTTGGTTGATTCTTGGTCTGTTGCACATACAACATTTATTTTTCTTTTTTGGATGTGAGATTAGCTGATTGGTAAAAAGACTTTACTACCCTAGTACAAAGAGATAGGCAAATCTGAAGTGAAGAGGAGGATAGCACCCTACTTCTTTACTAAAGAAAATAGCATTATTTAATTGTAATTGATATAGTTGGTGTTTCAAATTAAGTAACAATTTTGAAAAAGTTAATTATGTAGTTGTTATAAGTGAGATGTAATGATTTGTTGGAAGCATAAGTATAGCTTGCTCAACAGGGGTTTCCTATTATGGCTACTCACTAAATTAGGAGTTAGAGCTCCTAACTGAAGATGCATAAAACCATTTAGTCTTTCTGTGCTGCTACCATGGACAGATTTATCAGTTATCTAAATAATCAGTTATTGCCCACCTTTCCTTGCAATTTTCTTCTGTTTTGTGGAACTTATTTTATTTTAGAGGAATTTGGGGCGTTTATATTCCAACTTCCAGGCATCACTTTGTAGATTTGGATTTTCCCAGTCTTATAAAAATGGGCCTTTGATTTCCTCCCAGGTACTGTGCCTACAATTCAGGTTGCTGCTGCTCGGTGGTTTCTTCACATCAGTAAAGCATTCTGTCAGATCTCAGGACATATCAAAATTGCTCAAGAAACTAGAATCTCTATTTTTTGTTATTATATTTCTGGCATGCATGTCCTTATGTATCACTTTTTGCATTTATATTTCAATGATCAGCAATTGTTTTCCAGTTTTGACACAAAATTCACAGCTTTCTACTGGCTTCTTAAGAGAGCCATTTTCAGTTTTCCATTTTATATGACAATGAAGTATTATCTCTCTTTTCACAAACAGCAAAAGAATAATGACTTTTAGTACCCCTACAGCCCCCAGATTTCACACTTTTTTCTATAGAAATTCAGTATGTTTGTTATTTTTTCTTCTTGCCTAGTTGCCCTGGCTAGAACCTTTAGCATGTTGAGTAGAAGCGGCAAGACCAGACATCCTTACCTCGTTCCTGATCTTAAGGGGAAAACATTCAGTCTTTTCACAGTTAGTGATGTTAACTGTCGGTTTTTTATAGATGGCCCTTATCATATTGAGGACATTTTCTTCTGTTGGTAGGGCTTTTATCATGATAGGGTGTTGGATTTTGTCAGATTTTTTTTGTCATCTATTGAAATGAACATGTGTTTTTTTGTCCTTCATTCTGCTAATGTGGTGTATTACATTGATTGATTTTCAGACATTAAACAAATCTTGGATTCCTGGGATACATCCCATTTGGTCATTGTATCTAATCCTTACATGCTTCTGGATTCAGTTCGCCAGTATTTTGTTGAGGATTTTTGCATCTATATTTCTAAGAGGTATTGGTCTGTTGTTTTCTTGTAATGTCTTTATTTGGCATTGGTATCAGAATAATACTGGTCTCATAGAATGATTTGGGAATTATTCTATCCTTTTCTATTCTGGAAGAATTTGTGAAGGACTGGTGTTAATCTTCTTTAAATGTTTGGTAGAATTCACCTGTGAAGCTATCTAAGCCTCGGCTTTTCTTTGTGGGAAGTTTTAAAGTACTAGCTCAAACTCTTGTTATGAGTCCATGTATATTGTTTATTTTTACTTGAGTTAGTTTCAATAGTTTGTGTCTTCCTAGAAATCTGTCCATGTCATCTAAGTTATCTAATTTTTGGCATATCATTGTTCATAATATTCCTTTATAATTCTATTTATTTCTGTGAGGTCAGTGTTGACATCCCCTCTTTTTTTCTTGATTTTAGTAATTTGAGTGTCTTTCTTGGTCAGTTAAGCTAAAAGATTGTCAATTTTATTGATCTTTTCAAAGAAATGATTTTGGTTCTATTGATTTTTCTTTTCAAAAAATCCTCTATTTTGGCCGGGTGAGGTAGCTCCCGCCTGTAATCCTAGGACTTTGGGAGGCTAAGACGGGCAGATTGCCTGAGCTGAGGAGTTCGAGACCAGCTTGGGCAAAACGGTGAAACCCCGTCTCTACTAAAATACAAAAAAATTAGCCGGCATGGCAGCGTGCACCTGTAGTCCCAGCTATTCAGGAGGCGGAGGCAGGAGAATTGCTTGAACCCGGGAGGTGGAGATTGCAGTGAGCCAAGATCGCGCCACTTCACTCCTCACTCCAGCCTGGTTGACAGAGTGAGACTCCATCTCCAAAAAAAAAAAAAAAAAAAAAAAAAAAAAATCATCTATTTCATGTATTTCTAATCTAAATTATTTCCTTCCTTTTGCTTGCTTCAGTTTAGGTTGTGCTTCTTTTTCTAGTTCCTTAATGTGAAAGTTCAGTTTACTGATTTGATGCCTTTCTTCTTTTTTTAAGGTAGGCATTCGCAGCTATAAATTTCCCTCTAAGCATGGCTTTTGCTGCATCTCATAACTTTTGATATGTTGTGTTTTCATTTTCATTCATCTCAAGGTATTTTCTAATTTCTGTCATGACTTCTTTTGTAACTCATTGGTTATTTATGATTTTGTTGTTTAATTTCCAGATACTTGTGAATTTCCCAAATTTCCTTCTGCTGCTGATTTCTGCTTGCATTTCAATGTGATCAGAAAATAGACTTTGTATGATTTTAATCCTTACACATGTATTTGAAGTTCATTTAATTGCCTAAGGTCAGGTCTGTTCTGGAAAATGTTCAATGTACACTTGAGAAATATGTGTATGTTTTGGTTTTGGATGGAATGTTCTATAGATGTCTCTTAAGTCTAGCTGGTATATAGTGTTATCAAGGAAATTTGTTATTAATTGGTTATGATTTCTTGCGAGTTTTCTAAGCAAAATAATTTAAGAAACACTAGAAGATAATCTAGAAAGAAAAGCTAGAATAAAAAATGAAAGTTTTCTAGTCTGAGACAAAATGTTAGAAATGACAGCAAAACATGGCAGGGTTTTAATCTGTTGTAGGAAGCTACATAAATAACCTCAGTCCAGACAGCACTCTACCAAATAGAAGTTATAGTCGACATTTGGGGTGGTAAGTATTTGTGATTGATACACACACACACACACACACACACCACCTCCAATACTTTATGGCACAAGATGATATAAAAAAAAATGAACCCAGGAAGATATAATATCATAATTGTAACATTTAAAAATATATGTGCAAAAATGCTGATAACACAGCTGGGCACTGTGGCTCATGCCTGTAATCCCAGCTACTCAGGATGCTGAGGCAGGAGAATCACTTGAACCCAGGAGGCAGAGGTTGCAGTGAGCCAAGATTATACCACTGCACTCCAGCCTGGGTGACAGAGCAAGACTCTGTCTCAAAAAAAAAAAAAAAAGGCCCAGCATGGTGGTTGGCTCATATCTGTAATCCCAGCATTTTGGGAGGCCGAGGCAGGTGGATCTCTTGAGGCCAGGAGTTTGAGACTAGCCTGGCCAACATGGTGAAACCCCATCTCTATTAAAAATACAAAAAAAATTAGCTAGGCGTGCTGACGGGTGCCTGTAATCCCGGCTATTTGGGAGGCTGAGGCAGAAGAATCGCTTGAACCTAGGAGGCAGAGATTGCAATGAGCCGAGATCATGCCACTGTAAGAGTGAGACTCCAGCCTGGGCAAGAGTGAGACTCCATCTCAAAAAAAATAAAACCAAAAAAAAAAACCTGATAACAATTTTTTAAAAAATTTTCTTCTGTGTACTTTAATATTTTTAATGTCTAACAATAATTTATCTTATTTATTACTTACTTGTTTATTATTTAGTTATTTAAATTATTTAAAGTTATATTAATAATAGATTAAGGCAACTACTTATGTTTTAAGTGAACAAAAGTCTGTTTGTATAACATTTGTTAATTAGAAAACTGTTTCACAAGTATAACACCACAAATAATACTTCCACAAATTTATTGTAAGTGTTCGATGGGAATGAAACTTTAGAAATCAACAATGACTAGCAAGACATTTATTTTCAGAGTCTCAGAAAGGAAAAAAACATTAGGGACATAGAATTTTTTTGTATCTACCTTCCCGTATTTCTCTTTCAGGATCAGTCTTGAGTCCTTCAGAGAGGGGTTATCAGGAAGGCAGATTTCCAAACATATTATTCAAGGTAGAGTATGTGTGCATGGAAAACGAGCCTTGAACTTTGTTGTATGTATAATTGAGCAAAAGGAATGAAATTAGCAGGCAGAAAAATGCTGGATTTGCCAGCACTCTTAAAAATCAGAAATGCCCTGGTTCTCTCATTATTCTCTATTTAGTTGAGGATTCAGGAAAGTAGAGCTTTATAAATATGTGAGAAATTAAGAGCTTTCTCTTCTCAGTGATCTGTCAGAGATGAGACTGAGAACTACTAAGGATGCTGTGATTTATACATTTGTCTTAACTCAGCCTTTAATTTTCCTTTTTTAGTTGGTGTTTTGCATATCACTGTTAGTTTTTATTACAGCAAACTAGCAGTGATCATTTTTATAGCATTAGAAGTAATTTAAAATTGATTTTAACTGACCGTGGCATTGAAACTTGAGTTTTTACCGTTGGTATGAAAGCCTTAAATATGGCAATGAATGCTATTAAATAAAGTGAAATAACTTTGATTTCTGCTAGCTTTCTTTTAAATTAGGTTGCATTCTGTTGCACTGCAGAGTCCCCAGGGAGCTTTAGATTTCTGTTGAAGTTCTGTTCTTTCTAGACTTATGAAATGGAATTACTTTAGTATGTATTTCTTCTCTTAGGAAACAGCCAGTGTCACAGTGGATAATGTTCTTATTCCTGAACATAATGAAAAAGGTAGGAAAAAACAACTTTTTCCAACAATTTTTTTAAAATCATACTTTCCTTTAAGTGAATTAAGAAGGAGAAATACCCAATAAACACAATAGCCATATAAATTCAGATTCAGTATAAAATTTCATAGATATTAAAATAATTTCAATTTGATTGACACTTATAGTTCTAATAGATGACACATTATTATGTTAAGGCTCCTTTGGCTAATGAAGAATGCAATTGTGGTCTCTTCACACAGGGCTATGTTTTCGTTTTTTGTTAGTAAAATTTGCTATGTTTGTGTGTCATGGGAAAACATTTTTAAAATTATGTTGAGATTATATAGTTTTAGAAATGCTCACAGCAATTACAGAAATCTTTCAAGATGATTGTAGAGCAATGCTGAAGGTCAGTATGAAAATCTAGTTATTTTCCATATCAACTTTTCTACTTTATTAGTAGGAAGAATAATTTAGTTCCACCTGGAGTCATTCTGATAAATTTTAAAGACTATTTAAGGCTGTGTTGACTAGTCTTTGCCACTAGATCTGATACTTCTTTCATTGAAAAAAGAATTAGAAAAGTTAGATAAGGCTTTGGTTCTTTAGCAATAAGGTCTAAATCAAACATTAAGTGTCTTCAGAGAGGATTTTGTATTAGCTATGGAAATATAGCCAAAATTGGGTTCTGAAGAACATAGCCAAACTTTTCCTTTTCAATTTGTATTTGATTACTCTTTGCATGTTTTCTCCCAATCTCCACTTTGGGTGAGTTTTTAAAAGGCTGAATCATCTTTCTAATTTACTCTGAGGAAGTAAATTAGGCAGTTAGAGGATTTGGCACATGAAAAGTGTTTCTATCAGTCATGCTTGGAGAATATCGCTTACTTATGTCAATATTTCCACTTCCATAATTTTTTAGTAGTTTTAGGTTCACAATGGGTCAACAGCAACACATTGACCTAATGACCAGGAAATTGAATCTTGGAAGAATTTCTTCCACTAAGCTCTTTGGCTGATCTCTTTTGAGAGGAGGTAAAATCACAAATCTAACCCTTTGCTCTGTGGAATGGTGGGAACTAGATCCAAGTAAATGTGCAGAGAGCACATGATGGGCTTCGGCTTTGGTTCCTGGACCTTTCTCTACTGACCTTCCACTGGACTCTGAATTGTTTCTAATATAGAAGTTTTGGTTATAATGGTGATGTTCATTCTTAGATAACTTATCTTCCCCCTACTTTCCTTCCTAAGGAATACTGCCTAAATCTTCAATCAGCTTTCAAAACATCATAGAAGGAACTAGAAATTTCCACAAAGACTTCCTAATTGGAGAAGGAGAGATTTTTGAGGTATACAGAGTGAAGATTCAAAACCTAACATATGCTGTCAAATTATTTAAACAGGTATGGAAAGAATTACTGTCACAGGACATCAATTCCATTTATTTGCTCATCTTTCATATTTTAAAAAGTCATTTTTCATCGATGTTGAAAGGGGTATTTGAACATAAAATTTTATAAGTGGAAATAAGAGATACGATTTCAGGTGACTGAAGAAATAAAGACCTGTCTTGCAAGAATGTGGAAGTTAAATGCTTTCCATCCCCAGATGTATAGCATGAAAGACTTTTCCGGGCTGGGTGTGGTGGTTCACGCCTGTAACCCCAGCACTTTGGGAGCCCAAGGTGGGCGGATCACTTGAGGTCAGGAGTTTGAGACCAGCCTGATCAACAGGGTGAAACCCCATCTCTACTAAACTAAAAACACACAACTTAGCTGGACATGGTGGTATGCTCCGGTAGTCCCAGCTACTCGGGAGGCTGAGGCAGGAGAGTTGCTTGAGCCCAGGAAGAAGAGGCTGCAGTGAGCCAAGATCACGCCACTGCACTCCAGCCTGAGTGATAAAGTGAGACACCACCTCAAAAAAAAAAAAAAAAAAAAAAGAATTCTGAAAAGTGTCCTGGGACTTTGCTAAAGAGGGTCAGATTGTGCTAGCCTGCCCCGATTTTCCTGGATTTTTAGGATGAGCTAGGTCCTCTCCAGGCAGCTTCACAGGCTAAGCCACAGTTTGACATTTGGTACTGCTTTATAAGTTGTCTTCTATCACAACTCAGAAGGGTGGAAGGAGGAGGCTTTCAAGTAGGAGCAACAAACCAACATAACAGGGTAGGAGGTCAGAAGACAGTTGAGTGACTGCAGCCAGTGAAGCAGAAAGGGAATTCCAGGATCAAGCTCAGGAGTCAGTCAGATATAGGTCCACACACAAACACAGAAGAGCTGCTCTTCATTTTCTTCATAGCTGGTCAACAATAAGTACACATTTACTAAACTCTTATATGGACTGGGTGCTGAGCATGTCGAGATGAGTAAGGCATAGTTCTGTCCTCAAGGAGCTCACAGTCTCTCTGGGGAAATAGCCAGGTAAACAAAAGATTAAACTGTTGTGAAAGAGGTACTTCAGCAGAGAATTGTACAAAAGATCACAGGAGCACATAAAAGATAACAACTCTTGCTGCCATAAAAAAAGAATGAGTTCATGTCCTTTGCAGGGACACAGATGAAGCTGGAAACCATCATCCTTAGAAACTAACACAAGAACAGAAAACCAAACGCTGCATGTTCTCACTTATAAGTGGGAGTTGAACAATAAGAACACATGAACACAGAGGGGAGAGGAACATCACACACCCAGGGGGTTGGGGAAAATGGGAGGAAGAGCATTAGGACAAATACCTAATGCATGCAGGGCTTAAAACCGAGATGATGGGTTGATGGGTGCAGCAAACCACCATGGCACATGTATACCTATGTCACAAACCTGCATGTTCAGCACATGTATCCAGAACTTAAAGTAAGATTAAAAAAGAAAAAAAAAAAAAGGAGAAGAGGTTTAATGGACTCACAGTTTCACATGGCTGGGGAGGCCTCAGTATCATGGCAGAAGGTGAAAGTCACGTCTTACGATGGCAGACAAGAGAGAACTTGTGCAGGGAAACTCCCGTTTTTAAAACCATCAGATCTTGTGAGACTTATTCACTGTCACGAGAACAGCACTGGAAAGGCCCACCCCATGATTCAATTAACTCCCACTGAGTCCCTCCCACAACATGCGGGAATTGTGGGAGCTACAATTCAAGATGAATTTGGGTGGGGACACAGCAAAACCATATCAGAAGTCTATCTGAAAAGGTTACATACCATATGATTCCAAATATATGACACTTTGGAAAAGGAAGAACAATTGAGACAGTACAAAAATGATTTCTGGGTGTTTGGTAAGGGGTAGATGAATAGGCAGAGCACAGATGATTTTTAGGGCAGTGAAATTATTCTGATACTATAATGGTGGATACATATTATCATGTATTTGTCAAAACCCATAGAATATACCACACTAAGAGTGAACCCTAGTGTAAACTATGGTGATAATATGTCAACGTAGGTTCATTGATTTTAACAAATGTACCTCACTGGTGTGAGATGTTAATAATTGGGAAGCTGTGTGCATGTGTGTGGGAACGCCTTACTTTCCTCTCAATTTTTTCTAAATCTAAATCTGCTCTAAAAAATAAAGTCTACTAATTAAAAAAAAAAAAAAAAAAAAGATAGCAACTCTCTCCACCCAGAGGGGGGATGTATCTGGCACCCAGAAGAGTATCTGGCCAAAGTAACCACTCAATAAACAGTTCTCAAAAACAAATGGAAAAACCTTCCAGCTGGATTTTGAAGGATGAGTAGAATTTTGGCAGGCAGTGAAGGAGGGGAAGTACATTCTGAGTGGAACAAATAGCAGTTGCAGGGGCCTGGAGGCGTATGTATGAAAATGTAGATCTTACTCATGAATTCATTCAGCACAGTGGACCGGCCGTAGGGAAGATAGTGAGAAGAGGATGCTGGAAAGATATTAAGTCTGTGGGGTCTGTGTCCCCACCCAAATTCATCTTGAATTGTAGCTCCCACAATTCCCACATGTTGTGGGAGGGGCTCAGTGGGAGGTAACTGAATCTTGGGGGTGGGTCTTTCCAGTGCTGTTCTTGTGACAGTGAATAAGTCTCACAAGATCTTTTAAGTAGGAGAGTGAAAGACTTAGATTTGTGTTGTTAAAATATGACTTTGATTCTAGGTTAGATAGTAGATTGGAAGTTGTCAGAAGAATTGGGGGAAAGATGGCAAGAGCTAGACTGGAGGCAGGCTGGGCGTGGTGGCTCACGCCTGTGATCCCAGCACTTTGGGAGGCTGAGGTGGGTAGATCACTTGAGGTCAGGAGTTCGAGACCAGACTGGCCAACATGGTGAAACCCTGTCTCTACCAAGAAATCAAAAAAAAAAAAAAAAAAAAAAAAAAAATAGCTGGGTGTGGTGGTGCCTGCCTGTAGTTCCAGCTACTCGGGAGGCTGAGGTGAGAGGATTGCTTGAACGCAGAAGGCGGAGGTTGCAGTGAGCCAAGATCACACCACTGCATTTCAGTCTGGGCAACAGAGTAAGACCTTGTCAAAAACAAAACAAAACAAAAAACAAAACAAAACCCACAGACTGGAGGCAGAAAGACCTGGTGGAGGGATATTTCAGATGTGCAAACCAAGAAATGGACAGGGTGTAAACCAGTGTTCCCAGCCCTGAGTATATATTAGAATTATCTCGGGAGCTTTTAAAAAAAAAAATAAGCCTTTTAAAAAAATGAGCTTTTAAGAAAATGAGCCTTTAAAAAATGAGCTTTTAAAAAAATGGTAGGCACCAGTGTTTTTTAAAAGGTCCCAAGGTGGTTCACATGTGTTGCCACTGTTGAGAGCTAATGCTGTTAGTCTGGGCAAAGTCAGTGAGGATGCAGAGGAGAAAGTATGTCTAAGAGATGAGGTGAAGTGGACCACATCTGATTAGCTGTTGGATAGGACTGGGGAAGTGGGAAGAAGGAGGGTTTCACAGTGATTCCTGGTTTGCAACGTGCATTACAGAACCTTTTAAAAAATTATTTCCCTAATTTCTCCATTTCTCCAAATTGCATTTAGTACTACTTAATCGTACATAGACATCTCAGAATTCCTGACAAGATGCTAAAGAAACAACCAACTGGCACAACCGTTCAACAAATAGAATATGGTCGCTCTAGAGGTGGCCAAGCTAAAGCCTGTTTCTTAGTGCCAATGTGTCCCTGGCCCCAATTCGTACACTCTCTTATAGTTGAGACTCGGGACCCCATCCCCAAAGGGTCTGTCCAGTCTACTTTCCTGTTCTTTCTGCAGCTGCCACCAAATCACACTCCCTTTTGGGAGTTTTCTTTCCATGAGTCTGAATGGGACATCATTGCCTCTAGAACCCCTTCCCTTTCTTTCTTAAAGACAGGTGTTATTTCCTGGATTGTCTCTGACCCCTCCAGTGTGGTTTGGGTGACACTCCTATGTTTAGCAACAGCATCAAAGCATTACATTATTCACCCACCTCTCTCAAAGGACTAGGCAGCTTTCTTTGAAGAGCTCTTATTTGTCTTTGTATTTTAGTGCCTTATTACAGGGCCTGGCCCATAGCAGTTGCTCAGTAAATGTTTGCTGGATAAATTGAATGAAGCATACATACCTTTTTCAAGAATTTAGTTGCTAGTTGTTACGAGTAAAAATACCTGAGATTACCAAGGTGTATACAAAGTCTTACTGTCTCTACATACATTTTAACTTTCTCTTAAGATGGTTCATGGGAGTATGGCTGGACTTCACCCTTCTGCTTTTATCTCTGCCCCCTATTTTAACCCAACACTCGTGTGCACGCGCGTGCACACACACACACACACACTTATCAGGAAAAAATGAGAACATTTAATGAAGCCTTAGCCACAGAACATTGTTAAAGAAATGCAGTTTTGTGACATTGTTTATTACCAATTACTTTTCTTAGGGGGACTGAGGTGGGAAATTGTGCTAGAAGTGTTAGATCTGTGCTTCTCTAACTTTAATTACCTGGGAATCATCTTACAATGCAGATTCTGATTCAGCAGATCTGACAGGAGCCCTGGATTTGCCATTTCTCAGCAGCTCCTAGTGAAGCTGAGGTTTTTTGGTCATAGACCACATTTCAAGCAACAGGGTGTTAGAGTGCTACATTAGCATAAACAAAAAAACCAACTTCTTCATTTTTCAAACTAGAAAACTATGACCTTAGGGAGGTTGAGTGACTGACAAAGAGTCACAAAGAGCAAGTGTTAGTGACAGGTGGAAAATCCAACCCATCTGGCTCCCAGGACAATGGTCTCGTAAAATGTAAATTCTGATAAAATGGTCCTTGAAAATGATTTTTTAGCCTGATTTATTGTTTCTGACCTCCTGGTTCAACTTGGAAAACAGTTTCCAAAATTCCTGTTGAATTTCTCTCCCTTTATTCCTGAAGGCAGAGCTCCAAAACTCCACCTTCTCTAGCAATTTGCAAATGATAGAACGTTACAAGTGGTGAGACCTAGGAGCATACTTTTTTTTTGGTAGAAGTTGGAAACCTGAGATCCAGAGACATGCAATGACCTAAGATATATGAAGGCATCAAGAACAGTGCCAGGGACAGAGTAGGTACTCAGTACAATATTATTAAACTCATTAAAATATTCATGTGTCAGGCTCTGGGCTATCTTCTAAAGCTTCTTGGAAGTAAAGAGTTATATTTTTATTTGTTTAGTAAGCCCATCTTTTCAAAATGCAAAGGTAAACTTGAACTGACATATCCAAATAACCCAAGTCATAAACACCAAATTAGTGAAATTTCACAGCAGAATAGAAATAACACAAATTAGATTCTTTGTAAGATCAAGTGGGGGAGGTTCTAGCTGTCATGGGATTGTCTTTGAATACATAGAATGTTTTTGAATTTATGTAAATGTGTGCAAAATATGATGAAAGAGTTTAGCAAGGCAATACATTGCATGAAAAACTTTTAATTCAAGAACACTCATTCTAGATCTCTTTTGGGGCTAATGGATTTTTGAAAACCTAGTAAAAGCTAAAGATTATTTCCCCAGAAAAGTGTTCATATGCATTTACACCAAAAAGTTCATCTAATTTAGGGAGACTATAGACCCTGGGTTAAGAATCCTAGAAACAGATCCTTTTCTTAATTTTGTTCTTGTCTTTCTGTATATGTAGGAGAAAAAAATGCAATGTAAGAAGCATTGGAAGAGGTTTTTATCTGAGCTTGAAGTCTTACTACTGTGAGTATGTTTTCTGTGGAATTTCCTCCTCTTTGTGCCTGGGTTTCATCTCTGTTCATTTTTTATTTTACAGCACAGAGCTTGGCGTGATATGTAATACATTTGATTTGGATGTTAGAACTTTGGATAAATTTTGACATGTGCTTTAGTATATTCCTTAAAGTACATTTTAAAATAGATCATTTACATAATTCCCTTGAACATATTTTAACAGGAAACTGTCACAAGGAAGTGGGTTAAATCATATGTGACTAACGTGGCTGAATAGTAACTCTTAGAACATTAGAATGGTCTATATTTCACCATTTCCTCCTTCCTTATAGACATTCCAGTCTATAAGCTGTTTCATCAGTATAACTCTATTCAGGAAGAGAGTTTTAGACAAAGAAATCAAGAGATTTTGATGTACATATTATTTTTCGGGAATTTACTCCTGAGTCTGAGCGTCCTTGGAGACAAATTGAAATGACTTCATTTTCATATATATATTCATATCTGCAGCCGTGCAGCCTTCCTCATTGAAAGCCTCTAACCCTATAGAGTTCACTTGTCACTCTTTACAAATAGGAAACTTTCTTTTCGATATTTTTTTAACCAAGATGTGACATTGGGAGGCAGAGAGGAAGGTGAAGAGAGAAGGCATTATACTGAATCCATTTTCTTTTAGACTGAAGACCAGAAATCAGAGTAGTAGAGGAAAATCATCAAAGCTTACATATCACTTAGTCAATAAAAAATGAAATCCAAAATTGTAATAGTAAAAAGTTTTTACATGTGATTGTTTTATTTATTTGCTTATGAAAGTAAGGTTCAAACATTGCAAAATTTCAAAAATGCAAAAGGATAGACCAAGAAAAGATTTTCTCCCACCATTATCATCCAGTCACCCAGCTGATCTTTCCAAGGCAACAGTATTACCAGTTCCTTATATATATTTCCAGAGATATTTTGTGTGTAGGCAAATATGTATTTTGTTTTCTTATTTTTCTCCTTTAACACAGCGGTGACATGAACACATTGTTCACATTGCTTATTTTCATATTCTATTATATTCTGTACTATAGTTTAAGTAACCATTCCCCTGTTGATGGTTTCTTAGATTTGTTCTAATATTTTATTATATGAAAATAATGCTGCAACAAGAAAACCTTGTATTTATGTTATTTCGTACTTATTTGAGTATATCTGTAAAATAAATTCTCATCAAATGATGGTATTAAATGGTTACGTGCATTTTATCATAACAAATTGTCCTCCAATATAAGTTATACCAATTTACTTTCAAAGAAGTCATATATGAGTGCCTGGTTTTCCATTGTTGCCAACCTGGTATTTATTCTTACCTCTTAATTTTTGCCAATCTGTTAGGTGAAAATAGTTTATCAGTGTAGCTTTTGAAAAAATATTTATTGACAAATAAAAATTGTATATATTAATGTGTACAGTGTGATGATTTGATATACAGTATGTACACACTGTCTAATGATTACCACAATCAAATTAATTAATACATCTATCACCACCCATGCTGTACTTTAGATCCTCAGAATGTGTTCATTGTACAATGGAAAGGTTGTCTGCTTTGACCAACATCTCTCTATTTTTCCCAACCCCCAGCCCTTGGTAACTATTTTTCTACTCTCTGCTTCTCTATGTTTGACTTTTTTAGCTTCCACATGTAAGTGAGATCATGCAGTATTTGTCTTCTGTGTCTGGCTTATTTCACTTAGCATAATGTCTTCCAGGTTCATCTATGTTGTTGAAAATGGCAGGATTTTCTTCTTTTTATGGCTGAATAATATTCCATTTTTGTGTGTGTGTATGTGTGTTGTGTGTATCACACTTTCTTTATTGTTTATCCATTCATCTATCAATGGACATTTAAGTTGTGTCTATGTCTTGGTTACTGTGAATAATGCTGCATTAAACATGAGAGCACAGATATCTCTTTGAGATACTGATTTTATTTCTTTCTTTTTTTTTTTTTTTTTGAGACGGAGTCTCGCTCTGTTGCCCAGGCTGGAATGCAGTGGCCGGATCTCAGCTCACTGCAAGCTCCCGCCTCCCGGGTTTACGCCATTCTCCTGCCTCAGCCTCCCAAGTAGCTGGGACTACAGGCGCCCGCCAACTCGCCCAGCTAGTTTTTTGTATTTTTAGTAGAGACGGGGTTTCGCCGTGTTAGCTAGGTTGGTCTCGATCTCCTGACCTCGCGATCCACCCGTCTCGGCCTCCCAAAGTGCTGGGATTACAGGCTGGAGCCACCGCGCCCGGCCTGATTTTATTTCTTTTACATACATACCCTGATATGGTTTGGCTCTGTGTCACCACCCAAATCTCATCGTGAATATACTCCCATAATTCCCATGTGTTGTGGGAGGGACCTAGTGGGAGATAATTGAGTCAGGGGAGCAGTTTCTCCCATACTGTTTTTGTGATAGTGAATAAGTCTCACAAGATCTGATGGTTTTAAAAAGGGGAGTTTCCCTGCACATGCTCTGTTCTTTTGTCTGCCGCCATGTGAGATGTGCTTTTTACCTTCCACCATGATTGTGGGGCATCCTCAACCATATGGAACTGTAAGCCCATTCAATCTCTTTCTTTTGTAAATTGCCAGGTCTCGGGTATGTCTTTATTAGCAGCATGAAAACGGACTAATACATATGCAGAAGTGAGATTGTTGGATCTTATGGCAGTTGTATTTTTAGTTTTTTAAGGAACCTCCATTATGGCTGTACCACTTTATATTCCAACCAACAGCATACAAGGACTTCTTTTTCTCCATACCCTTGGCAACTTTTCGATAATAGCCATCCTAACAAGTGTGAGGTGATATCTCATTGTGGTTTTGATTTGCATTTTTCTGATGATTAGTGATGTTGAGCATATTTTCATATACCTGTTAGTCATTGGTATGTCTTCTTTGAAAAACTATCTCTTTGGGTCATTTACCCATTTTTATCAGGTTATTTGCTTTTTTGCTATTGAGTTGTATGAATTCCTCACTATTTTGTATCTTAACACCTTATTAGATATATGGTTTGCAAATATTTGCTGCCATTCCATAGGTTTCCTTTTCATTTTGTTGATTGTTTCCTTTGCTGTGCAGAAGCTTTTTAGTTTGATATAGTTCTACTTGATTATTTTTGCTTTTGTCACCTATGCTTTTGGTGTCATAGCCAAAAAATAATTGCCAAGACCAATGTTAAGGAAAAGTTTCTCTATGTTTTCTTCCAGATTTGTATGGTTTCAGATCTTACATTTAAATATTTAATCCATTTTGAGATAATTTTTGTATATGGTGAGTAAGACAAAGTTCTAGTTTTATTATTTTGTATGTGGGTATTCAGTTTTCCCAACACCATTTATTGAAGATAATTTTCTTTTTCTGTTGTATATACTTGGTGCCCTTTTCAAAGATTAGTTGATGATGTATATGTAGGTTTATTTCTGTTGTTTTTTTTTTTTTAAATTCTATTCCATTGGTCAATGAGTCTGTTTTTATGCCAGTGCTATATTGTTTTTATTACTATAGCTCTGTAATATAGTTTAAAATCAGGAAGTGAATGCCTCTGGCTTTGTTCTTCTTTCTTAAACTCATACTGTTTGGGGTCTTTTGTGGTTCTATATAAATGTTAGCATTCTTCTTCTATTTTTTGAAAAATGTCATTGGAATTTTGATAGAAATTGCATTGAATGTGTAGCTCACTTTGAGTAGTATGGACATTTTAACAATATTAATTTCAATTCATGTATGTAATGCATCTTTCCATTTATTTGTGTCTTCTTCAGTTTCTTTCATCAGTGTCTTATAGTTGTTAACGCACAGAATTTTCACCTCCTTGGTTAAATTTATTCCTAAGAGTTTTATTCTTTTTAATGCTGTTGTAAATAGGATCAATTTCTTTAATTTCCTTTTCAGATTGTTCATTGTTAGCATATATACACATAGTTAATTTTTATACATTGATTTTGTATTATGCAACTTTTCTGAATTTATTAGTTTTAACAGTTTTTTGGTGGAGTCTTTTGGGTTTTCATCATGTCATCTGCAGACAGAGCCAATTAACTTCCACCTTTCCAATCAGGATGCCTTTTATTTCTTTTTCTTACCTAATTGCTCTGGTTAGGACTTCCAGCTTTATGTTGAATAGAAATGGAAAGTATGAGCACCCTTATCTTTTTCCTGAACTTAGAGGAAAAGCATTCAGCTTTTCACTGTTAGGTATGATGTTAACTGTGGGTTTGTCATATATGGCATTTATTATGTTGAGATACTTTCCTTCTACACCTAATTTGTTGAGAGGTTCCATCATGAAAGGATGTTGAATTTTATCAAATGCCTTTGCATTTGTTGAGATGGTTTTGTGATTTTTATTTTTCAGTGTGTTAATATGGTGTATCATTTATAGATCTGCACATGTTGAACCATTCTTTCTTCTCAGGGATAAGTCCTGTTTGACTATGGTATTTCATCCTATTAATGTTCTGTTGAAGACTGGGAACAATGGCTCATGCCTGTAATCCCAGCACTTTGGGAGGCCAGGGAAGGTGGATCACATGAGGTCAGGAGTTCAAGACCAGCCTGGCCAACATGATGAAACCCCATCTGTACTAAAAATATAAAAATTAGCCAGGTGTAGTGGCGCACGCTTGCAATCCCAGCTACACAGAAGGCTGAGGCACAAGATTCGCTTGAACCTGGGAGGCAGAGGTTGCAGTGAGCTGAGATCATGGCACTACACTCTAGCCTGGGCAACAAAGCAAGACTCGATTTCCAAAAACAAACAAACAAAGAAACAAACAAACAATATTCTGTTGAATTTAGCTTGCTAGTATTTTGTTGAAGATTTTTGTATCTATGGCCATCAGGGATATTGGCCTACAACTTTTTCTCATTATGTTCTTATCTGGCTTTGATATGAGGGTAATGCTGTCCTAATAAAATAAGATTGACAGTGTTCCCTCCTCTTTAAGTTTTTAAAAGAGTTTGACAAGGATTAGTATTAATTCTTTTTTAAATGCTTGTTAAAATTTTGCCAGAAGCTCTATGGTCCTGGACTTTTCTTTGTTGGAGGTTTTTGATTATTGAATCAATCTCCTTAGTTGTTATTGGTCTGTTTAGGTTTTCTATTTCTTCATGATACAGTCTTGATGGATGGTATGTTTCTAGGAATCCATCTATTTCTTTTACGTTTTCCAGATTGTTGGCATACGATAGTTCATAACAGTCTCTTATGATCCTTTGTGTTTCTGTGGCATCAGTTGTAATGTCTCCTCTTTCATTTATATTTTATTTATTTGAGGCCTCTCAGAAAAAGAAGTCTCATAGTATCAATTTTTCTGAGTGATATTAATAATCCTTTTTTATATTTAAGAGATATATTTTATTTTCTATGAAGTAGCTTATAATATTCCTTACCTATTATTATAAATTAGACTGTTGGTCTTTTTCTTAATGATTTGAAGGAATATTTTATAATTCCTATTAGAAAATCAGCCTATTTTTATGCTATGAGATGCAAATAATTTTTTACCGTACTGTCATTTCATCTTTGCTTATTATAGTGTTGGCATGTAGAAATGGTTTTAATACAGTTAAATTTATCAAGGTTTTCTTTTAGGGATTCTAGATTTTATGTTATAGTTTAAAAGGCCTTTTCCATTGAGAAGTTATATTTAGGTTGGTGTAAAAGTTATTGCAGTTTTGCCATTAAAAGTTATCACGTTTTTTGCCATTAAAAGTAAACATTACTTTTTTTTTTTTTTTTTTTTTGAGACGGAGTCTTGCTCTGTCACCCAGGCTGGAGTGCAGTGGTTCCATTTCAGCTCACTGCAAGCTCTGCCTCCTGGGTTCACACCATTCTTCTGCCTCAGCCTCCCTAGTAGCTGGGCAAAACCGCAATAATTTTTGCAGCAACCTAATAAAATAGTTCTCCCATTTTTTCCAGTACTTTCATGGCTTCATTTTTTACATTTATTTACCTGATCCATTTGTTTATCTGGTGAGGTATTTTCTGTGAACTACAACAACAGCTTGTCTAGGCTTCAAAAATTCTATTGGCATTTTTAATGGAATTTTAATAACTTTATAGATTAATCTGGGGAGATTTACAATTTTATAATGTTGACTATTCCTGGGGTACCATTTTTATTTTGCTAATATTTATTTTGTGTTAGGCCCTATTTCAAGTGCTTTACGTGTGTTAATTCATTAATCCTCATGACCATCCAATGAGATAAATTCTCCTGTTATCCCCATTTTGCAGATGAGGAAACTGAGATACATCCTACCTTTTCTATAAGATCCAAGTTATTTCCTAAATCATCTTCTCAGATGTGACTAAGGCAGATGCAGCTTTCTCTTCTTAGAATGTTCTATCAGAAACAGGATTGGGAGAGAAGTTCCTAAGTAAACAGACAATTTCAATAAACTAAGTGGTAAGATGAGGAAATACGAGCACAGAGGAGGGAATGATAACTTGGGGATGAGCAGCAGAATGGGTTTCTTGATATAAATAATATCTAAGCTGAGACCTGAAGGATGAGGTTTCTTTAGTTTAATATTAATGGAATTACCTTAAACAGAATTGTGAACTCCATAGAATGTGACTTCTGATTCCTTTTTTCCCTCCTTTCTCAAGGGAAGGAGAAAAAGCTAATAATTTTTGAGGACCTGGCTTTTGGCTTAACCTTTTATTTAATTTTCATAAGAACCTTGGAAATAGATGTTTTAATTACTGATTACAGTTAAAGGAACAGGCTCAGAGCAATTAAATAACTTGCCCAAGTTAACACAGCCGTTAAAAAGACCAGAGATTCAATCCCAGGTTAGTTGTTCAAGTCTGTTTACCACACCATGGGGCTTGCATCATTTTGTCTGAACAAGGCACTCAGAATGTTTGCTGAAGTGATTTTAGAAGGTATCAGATCTGCTAACCTTCTGATGTATATAATCTAAAACCCTACTGATTTAAAAATTTGTAGCAAAATGTTGGGTGGCATGGGTCCACAGGTACAAAACCAGCAAACTTTCTCCAAGGTATCTCCACGTTCCATACCTTGGTAACCTCTAAAGTATCCGTTTTTCTGTTTGATCAGTAATACTTAAAAATAAGCACATGGTCTTTTCTCCTCTCTGAGCAAGAGAGTAGAGCACCAGGCCATGGCTGTGTCTATCTGATGTCCACTATCTACTGCCTTCCAGAAGATTTGTCTCTCTGAATTATTTTAAGTTGCAGAAGAACCAACCAGGTATATATGGACTGTTAAATACACTACCTCAATTTCCTTTCAATCCATTGCTTTTCATTTTATAGGTATAGTTGGAATCATAATAGGTGTAGGCATCTTGTATCACAGAAGACTTTGATATATTTAAACATAAAAACTTCTCTGTGTGTGTACATGTATATACACACATACACACACACACACACACACACACACACACACACACACACACATGCTTCCTTCCTTGAAGTAAGAAGAAGAAAAGGAATCAGAACCCCCCTCCTCCACCACATATGCACAATATATATAGGAATGTGTGTGTTTATAGGGAAATTTTGCTACTGCAGAAATGAATAATAGGCTTTTATAAACAGAATATTTTTTACAGATTTATTTTAATATCCCCAAGCCTGCCCAGAACATAGTAGGTATCCCATAAGTAATTTTTGAATTAAACTGAGCTCACAGTATGTGTGAATTTCACATTTTATGTTTCATAGTTGTTACCTGGGCTCATAGTGATAGCACACACAATTGAGGAATAGAGTTTTTGTTAATAAGCTAATAAATGATTATTAGGGGAAAAAAAGCCTGAGAAATGTATACTACACTGACATAGAAATCTGTGATTTAAAATCAGTGATATGTTCTCAACATCAAACATTACTAGTCATATGGATTTAGACAATAATGCAAGCTTTGTGAAGACACTGACGTCTCTTTTCAGCTGTGTAACTGGTATCTAGCACAGTACCTGACATAGTAGTGCTCAATAAGTGGATGAATGAAAATGGTATTTATTCTTATGTTTTGGTGACTTAAACTTATATACTTAAATAAATCAAGCTAACAATTTTAGTTGCACTGTTTTTACTTAATAAGTCATGTTGTCTTTCATATTGATAAAAATAAGTTAATATTGAATAGTGCTATCTTTTGTAAAGTTTCCAATATTACAAATCTTTAAAACTCCTTATTTTTTGAAAATTTCTGCCCTATATTTGGATGTTTTATTTATATTTACGTGGTTACAGTCAATCAAAAACAGTAACTAGTATTTGCTAGAATTTTTTTTTTTTTTTTTTTTTTTTTTTTTTTTTTTTTTTTTTTTTTTTTTTGAGGTGGAGTCTCACTCTTGTCACCCAGGCTGGAATGCAGTGACACGATCTAGGTTCACTGCAACCTCCGCCTCCCGGTTCAAGCAATTCTCCTGGCTCAGCCTTCTGAGTAGCTGGAATAACCAGGTGCTCACCACCATGCCCAGCTAATTTTTGTGTTTTTAGTAGAAATAGGATTTCACCATGTTGGCCAGGCAGGTCTCAAACTCCTGACCTCAAGTGATCTGCCTGCCTCAGCCTCCCAAATTGCTGGGATTACAGGTGTGAGCCACCGCGCCCTGCCGTTAGAACTCTTTAGACCAATTTGGAAAGCAAATCTGTGTCCTGTGCCCAATGTGTCCAGCCAAATTTATATTCTGCTTTAAGCCTATTCTCCATCCCACCTTACTACTCCCACACCAAAGTGTTGTCCGTTTCCTATCTGAATATGCAATTTGATGGCTTTAAAACATCTTTTGTTTCAAGGTTTCACCATCCAAACATACTAGAGTTGGCTGCATATTTTACAGAGACTGAGAAGTTCTGTCTGGTTTATCCATACATGAGAAATGGAACACTTTTTGACAGACTGCAGTGTGTAGTAAGTTCTTTCTATTATTCTGTCTGATCCTCTGACCCCTTGAAGCCCTGGGAGAGCTGCTGAAACCATCTGGGAGAGCTGGGAGGCAAGATGTGTTTGCATGAGGGGAAAGCGAAGGATGGGTTTCCCAAGGAAGCAGTACTTCTTGGATTAATTTCTTACTTTTAGAAGGCCGAGCAAATACTGGAGTTAACGTGTTTTGTGCAACATTTTGGCAACCATATTGGGTTCTTACTCATTATATAGTAAGAACCCAGCAAATCTTTTGGTGACCATGTTATATTATATTTGATTCTGTACCTCCAGTGAGTTGGCATCAACTACTCTTATTCCTTAGATAATTTTAATTTGTATAACTTTATATAAAGTATCCTTCAATACAAAGGATCGCCATAACAGTGACACAGACTCTAAAGAGAAAGAGGCAGCCTGGACAACATAGCCAGATCTCACCTCTACTAAAAAAATGAATAGTCTGGGCACGGTGGCTCATGCCTGTAATACCAGCACTTTGGGAAGGCAAGGTGGGTGGATCACGAGGTCAGGAATTCGGGACCAGCCTGACCAACATGGTGAAACCCCATCTCCATTAAAAATACAAAAATTAGCTGGGCGTGGTAGTGCGCACCTGTAATCCCAGCTACTCAGGAGGCTGAGGCAGGAGAATCGCTTGAACATGGGAGGCAGAGGTTGCAGCGAGCCGAGATTGTGCCATTGCACTCCAGCCTGGAGATTGTGCCATTGCACTCCAGCCTGGGCGACAGAGCAAGACTCTGTCTCAGATAAGTAAGTAAATAAATTGCTGGCCATGGTGGCACATGCCTGTCCCATCTACTTGAGAGGCAGAGGCAGGACAATTGCTTGAGCCCAGGGACATGGAGGCTGTAGTGAGCTATGACTGTGCCACTGTACTCCAGCCTGGGTGACACGGAGTGAGACCTTGTCTCAAAAAAAAAAAAAAAAAAAAAAAAAGAAAGAAAGAAAGAAAAGAGAGAGAGAGAGACAGAGAGAGGGAGAGAGAGAGAAGGAGGTTGAATAAATGCCATGATCCCTCATTAGATGTTTTTGGAGGTTAAGTTTAAAAATTGATTCCAAATAGGTTGTTTCAGTGAGGATGAAAATAAAAGAAGATTGTCTCAATTACTCATACTATTGTACCACAAGTAACTTAAAAACCTTATTTAATGAACTTTTAAGTAGTGTTACCTTACTAGCTATGTTTTGATTAAGCTAATATTAAGAAGTATGGAGTATTTTCATTGTCTATAAAGAGGCCTAGAACTGTCATCAGTAGCAGAAGGAAACCCATCTGGAATTAAAAATAAGTTCTGGAAAACCAAAACGTTGATTCACCCACCTCACCCCACCTTGCTATCTGCTTCTATTCTGGTGTATGTCTGCATAATGAATACATAGGTAGTTTTTATTCAGAAAGTGCAACGAAACCAATTGCTGTTGTCGTTTTAGGGTGACACGGCCCCACTCCCTTGGCACGTTCGAATCAGTATATTAATAGGAATATCCAAAGCCATTCACTACCTGCACAACGTTCAACCATGCTCGGTCATCTGTGGCAGTATATCAAGGTAAATGATTCCAGAGCTTTTGGGTATTCCTGAAAGCTTTTTTTATCCTCACACGTGAGTCATACTTCACACTATTCTCTGCTGTAGTTCTCCTGGTATGTATGTGTGTGTGTTAAGAACTCTCATCTAAGGTATTTAAAAATCCTATATTTTTATTAATGAAAATGTGTCTACCAAATTTAAAAAGCTATATGTATGTTGCCAAAAAGAGGGTTTGCATTATCTTTGGGAATTATTAATGAACAATGTAGGATAGACAATTCTGTGTACAGATGGTCCCAATTTATGATGATTCAACAAAATGATTTTTTTTGACTTTACAATGGCACAAAAGTGATACATGTTAATTAGAAATCATACTTTGAGTATCCCCATACAGTCATTCTGTTTTTCAGTTTCAGTACAGTATTCAATTTATTGTGTGAGGTAGTTAACACTTTGTTATAAACTAACCTTTGCACTAGATGATTTTGCCCAACTGTAGGCTAATATAATTGTTCTGAGCACATTTAACATAGACTAGGCTAAGCTAGGATGTTCAGTAGGTTAGGTGTATTAAATGCATTTTCGACTTACATGAGTTTGTCAGAATGTAACCTTGTAAGTTGAGAAGCATCTGTATTTTAGTAATTATTAATGGCACTTTGTGAAATGAACCTGTCTTTATCTACTTTTTTAAAAAACTGAAGCTTAAAGAAAAATTAAGCAACTTAAATGTGGATTCCTAGCAAGCTGGCAGTAGTAAATAGCGATTAAAATTGTTTGTCCTTGAGTCTCCAGTGTCTTGCTCATCCTACTGAGCCTGCTGTCTCGTAACTTTATGTATTAACCTACGACAAGCTGAGCAGCAACCCGTGTTCATTTTTTGAGACATGAGAAAATTAGAAGCAACATCTCCCACATTTCTTCTTCTAGGCATAAAGAATCATTCACACAGACTAGATACCCCCTGCCGGTGAATTTTTTTCTATTTGCCCTTTATCTTGAACCTGTCCAAAAGTACCTGAATACACCTTTGCTGAATATCAAGGAAGACTGAATTTAAAAGACTGCTGCTGCTTCTGAACCATTTCCCAGTATCTTGAAAAAAAAATTGTAGGATGCTTTTGACTTGGGCAGAAGAGGAGCTGATTACTTACTTGTTTTTCGGATGAAATGAACTCCATAGGAAAAGACTCTAAGTTTTACTTAGTTCTAGAGGGGTGGGATGACCTACCCATAGATGTCTGTGCCTGTTGCAGTGTGGCAATCCAGCAACTGCTAGTGGCTTTGTAGAAACAGCATAAAATTAATGCACACTCATGGGACCTGAATAGAGAGGGACCGTGAGGGTTTTGAGTCAGTGGAGTTATCCATTGGAATTGCTTTCAAAGGGCTGAAGTGGCTGCCCACAACCTAAAACATCCCTCCTCCACTCAGCTTGCAACCAACACTGAGCACACTAAGTGCTCAAATATGTGTTTTACTGAGCAAATAAATATCTGGAATGTTGCTAAACATATTCTTCCTTTGGTCTAAACTTAAAGTAAGTATTAGCTTATTTTAAATCCCCAAGAAGTAATGGATTAATTTTATTAAGTTTCCTTTTGTGTGGCTGAGTTCATCAAATCCTTTCCTGAATGCAGAGTTTGAAGGAGAAAGAAAAGAGAAGGTGTTGGGATTTTGGCTCTTGATGGGAGACGGGGACAGAGAGTCACTAACTGAAGCAAAGGGAGCATCAGGGCAGGGAGGGAGGCAGAGGCAAGCTCTGCCCATGTCCCGTTATTTTTCACAGCTGAAATTGGGTAAGGTGATTTGGATGTGACAGCATCTCTCTCCTGGTATTTGGTGAGAGCACAGGCTTTGGGCCCTCATTTCCACTTTCTCGCTGTTGGTCCGTGTCTTCAGGCAGGTTCCCAGGAAGTGGGCTCAGAAGCACAGATTTACCTGCAGGAGATTTTTAAGGGAGGGCTCTCGGGCACAGCAAATGAAGCGAGGAAAGGAAAAAGGCAGGATTGGGCAGTTGGAGAGGTTGAGTTGGGATATTGTTGTCCTAGAGGCCTCAGTCCAAGCTATGGGGAAGCACTGAAGCTGGGATGGTCCTTCAAAGACATCCCAGAGGTAGGTAGGGCACTCTGGGCTTTGCACCCCTGCATCTGACCAGCCCTCTTGTGGAGCAGTAATGTGGCTGGGTGAGGCAACTCCCTTCTACCAAGACAGTTCCCAGACTGTGGCTCAGCTGTGAGCCATCTTTAGCCAACTCTTCCTGCTGGGGAACCAGAGCCTCCCTGGGACCCAAGGAGGGAGCCAAGTGGGGTGGTGAAGGACAGGGTGGGGAAGGGTGGGGCTGGGGGTGCGTGGAGTCATGTTGGGAGATGGCAGCCACCATAGTTATAAAGGAAGATTTGACAGGACAGAGTTCTGAAAAATGTGACCCCAAAATTTTTGTTTTTCACGTACTTTGCTCCCCACCCTCCTTCCATCCTTTTCTCTCTTGTCCCCATAATGTTTCAATCAGAGAGACTTTCCACTTAAAATGCGATTCTGAGCAAATTGCTTAATGTCTGCAAGCCTCAATCTTCCCCTCTGCAAAATGGTAGTAGTAAAATAATAGCTTCTATCTCCTAGGGTTAAATGACATAAGGTCCTTGGCACAGAGCATACACATCTTCAGTGGTAAATCCTGTCCTAACTGGTCGAGAAGTGGTGGCAGTGGCACAATGGCAGGGACCAAGTACTGTGGTGGCCAATCAGTCTTTTTACTTAACACTCTTCCCTCTATCGTCAATTTATAGTGTTTGAAAAGTGGACCCACCAACTAAGCTCTAGTTTAAGAAAAATTACTTCTCTGTTAATATGTTTACTGACCAGGTGTGGTGGCTTACGCTCATAATCCCAGCACTTTGGGAGGCCAAAGTGGGTCAATTACGTGAGGCCAGGAGTTTGAGACCAGCCTGGCCAACATGGTGAAACCCCATTCTCCACTTTAAAAAAAAGTGTTTATTAAATATTTTGAGAATCCCATTCATCTTACTTCACAAATATTTATAGAACATCTGTTGTGTGCAGAGCATTGTGTTAGACCACAGTGGGAGAGACATTGCTGATGATAGTATTATCCTTGAAGGTTCAACCTGGTGATCAGAAAGATAACGTAAACACAAAATGTGTAGTGCAACGGTAACTATGCCCACTGAGTGGCTGGTCTGACAAGGCTTCCTCTCGTTAGAGAGTTCCAAGCCAAGTCTTGGAAAAAGTCGGATTGGTTGAAAGAAGGGGAGAGAATATTCCTGGTGGAGGAATAACTTGTTCAAAGGAACAGAGTAAAGAATTGTCACGTATATGGTAAAAGCAAGAGAAATCAGTTGGTCGGAAAAGAAAGGACAAGGTTGGAGAATAAGGTAAAGTGAGACTAGAGAAGAATAAGGACTGTGGTGAGCAGGGGATGGAATGAGGCTTTAGATGCTGACTAGGCTGAGGAACTAGGTTTGACAAGCTGGGCTCTAGTGAGAGAACCAAAAGGCTCTCACAACTTAAAAGGAGGCCAGTTCTTCCAGGTCACTATCCCAGGAACTCGTCTGGATGTACAGAACTATAAAAATCATTTAAGCAACACTGCTAGACAGAATGCCCAACAGGTAACAGATACAGAGTACCCAGAGAGATCTGATCAGAAACAAGAATATTATGGAAGAGACAGGGCTTGAAATGCATCTAGCAATGTATTTTATATTTTACTTGGTGGTGGGGCTGCTGACAATCGTTCCCTTTCTGAGTGTTCCAAAGAGTTCAAGGATTTCAATGTAACCCATTCATAAAATGTGCACACCCAGGCATGTGTCAGGGTATGGAGATCCGTGACTGTGGGCATTTGTTAGAGAACTGTGGTTTCACAAGGGCTCATCAGTGTGTCCCTGCCTGTTCCAAAGCAAATCAGTCCCTTCCACAGCCATTGAACTCTTGGCCTTTCTGCTGAGCCTGCCAGCAAAGATGTTAATTAGTGCCAACTATAACAGTGGATTTTCCCCTAGTGTTTGGTGGTGTACACACCTGTTCTCTAGAAGCTGGAACGAGACCAACTCAGTTCATTTGGGACACTGAACACCTGTCAGATGGTAATGACAGTCAGTCCCCAGCAGCCTCAGCCAGATGTGATTGGCTGACCTAGATTACCCTCCTGAATCTCTTTTAAATGAATCCTCCACTGTGCTCCAAACCTAGGCCTCTCTGAGTCTTGATCCCTCTGTGTGTAGGTCAGTGCTTTTAGGAATGAGCTGTCTGAAATCCCTGCCTCTTCTGCCTTTGTCGTATTAATTTTCTAAATCTGTGTAAGGGAGACAGCTTCTAGGAGGGATGCAGTTTTATTGTACAGCTCTGATAATTGGCTCAGAAAAGGACATCCCAAAATCTGTGTCAAACAGTGGCCTTTTCCCTGAGTAATTCAGGGCTCTGTTTTTATTGGAGGAGTGAACAATGGAAGATGCTGTTACCTTTATTTTCTTTTCTGTATTTGGGCTTCAGAGTGATGAATCACAGAACACTTTATCCTAAATCTTTGATATTATTATGTTTTTAATACTATGAAATAACATGGAACAATATATATACGGTGAGATTAAGTGGAAAAGACCAAATTAAAGTAACATATAGTATATAATTATAACTTTGTATAACTACAAATTCATGCATTAAAAAATATTAAAAGTAAAACATACCGAAATATCAACAACATTTTATTTGGTTGGAGAAACTATAGCTTATTTTTCAATGGCTTATTTTTTTACTTCTTTATATTCTTTAGATTGTATTTAAAGAAGTATGTTCTAGTCTATGTTAATGTTAATGTCTGCAAGCCTCAATCTTCCCCTCTGCAAAATGCTAGTAGTAAAATAATAGCTTCTATCTCCTAGGGTTAAATGACATAAGGTCCTTGGCACAGAGCATACACATCTTCCCAGCAAGGCTGAGTTCAGGTGTTATAGTTATTATCTCCATTTGATAGAGGAGAAAGCTGAGGCTTACAGAGATTAGTGACAATAACATAAAATTTGTTAGACAAAAATAACTTGGCATCAGACCTTACTATCTCAAGCCAAATAATTGGAAAAAGTTCCAAAAGACAGTATCAAGTTACTAAATGAAATCCTTAAGTTATCAGTTCAATCATTCTCTGTAATTAATTTTATCAGTAAAGAAACTGGATAATCTGTCATTTTTATGGTTTTAAAATAGTTTTTAAAATGAAAGTTGGAAAATCATTATTCAGCAGCCTGGTGCCCAAAGTGTGAATAACATCTTTTGTCTAAAGCAAAGTGAAATGGTACTCATGTCTTCAGCAGGGAGGAGGGAGGATGAGGATGTGGATGTGGGAAGACCACCAGAAATCTGCATTCAGGCCAGGTGTGGTGGCTCACACCTATAGTCCAAGCACTTTGGAAGACCGAGGTAGGCAGATCACTTGAGGTCAGGAGTTTGAGACCAGCCTGGCCAAAATGCTGAAACCCCATCTCTACTAAAAATACAAAAAAAAAAAAATTAACCAGGCATGGTGGCGTGCACTTGTAGTCCCAGCTACTCCGGAGGCTGAGGCAGGAGAATTGCTTGAACCCAGGAGGTGGAGGTTGCAGTGAGCTGAAATTGCATCACTGCACTACAGCCTGCGTGACAGAGCGAGACTCCGTCTAAAACAAACAAACAAACAAAAAAACAAAAAGAAGAAAATGAAATCTGCGTTCAGACCCAGGGCTTGTCTCTCTTTCTGTGGCCAGAGAGTGGCCAAAAGTTTTCACACTTGCACATTCGGAGCCAACCAAGACAGTCTTAAGGTGACCTCTTGTTGCTGTAAATTCTTTGACATTACACCTGCCTATTTTTGTTCTGGGCTCTATACTCATGAGTCTAGGACTGTTACAGGAGAATGTGACCCTGTTATAGACTCAACATTACACTTAAGTAAACAACATCAGGCGGTCTCCCTGTAGGTGTCAAATGATGTCGTTGGGGCTGTATAGTAGGAATTTTGGAGAAAGGAGGAGCACTGGAATTCAGAGCGGTCAAGTGAAAAGTTCATGGAGGAAGTGAATCTTATGGCTGTGGAGAGGATTCGGATAAAAATAAAGCAGGGGAGAGTGTTTTCAAGATGAGGGGAACAGAATGGAGAGAGGCCAAGGTAGCAGAAAGCACAATTTGTCCTGACTGCATAGTAAGTACTAATACCTTAAGGGTAGCGGATAGACTGCCGTCAGATGAGGGAGCTCAATGAGAGCCGGAGACTTTTCACTTGACATCAACGCCTGCTGAATAACTTGTTAGCAATCCTCCCAGCAAGCCTGAGTTCAGGTGTTATAGTTATTATCGCCATTTGATAGAGGAGAAAGCTGAGGCTTACAGAGATTAGTGACTGGCCTCTGTCTCATGGCTGTGGCAGGAAAAAGGGAGGTTGCATTCCATGTTTGTGTGAGTCCAATCATCATACACTTTTTAAGGATTAAAGGTCTGGGATTACTGGAAACATGTTGGTGTCATCGGCAGAGACACGGAAATTGGGAAGGAGAGGAGAGCATAATTAGTGTGCAGAAATTTGGAAATGCTGACATTGGACTCCTGGGGAAATTGTCAGTAGCACAGGCATTGAAGAGGACATCGGGCCTGGAAAGCAGTGAGAGTAGATAGCTTTCTAAGGAAGAAGCTGTCAAAGACACAGCTCAGAAACACCCACAGGAGAAGCAATGCCCATGTTTCCAAGGTGTTTTCAACAAGTCTGGGGGTTTATTTAGCTAAAAAATGTCTCAGTAATTTGAACTCTTCAAAGAGAATGTTATAAAAACAAAATCTGCTTCCAGGTGGTGGAATTTGAGAAGGAAAGGATTTAAAGGAAAGAATCTTGAAAAGTTGCAGCCTGTGTTCTTGGCAAAAACCCTCACATTTTTATTGGAGAAACGAAGATGTTTTTGACTTACAGGATCACTTAAAAGCATCTGAAAGCAGTAAACTTCCTTGTTATTTCCCTTCTATCCCTTAGTGAGCTTAACTGTTTTCACATTTATGAACTATTTTAAATGGAAATGCATTTTATCCTCAGCATTTTCCATCGCAGACATTTCATTCCTGCTAATGTTTCCAAAGCAAAGAGATAATCTTGGTGAACATTTCTAATGTTTCCTATAAAATCACGTTCTTTAATCCGTATTGCCATTTGTCTCCTGCCAAGTGAAACAGTCTTTCATACAAGGGAAGTGGTCTAGGAAAGTAAAGGAAGGAAGAAGCTATTTGCTATTTGTTTCAAAATGGACTTTTTTTTTTTTTTTTTTTTTTAAATGGAAATTAATCAGAGATGTAAGGTCAGAGTGAGTGAGTGCATGGATAATTTCCTTTCGGAAAGACTAGAAAAACTGAGTGGTTGGGAAGAGGGCATGGGGGCCACAGGTTGGCCCCTCCCTGCGACCAGGACACCCTTGCCTGAAGACCCAGGCTCCTCCTGCCTTTATCCCCAGACGGGAAAGTTGGAGCCCAGCTCCTTGTTTAACAGGCATGTCGAAGCCTACAGGGAATCCAAAGTCTCTTTCTTTCTTTGACTGATAGATTATTTTATCAGTCTCCTTCCTCTCCCTCTTAACCCCTCAAAAAGCCTGTTTTTATTTTTCAGAAAAATTTTAGATATATACAATTCTTTTTCCTCAGATTTTCCTATTTTTCCCTAGTGCCTCCCTTCTTCTAAAATATCCAAATTTGACTTTTTCTAAGGGATGGCAAAACAATTAAATATGACATAAATTTAAATTTCCCCTATTAATTCTATTTGCCACCACTCTAAGCCCCAACATTCATTTACTTATACATATAGATACATACACGTATGCATAGTACATGCCAGTTTTTTCCATCTCTCCATTGTCTTAAAATGTCTGTAAATATGACTTTAGTTATGGTGGCCCAGAACTTCTCTGGAACTATTTGAAACTCAGCCAGTTTATTGACATTAACTAACTGAAGGGTCCTCAGATCTCCAGGGACATCCTACAACCCCCTGTATTTTTGTTCCTTGAGTTGGTGTCTTTGGACTTCTTCTAGAGACATGCAACCAAGCCTTTTGGGATTTTAAGGTAATGGACGTAGGGTGGACAATGGCCAGCCTGTATCCTTTAAAGCATACTTTGAGCCCTCTGTGAGTGTCACTGTCCTTATGTTTTCTCATTTAATACTGGTAAGAACCCCGTGAAGTAAGATCTTTATACCAACAAGGAAACAGGCTGAGGGGGGTTGTTCTAGTTGTGGGTAGAGTCAGAATTTCACAATTAAAGGAGGAACACCCCTTCCTGGGCCTTTGCACCGAGTACCTAGACTCAGAAGGCACCAACAAAGCAAAAACAAGCTTGAATACTGTGTCTCTCAGACCTGCCTAGGTTCAATGAGGATGAAAGAGAAAGCTCCGCAGTCCCATGGGAATAAAGGGTTTCAGATTTGTAGCATTCCAGGCAAGATGCAGTGTACACTTAAGTTGGGGTGCACAACTTTTTTAGTAGCCTGCAGGTTCTAGGAGAAACTGAGTCTTGCCTCATCTAATTAGGGGAGGCAGGGCATTTGGTGAGGGGTGTCTTGATGTTGCAACAGCCATAATACAGACAGCACATGTGTGCTGTTGCCTCAGGCTGTCCCAGAGGGGCCATTGGGTCCTCTTTATATCTGGAGCCAATCTGTGGCTCCCTGCCCCCTCTTCCCTAAATCCTTCTTTGGAGTCCTGGCCTTTCCTGAGAGTTTCCAGGTACCTAGGAGCTGGACTGCTGGGCCCATATATATATATGCACTATATACTATATATATGTGTGTATATATTATATCGGTATATATATTATATATATGTGGGTGTGTATATATATTATATATATGTGGGTATATATATATCTTTAAAAACCAATCATGCTCTTTCATGCCAAATATGGTATTTGCACTTGAATTCAAATCCTGCCTTATAATTTAGGTGGAGCATCTTGTCTTACGTTTAAGGTCCAAGGGATTGAACTTAATTAGGAGATAAACTACTAAGCAAAGAAAGCAATTCTCATTACAAAGTAGCATTTGTTTGGGGAATTCAGGTCCCCCAAAACTTGTCCTAGAGACCCCTACTAATAGAGAAATTAAGTAACATCCTAGAGTCAGGTTACAAACTCATCAAATGTATAGGATTCTCCATACTTCCTCAGTGTACAACCAATGATCATTCTGTTAAAGGAATTATCTGGAGAGGGGATGGCATCTCTGTTAAGGTAAACAGCCTTGTGATAAAGAGTAGAAAAAATAGATTGTAGAAACATGAAATTGAGGATATGGACCATGGATATGGGTCAAAGGTATTTTTTATGTATCTCTTTGGTGGCCACAGTTGCTTGCAGGCTGCCCTTTTGCATGATATTGCCATGATTCTAGTTATTTTAGGTTCTTAATTTTGTTAGTTTATTTTCACCCACAGGCTAAACTTACTCAGCTGATCTGCATGGAAGCCGAAGGCACTTTGTGTTTGAACATTCTATTTAAGGTTGAAGCAGGAGAAAAGAATTAAGGTAGAAATTGATTGTTGAAGGGCCTTTGCAATTTCCGCTTTCCTAAAACAGAACATCCTTCTTCCTCAGCTACCACTAACCTTTATTTAGAACAGAATAAATCACTGGACTCAAAATTTATGTTATACACTAAAGTCAGCTGGAAAACGACTTATCTTTTCACGGATTGTCATTATTCAAACTGTAAATTCAGTACCCTAGAATAATTTCACATCTTGTTGATGGTCTTTCACTGACCCAAAGTCCTCTCTGGGTTTCATAATGTAAGCATTGTTTGTGGTTACTCAACTCCCTTCTGCCCAACTTTCACAGAAGCTGACTCACCATTTGCTGAAAGCATCCCACCAGCGTTGCTATTGGTCAAATAAGTGAATTAAATTGAAGGTTTTGTTGTTATTATTGTTTCTTTTTTCTCCCTTTTTGTACTTAAAAAAAGATTCAGGGTTTTTTTTTTTTGTTTTTCTTTTTTGGTGTTTTAAAAATTCAGATTTTGCATTCTCATGATTCTGGCATTGTCAATTATAGTTCTATGTCTTTTTTTAGAACTGTGGTAGAGGAAGATGTTTAGGTGTTTGACACTGCATATCTGCCATTCAGAACATTCCTGCTCTCCCCCTGTGCTGAAATGAAATGGAGCAGGCAGAAGTGACTCCAAAGTTGAGGGACAGAAGGAGGGGTCCTGGCAATGAAGGCTGGAGAACCTTTTATTCCCACCTCGCCTCCTGGCCCACCGGCAAACTCCTGCATTCAAATGTCCCCAGCACTCTGAAACCCTCAGGGCATCTCCAGGAGCTTCAGACTTGATCTGATCCATTGAAGAGTCAACCTAGGGAAGAAGTGATTATGAACTGACAGTCTCCTTATCTAGAGTTGGACAGAAGTCAGATCTGATTGTAGTCTGTTCCTCATCTGAGGTATGTCAGGATAGTCAACAGTTCTCCAAGTGAGAAAGTAAAAGAGTGGGTGAGGAGTGACAGATGGGGGTGTGTGAGGCCCAGGCTGGCTTTAGCAGCTGCTGGGTTCTCTAGGGAGAAGGGAGAAGGCAAGGAGAGAAATGACAACTGTGCTTATTGATACGAGCCTTGGGAACCAGGCCTCTCTGACTTTCCTTCCATAAATGCTGAGAGCACACAGCTGATAAGAGGCCCTAGCACTCAGAAGGTGAGCGCTTTGGATTTTACAATTCCCTTGCCACCCTTAGCGGAAGGAGGAGTGAAATAAAGTTTAAAATGTATCTCTTTATCCTTAAAAGACCACAGGGTCTGGGTGTGGTGGCTCACGCCTGTAATACCAGCACTTTGGGAGGCCGAGGCGGGTGGATCACCTGAAGTCAGAAATTCAAGACCAGCCTGCTCAACATGGTGAAACTCCGTCTCTACTAAATTACCCGGGTATGGTGGCAGGTGCCTGTAATCCCAGCTACTCGGGAGGCTGAGGCAGGAGAATCACTTGAACCTGGGAGGCAGAGAGTGCAGTGAGCTGTGATCGCACCAATGCACTCCAGCCTGGGGGACAAGACCGAAACTTTGTCTCAAAAAAAAAGAAAAAAAAGACCACTGGAAGTCCCTTTGTTTTTTCTCTTGTCAACTCAGCCCTAGACAAAGTCTGGACTAGAATCTTTGAGGCCTTAGCTTCATACATTGAACTGTTTCCCCCAAACCGTCTAAATAGAAGTAGGACTCTGAGTCCTCTGAACAGTAGTTCAGACCTATGGAACTGGGGCCTGCCCATTAACCTACCTGTATAAGGACAGCAAAGACTTCTGGAGCTTTTGTAAGATTCAAAATTTGTTCAGAATTAAGAACTTCTTGATATCCCGTGGCTGTTGCTATAGCACTTTTAGTAACAGCCTGTCGTACTACAAATATACCTCTGGGCATTTTGGATGGGCAGGTCTACTATTAGATGCTTTGGTTTCAGGGGATAAAGAGCAAGCTCTGAAGAGCCCTAAGTAAAGCCAGGAAGTGCATGACTTTCTGTTGGCTGCCCCACCTCCTTCTCAATATCCATCTGTTCTCTTAGAATTGATTGCTAATCTTCCTCCTAGCTGCCATTTTTTGAGCATTACCAAGTGCTGCGGAGGACGCTATGCATTTCGTTTTCCCCCTGCCGGAGTTCTGTTCTCATTTCATATGAGAGGAGAGAGGGCACTGAGGCTTACATGGTGAAGGAAACTGTGGGTGGTCACGGAGCCAGGGAAAGGCAGAACTCCTGGCTGTATGCAGTGGGAAATGGATCTGTCTCTTGGCTTTGCTTTCCTGTTCCTGCTTTGACAGCCCTTTGAAGGTAAAAGTAAGCCAATGCCTACCCTCAGCCAAAATATCAGATGATTCTTAAGGTTTTAATGTGACAACTGCTTAACTTGACTATAAGCACTTTGCCTTTGTCTCTGTAAACATTTGTAGTTTAAATAAAACTCAAAGACCAAAAAACCATAGAGATGAAACCATGGGATAGGGCTGCCATGAGGGCAGGGACTACCAAAGAGTCCTCAAATCATTCCAAGTTAGTGGTTCTGTGCTCATAAGCCAAGCATTTCACAGCACAGCTCTTGCACATAACAGACACATAACCAGCTGATTAAAACTCAGTTCACATTCTCTGTAAGTGTAAGAAAAGCACAAGGAAAGCTGTTTTGGTTAACTTCAGTTTCTCTGAGAAAGCATCAGCTTTATCCATCAACTTCACATATGTATCTTTAAGTTTGAAATGCCCACTGTTCCTCGGTCAGCTTTTTGTTCTAGGTTGCACGTAACATTTGGATTTACACATTCAGAAAAATGAAAGAATGTTCTCTAGTTCATGGAAATTTGTTTGGCTTTATTTTACAGTGTTGTGAATTAACCAGATGTGAAGAAGGTGAGTTTAGTATGTTTGTTTACACTGAAGTGCCCTTATGATATTTTGTCTTGTTTGTCCCTGATCACAATTTTAGTGCAAACATCCTTTTGGATGATCAGTTTCAACCCAAACTAACTGATTTTGCCATGGCACACTTCCGGTCCCACGTAGAACATCAGAGTTGTACCATAAATATGACCAGCAGCAGCAGTAAACATCTGTGGTACATGCCAGAAGAGTACATCAGACGGGGGAAACTTTCCATTAAAACAGACGTCTACAGCTTTGGAATTGTGAGTACCAACTGCCAGTTAACAAAGGAGGAGAGTTTATTGCCAAGAATGTTCTAGATTCTAAGAATTTTTCAAAGAGTTTTGACATTTGACTCATTGATTTTCTGTTAGCCCGTCTTATATATTAATTTTTTGTAATCAATCAATTAATAAAATATAAAGTCATTAATTAGAATGAACTGTATTCATAGTCATGGTTAATAGTTGCAACAAATTGTGTGTATATGTTTAAGATAGCTGACTTTCTATATATTCCTTGTAGGTCATAATGGAAGTTCTGACAGGATGTAGAGTAGTGTTAGATGATCCAAAACATATCCAGCTGGTAAGAATTGTTTTCATCCTGGCACCTATCTCTTGGTCATTTTCTGATCAAGTTCTCTGTGATAAAATTGTCTCCCTCTCTTCCAAGCGGGATCTCCTTATAGAATTGATGGAGAAGAGAGGCCTGGATTCATGTCTCTCATTTCTAGATAAGAAGGTGCCTCCCTGCCCTCGGAATTTCTCCATCAAGCTCTTCTGTTTGGCAGGCCAGTGTGCTGCAACGCGGGCAAAGTTAAGACCATCAATGGATGAAGTGAGTATATATATGGTTTTATTCAAAACTGAGTCCACAGAACCATGGAAAATCTAAACTAGATAAATTGTGTATCTAAGTGAATTGTTAATGAGACAAATCCAGCCTCCAACAGAGAATTCCAGCATAGTAGTTAGTGTTTCCAGGTCAAAAAGCCACATCATTTGGTACCTGGTAGAGGTCATTTCTAGGTGGAACCAAGACACCACAAAAAGTTTAATGTAAAGACATAAATGAGCAGTTTGCAGGGAATATTTTATTCAATTTTTTTTTTTTTTTTTTTTTGAGACAGAGTCTCACTCTGTTGCCCAGGCTGGAGTGCAGTGGCACTGTCTTGGCCCACTGCAACCTCCACCTCCCTAGTTCAAGTGATTCTACTGCCTCAGCCTCTCAACTAGCTGGGATTATAGGCACAAGCCACCATGCCTGGCTAATTTTTGTATTTTTAGTAGAGCCAGGGTTTCACATGTTGGCCAGGCTGGTCTCGAACTCCTGACCTCAAGTGATCCACCCTCCTCGGCCTCCTAAAGTGTTTAATCTTCATTAAGAGATCTGGCTTATTATAAATGCAGCATATATTTTTCTTATCCATTTTTAAAAAGTTATTAATCTATCCATAGACTTAATCACCCATTCACTTATTTATTTGCACAAATAAACAAATAATTGTTTATTTGTTTCATCAACATGGCGAAACCACCATCTCTACTAAAAACACAAAAATTGGCTGGGCATGGTGGCACGTGCCTGTAATACCAGCTACTTGGGAGGCTTAGGCAGGAGAATTGCCTGAACCTGGGAGGTGGAGGTTGCAGTGAGCCGAGATTATGCCACTGCACTGCAGCCTGGGCAACAGAGTGAGACTCTGTCTCAAAAAAAAACAAAACAAAACAAAACAAAAACCCAACAACAACAAGAAAACAAACTGGCATTTAAGAATTACAGGTTTATTTCCTCATTCCCTTCCAATCCTCCACATATTATGGTTGAATTAAAAAATGTAGAGACTTGCCCAAGTTCATAAATCTAGTTGGTGGCAAATCTGAGGCTTAAGTCAGGTCTCTTGGTATTTAGTGTGGTTTCTTTTATACCTTGTTTTAAGTCACTTAATTTACTCCTCAAAATAAAGGGGTTTAGCTAGTTTTTAAGATCCCTTCTAATTCAAAATTCTATAGTTGAACTAATTTCATGAAAATGAAACAATATTCTTTATAGGTAGAGAGATAAAGGGTAAAAGGAAAGATTATTCAAACTTAGTTTAATGTCTGTTTGCTTCTTTGTTAATTAGGTTCTAAATACTCTTGAAAGTACTCAAGCCAGCTTGTATTTTGCTGAAGATCCTCCCACGTCTCTAAAGTCCTTCAGGTGTCCTTCTCCTCTATTCCTGGAGAATGTACCAAGTATTCCAGTGGAAGATGATGAAAGCCAGAATAACCATTTACTGCCTTCTGATGAAGGCTTGAGGATAGAGAGAATGACTCAGAAAACTCCTTTTGAATGCAGCCAGTCTGAGGTTATGTTTCTGAGCTTGGACAAAAAGCCAGAGAGCAAGAGAAATGAGGAAGCTTGCAACATGCCCAGTTCTTCTCGTGAAGAAAGTTGGTTCCCAAAGTATATAGTTCCATCCCAGGACTTAAGGCCCTATGAGGTAAATATGGATCCTTCTTCAGAAGCTCCAGGCCATTCTTGCAGGAGCAGGCCAGTGGAGAGCAGCTGTTCCTTCAAACTTTCCTGGGACGAATATGAACAACACAAAAAAGAATAAATTCCTCCAGAAGATAAAGAAAAAAGCAAGTATTGCCTAGGCACCTGAGTATAAGTATGACCTTGAGAAGACATTGGCTCCATAAGCAATGCCAAGATAATGATCAATAGTGAGTTTGGGTGATGCAGATAAACAATCTGGACAATTCCATTCCTTTTTTCCCAAACCCTCAGAGTGCCTTAAAAAATTGTTTTATCAGGATAATTGTCTCATGACCAAATCCATGCTCAATTAGAGCCATACAAGATTCCTTAAGATCATGGGTTCTGACTTCAGCCAAACAAAACAATCAAAACCTACCAAAAAGGGACTGGATTCTAATGTCTTCTCCATCATCCTCAGTGTGAGTCCCCAGAGCCCCCATCTGCCGAGAACATTCAGTTGGATTCCATTGTTTGGTTTAGCTTGCTTGCAAGGGTTGTAGGAAATATCTAATTTGTAAATGTTAATAGATACCTTTGGAAAGAATCACCTTGTTATTCTGATTGACCCCTCTTGTTTTGCAGTTAATCCCTGACTAGCCTGCTTGTCTGAAAATGAGCCAGGTTCACCCTTGGCTACAGCATGCTCTGTGTTGAAAGGGGATTTCATCCCAAGATCTATCCTAAACTCTTAGGACAGTTTATCATGTATTGACTATTATTACAGCTTTTTAAAAACATACTTAGTGACCTATTATATCCTAAGGAGACTATATGAAATGTCCATCAGGTAATTTTTATTCCTGAGAAAATGGCTGATCAAGGGCCTAGGTCAGCTTTTGGTTTAATCTACACCTTCCAACTCTGGGCCTTCACTGCTGCTATTTCTTGGATCTCCCTCTTTTGAAATCCTACCAATCATTAGAGCTCTACAAAACTGCCATCCTCCTGAAAGCTTCCCTAATCTCTACAGCCAGAAGTACTCCCTTTATCAGTATTGCCATAGCAATTTCTTTGTATTTCTATTTTATACTTATCACTTTCTGAATTATATCAAAGCTGCTTGTCTCTTTTACTAGGTTGTAAACTCCCTATATTGGTTTTCTATTGTTTTTGTAACACATTATCACAAATTTAGTGACTTAAAGTAACAAATTATTTTGCAGTTCTGGAGGTCAGAATTCCTTAGCATTCCTTCTGGAGGCTGTCGGAGAGAACTTACTGCCTTGCCTTTTCCAGCTTCTAGAGGCCACCTGCCTTCTTTGGCTCATGGCTTCTTCCTCCATCTTCAAAGCCAGCAATGTGACATTTCAGATCTCCCTCTCTCTCTGTCTCTTCACTAACCTCTTCCTCTCATTCTGGCCCTTCTGCCTGTCTTTTATAAAGACCTTTGTGATTTCACTGGGCCCACCCATAAGCCAGGAAAATCTCTGTGTCTCAGATCCTTAATTTAATTACACCTGCAAAGTCCGTTTTCTCATGTAAAGTAACATATTCACAGGTTTCTGGAATTGGGACGTGGACAGCTTCGGGGGAACTTTACTCTGTCTGTCATACTCCCTGAGTATGTAAGGGCCATCTCTTCAGAACCTAACGTGTCATCCTACACAGAGCAGGTGTTTCCTTATAAATTAAGTTGAATTAAATTACCCCGATGAACCCACATAGTCGATAATTCAGCTATAAGAAATACTGCTGAGTAAATATTGACTCTTTATGATGATGGATAGAAACACTGAAGAAAACCATTTTCAGAGGATTTACTGAATCTTCCTCTCCAAGAAGCTTGTAACAGAAGGGTAAACCTCTAGTTTCTTGTCCAGCAGAGGAATAGGCTCATGTCTTTTGTTTTATTTTATTTATTTTATTTTATTTTTTGGTGAGTCAGTGTGGTTGGGTTAATCGTACTCACATTAGATTCCATGTTGAAGAACAACTAATCAAAGAAGAAAATCATCAGGAATCAGAGTGAGATTAACAGACCAAGGTCAGAAGCATGGAGTTACAATTCTCCAAAAAGGCACGAAGTGAGATTAAAAACACAGTGAGTCTTAGTCTGATTGACAGGCTTTATACAGGCCCTGGGTAAGCAGTTGGGAGAGCCCATGCTCACCACTGCTCTGTGGGGTACCTGGCTGCCCAGAGCTCTCTGCCCCATCTGATCACCACACATATGAAAGGGTTGGACTAAACTTCATGTAACTTTTATTCCTGTGACCTGTCCTAGTTTGGCAATTCTTGATTACACATGTTAATGAAAGGAAGCAGCAAAAGTCTTTGACATTTGGTTTACATATTGCAAACCATTCTGAGGCCCATTTAGCTTATTTTAGAGATGTAATCTGAGATTATATTGGCTGAATTGGGAAAATTAGCCTGGAATCATGTGAAGTTGCCACTAATAATTCACAGAAGAGATCATCAAGAATCGACTCTGTGTTAAACTGTTTTTCACTTAGAATATGGACCCCCACCAATACATTCAATGAAGGGTCATTAAGGAAGCTCTGATTAACACCAGGCCCATGCAATTACTCAGCACATATAATCTGTTGGTATTATGTTGATTTGAACTTGCTTAGCCGACTTAAAGCAGGGTTTCTGAAACTGTAGTATGCATCAGAATGACTTGGAAATCTGGTTAAAAACACGGATTGCTGGGTTCACCCAGCTTCTGATGCAATAGGCCTGGGGTTAGAAATTTTGCTTTCTAATAAGTTCCCAGGTGATACTGATGCCAGTGATGTGAAGCCCACTCTTCACATCAGTGAAAACCACTGCCTTAAAGTGCTCTTAAATTGTTAGAGATTGGTAGATCTTACCTTTCCATCACTGGTATGTTTTTTGAGAAAAGGATCCTTTCTTTTCATTCTGTTATATTAATCCTATTACCTAGGATGTTGGTTAGCACAGAGTGGGAGCTCTAGAAAGATTGGTGACCAATGATCTTATTGACTAGATCATCTTTCTAGAGTATGACTATTTTGGACACCTCAAAGATGAAGTCAAATAAGCTGGAAGTGACCTGATTAATGTTGTGGTAAGCAGATGTCACTGTGGCTGGGAAGTGCCAAATCTTCTGTTGAGTGATTCAGTCTTCCTGATTAGATTTGCCTTCTAGTGGGTGTATTAATAAGCGTTAGTTGATATGAATTAAATGTTGCACCTTTCTATGGGTAATAAGAGGATACCTTTATGGTTTCATGATGTGGAGATCAAGATACATAAGAAAGCAAGAGTGAGCCTCCAGGTGTTCCCTCTGATCAGTAAACATGAATTTATAATTTCATTTACCCTCATTTTTGTAATGCACTGTGAGCGATCCTCCAGGCAGATCCTATTTACTAAGCTTCTTCAGGCTTTTGTCCCATTTTATAATGCCTAAACACATGGAGAAAACATTTTGTTGTTTTTGAAAATAGGTATGGGATTTCTGACATAATCAATTTTATTGACTTCCTGAGAGTTATAATGATCTGTGACTCTCTGCATAATATTGTAGTTTTACAGGGTGGCACATCACCCTGTGTAAAACAACTTTTATGACCTGAGGACTGATGAGTACAGGAAGTGAGGTTTATCATGAGTAGCATTTATTAAGCATCTGCTAGAATCAAAGCACTGCATTTGCTACTAGAGTACCAAGTAAGACACAAACAGTTTAGTAAGGAAGATAGGGTGTCTACCCAAGTCAACAGTTCAGTGACATCTGTTATTTGAACCACACACCAGTGGAACTGAAAGTAATTGCTGAAAGGGTGAGAAGAAGGAATAGATTACTATGCATTTTTGAGAAGGTGAAGAAGGCTTCTTGGGGAAGGTGTCTAAAAAGAGATAAGGAATTAAGAGAAATAGAAAAGAGCACTGATGAAGCACTCAGGATGGTTATTCAAGGAATTGGGAGTTCACAGCAGCTGTGCACAACCATCCCTGACACCATAAAAATGGGGTAAGGGTGAAGGGAACTGGGTCTAGAGCTTTGCATGATTTTTCTGGCTAACCGTCAGAGTCACCCTGAAGGCGTGACTCCCATCTTATAGATGAGGACACTGAATCAGGAACCTAACCTGCTGAAATCAAGTCCTCCCAGTCCTCCCATCAGGTCCTCCCAGATCTGGAGGAGCCAGGATTTGAATTCACATTTGTCTGACTTCAAAATCCATGCTTTTTCTCGTGTTCCACTTTGCACAATGGAGCCACTGCCAGTTCAAGCTCCTATGAAGAGGGATGGATGTGAAAAGTCATTTGCTGATTCCACAGACTTTTAGTAGGTACCGTGTCTCCTGCCTTTTTCACTATCCTACTCCTCTGCTACAAATTCTTTGCTACAGGCACCCACTCTGCAGTTACTTGATAAGAGTTAAATGAATCCATCCATCCAAACTTCCATTCACTGAATAAGTACTTATCAATGGCTTCCTTTGTATCAGGCACTATTCTGGGGCTACAGTGCAGATGGAAACCAGCAAATCTCACTGCCCTCATGGAGCTTACATGTGAGTGAATAAATCTCACAGAGTTCTCCTGTCATAAGTTCTGGCTCCTCTGCCAGCTCTTCCAAATAGGTTCAGAGAGGTTTTCTCCTTGTCCTGTTGTGTGACTGATAATCCCATGGCGGCCCTCACTTTGCTATTCATATGCACTAAGTAGTTTATGCTGTGCTTTGTGGTTGGCAACTGTGACAGATTCTGTTCTTCTATTGGTATGTGGTTTCTTTGGGGCATTTGTTTGGATACTGATGGCATCTTCCAGGGAGTCTGAGGCACCTACACAAACCTCAGGTCACTATCACGTGATACTGGAGTTGCCTGTTAAATTATATTTCTTCTTCCACAAAACTGCAGGTTCCCTGAGGGCAAGGTCTACATCCGTCTCATTTTTGGACCCCTAATGGTTGGCACAGTACCTGGTGCATAATATGGTTCAACAAATATTTGTAAAATGAATGAATCAAATAGTCCTTCAAAGCATCTTCAAAAGCATTAATAAATGCTATTGTCATGTAGATTGTACCCGAAGTTTATCTTTCTGGTATTCAGAATATAATCAATCCTTGCTTAAATTATTCCATTTTACCATTCTTGAATAAAACTATTAATTTTAAATACTAATATCTGAGATGTCTTTGAAAAGAAGATTAGTCATTGTATGTGTTGCTTGTAAATTTTCTCTACTGTGGAAAATATTCCAAAACCATGTCTAAGCAATGATAAACCAGTGTTCTGGCAGGGAAAAAACTGATGTTTGTTGTGTTTTGTATCTGTCTTCCTGTTCCAAATCATTTATATATACTTGATGGTCTATGGAATTGACTTGCAAGTATTTTCCTGGGAGGCATTTTTATTCTAAAGACCTGTATTGCCTGCCAAACCTTCATTTAAGAAACTCATTATGGATGTCATCTGCATCATTGCAAACTGTTTCTGGTCATCTCTTTAAACAGCAAGATAATATTTACAGAGGTTTACATTGGCTCTTGAATATTACAATATTCTCATAGACAAACATTAATTGGAATGGAGGTAAGGTAGTAGGAATTGCTTACTTGCGGAAATGCAGGCTCATTGTTGTGTCTAGTAGGTGCTAGGTGCATTCACACATCTCTTAAGCTTTAAACAACCTATTGAGCCGCTTTCCATTTCCTTGATCTATTAGATCAAAGAAAATGAGGCTTAAAGGAGTTGGCTCTTGCCATAAGTCACACTACTGATGGAATGAGAATACAAACCAAAAACACTTTATTCAAGTCCGGGAAATATCTGCCTTGAAAAAGGGTAACTTAAAAATTCAAAGTATCCCTAATTTGAACATGAAAACAGTTAATAAAGATACGTGTGTTTTTATTTTATTATTATTTATCTTGTCCTCCCATATTGGCAAAGATTGAAGCAATTGAAAGAAATGGCATCCTTGTTCACTACTGGCAGGAGTGAAAATTGGTAGAACCTTTGTAGAAGGCAATTTGGCAACATATATCAAAAACCTAAATGTTGATACACTTTTACCAAGCAGTTTGTTTTGGAATTTATCCTAATGAATAAAAGTTGTCCAAGTCTTTAAACATGAGCCCAAACATATACTTCATGATGTTTATGATATTACAACATTGGAAACAACTGAAATATCCTTCAGTAGAAGATGGATTAAATAAATTCCATGCAGTTGTCATTTTAAAATATTTACATGTATGTTTATTGCTATGGATATATGTTCCCAAAATATTATTGAATCAAAAAAGCAGACTACAGAATATACATTTAATATGAGCTCATTTATAACATTGAATGTTTTAAGATAATATATGTTTTATAGAGAGATCTTTCACCAAATGTTAAGGATGGTTTTTTTCTGGGTGATGGTGTTTGGGTGATCTTTACATTCTTCAGACTCTTATGTATTTGAAACTTTTATAATGAACATATATCATTTTTATTAGAAAAGAATAAAGTTTTTGTAAAAAACAGTCATTTTCTACATTTCTACATCTACTTGGCTCTTTGCTTGGTTGTGCCCTTGGTGGCAACTAGCAACTAGTAATAATGCTTCTATTCCACTGCTCTTTATTATTTTTATCTTCCTACCTTAGTAACTGAAACTACTAAATGGATTTGTCTGGTATCCTTTGAGTAACAAGTTTTGAGAGGGCATGTGACAAAGCAATGCAAGAGGCAAAAACCAGATAAGCTGAAATACAGAAAAGCAGAGTACAGATCACAGTACACAACTGAGAGTCTTTTGTAGTTACATATTAGTTGATTTTGCTAAAATCTTTTAAAAATTACCCGTAAGATTTATACTTACAAATCCCTACTTCAAGGAGTTATCTACAGTTAAATGAGAAATCTTTGTGGAGATAAATTTTCCACCACAAAGTATTCGTTCTCTAGACTTGTACTCCACTGTCCATTTTTAGTTTACATAAAATTTTTACCTTGCTGTAGTTTTAGTTGGAAATAAAACTTGCAGCAGTGCAGAGGAAATGTGGCTGAATACGGTGTTTTTCTATAGCAGGTAGAGATGGAACCTATATAACGATGCTAATGGGATTCACAATGCATTAATTATAAAGGGAAATAGCAAAGTATACTCCAGGGTAAAATAGCAACTCTAATGAGTTCTAGCTGAGAGGACTGTTTTGTGCACATAACTAAGTTACAAAAGTGTGTAAGTATGATTTAAAAACATACTTCCTAGGCAGATCCAGCTAAAAGATAAATGAGTGCTGGTTTTTAAGAGCATAAAAGAGGCACAATTTTTTTTTATGATACCAAATTAATGTTTCAATGCTGCTTTGTGTTTTCTGGAAGGAAAATGCCAACTGATACAACTGTACCCTCACTGCAAAGAGTTCAGCAAAAGAGAATTTAGGAAATCTAATACATATAGTGTAAAATGGGATCATTTCTAAATAGCACATTAGAGTGAGGTTACTCTAGTGATCTTCTTAATGTTCTTAATACCATTATTCACTAATTATAATTTCATGTCGTTCTGAATGTGTATAGGCTAATTATAGTGCAGTTGCTGGACCATTAAACACTGGGTCTTATGATATTACTTTTTCTTTTGATTATAACCCAGGATTTTAAAAAAGACCTACAATGACTTCAGCCAAGGGTAAATATGAATATATGACCTTTTATTGTTTTTATTTTGTATGTCTTAGAGGAAAATTTAAGATTCTGGCATGCTTACATAGCCAAAAATGCATGTTTATATAAACTCACTGCTGGCAGCTCTAAGGCTATTACTTGAGACAGCAGGCAGAGCAATCTCTGACATTTTCATTATGCATTTGTCTAGCAGCTTGAAGAGGGGAAATAATTCATGTGATTATGAATAGCCTATCTTGCTCATTAAAATGTATTTCCCTAATAAAAAAATGATCACTGTATTTTAGAAGACATATTCTGACATGTTCCCATCTTTCTTTCTATCTCATATCCTAGCATTATCATTCCTAATTTCAAAAGCAGCTGAATGAACCAAGTAGCATCACTGCCTCCTGTTTAAAAGGTCTCATCAATTACAGTGAAACTACACCTTCATTTCACTTTAGTCCCTATTTCCAAGGACACACTCTAGACCCTATCACCACCTGCAACTGCTACATATCAGGAATCATAACATTTTTCCATAAACAAAAATAGTATGTTTTGTGACCTCATAAAGATCCTATTATCTGATCCATCAGTGTTCTCCAAAGAAACAGAGTCAATAGGATATATGTAGATGGGTAAAAGGAGACTTATTATGGGAATTGGCTCCCATGATTATAGAGGCTAAGAAGTTTCACAATCTGCCATCTGCACACTGAAGAGCCAGGAAAGTCAGTGGGGTAATTCTGTCCAAGTCCAAAGGTCTGAGAAGGGGGTATTGGGGCACTGGTTTCAGAGTCCAGAGGCCTGAGATCAAGAGCTCTAATGTCTAAGGGCAGGAGAAGATGGATCCTCCAGCTCAAGAGAGAAAGTGAATTCTCCCTTCCTCTGTCTTTTTGTTCTATCTGGGCCCTCAGGAGCTGGGGTGATGGCCACCTGCATGATGAGGGCTTCTTTACTCAGTGCACCAATTCAAATGCTAATCTCTTCCAGGGGTGCCCTCATGGAAACACCCAGAAATGATGGTTTACCTACTACCCAAGTCAAGTTGACATATAAAATTAACCATCACAGTTGTTTAGGCTTCCTTCCCTGATGGCAGGCACCACACCTCCATTCCTGAAGGGTGTAAGTCCTTAGTGATCCTGCCTTTTTTGGAGTGTTATGATTTTACATCAACATTCACTCCTGGATGCGGAACTATTAGCACCCAGAAGTCCCTGGATTCCAGACTTAAGCCTCCCTGCTCTTATTGTGTTCATGAATCTGATTTCCTCTTGATAACTGCAGTCAATACCCAGGGCCACAGAATGACTTCTTTCTTTCTTGGTTCAGTGGCATGAAGAACCCAAAATGACAGTGTCTCAACTCCCTGGTGTGTAAGCCCTGTTGTGTCCACATGGAATCATTTCTCACTTTAGATCCAAGACCTTTCAATTAACAGAACTCAGAGTTGAAGAGAAAGAAAGCCAAAAACAGAAAACAAAACCAAAACATGAGTGGGTAGCTAGAAGTAAAAGTGAGAAGAGCCATTTTGACTTCACCCTTTGGTTGCCAGACCTCTGCATTCTGGCTGTGAATGAAACAGCACCATGGATCAGTCTTTGATTTAAAGCTTGTGGTCATCCAGCCTCACAGAGTGTTGTCCTCCAGCTGACAGCATAGCTGAGCTCTCAGTAGGCCATTTCAAAGTTCTATAAAGCGAACTGCTTTATGAAGTACACAGTAAGACCAGCAGAATTCCACAAGTGCAAGCCCCATTGCCTTATTATTTTACTTTATAATTTAATTTTTTATTTTTTTCCGAGACAGGGTCTCACTCTGTCACCCAGGCTAGAGTGCAGTGATGTGATCTCAGCTCACTGCAACCTCTGCCTCCTTGGTTCAAGTGATCCTCCCACCTTAGACTCCTGGGTAGCTGGGACTACAGGCACATGCCACCATGCCCAGCTGATTTTTAATTTTTTAATTTTTTACTTTTCTGCAGAGACAGGAGTCTCACTCTGTTGCCCAGGCTGGTCTCAAACTCCTGGGCTCAAGCAATTCACCTGCTTTGGCCTCTCAAAATGCTGGGATTACAGGGATGAGCCACCAAGCCCAGCTGCCTTACTTATTTTACTGTAAAATGAGTTCTGCATCAGAGCTGTATTTAAAGAGATACTATAAACCTACCAACCAAGGTCCTGACAGAGGCCCTGTGGGCAGGAAAGGCAAATCCATATCCAGACTAAGCATCAAATCTAGTGAGGACAAATCACTGCTCCTTCCATGCTAGAAGGGCCCACTGCAGTCAACCTGTCACCAAATAACTAGAAGGCCAGTTCCCCTGAGGAATGATGCCAAGTTAAAGCTCAGCATTGACGTCTGCTGTTGGCAGTTCAGGCACTTGGCTGCAGTGATAACCACATCAGCTTCAATGCAGAGAAACCCACACATAACTTTCATTCCTGTTGCCATGGCCACATAATACCCCCTACACCAGACTTAATGCTTCTGGCACTGAATCTGGAACCAAGTTGTTTTGAAAAATATTGTCTTGTACGCCTTCGTATTTCTTACTGCTCTTGGGAGGGGTCTATGAACACAAAGCATTTAATAGGTATTACGTTGCTGGCATAAAGGATGGAAAGAAAGGCAAGGGAAATTCCAAGTAGACTGTGGCAGAATGAAACAGCATAGAAACCACAGACGAGCATGTAAATGAGCCTGAACTGATGGAGAGCAGTTAGAAAATAGTACAGAATAATTCGAAGAAGTAAAATCTGGTATTTCACAGAGCCCTTTGAATAACAGGTTGAATAACTTACACTTTATCTGAGAGGAAGGCCTTAAGCATTTTAATCAATTAAATAAAATATTACGAATTGATAGACACATAAAAGTAATCTTGCACACCTTTTGATGAAAGCAGATATCCTCTCTAGAAGGCCTTTTGATGAATTCTCATCCAGGATGTGCTGGAAAAAATCCCAGGGAGAGCATTATTTTGAGAAGAAAGGAAGAAATCATTTTTCCGCTTTCCTGCAGTTTCTTTCCTACTTTTATAAGGAGGGGTGGCATGTACTCATGGTGAGAAGGTGAAGGCCTGCCATCTCGGGCTGGGTTAGTACCAGGATACTGATGAGGCAGGGCCAGGGCACAGGTAGGCTCTGAGACTCTCTCCAGGGGATCACTTGCCCCTCACTTCCTGCTGCCTCCTCACCTGCGTAGAAAGTGTAGAAAGCGCAGCCTGGACAGGAGGGGAGGTTGTCGGAAGCTCCCCTCCTGTCCAGGTATAGGTCCCTGCTGAGCTCGTTGCTCTCCTTTATCAGCAGTGTGGGAGACTTTCTTCCTGGCTCCCCTAATTATCTTTTGCTTTGAAATCTAAGCAGGTGGATGAGATGTGATTACCTTTCCCAGGCAGCCCACTGCATTAACAGCTGTTTCTACCTGGCTGAGAGTTCTCTCAGACTGGACTTCATCTGCTTCCACTCCTAGGCATTCAGAATAAGCCTAATTTTACTCCTGTGTATATTCCTACAATGATTTTAAAAGGTTATTATTTCTCTTTTTTTCTCATCCTGAGAAAATAGCGGGAAAATTTTTAATTTTAATTCATCAGTAACCCTTTTAACATTTGTCATCCTAAATCCAATGTAAAACCTTAAATATGCCAGATGAAAAAAATCCTCATTTATTATGTTATTTAATTTGGGTAGGGCTCTGTTAATTTAGTCTAAGGTTGTGTAAGTGTAGATGCATGCATGCACGCACATGTGTGTATATGTGTGTTGAAGTCATCATTCCATATTAGTTCTGACCTTGTGGATCTACCAAGGCCTTGGGGTCTTTTTCACATAAACAGCCAGTAAAATCTCCTTCAACCTTTCCTTGTGCAATTGATTTTTATACACTAAAACAGAGCTCTTACGTTTTTATTGTTTTAATACTACTCAATTATTTTTAAGCGATTTTATCTGCATCATAGTTCAGTGCTATCTTGTTTGTTTTCACTCATCGATCCAACTCGAGTTGGATAACTCTCCATTTCCTACCACTTTCCTCTTGACCAGTCAGCTCCATCCATACTCACATTCTCGCAGGCCAAGCTTGTTCCCATCTCAGGACGTTTGTGCTTGCTGGTCCCCTGCCTGGAATTCTCTTCCCACAGAATGTCTCCCTCTGCTATTACTCTCTATTGTCTTTTTCATTATGGCGATTTCCTTCACTTCTTTTGTCACGACATGACATTATATTAGATATTTATTTGCTTATTTTTCAACAGCCTTCTTCCTTAGAATATAAAACCTATGAAGTCAAGGACTTTAACTTTTCACCACTGGATCCCCAGAACTTAGAAAGTTTCCTGAAACATAATAGATGCTTAATAATCATTGTTTGAATACATTAATTAAATAGTCATTTAAATTCTTAATTTGATCAGCCAAACTTTTTTTTCGCTCCTCCTTCCAGATTGTATCATTGACTACTTGGGTAAAGCTGCTTTCGCCATCCACAAAATTGTTGATTAAAAAGTGCTGTACAGGATAAAGGTAATTTCAGAACCACATGGTCCTCTACCAAATAGTCTCTATTAGGTTTACATCTTTTCAATTATTAAAAAATCTTTGGAAACCGGATCACGAGGTCAGGAGATCGAGACCATCCTGTCTAACATGGTGAAACCCCGTCTCTACTAAGAAATACAAAAAACTAGCCAGGTGAGGTGGCAGGCACCTGTAGTCCCAGCTACTCGGGAGGCTGAGGCAGGAGAATGGCGTGAACCCAGGAGGCAGAGCTTGCAGTGAGCTGAGGTCCGGCCACCGCACTCCAGCCCGGGCCACAGAGCAAGACTCCGTCTCAAAAAAAAAAAAAAAAAAAAAAAAAAAAAAAAAAAAAAAAAAAAAAAAAAAAACTTTGGAAATAAATTCAAGCAACTCTGATTTCATCTCATTTTCCAACATATATTTCTCAATCCTTATTATAAAACATGATCAAAATTCCTTTAAATCACATAAAGGACCTTCAAAAACTGGTCCCAAACAATCTTTCCAACATTTGTATTTCATGACTACCTCCTTTCTACTTCCTTCCCACGGACTTTGTGTCTTTTGTTCTAGTCTCACGAAATGTGTTGTGATTCTTAAAGCATGCCATGGTCCTCATCTCCATGCCTTATATAGGAGCCGCCAGCACCTGGGCTGTGGACCAGTACCAGTCCATGGCCTGTAGGAACTGGGCCGTATTTATTACTCAGTCTGTGTCATTTTGTTACAGCAGGAGGTAAGCAGCTAGTGAGCGAGCATGACCACCTAAGCTCTGCCTCCTATCAGATCAGTGGCTTCATTAGATTCTCATAGGAGTGCAAACCCTATTGTGAGCTGCACATGCAAGAAACCTAGGCTGCATGCTCATGAGAATCTAATGCCTGGTGACCTGAGGTGGTACAGTTTCATCCCGAAACCATACCACTCACTTCTTGGTCTGTGGAAGGATTGTCTTCCACGAAACCGTTTCCTGGTGTGAAAATGTTTGGGGACCACTGCCTTAGCACACCTGTTCCAGTTACCTAGAATGCCTCCTCTCCCCACCCTCACCTCCAGACAGATGGATCTATCCTTGATGTAGCATAAATGCCACTTCCTCCATGAATTCTTCCCAAACTTCCCCAAGTGATTAATCATGCCCTCTCTTGTTCTCGCTCAGTAATTTTGATGATTCTTCAGTATTTTGCCTGTAGTTTCATTATCGCTACCATTTTATTTATGGGTCTCTTTCCAGGGATAAAACTTCTATCTCTTCCAGGCTATGGACTTAGATACCCATTAATATCTATTGAATAAAGTGGAAAACATGATGAAATATTTTGTTCATTGTTTGCTATAGTTTGATGAAAGCAGGCCACACCCAATGGTACTGACTGACATCCCAGACTGGCTTCTATCAAGGTGGCATTCACCTAGATGAGTTTGGTGGGGTCCATCTTACACTTGCTATCTCAGAAGCCAGAATTTCTGTTTCATTGGAATGGGATCACCTCTCAATGGTAGATTTGCATTGACCAGGTTCACGTAGATAGGTAAAAACCAGAATACCTGTTGTCTACTGCTATGGTTTGAATGTTTGTGTCCCCCCTAAAATTCACGTTGAAACCGTACTACAATAGTATTAAGAGGTGGGGTCTTTAGGAGGTGATTAAGTATGATGGCTCCAGCCTCACGAATGGGATGAGGTGCCCTTATCAAAGGGCTCCAGGAAGCTAGCTAGCCTTTTTGCTCTTCCACCTTTCACCATGTGAGGAAAGAGCAAGAAGATGACATCTTGGAAGAGAGTAGTCTGCACCAAACACTGAATCTGCTGGTGCCTTGGCTGTGGACTTTGCAGCCTCTAGAACTGTGAGAAATGAATTTTTATTATTTATATATTACCCAGTCTGTGGTATTTTGTTATAGCAGCACAAATGGACTAAGACTTCTGCTTTTCAATGATAAATACAACTATTCAGACAACTGAAATTCTCAAGTCAATCTACTAGTGCATTATTTCCCATAGGCAAGCTAATATATCAAGTGATATGCTATGAGACAGAAGAATTACTTGATCTTAAGTATTTCTCAATAAAGGGAGCATGAGACCACCTCCTGCATTAGAGAAATAAGCCCTCCAAGGAAACCATAATGTTTGAGGTTGCTTAACCAAAACTACCATTCCGTGGACAGGTCCTAGAGGATCACCTTCAACTTGGTTGCTCACACTCCATTTCCTGTGCAGTTGTGGTCAACCAACATCTCTCTGCCCAACCAGGATTCAAAGAAATGTCACTAAATATCTGGTGATTGTTATATTCATATTTAAATTCCCATAATTCCCATTCATATATTCATGGACACTCTCCTGGTTTGTTTCTAGTCACATTTATTGTGTAAGAATTTGACTAATTTAACCCCAAGAACAATTACATTTACACCTCATTGTCAACCTTAATTAATGACAAGGCTGAAAGGGGCTGAGTGACTAATCAACTTGTCCTGGTCTTATGTCCATTACACTGTTCTACATGGAAATGCTTAATAATTATTCAAACTAGTTCTTCACTTTTTCTTTTTTTTTTTTTTTTTTTTTGAGACGGAGTCTCGCTCTGTTGCCCAGGCTGGAGTGCAGTGGCGCAATCTCGGCTCACTGCAAGCTCCATCTCCCGGGTTCCCGCCATTCTCCTGCCTCAGCCTCCCGAGTAGCTGGGACTACAGGCGCCCGCCACCACGCCCGGCTAGTTTTTTTTTGTATTTTTTTTAGTAGAGACGGGGTTTCACCGTGTTAGCCAGGATGGTCTCGATCTCCTGACCTCGTGATCCGCCCGTCTCGGCCTCCCAAAGTGCTGGGATTACAGGCTTGAGCCACCGCGCCCGGCCACTTTTTCTATCTGTTTAAAATTATTTTTTTCAAAAGGCTTAAAAACTTTGATACCCTAATGACATTTCTATGAATCTATCCTATGAAAATTATCATGGAGGTATAAAAGTTTATAGCTAGATAGATGTCCATTGCTGCATTATGATAGTAAACAGTTTTTTTAAAAAAACTTAAAGTTCTAACAACAGGAAATTTGTTAAATAAATTATAACTAAAATCAGTCACTGACATGATGTTACATGACATTGTTCATCATACATTGTTAAGTGGTAAAAGGCAGATTACTAAACACTGTAAAATAGGATTCTACTTTTTGCAGACAGAAAGTTTATGGGTACATAATCACAGAAAAAAGACTAGAAAAAAATGAACAAAAATATCTAAAAGAAAGTGGTGTTAGGATTATAGAGACATCTTCCTTTTTTTTTCTTTTTCTTCTTTCTTTCTTTCTTTCTTTCTTTCTTTCTTTCTTTCTTTCTTTCTTTTTCTTTCTTTCTTTTCTTTCTCCTTCCTTCCTTCCTTCCTTCCTTCCTTCTTTCTCCTTTCTTCTTTCCTTTCTCTTTCTTTCATTTTTCTTTCTTTCTTCTTTCTTTCTTTTTTGAGACTAGGTCTTTCTCTGCCACCCAGGATGCAGTGCAGTAATGTGATCATGGCTCACTGCAGCCACGACATGCTGGGCTCAAGGGATCCTCTCACCTCAGCCTCTCAAGTAGCTGGGACTACAGGCATGCACTGCCATGCCAGGCTTTTTATTTTTTATTTTTGTAGAGACAGGGTCTCCCTATGTTGGCCAGGCTGGTTTTGAATTCCTGGGCTCAAGTGATGCTCCTGCCTCAGCCTCCCAAAGTGCTGGGATTCTTTTTTGTTTTTCTATACAGGTTGAGTATACCTTATCTGAAAACCCAAAATCTGAAAGGCTTCAATGAGCGTGTCAGCACTCAAAAAGTTTTGGATTTTAGAGCATTTCAGATTTCAGATCTTTGGACTGGGGATGCTCAACTTGTATTTTCTGAAGTTTCTGCAATGAACATTTATTTATTTAATCATTTAATGGTTACTATTATTAGTATGATGAAAAATTAATTTTGTAATCTTATTTAATGTATTTTAATATAAAACAAAAACTATATGCAACAATATATCAGTATTTTCATTATGTAGCTCTGTATAAGAAAGTTGTTTTATATCTACTTTACATGTTATCAATTTCCTGTAGTAATATTCTACTGCTGGAGTTCTTTAAACTTATAAATCACCTGTATTTCTATTCATATAAAGGCAGACAAGCCTTTTGTTGTTTTTTGGGAGAGATGATTACAAGATATTGAAGATAATGACTGCCATGCAAATATTCAAGGGACTAAGCTTCATTTGTACTACTGTAATGTGATATCAATTATGATTTTGTTTCCCATGTGGAAGAACAGGCAGTGTGCTAAAGCTACAGAAGGTACCTCTTCATAGTCCATCCTCTCCTAATGTTGCATTGATTGGAACAGAGACCACAGGAGAACAAGGGTAGATCAGCATGAAATATCCTTCTCCTGGTCAATCAGTAACCCTGTGCTTGTATGTGAAGTGCAGGAACAGTTAGATCAAGGAATGTTAACATTTAATTAAAGTTCAATTAAGTGTTAATTTAATTTCTAAGTTCAAGGAATTTAAAGCCAATGTGATTAAAAGTAATGAAATATAAACTTCACTGGTTCTGTGTATGATCTATTCTTATCCTCATGTACATCTCTTCCCTTTGGAGTTTATTCATTCACTGCTGACCTCCCTCCCAGACACTTTTACTCTGTCCAGTGGAATGTTCTCTTGCTTGCAAAGAAACTCCACATCATTCTCAAGCTGTTTAAAGGCAATTTTATGGCTGAGCACAATTACTCATGCCTATAATCCCAGCACTTTGGGAGGCTGAGCCAGGCAGATCACCTGAGGTCAGGAGTTCGAGCCAGCCTGGCCAACATGGCTAAACTTCATCTCTAGTAAAAATATAAAAATTGGCCAGTTCATGTTGGTGCCTGCCTGTAATCCCAGCTACTTGGGAGAATGAGGCAGGAGAATCACTTGAACCTGAGAGGCCGAGGTTGCAGTAAGCAGAGATCCCACCACTGCACTCCACCCTTGGCGATAGAGCCAGACTCCATCTCAAAACAAACAAACAAACAAACAAAAAAGAACAACAGCATTTACACTTTCTGTTGTCTTAACAAAACCTGGCTTTCATCCAAGGATACCACTTGGCTTCCTTTACCACCCTGCCCAGCAAAGGGTGCTCATTCTTCCATGAGCCCAACACCTCTAGGTCTGGGAGGAGTGGGCCAGATCCTCCTAGTTCCACACTGTTGCTCCTACACCACTGATTTCACAGTGCCGGCCTCATGGGCATGCGTCCGGTGCAGTTACACAGGGCCTGGTGCACAGATGCCCCAGGCTTGGGGTTTCATACTTTGCAGTTGCCATCTTGAAACCCTTAACAATTGTTATAGGCTGATTCATGTCTCCTTCAAAATTCTTGTAAGGTCCTAACCCTCAGTACCTCAGAATACAATGACTTAGCTTGAAGAGTGGGCCTTTAAAGAGGCAATTAAGGTTAAATAAGGTCATTGGGGTGGGCCCTGATCCAATAGGATTGATATCCTTATAAGAAAAGGTTAAGACACAGACAGACACAGGTAAGACCATGTAAAGACAGATGGAGATGGCCATTTACAAACCAAGGATAGAGGCCTCAGGAGAAACAAAACCTTGATCTCGGACGTCTAGCCTCCAGAAATAGATTTCTGCTGTTTAAGCCACCCAGCCTGTGGTACTTTGTTATGATGGCCCTAGAAAATGAATACAACAATTTTACCTTTTATTTTGTGTTTTATCAGTGAAGTCTGATGGGACTCTGGAGCATTCACCAGGGGCTCGAAGCCTTGGCTCATGTGGGGTTCTGACCCTTGCTGCCTCCCCACCTCTCCAGGTCAGGTTCTTGGCCTCCTGTTCCCTGCCCCCTGGGTCCTGTCCAGCCTGCCTCTTTCTGTCAGATCCTCAGGCAGTGACCAGGTCATGTCGGTGGAACAAGCCCACCTGTGTTCCACCATTGCCCTCTGCTCCTGGTGGAGCAGAGGTTAAGTGAGCATCTTTAGTGGTATCTCCTGGTGGGCATGGCAGCACCATCTCCCCTCCAGGATGGCAGTGCCACAGTGTGTTTGTGGGCAACTTGTCAGGGCTAAGTGTAGTGAGTGCTTGTAACTTTATGTTGCCTCAGCATCCATTATTAAATACAAGTTTAACTTTTTCATTCCAGAAGTAGGGCTCAGTCATGCTTGACACAGTTGCCAATATTATTTCTCACCCAAATGGCTCCAGCTGGTGGCCAGAGATAAGAACTTGGAAGAATCTCTCACCCAGCAAGCTGGGCTCCTAGCTTTCCCACTGCTTTCTTTAAACAAAACATTCATTCTGCTTTTTACTGATACATAATATTTTACATTTTATGGAATACATGTAATATTTTAATACATGTATACAATGTGTGATGATTCATTGTATATATGTAGTTCAAATATTCACACATTGTATACATGTATTTCAAATATTCTCTATTGAATATTTCAAATATTCCACATTCTCTTTTTTCTCGCTATTTTGAAATATACAATATATTGTTGTTACCCTACTGTGATATTGAACACCAGAACTCATTCCTTCCATCTAACTCTATGTTTGTACCCACTAACCAATCTTTCTTTATTCCTCTACTCTGTTCCCCACATGCACCCCCTTCCCAGACTCTGGGAACCATCATTCTACTGTCTACCTCCATGAGATCAACTATTTTAGCTCCCACATATAAGTGAGAACATGCAATATTTGTCATTCTGTGCCTGGCTTATTTCACTTAACATGATGATTTCCAGTTCTATTCATGTTCCTGTAAATGACAGACCATTCAGACATTGGCCCTTGAACTCAAAGTGACCACCTTTCAATCACAGTGTGACTTCCTGGAACTAGTACCTGCTTGCTTTAAACCCACCAATTAAAACTCCCTGCAGGAAATCTGTTTGGATAACACCCTGGACCCAGTAAAGGCGTTGGCCCCTGGGTCCCTTCTCTCTCTGCCTGAGCTTGCTGACCGCGTGTGTGTGTGCGTGTGTGTGTCCATGTGCGTCCTCCAGGCATGCTGTGTACGCCCCAGGGTCTGTATGCACTAAAAACTCTTAACCTTTCACGTGGTGGTTGTGTCATTGAAACTTGCCTGCAACCCTTGATGGTGAGCCCGAGGAGACACATGCAGGTGGATCCCCTACTGATGTGCTTCTGTCTGGTCCGCTGATGGCTGCTAGAAACAGTATCTACCAACCAAGTTGCTAGAAAAACTCAAAAACACTTCATTCAAAACAGACAGACTCTTGCCATCCCTGATCCAGGTCCCAAGGTAATCCTGATGTGGAGGTTGCCATTCCTTGGTTCTTCCCCTCCTGCTATGGGTGATGGTGGTGGTGGACTGTGGGAATGGGGAGGTGGATCTCCCTGTCTCCAGCCAAGGTGCAGCACTTCAGGGGAGGTAGAACTCAGAAGCCAGTGGGCCATGCACTGAGTCGGAGGACAGAGCCCCCACTGAGCGTCTCTGGGGGGTCTGCACACCCTCTGCAAGTATCCCCATATCTGAGGGAACAAGAAATGAAATATCAAATAAAAACACCATGACAGGTCAAGAGAGAAAAAGACTGCAGAAAGAAACATTTTCATATTTCAGTACCTTTAATGGCACTATATTTGGCCCCCCATTTTTGTTTTGCACTGTGCCCATCAAATGACATAGGCAGTCCTGCCCAGCCCCATACAAAACGGTCACCGCTTTTAGGGCTCATACAATTTGGCGATTTCACCCTCTGTATCTCTGCTCAGTACCTTTGCTTCTGGACATACAAGCTACTCTCTTGGCTAGTGTCTTTATACCCACTCACAGCTACCATAGTTTACTCAACCATTATCAATGTGCCAGCACAGGTACAAAACTAGTTCTCTAAAAACAAAACAAAGAAAAACAAGCAAAAAAAAAAAAAAAAGAAACAAACAAACAAACAAAAAACCAAGCTAACAAACAAACTAGCTCTCTGTTTCACTAACCTTGAAATCTACTCTGGAAGAACAATTCTCTCTTGTAAGCCACCCTTATCCTTTTCATCACCCAACAGCTCCACCTCTCACTCTTAGCACTGGAAGGAAATGTGAAGGTTTTGGGAAAATCAACCAGCTGTGTGATACCACACAAGTTAGCTGCTGTATTGGAGCTTCAATTTCTTCATCTGTAAAGTAAGGAGAATAATACTAACTTTATAGGTTTTCTGTAAGGATTAAATAAAATTCTATGGACGATGTGCTTAGCATGGTGCCAGGCACATAAGATGTTCTCAACAGATGGCCAGCGCTTTCCTCTTCAATCACAAACTCCAGTCTCTGGGCTCTCAGTCTCTTGCCCCCATCAGAAGTGACCTCCAACACCAAGACCCCCGGTCCCTTCATGTCTCCATTTTCTGTTAGTTTATCATTATACCATCCCCACCTCCACCCTCAGGCTTTATGTCCCTAAATTTTGAGTTTATTTTTTAATTTTAGCAGCATCATATTTCTTTTCTTACTTATCTGATCTGCAAAATGCTGGCCCTGGGATCTGCTTTTTGTGTTTGTGTGCCTGAGCACTATTAAAGTCACTGCAGCACTCAGCAGATGCATGCCACTACATATTAATGGGTTCCCCTTGGGTTAGTTTCTTCCTGCTGCTTAGGGGTCTTTTTGCTTGTCCCAGGCCATCCATCACCCCTTACTCCACAGCAGTTGTTAGAAGGCTTCTCTTCAATCCTCCTTGCCTTTTTTATCCCTCTGGCTCTCAGACACTGCCTCTGCTTTCAACTGCAGAGAAACAAAATAGCAAGTATTGGTCTTAACTCTTCATTCCTGCTTTTGCTTATAGACAGATCAACAGAACACACATTCCTCCCTCCTGCCTCCCGTCCTTATCTTCTTGCCTAATCCAAATGTTTTCTTCTATGCTCTTAATCCCTTTTCTGTCCTTTATTCAATCAATCATCTTTCCTACTTTATTTTCAGCCACTTATTTTTCATGTCTGCTTCTCCTGAACACATAAACACAGCTTTTTCAATATTTAGGAGGAAACCCCCTTCTTTCCTCATACATCTTCATCTAACTTCTGCTTCTTCTTAGCCAGGCTCTTTGATAAAGCAAGCGCTGGCTTGCTCCTTCTTTCACTTCCTGTTTGTTCCTCAGCTCCTACATAAAGGGTTTGCCCTCCACCCCATTACCATTTCTCTCTCTCAGAAAATCCATGGCCTCCTGGCTGCCAATCATAATGATCAAAATTTAGGCTTCGCCTCACCTGATTTCTCTGTGGCATCTGATATTGTTGAATACTTTCTGGAAAGTCTCTCTCTCTCTCCCTCTCCTTCCAGGGGATGGCTCTCCCTTGGTTCTATTTCTACCACTTTGTCCCTTCCCCCTCTACCTTCTTCATTTCCTCCTCCTCTGTTTCCTCAGAGGCTACCATTCTCTGGGCTTCTATTAGGTTGGTGCAGAAGTAATTGTGATTTTTTGCCATTAAGGTAATGGGTTTTACCACATTACCTAAAAGACAAGGTAATAACGAAAACCACAATTATTTTTACACCAACCGAATAGCTCTGCTCCCTCCTTTTCTCATCTTCACAGCCTCCCTTGATGAACTCACTCACTCTGGCGCCATTAACCACCCTCTGTTTTCTTATGACTCCCAAAAGACTGGGCTCCTGGCCTACTGAACTGGAGTCACAGGGTGGGTTCAGCATGGATCAGGCACACCACCTGCCAGCAGAGTGAACTTCGGAAACTCAGTGAAACCTCGTAAGTCTCAGTTTCCTCTCCTGTCTAGTGGGACTAATACTGATGGGCTTTGGGGGAAGATGAAAATAGTACAGAGAAAGCACACTCCTGGCAGATGACTCAATAAATGGCAGGGATGCTGCCGCTGCTGCCAACAGAGGTGCTATTTAAAGGTAACTGCCACTCCAGCCCTGCTGGGTATTCGTAAGATCTCAACCACACATGCTGCGTCCCATCAGCTGGTAGTATTTGCTGTAAAGATGTTTGGGCCCACTGGCTCTTCTTTCTATCCATAATCACAACATTTTAAACTGTTGCTTATTCTCTAGTTCCTCTCATGTCTAAGCCACTTCCCAGTTCTATCTTTGCTCCCTGACTTAAAAAATCTTCTAGTCTGTCTGACGTGGTCTTTCAGAGGATTGCAAATAGTTAAAGAAGTCCATTTTTAAACAGTCTCTTGGATCTATGTGAGGCCTGGTTCATACTAGCATTCTGAATGTGGTTTGGGCAGTATTTGTTACCTCTGTTAATATCCAAGGAACAGTGTTTGGGGGACAATATCCAATAGATTAAAGGCCAGACCCTGTCGCATGTCATGGCTTGGTCCTTGCCTACTTTTCTAACCCTATCCATTCTCCTGGAAGTGCTCATTCCTCACCAAATGAAACCACTGGCAGTTTCCAGGAGGCACCAAGCTGCTCGAGTTCTCTGTGTGAATGGCCTTTCTCACTTCTAGCCTCCTCTGTCCAGCTGCCCTCACTACCTCTCCTTCAGCCCATTTCCGAGTTAACTACTTCCACTCTCTCACTCGCAGCTCTGATCAATCTTTTCTACAAATGCTTGCTTCTCAACTACCATCCTAAACTTCACTTTCAATCATATCTTTGTCCCCAGAGCCCAGTCAGGCAGCATCTCTCGATTGGCTAAATAAGTGAACAATGCTGGAGAAATGCTTCATCAGAATTCCACTGGGGTCACTTTCTCTACATTCCAGGAAGAAATAGTGCAGCACTTAGCAAATCAACTCTCTGAAAAAATCAGCTTTGTTTAATTTTTAAAGTAATTTGTTGTTTATTTAACGGAAACTGAAATTCTCCATGTTGTACAAGCCTCGAAGCACCGTATGATTGCAAGGTCTTTCTGGTTTTATGGATAATGTCAATATTCATGTTGGTGTAAAAAACTGAAATTGAACATGGCATTTAATTTTCCATATTAATAATTCAGATCACTGAATTTATATGAAAGGTACTTTCCTATTTTTAGCTTAATAGCTTTAGATAAGGTTAATATTTAATTAGTTCATTTCAAACATGTTTCTAAATTATCCCAAATATCTGTTCTAAACCTTTATTTCTTCTCTACTTATTCTCATTTAATTTCAGTTGCAAAATTAATGATGTATTCTTACTGATCGTCTTGATCTGCCTTATATCACAGAGATTTTAATAAGGGGAGCTGAAGAGAGGGAAAGTGATTTTACCAGTAATTCATAGCCACTAAAATGCAATACAAAGACATTTAGCACAGACATAATGTTCTGATATTTCGGTTACTTCCTTAAATGCAAGATTCTTCTTGACTGACCTCCAAAGCAGCCAAGGTATTAAGTTTCTGTTTTAAAGGAAAAACATTGTTCTTAGCAACATTGAACATATAATAGCATAGTAAATGGTTAAACACTAAGCTATATTTCCTGTCAAACTTCTAAGACACACAGAGATATCAACAAATGATGAACTACCATGAGATAAGTGTATGAACAGAACATGCAACAGGTGCCGTTGGAGCACAGGGAGGAATTACGTAAGGATGGTTTCCTGGTAGAATGGGCTGCAAGGGATATTTCCTATAAACTTTGGGCAAACATAACAGAAGCCTCCGTTTCTAATGACTGTGTATAGGCATGGGCCATTTCTCCAGAGTATGTCAGGGAAACTCCATCTACATTAAGTAAACCCGGTGTGTGTGAGCACACTGCATAGAGATTCTGGTATTAGAGACACTCTTACTACTTTGGCACAACCTCAACATTCACTAAACTGGAGGAGGGCCTTCCTTCTTCACCTTGGTTTTATTTTATTATTTTTCTTGAGATGGAGTTTCACTCTGTCACCCAGGCTGGAATGCAGTGGCTTGATCTCCGCTCATTGCAACCTCCGCCTCCCAAGTTCAAGCGATTCTCCTGCCTCAGCCTCTCAAGTAGCTGGGATTACAGGCATCTACCACCACACCCAGCTAAGTTTTTTATTTTTAGCAGAGATGGGGTTTCACCATGTTGGCCAGGCTGGTCTCGAACTCCTGACCTCAGGTGATCTGCCCACCTTGGCCTCCCAGAGTGCTGGGATTACAGGTGTGAGCCACCATGCTCAGCCTTTACCTTGGTTTTCTGCCCATATCTGTGCCAATTCTGGAAAGAATTCTTGGAACAATCATGGTCTGCATGAGTTGTACGATGAATCCCTAAAGCATGGATTTTCTCACATAGTTGGAAGCCATTTCTGTGTCCTCTATCTGCAGTGCCTTACCTGCCCACAATGCACCGAACTCTTCCTCTTTTCTGGACTAACAGAAGGGTGACTACAGGTTTAGGCTCTAGCCTTTCCTCCGAGAAAACTTTCTTTGACCTCTCAGATTAGGTTAAAGCTCTGTTTTAGGTGCTCTTTTAGCTCTAGACACTTCCCATTTGTAGCGTTTATCACTGTTGGACTTTGCATTGCGTTTCTGGTTATCATTGAATATCTTTGCCCCAGACTCAGCTAAAAGCTCCAAGAGAGCTCCAGGTGTGTCTCTGCTCACCTGTACCTAGCAGAGTGTCAGGCATGAAAGAGGCATTCAATAAAGATTTGTTGAATAAATAAATGCAGATATGATATGAATGTCCTAAAGGATGAATAAATAATTATTTGAGCTGCCACACCAATGGGTTGTTATGACAAAAGAGAGAACAAACGTATGCCAGCCTTTCTTCCCAATGAGACTTATGGAGAAGGTGAGCAGAGGTCCTCTGACTTTGAATTCTGCTTTGAGAAAAAACTCTATCTTCAGTTTCTATTAAATCTTTTTTTTTTTTTTTTTTTTTTGAAGTGGAGTTTTGCTCTTATTGCCCAGGCTAGAGTGCAATGACATGATCTCAGCTCACTGCAACCTCTGCCTCCTGGGTTCAAGTGATTCTCCTGCCTCAGCCTCCTGAGTAGCTGGGATTACATGTGCACATCGCCAGACCCAGCTAATTTTTTGTGTATTTTTAGTAGAGGAAGGGTTTCACCATGTTGGCCAGGCTGGTCTTGAACTTTTGACCTCAGATGATCCTGCCTTGGCCTCCCAAAGTGCTGGGATTACAGGCATGAGCCACTGTGCTCAGCCAGTTTCTATTAAATCTTTCAAGGCAGAGCTCTAGGGTCTAGAGTCTAGGGTTTTTTGTTTGTTTGTTTGTTTGTTTGTTTTTTTTTTTTTGACAGAGTCTCACTCCTATTGCAAAGGCTGGAGTGCGGTGGCATGATTTTGGCTCACTACAGCCTTGACTTCCCAGGCTCAGGTGATCCTCCCACCTCAGCCTCCCAAGTAGCTGGGATTACAGGTGCATGCCACCATGCCTGGCTAATTTTCTGTATTTTTAGTAGAGACAGGGTTTTTCCATGTTGCCCAGGCTGGTCTCGAACTCCTGAGCTCAAGTGATCCACCTGCCTTGGACTCCCAAGGTTCTGGGATTACAGGTGTGAGTCACTGTGCCTGGCCCAGAGTTCTGTATTTAGGAAAGTTTTGAAATGGTAAGAGAAGGTCCTGGATTATGCTGGATTGATGGGGTTGAGCAAAGGGTAGCCAAAATGTTCTGCATAATAAAGAAACAGGAATGTTAGCTATTTTCCTTTGCAGCTCAAGAAACTTGTGATTTGGAATTCTAGATGCAGGGAAGAGAATAGATGTGAAAACGGACTCCGTGGGAAGGAATGGGCCTCTAGAATATATCACCAAGTGAGAGATCTAATGCTATTACTCATTTTCCTTCTTCTACTACTACTGGCATCATTTATTACATCAACAAGTATTCTGTGTTCAAATACACTATTTATGTGATCCTCAGAGGAAACCCAGGAAGCACATTTAGGGTTATCACCATTTTACAGAAGAGGAAACCAAGACTAATCAGTCAAGTAACTCACTCAAGGAGGCACATCCAGTAAGGGGCTACTCATATGCTATCCTGCATTGAGGAAGGAAAAGGCATTTTAATGGTAGTGTTCCCTGATGGTAATTTAAATAGTTTCTTGTTTTGAGCTTCTTTGACCCATTATCCCCAAGTCTTTGATAAAGACTTAGGTACCACCAGATGGAGCAGGTTTACATTATCAGTGCTTTGGGAAAGAGGGTGAGCTGTGCCTTAGCTTAGGGTCAAAAGAAAGGACAGTAGGAGACAAGAAGCAAGACAGCTGCGGGGATGGAGAATTGAGCACAGTAGGAGGTGATGAGCACTAAAGACAAAGCTTCCCCCTCTCCCTGTATCCTGATAAACATTGTAGAGATACTAGACTTTCTGCAATTATGCGAGAGGGAGGACTGAGTTATTTTATTTGGATCTTACCAGATAGGTCAATCCCCGAAGGCCCAAGGATTTGGGAACACCTATTTCTCCTGTTGTCTCAGAGGTAGATGCATGCCCATTGGTGCTTGACTGCCGGCCCTAATCTGGTCTCTCTTTGGTCTCAGCTGAAAAGGCTCTACACCTGTACCCACCAGAGACAGTTCTTCCTTGTCCCCATTTTGCTGCCTTCCTGACAGTGTCCAAGCTTACCTGTACTTGATTTTTCTAACATTCCTCCATGTTACTGAGCCTTTCTTTGTGCCACCCTGACCAGGGAGGTTCACCTCGTGCCCAGAAAATGGGCATTTTCAGAGATAACCTTTTATATTTTTAGATCATGTCAAAAGCCTATAATGTTCTGGGCAAAAAGGAAGTTGGTTTCTAACAATTATAGGTTCAGCCTATTACACAGACATAATAGGGTCCCTGTTTAATGGGAGAAGAAATTGAGACTTTCAGAGGTTGGCTGCCTTGCCCAGTTCACGCCACCGGTAAATGGCAGACACGTAATGACAAAATAAAATCATTAACCCATTCCTTTAGATTTGTTTTAAATTTAAATTTGTTTAAAATCAATATTTTTTGGTATACTTTTATAAATTTTTTCTTATGAAATAAACATACATACAGAAGCTGCATTAAGCATGAAGGTACAGCTTAAATTATCACACACAAAAAATCACCCATGTAACTACCATTCAGATCCCAAAATAACATGTTGTTAACATCTGAGAAGTCCCACAAGTCCCTTTCTAATCAAAATCTCCAGATTCACCCCAAAGGAAAACATTACATGACTCTTATTATTACCAATTTCTTTTTCAAAAAAAAAAAAAAACTCGATTTTTAGCAGCTTTATTGAGATACAATTCATACACTAGACAATTCACTAAAGTTTACAATTCAACGCTTTCTAGTATAAATATTAAGCTCTTTTAAAAAGAGCTTAAATAATATTCATCTGTGCTAGGTGTTGTGGCTACGAGGGTGAGCAAGACAGAGAGTTTGTCTTCTCTACACTATAATAATGGCATTAGATAATCAAGAGAGCAATTTAAATGAAATGTTATGAGAACTTTGATAGAAAAACTATGTTATAGGAGCGTTTATCTGTTATTACATATGGAGAGCTCAGAGTAGTGCCTGGCTTGCAGTGGGCACTGTAATTTTTCTCATCATCATTCTTATTAAGAGAAGTTTCTCTACAGAATGTAAAACTTTTCCTCTCGAAGGATTGGGGAAGGGTCCTTAGAGAAATTTGTACCTGTAAAAGACTTGAAGGCAAGAAAGAACCCAACATATGAGATAAACCACACCAGGTCAGTAGAGCTGGAGCTTAGCATGATGTGAAAGAGGGCAGTGGCCAGAGAGAAGAGAAACTCAGGATTTAGGCACAAGCCAGCTCAGAAAGGACCTTTTCATAATGTTTTCTGCTACGGGCCATGAGAAGCCATTGATGGGATTAATTTTTAGGATGACTCTTGGCTGCACTGCGAAGAATGGGTCGGAAAAGCACAAGAAGGGAATCGGCAAGACCTTTTAGGAGGCTGTTCGGGAAGCAGCCATGGCAGCTTCAACTGGGATAGTCCAGGAGATGGAGGGAAGCGGGCAGAACAAGCATATTTTTCAGATGTAGAATTTGTAGAAGTATAAATCCTATAAAGGAATCGAAGGGGCAGGTGGGGAAGAGAGAGGCAGGAATTGAGGTTGCCTCTAAGTTTCTAGCCTGAGCAATCAGGTGGAGGAGAGTATGATTCAAGGGGTTAATGAACTCTGTTGGAGGGACTGGTGCCACACATAGGTCATGAGGTTTCTTCATGACTCCAGCAGTTGACATGGATCATGCCTTTCTCTGGTCTCAATTAGTATGTTATTTATATTTCTGTCATAATACATAGCAGGGCCGTGGACTGTTGAAGCTGCATGGGATCTCAAAGATTAGCAACAACTTCACTTCACAGGATCTTCAAGAGTCATGAAATTCTCCAGCCTTCTGTGGTCCCCCTAAACAAAATATCTCAGGAACATACGGTGTGTAATTACAGGAAATACAATCATGTCCCAGCTATTTTTGAGTGTTGCAAGGAGGATGTTTTCACAGCCAGTTGTCACCTATAAACCACCAGCACTCCTGTTAGTTACTTAACCCTCTGCCCATTACCTCCTTGCCTCTCCATGACTTTGTGAATACTTTCATAACTTCGGGAGCTCTCTCTGGGCTATTTCACTCTTCCCAAAAGCTACCTCTCCAAGATAAATTCTGCTGCATTTTTCCAATAGTATTTTTTTCTTCCTGACATCTATCCTTTATTTTGATGAGAGGCTAGAAATCCCAAAAACTTAAGTGACTTCAACGTTGCATAGCTTGTTTGTGAAAGATTTTAGACCAGAATGTTTTCTCCTGGGACCTCTGACTTCTAGTCCAGTATATGTTCTGTACAAGTCTCTCTCGTCTTCTAGCCTGGGAGCTTCTTGAGGACATGGAATGTTCGCTAGCTCATCACATAACCCGGAATATGGACTATGCCCCATGAATGTTTGCTGGATGGGCATGCTTTATCCGTATTCCTTCAACATTATTTTAAGCCCAAGCTGTTGGGCTTTTCCCTCCAGCGCCAGTGACCAACCATGACCAGCAGAGGACAGCAGAGGTGCAAAAGCACTGGCTCTGGAGGGGCTAGATGAAGTCTTGGAACCAAGCCAAAGAAGGAAACATCAAAAATAGACATAGAATACAAAACATAGGGTGCTAGATTTAGCAAATAAAAATACAGGATGCTCTGGGACACACTTATATTAAAAATTATTCATTGTTATTTGAAATTCAAATCATCTGAGTGTCTTATATTTTACCTGCAACTCTGACAAGTACTACTGCGCCTGAACCTGATACTCAAGAAGTGGGAATGGTCCTTATCAGAAACATACTGGAAGGAAATTGATAGGGAAGGTGCGTGGCAAGCTTACAAAAATCAAATGTGAGTGCTCATCACACAGAAAACTGGCTGACTTAAGTTCAGCCAATATCAAAGGCTGCCCTGGGGAAAAAGACTTTGCAGTGGAACCTGGAGTGATCAGGGTGACATCTCCTTCCTCTCTTATTTCCTGTATGAGACGTGGTCCTTCACGCAAACAATGCAACAGATGAAAACAGATGAAAGAGGCTGGGCAAAATCTTAACACGTGATCATCGATTGAGTAATAATTGTTTAACTCCACACCCTGACTGTTATAACTTCAGTTATAACTGTATCAATCTTCCTTCCTTTTTTAAAACAAAACAACAAAAAACAGGATCTCACTCTGTCCCCCAGGCCGGAGTGCAGTGGTGCAACCAACTGGGACTATAGGCACATGCTACCATGCCTGGCTTATTTTTTAAATTCATTTTTGTTGAGATAGGTTTCCCTATGTTGCCTAGCATGGTCCTGTACTCTTAACTTCAAGTGATTCTCCCTTCTCAATCTCCCAAAAAGCTGGGATCACAGACATGAGCCACTGTGCCCAACCCAACTTCCTTTCCTTGATCTTGGGGTCTTTTAACTTATGTAACAATTCTATTCCATTCCAGAATCTACCATTTCCACATAATTTTCAATAACATTTTCTCTCCCTTAAGGTTCTTGTTAACAGACCTCCTGCAATTCCACTTCTTAAATGGACTTTAATTAATTGGAGGCCTCCATTCTTAATCCAATGGATAAACATGAACATTGAATAATGTGAGACATGAATTTATTTCAATGCCCATTTACTGAGTACCTACTGTGGCAAAGAAAGGCTTCACCATTAAGTAACTCATAATCTGGTTAATAAATTATTAGAAACCAGAGGGAAGATCCTCTGTCTTAGAAGCACACTAATCCAGGTTGCCAGAAAACAACTGCTCCCTTCATAAATCATGGGAATTCCTATGAATTCCTTCGGAAGTCACCTCAGGGTGAGAAAAGTCATGAGTGTGTTGCAATTGGTCTATGAAATTGGGAAAGTTACCTCTGGGGCATTTTTTAAATTCCTTCCTCTTTCAGCACACACTTGGCTGCTTCCTTTTTGGATGCAAACTGAGCTGACTCAGTCTAGCCTCAGTCACATGCTGTGTGTAGAAGCCACAGAAACACAAACAGAAGCCAGGCATGGTGGATTTCACCTGTAATCCCAGCACTTGGGAGGCCAAGGTGGGTGGATCACTTGAGGTCAGGAGCTCGAGACCATACTAGGCAACATGGTGAAAAACATGTATAAAAAATTACAAAATTTAGCTGGGCAGGGCCGTGCACACCTGTAGTCCCAGTTAGTTGGGAGGCTGACATAGAGGAGCCTGGAAAGTCAAGGCTGCAGTGAGCTGTAATCATGCCACTGCAGTCCTGCACTCCAGCCTGGGCAACAGGATGAGACCTTGTCAGAAAAAAAAAAAAAAACAAAGAAAAAGAAAGAAAGAAAGAAAAAAGAAACACACAGACACACTTGCAGCAGCATGGCTGCAGGAAGAATAAATGGTCATAATTAGCGAGGAGGGCAGGTTTCTAAGAATCCTAAAATGTTAACACTTGAAAGACCTTAGTTTATCAATCACCTGGTCCAACCTCCTCATTTATGGATGTGGTGTCTGAGCCCAGAATTGAAAGGTCTTGCATAAAGTCTCACACTAAGCTTGCGATAGGACTGGGATGTGAATCCGAGACTTTTTAATATATGTCTCAGATTAGGTTCTGAAGGACTAAATATAACCCTCTGTGACATTTGGCTAGTGTATTAGTCAATTTTCATACAGCTATGAAGAAATATCTGAGACTGGGTAATTTATAAAGAAAAAGAGGTTTAATGGACTCACAGTTCCAAATAGCGGGGAAGGCCTCACAATCATGGTGGAAGATGAAGAAGGAGCAAAGGCATGTCTTATTATGGCAGCAGGCAATAAAGCATGTGCAGAGGAACTGCCCTTTATAAAACCATCAGATCTCATGAGACTTATTCACTATCATGAGAACAGCATGGGAAAAACTCACCCTCATTATTCAGTTACCTCCCACGGGGTTCCTCCCATGACACATGGGGATTATGGAAGCTACAATTCAAGATGAGATTTGGGTGGGGACACAGACAAACCATATCAGCTAGTGACCATTTTCTCCTGGGAAACTCTTTAGGTCCTTGACTTCTATGACCTTTTCCCCTCCAGCTGTACCCTGCTCCTCCTGAATGTTCCTTCTGTTTTCTTTGCTAGTGTCTTCCCCTATTCTACCCTTAAAAAGGAATGTTCCTTAAAGTTCACACTCTTTCTCACTCTCCCTGCACAATCTCATCAATTATTATTGTTTTAGTTACCATAAAAACTACATCTTTGACTTCAAAATCTTTGTCTTTAGTTCTGATCATTTTTCTAAGATCTATATATTCAACTGTTATCTAGATATCTCTTTCCAGATGTTCCACAGCCACCTTAAGCTGTCTGCACCTGAGTTATGATCTTGCCCATCTTTCCTCTAAACTAGTTTCCCTTCTTGTATTTTATGTCTTAGTAGTGACATCATGATCCATTCAAATTACCTTGTCCCTTTCCCCATTATCCAGTTGGCCATCAAACCCTCTCAACTCTGTCCTTTAACATTCCTTGAACCCATGACCTCCTCACCATGCCACAACCTCTGCTTTAGTTTAGACCTGTAGTCATAGATTCATGGAAAACAAGACAGGACATGTGTCATTAACCAGGAGCAGTTATGACTAGGCCAATTAAAAGACAATAGACCTTATTTAAAGGGAGCACAGAGTACTTAGTTTAAACAGACTCTCTCCTGAGAGAATAAAGGCCAAGTATTGCCAAATATTTTAAATTTAAAAGAATCCTATATTTTTAATGTGAAATCTTCTGATTTGTAAATAGGGTAAGTAGTTCAAATTTTTAAATAACTTATATATAGAATAGGAAACAAACATACCCTGTCTCTACCTCCAACACACATACATAATGAGTGTGGGCTAGGTTCTGTACTTGGGCTGCCAGTTTGCAGTTTCTGTGTTGGCTCTCATTTTCTCTTGCATGGACTATTGCAAGTGTTTCCTAAGTAGTCTTCCTCACTCCACTCTATTGCCAGAGTAATCATCCTACAGACGTAATGACATGATGATGTTGATCATTATAATCATGGTTTGAGAACTCACTATGGTCAGTTACCATAACATATTTATCTCATTTAATCCTTCAAAGAGCCCCATGAGGTACTATCATGGTTGCCATTTTGCAGGGTAGGAAATTGGTTAAGCCCCGCTGATATTCCAACTCCAAAACCTATGTTCTTAATGACTGTTTTTGACTCTGTTCCTTTCCTATGACCTCCCATTTTCTAATCCAGTGGTTTTTAATCTTTTGTAGAGCCTCTATCCCCTAAGAAATACTCCAGACCTCAGAAAAATCCATACCTAATTCTTATAAATTTTATTTGCAGTATCTGGGGGAATCATAAACCCACATGAAGCTCTTCCATGGTCTCAAAGGTCCATGGATCCTGAGTTTAAAATCCACTGGTCTATAGTACAAAGTTAATACCCCTTAGTATGACATTTGAGAGCCTCCATAATCCAGGTGCTGCCTGACTCTCCAACATCCTCTCCCCAACTACTTGTAGTTGCTAAAATCATACTTGTTTCTTCTTTCTCTGTATCTGCTATTCCCTCTATTTGGAAAGCTCTTTCCCCTACTTTGTCAGCTGACTCAGTTTCTACAGATTCAGCTAATAGAAAGCATTGTGTATCTGTAACCTAACCTAGTGCCTCTAACACTTCCTTGCACTTGCTGTTTACAAGGCTGTTCTCCCATTAGACTATGAGCTCCTTCTTGAGGGCAAGGACCATGCTTTGTACATCTGTAGCTCTACATCTAGCACAGTGCCTGAGACATAGCAGGTGATCAACAAATACTCAAATGAATAAAAGTGCACTGATGAGGTCATAGGTCAGAAAGGCTAAATGAGTATAGACATAGGGCATGATAATATGGGAAGTTTTAACCAGTGAGCTTTCTGTGCTTTCCAATTCATTGACTTTCTTCACTCAGTCAGTGCCCTGAGAACTACTCCCCTTCGACAGACCAGGCAGCTGATGTTAAATATCAAATTCTTAGCTTTTGTTTGAAAAAAAAAAAAATCAGTACAGAAAGATGTGAGAAAGCCTGCTGACCAAGCTCCCCCACCACTCTGTAGTGCCCCTTACACAATGTTCCAACACTAGAAAATAGTCTTTTTAGTGGGAGAGAGGGGTGGAAGATGAGAAGGAAAGGAAGCAAGTGAGTTAGGCAGTGGCGGGACTTCCTAGAAGGAAGGCAGGGCTCACCCCCATGATCTTAGTTCCAAGACAGGGTGGGAGGGTGGCTCTCAGAAAAGTCTGAGGATTTGAGAAGCGAGGACTTGTAGCCTGCTTTCTGTTTGGGATGCTGGAAGGTAACAGCCTCAGGAGAGTTCTCTGTAGCACTGTGGTGCAAGAGAACTCAGGCTGTGGATGGCTGGATGACGTGCCAATGGCAAGATGCCTTGAGGTGGTCCTATCACTTTTTCTGCAGCCTTGAGAATGTGCAAATTTCCCTGAGTCCCCAAGAAAAGACACAATGTTTGTTCGAGACAAGGACATGGGCCCTGAAATTGGCACGCTGTTGTGACATGGAAGCACCATAGTGAAAAATGGTGAGGACCCTGCAGCCCTGGACCAGATAGGGCCATGGAGCCTTCAGTGGGTAACAGAGGAGAGGCAACCATGCTCAGGGTTGGATAAGACTTGTACACCTCAGCAAATGCTGGCACAGGGAAAAGGACAATTGCAGATATTTCCTACAGGGCCATGAATCCCTAGAACATGGATGCTACCCCAGAATGAATGAGCAGAAATAAGAAAATCCTGAAAGATATTAAACCTGACATGGAAAAAAAAACCACTTTAAACTTACTGAGTTATTTGAATTGTCTAGATTTGTTCTTTTAATCAGGAAGAATAGGAGCTTGATACAAAACTCAAGTTCAGCCTTACAAAGTAAAGAAAATCGTATTTTTGCACACTGAATGTGTGCAAGCCTATAAAATATTACCTTTACAACAGAAACAGTTCTGGCTAGAGCTGAGGAATGGGGGTGAGGGGTAAAGGATGGAGACAGCAGGGATAAGGAAGGAAGATTAAATGATTATCTTCAATATAAGCTGAAGAGGAATGTTTCCTTGAATTTCCGAGAGAGTTGATTCCTATAGTAGGTGAGCACCAAGGTACAAAAATTTGTAGATACAACCAGAGTTTAGTGTATAATAAAGGCAAATAGAAGAGTAGCCTGACTCTCATTTATCAGGTAGGGTTCTTCTCAGCAACCACTGGTGAGAAGACAAAAAAAAAGGTCTGATATATTATTAAAATATGTTAAAATCATTATTTAAACTAAATAGTTAATTGTAATTACTGAATTATGTGCATGTTAATGAAGAAAACAAAAATTATTTTATTAAAAAGTTAATTATTTCCTACTTTATTCTATTCTATTCTCATATCATCTTGGTGACTGATATTGACAGCTTAGTGTGTATCCAGTTATACTTCTTCCATGGTCTTAAAAGAGTTATGCAGACTTTTGTTTTGCCGTTGTTTTCCAAAAAGCTAATAATACTTTACACATTACTCTGCAATGTGCCATTTTACTTAATTAGACAGCACTGACATCCTTAAGCTTCTAACTTAATTCCTTTTAATCGCTATATAATGTGTTTAAATATGATTTACCATAATACGATAATTTTACTATTGATGAGCAATCAGATTGTTTCTAGTTAGTTCTGGCCTATGAGAAATGGTATAATGAATATTCTTGCACAGTGGTGCTCTCATTTCTGTAGGAGAGATTCTCTAACACAGAAGTGCTATATTAAAGGATGTGTTGATATATTTTAAAAGACATTATACAATTGGCTGGGCGCAGTGGCTCACGCCTGTAATCCCAGCACTTTGGGAGGCCGAGGTGGATGGATCACAAGGTCAGGAAATCAAGACTATCCTTGGCTAACACGGTGAAACCCCGTCTCTAATTAAAAAAATACAAAAAATTAGCTGGGCGTGGTGGCACGTGCCTGTAGTCCCAGCTACGTGGGAGGCCGTGGAAGGAGAATCACTTGAACCTGAGAGGCAGAGGTTGCGGTGAGCTGAGATTGCGTCACTGCACTCCAGCCTGGCCAACAGTGAGAGTCTGTCTCAAAAAAAAAAAAAAAAAGACATTATACAATTAATTTCAAGTTTCCAGCAATTCACATTGCCACAAAGGGCCTTTGGTCTGTGGACAGAGTAAGCCCCATTGAGAAGATGATAATCTTTTATCTTAAGCAAAGATACAAAGATGGTGAGGGAGTTAGCCACACACTTCCCTGGGAAAACTATTCTAGACGAAGAGAACAGACAGTACAAAAGGACTCTCCGGCAGAAGCACATCTGATGTGTTCAAGGAACAACAAGGGGGCTGGGCCAGTGTAGCTGAAGCAAAATGAGCAAAGGGAGAGCAGGAAGTGAAGAAGGACAGAGAGACTGATAGAAGGGCAGAGCATGTAGGGCCTAACAGGGTTTGCTTTCAGCGCGAGTGTGATATGGAGCTCTTGCAGGGTTTTGGGCAAAGGAGTTAATATAATCTGACCTGTTTCAAAACAATCATTATAGCAGCTCCACTAGAAAAAAAAATGTTGTGGGAAGCAAAATTGGAAGCAGGAGATCAGTTAGGAGATTATTAGAATAAGCCAGCACAGAGAGGGAGGCAGCTGAGACCAGGGTGGGAGCAGCAGAAGTGGTGAGAAGTGGTTGGATTCTGGGTGTGTTTCGAAGGTAGAGCCAATGGGATTTGGTGATGGATTGTGCATGGGATGCGGGAAACAGAGAAGAGTCAGGATTAACTCCAAAGAGTTTGGCTAGAGCAACCAAAGGATGAAGTTATCATTAACTGAGATGGGAAAGACTGTAGGTAGAACAGATATGGGGAGGGAGAATGGTCAGGAATTTCTGTTTGGCCATGTCAGGTTTTAAAAGAGATCTAACTGGTGATGGTAAGCAGGCAGTTGGAAGTACAAGTCTGTAATTTAAAAGTGATGTATAAGGCCGGGTGCAGTGGCTCATGCCTGTAATCCCAGCACTTTGGGAGGCCAAGGCAGGTGGATCACTTGACGTCAGAAGTTCAGGACTAGCCTGGACAACACAATGGAACCCTGTCTCTGCTAAAAATACAAAAATTAGCTGGGCACAGTGGCACGTGTCTATAATCCCAGCTACTCGGGAGGCTGAGGCAGGCGAATCGCTTGAACCCTTGAGGCAGAGGTTGGGGTGAGCTGGGATGATGCCATTGCACTCCAGCCTGAGCGACAAAGTGAGACTCCGTCTAAAAATAAATAAATAAAAAGAAGAAAGAAAAAAGTGACATATAGACAGTGACACAAATTTAAGAACCACAGCATATAGGTGATACTCAAGGCCATAAGGATGAATGGAGTCTGGACAGAGAAGAGAAGACCAAGGACCGAGTGGTCATAGAAAGTAAGGAAGGCCAAGGAGGCTACTCAGATAGAGAAGCCATGAGGGAGGGAAACAACCAAAAGATCGGGGCATGCCAGAAACCAAGAGATGAAAATCTGTTCAGGCAGAAGGACAGATCAGGGACATCAAATACTGCTGACAGGTCAATAAGAGAACAACTGAGAACTAACCGCGGTAGGCTGAGTAATGTCCTCCCACCCCCACAAGGATGTCCACATCCTAATGCCCAGAACCTGTGACTATATTGTCTTACACGGCAAGAAGAACTTTGGAGATGTGGTTAATGTTAAGGATCTGGAGATGGGGAGATTATCCTGGATTGTCCATATGGACCTGATGTAATCACAAGGGTCCTTATAAGAGGGAGGCAAAAGATTCAGAGCCGAACTCAGAGAAGGCAATGTGACCGTGGACACAGAGGTCTGAGGGATGTGGCAAGGAATGATTGTCCCCTGGAGCCTCCAGAAGGAAAGCAGCCCTGCTGCCCCATTTTAAACTTCTGATCCTAAGAACTGTGTGATAATAAATTTGTGTTGTTTTAAACCACTGGGTTTGGGGTAATTTGTTATAGCAGCAATAGGAAACTAATGTATTAACCATTGCATTTAGCCGTGTGGAAGTCACTGATGACCTTGTACCAGAGGAATTTCAGGGATGTGTTGAGTTGGAAACCTCACTGAAATGGGCTAACAAAGAGCAGGAGAACAAGTCTATCCTAAACACATGCAGGACCTTTTCTAGAATTAGAAGAGGGGCCTGCTTCAGGCTGGCCAATTGCAAAAGGTGGTGCTACTGGATAGACCAGTTTCCAAATGTTTCTTCTCCAACTATGACAAAGTCCTATGTCAAGCTTTCTGCCTGGCAAGCAGAGAATGGAGTAGATATTAGTCTCCATCTGTTCCCTCCTTCTCTACCAAATACCTCTGTGCAGAGTACAACCAGAACTCAAGTTGAGTCAGTGCTGAAGGAGAGGAGAGCAGATAATATGTACAGATAGCCCTTTCAAGTGGTTTTGCTACAGGAGCAAGGAAATGAGAAGGTAGCTGATGGGGAGGGGAGGACAAAGAAAAATTTTTTTCTATTACTTTTTTTGAAATAGAGTCTCGCTTTGTCACTCAGGCTGGAGAGCAGTGGCACGATCTCAGCTCACTGCAACCTCCACTCCCGAGTTCAAGTGATTCTCCAGCCTTAGCCTCCCAAGTAGCTGGGACTACAGGTGTGCACCACCATGCCTGGCTAATTTTTGTGTATTTTTGTATTTATTCATTTATTTATATTGATTGATTTTTTTGAGACGGAGTCTCAACCTATCACCCAGGCTGGAGTGCAGTGGTGCAATCTAAGTTCACTGCAACTTCTCTCTCCTGGGTTCAAGCGATTCTCCTGCCTCAGCCTCCAGAGTAGCTGGGACTACAGGCCCATGCCACCATGCCTGGCTAACTTTTTGTATTTTTGGTAAAGATGGGGTTTCATCATGTTGGCCAGGCTGGTCTCGAACTCCTGACCTCAGGTGATCGGCCTGCCTCGGCCTCTCAAAGTGCTGGGATTACAGGCATGAGCCACTGCACCTGGCCTAATTTTTGTGTTTTTAGTAGAGATGAGGTTTCACCATGTTGACCAGCTGGTCTTGAACTCCTGACCTCAAGTGATCCGCCTGTCTTGGCCTCCCAAAGAAAGGATTTTTTGAGATGGTGAAGGCAACTGTATTTTTGTGTGCTGATGGAAATAATTCAAAAAAGAGAAAAGTAAATGATATAAGAAAGAAGGGAGAATTGCTGAAGTGATGTCCTTGAGTAGATGAGAGGGGACTGGGTCTAGACCATATCTAATTGAGGACTACAACAGAGGAGGTTATGTTTGATAAAATCAATAAGAAGGAACATGGTGCAATGTAAGATAGTAACATATTAATAATATTAATAATACATTTACACTATGAGGTGGATTGATACAAAAAGAAAGAATGTAGAAGTTGTGCAGCCAATCAGGAGGAAGTCATAATAAGTTAGGGGAGAAAGGTATAGAGTCGGGTGTTGGTATGACTCTTACACTGGAGTAAGCAGGGTTCTTAACCTGGCCTCAGGGGACTCGATTCTTTGAAGTGCTTTCCTCAAATCTTCTAAGACTTCCTGTGGTACTTGGAAGCAGCTGAGATTGGCAGCACCATCTGGATGGGGTGTTGCAAACTTGGATTGGAACCCCATGTGGGCCCCCATCCCTGTTCTTCCGTTTTGGATGCTCTCTAACCCTCTGTCCCATGGATGAGGTCAACCAGATACCCTGAGGAGTTCCATGACTCCTGCCTATACTGTCATTCTGGTATTCTCTGGCCAGGCCCAGGTTTTGGGAATGTGACCTGGCAAGCCAGTCACTCTCACCAGGTAACACAGTATGTACGTCTGTATTTATTTATTTATTTTAACTCTTCTGTGCAATTGAGCTACTGAAATGGTATCGACAGATAGATTTGCAGTGGCTTAAGCTGTTTATATGACAGAGCACCTGCAAAATATCCCCAGGGATGGCCCTGAATGTGACATGGTAATGAAGGGGCACTCAAAGAGAGGTATGAGACATTTCTTTTTCTTTTCTTTTTTTTTTTTTTTTTTTGAGACAGAGCCTTGCTCTTCACCCGGGTTGGAGTGCCGTGGTGTGATCTCAGCTCACTGCAACCTCTGCCTCCTGGGTTTAAGCAATTCTTCTGCCTCAGCCTCCTGAGTAGCTAGGATTACAGGCACCTGCCACCATCCATACCTGTCTGATGTTTGTATGTTTTGTATTTTTAGTAGAGATGGGGTTTTGCCATGTTGGCAAGTCTGGTCTCGAACTCTTGACCTCAAGTGATCCACCTGCCTTTGTCTCCCAAAGTGCTGGGATTACAGGTATGAGCAAGCATGCCCGGCCCTCAAATAGATATTTCAGATAAAACAGGAAAAATAAACACAATTCAGGGAGTAGTGCTTAAATCAGAAATGCTTAAATCCTGTGCTTACTGCCATACTTCAACAATGATATCATTTAGCAAAGAGACCATAGGTGGAGCTTTTTGAAGAGTTGCACAAAAGTAGTTTCTCTCAAAATAAAAACTTATGGCCAAATATTATGGGAAAGATGTCAGCCAACAATAATCTCTCCAAAACAGAGACACCCAGGAAAGAGGTAAAGAACATTTATTTGTCCTGTATGTAGCATATATTAGTCTGTTCTCATGCCATGAATAAAGACATACCTGAGACCAGGTAATTTAAAAGGAAAGAGGTTTAACGGACTCACAGTTCCACATTGCTAGCGAGGCCTCACAGTCACAGCAGAAGACAAAGGAAGAGCAAAGTATGTCTTACGTGGCGGCAGGCAGGAGAGCTTGTGTACGGGAACTCCCCTTTGTAAAACCATCAGATCTCACGAGACTTATTCACTATCACAAGAGTGGCGCGGAAAAGACCCACCCCCATGATTTAGTTGCCTCCCACCGGGTTCCTCTCAATACATGCGGGAATTACAGGTGCTACAATTCAAGATGAGATTTGGGCGGGGACACAGTCAAACCGTATCAATGTACGATTTATCTTAGACCCCTGTGTACAGAATTCTTACAGGTTCATCCAGCAGAGGTGTAAAAAACAAGTAACCTTCTTGCAATTCGAGTTATTTGTCACTTAGAGATGACAAGAGGTTGTGGTATCTTTGCAACTGTTGTGGATTTGCCCTAAGGTCCCAGAGAAGTGTTTATCTGTTTTACAAATCTCAAACAAAAGAGAGGCAACAAACCAAGGAGACTGATACTATGCTACAGTGTATGCCTCCTCTCAGCTCCAGGTTGGTTCCTGGGTGCATGTAGAGATATTTAGAACACAGAGCTGTGCCTGAACATGTAGCAGCAAAGAGCATGGTCACTGGAGCCTGACTTCTTAGGTTCAAATCATGGTTCAGCCACTCCTAACTTTAAGCAAGTTATCTAACATCTCAGTAGAAGTTCCTCATAAGTAAGATAGATGCTTTAATGTTAACTACTTTATGAGGCTTTTGTGAAGAGTAAATGAGTTAATTGAAGGGGAGGACTTTGTGATGTGTGGAAAGCACAATGTGAATACTCAGTGTTAGCCATTATAATTGTTGTTTATAATTAAGGGAGGAAGTTAAATATATAAAATTGTTCTGCTTTCTGAGTGTGAAAGCATTGTCTTTGTACTCTCCAAATTCTCTGTGTTTTCTTTAAAAAAAAAAAAAAAAAAACATAGTCTTGCTCTGTCCCCTAGGCTGGAGTGCAGTGCCACCTTCTCTGCTAACTGCAACCTCAGCCTCCCAGGTTCAAATGATTATCCCACCTCAGCCTCCTGAGCAGCTGGGATTACAGGTGCCTGCCACCACGCCCGGCTAATTTTTTGTAATTTTATTAGAGACGGGGTTTCACCAGGCTGGCCAGGCTGGTCTCGAACTCCTAACCTCAGGTGATCTACCTGCCTCGGCCTCCCAAATTGCTGGGATTACAGGCATGAGCCACCATGCTTGGCCTATGTTTTCTTTCATCAAAAATAAAATTTCAGAGATTTTGTATTCTTTAATGAATTCTGCATTGTGTAAAATGAGTCATTACTGCATTATGACTTCATTTTTTAAAGGAGAATTTTCCAACTCTTTTGAAACTCCCCTGCATCTGCTTTCCATATCTTCATCACATTATCTTTCCACATTCTCCTTCCTGTCTCTCTTTCAGTCATTCTTTCCCTTTTTGCTCATCACTATTCCAACCTGGTTCTTCATATCTCACTTTTCTCCAATGCCAGAGGATTTTCTCCCTTCGTGGCCAGAAGTGGATGTTGTATATGAAATCTTGTCACAAATGGAGGAAATTTTCAGCCATTTAAAATAAATCCAGGAAAACAGACCTGCTGATCTGAATGTAGTTTATCTTTTGCAACAAGAGTGACTCTGTGGAATGCTCAAATATATTTCTATTCCAGAAAGTCAGTCTTCATCTATTGATGATTATAGATTGCACAAGCATAGCGCTTTTCACATGTTCCCTGATTTGCATTCCTTCTATTCAATAATTCATTCCATAGCCAATACAACACAATATCTCATTGTCAATTTTTAATATCTCTGCCTTGGTTTCAATCCATCATTCTATCTGAAATTGGCAAAACCTCACTACAGTCATGCTCTGTGTTAGTTCATTTTCTGCTGCTTGTAACAGAATACTTAAAACTGGAGAATTTATAAAGAAAAAGAATTTGTTTGTAGCTTAGAGTTATGGAGGCTGGAAAGTCTGAGGTGAAGAGACCATATCTGGTGAAATCCTTCTTGCTAGTGGAGCAACAGGGGGCATCACACGGTGAGGGGACTGAACATGTTAGTTCAGATCTCTCCTCCTCTTCTTATAAAGCTACCAGTCCTGGATGTGAGGGTGATCTGTCTGTGCCATCTGTCACCCCATTGGTTGCCTGAGTTAATTCGGCTGATCTGGCTGGCTAGGCGGATGTCCCCTTCCTCCCTCACCACTCCATGTGTGTCCCTCCCAAAGCTGTGCTTGATGGAAGAGGATTGCCATCCCCGAGAGAGGAGGACTGGTCTTCGGTCAAGGGTATACAGGTAGCTGCGCTCCCCTGCTAGAACCTCCAAACAAGCTTTCAAGGTCCACCAGTCCCACTCCTATGACAACCCATTAATCTATTGACCCATTAATCCATTAATGGATTAACCTATTCACCAGGGAAGATACCTCATGACCCAATCACCTCTTCAATGATATGAAATGAATATACCTCATGACCCTTCTCACCTCTCAATGCTGCCACATTGGGGATTAAGTTTCCACAAGAATTTTTTTTTTTATCCTTGAGATAGAGTCTTGCTCTCTCACCCACGCTAGAGCGCAGTGTGCCATCTCAGCTCACTGCAACCTCTGCCTCCTGAGTTCAAGCAATTCTCGTGCTTCAGCCTCTCCATAGCTGGGATTATAGGTGCATGCCACCACACCTGGCTAACTTATTGTATTTTTAGTAGAGATGGGGTTTCACCATGTTGGCCAGGCTGATCTGGAACTCCTGACCTCAAGTGATCTGCCCATCTCAGCCTCTCAAAGTGCTGGGATTACTAGCATGAGCCACACCACCTGGCCCTCCACATGAATTTTGCAGAAAAGGAGACAAATATTCAAACCATAGCACTCTCTATTCCCTTTCTCTCTTTGATCTTTGCTTCTAGTCCTCATCATCACTTGATACTACTTTTACTTGCTCCCTGGCTCCTTCTTAGGATGTACAAGGACTTGGTCTGTTTTGTTTACTGTTATTCTCCAGTACCCAGAACAGTAACTATCTAAAATATGTATTGACTGAATAAATGAATTGTAGTCATCTACTTCTTAGTAATACTTTGCAAATGTTTGCCTTTTAAAAAGTTATACTTATCATATAGGATGAGATAGTTTTCATAACTTGCCTAACAAAGACTAACACGATCAACTAGAAATTGATCCCCAGCTCCATCTCTCTGTGGTAGAAGAGTTGATGCATTTTTTGTTTTAGCGCTCACTTCAACCATGGCATGTTTGTAGGAAAGGAGCTTCCAGAAAATGTATTTAGGAAGGCAGTTTTTTCTTTTTCTTTTTCTTTCCTTTTCTTTGCTTTCTTTCTTTCATTTATTTTTTGAGTTAGGGTCTCACTATGTCACCCAGGCTGGAGTGCAATGGCGCAATCATAGATCACTGAAGCCTTGAACTTCTGGCCTCAAGCGATCCTGCTGCCTCAGCCTCCAAAGTAGCTAGGACTACAGGTTTGCACCACCGTGCTCAGCTTATTATTGTGTGTGTGTGTTTGTGTGTGTGTGTGTGTGTGTGTGTGTGGTGATGGGGTCTCGCTTTGTTGCTCAGGCTGGTCTCAAACTCCTGGCCTCAAGCAATCCTCCCACCTTGGCCTCCCACAGCTCTAGGATTTCTAGTGTGAGCCATCACGCTCATTGGGAGGCATTAATTTTATTTTTGTTTTTATTTTTTGAGACAGAGTGTCACTCTGTCACCCAGATTGAAATGCAGTGGCACGATCTAAGTTCACTGCAACCTCTACTTCCAAGCGATTCTCCTGCCATAGCCTCCCTAGTAGCTGGGATTACAGGCATGAACCACTGCACCTGGCCAAGGTAGTAATTTTTAATGAACGTACTCTCCTACAACTTACAAACTCATATGCTCAAACAGAAATATAAAGATATGCATTTAGCCCTACAAATGTTTTAGCATGGATAAAAACATACATAATAATGTAAAGTAAATTGAATTGTAATTGAGGTGATTGGGGTCATTACTTTGTAACATTTAAAGGCAAAGGCTTAACACAGTGTCAATTAATTATATCAACATTTCCACTGAAACACACATACATCCAAGAAGAAGGCATGAATGCCCTATGAAATCTTAAAGTATTGCCCAACCAACCTGTCCCCTCAAAGGTGGACTTACTTTTAAGTTTTATTCTTTACCTTATTCATGTCAATTTTTCATTTTACATAATATATCCTTCCTTGTTTTAATATAAAAACAATGTAGTGGCCGGGTGCTGTGGCTCACACCTGTAATCCCAGTACACTGGGAGGCCGAGGTGGGTGGATCACGTGAGGTCAAGAGTTCTTCAAGACCAGCCTGGCCAACATGGAGAAACCCCGTCTCTACTAAAAAATAAAATAAAATAAAATAAAATAAAATAAAATAAAATAAAATAATTAGCCGGGTGTGGTGGGGGGCACCTGCAATCCCAGCTACTCAGGAGGCTGAGGCAGGAGAATTGCTTGAACCTGGGAGACAGAGGTTGCAGTGAACCAAGATTGCACCATTGCACTCCAGTATGGGTGACAAGAGCGAAACCCCATCTCATAAAAAACCAACAATGTATCGAGTAATATAATATGAGTCAACTGGACACCAGAATGCGTTTATCTTGAGTCTTTTGTTCCTTCTGGTGTATCACCACTTACTGCTAGGAATCTGTATTCCCAGTAAGAGAATTATGGAACAGTTATTCACCACATATAACAATGTTTTGGTCAATGATAGACTGCATTAATAGTGGTGGTCTCATAAGATTATGACAACATATTTTTACATAGCTTTCTCATATCTGGATACACAAATACCATTGACCTACAGTTGCCTACCGGATTCAGTACAGTAACATGCAGTACAGGTTTATAGCCCAGGAATGATAGGCTACACCATATGACCTAGGTATGTAGTAGGTTATAGAGCTAGGTTTGTACACTCTATGGTGTTTGCACAATGATGAAATCACCTAAGGATACATTTCTGAGAATGTACCCCTATCGTTAAGTGACATATGACTGTATTGTTTTGTTTTGTTGAGACAGGTTCTCATTCTGTCACCCAGGCTGGAGTGCAGTTGTGTGATCTTGGCTTACTGCAATCTCCGCCTCCCGGGATCAAGCAATCCTTTGACTTCCCACCTCTTACCTCCCAGTAACTGGGACTACAGGTGTGCACCGCCATGCCTGGCTAATTTTTGTAGAGACAGATTTTGCTATGTTGCCCAGGCTGGTCTCAAATTCCTGGGCTCAAGCAATTCTTCCTCTTCAGCCTCCGGAAGTGCTGGGATTATAGACATGAGCTACCACACCCAGCCACACATGACTCTGTAGTATCAGCTTTTTGTGGCTAGGGCTTTCTGCCTCCTTACATCCCTTTTAGTACTGCACAATGCTATCACAGTGTGTTAGCATTCAAAGTTCCTCTGAATCAATGCAATTATCCAGTCCCTGGTTTCATTAACTTTCAATATACGTATCTTCTCAATTAAATTATAGAAACTTTTTGGCAAGCGCCATTACTATTTCCTTATGTCTTTCAACTGTATCCACCAAACGTAACTGTTACGTGATCACTATTGTGTCAGGAAGGATAGGCTAGGTTCTGATGACATAAGAAACAATTCCACAACCTCAGTGCATTAATACAACAAAGATTTATTCTCATTTGTTTGAAATCTACTGTGGTTCACATAACTCTCCAGGGCACTTGTTCGTTACATAATGACTCACTGTTGAACCTCACAAAGCAAGAAATAATCAGGGGTGGAGAATTGGGCACCCTCAATTAAATGCTCCCACCCCGAAGTGTCATGTTGCTTTCATTTCATTGGTCAAAGCAAGTCAGATGGTCATAATGAATTTCAAACAGATGGGGAAGTACAATCCTACTGTGTGTCTAGAAAGAGGGGAATTCAGTATCAGTGGATACTAGCACTACATGCTGTTTGTATGTATGTCTGTTGACTGAATGAAATCTAACATATCTTTATTATAATTTCTACTCCGTATATAATTGTGTCTCTATGGTACTGTATTATGGACTCACATTTGTTGTCTTAACTCTATCATACCACTTTGGATCCCACTTTTACAAACAAAACAGACAAAATACTAGTTTAAACATTTACCAGGATAAATTAATATGGAGCACTTTCAATATAACAGTGAAACTGTCATTATCACGACTGCATCTTAATTACATCCTTTGCCTCATCACAGTAATTAAACAGATTACTAAATCTTTTTCCCTCCCCATTCCCCCAGTACAATGTTTAGGTTTTACTAATGATCACTTCACAGTGTGGCACATTAAAACAAATGTATTTCGGACATGACTAGAAAACACATTATGGAACACGGGAAAAAAATCTTCCAAGTGAGAAGCATTATGTGTGAGATACTGAAAGGTATTGCTTCATGATTCAGATTAATTGATTTGTTTAATAACCATTTCCTAGGATAACTTTCAAGGGGACATTGCAATGAAAGTTTAGTTTATGGGAGATGAATAGTCATGTTTTCAGAAGAGAATGGTTAAGCTTCTGTTTAAAACCTCTAGTGGCATCTTGCTGACTTTGCCGTGGCCTCCTGAAACACTGCAAGTTCTGGCTGCCACCCACTTCCTACCAGCCTCCTCTCACACCCATTCCTTATACCTTCAACTTCACTGACTGGCCACCAGCAATCCTGGAATCTCTCTAATTTTTTTCCCCCAACTTTTTTCTCTATGACATTGACTTTTTGGAATATCCGGGTCAGTTGTTTTGTAGAATGTCCCATATTCCAGATCAGGTGTGGGCAAACTACAGCCTGTTTTTGTACAGTTGTAGAGCTAAGAATAGTCTTTAAATATTTACAGGGTTATAGAAAAAGAAGAGGAAGAAAAGAAGGAAGGAGGAGGTGGAGGAGTATTATGTGATGGAGACCATATATAGCATACAAAGCCTGAAATATTTACTATCTGTCCCTTTGCAAAAGAAAGTTTTCTCACCTCTGTTCTAGATCTTTCTGTTTCCTTATGGTATCATTTAGTTGGTACCTCACTTCCTTGGATTTGGCACAAATTGGAAATTAGGTCTACAACTGTGCTGTCTAATGTGGTAGTCACTAGACACATGGATTTCGAGCTCTTGAAATATGACTAGTTCGAATCGAAGTGTGCGGTAAGGGTAAAATACAGACCAGATTTTAAAGACTTAGGATAAAAAAAAGAATGTAAAACATTTTGTTAATACTTTTTATATTGATTTTTATATTATGTTGAAATAATATTTTGGATATGTTAGATTAAATAAAGTATATCATTAAAATGTCACCTGTTTCTTTTTTCAATGTGGCCTTTAGAAACTTTTAAATTACATATGTGGTTCATATGATATCTCTATTGAACAGTACTGGTCTAGAGCCTTGACTAAAATCAGGTTAAATACTTTTGGTAAGAACACCTAATAGCTAACTTTATGTATATCTTATTGCATCATAGCATGAAATACACATCAGTCATGTCCCATTATTGACACTGTGTTTGATAACTTGATTAAAGGGTGAGTGATAAGTATCTTCACTGTTTAGGTACATTTTTCCCTTTGCAATTTGTAATCTATTGCTGCCAGGAGACTATCAGTTCCCCAGTGATGTTCATATCCTTTGGTGATACTTGCTTGAATCAGTTATCACATTGGGGGTTTGCAAAATGCTGGTTTATATTTTTATAATTTCTTCTTAAAAAATTCTTATTAACTGGCATTTCTCTCTCTCTTTTTTAAACTATCACAATTAACATGTGAACTTTTATTTACTCAGTATGTTATAATCAAGTGCAATCATTATTCCTTTTGATACTGTGATTTTCCTTTTTTTGTTTTCGCTGCAGTGGCACCATCTTGCCTCACTGCAACCTCCACATTGCCGGTTCAAGCAATTCTCCTGCCTTAGCCTCCCAAGTAGCTGGGATTACAGGCGCACACCACCATGCCCAATTAATTTTTACATTTTTAGTAGAGATGGGGTTTCGCCAGGTTAGCCAGACTCGTTTCGAACTCCTGACCTCAAATGATCTGCCCACCTTGGCCTCCCAAAGTGCTGGGATTACAGGCGTGAGCCACCATGCCCAACTGGTCCTTGCTTTTGAAAACAAAAAGTCACCCAGATTAAAAAACCAAGATTAGGCTGGGTGCTGTGGCCTGTAATCCCAGCACTTTTGGCAGCGGGAGGCAGAAAGATCACTTGAGGCCAGGAGTTCAAGATGACAGTGAGCTATGATTGTGAGACTGAATTTTAGCACAACCTTGTCTAACAAACAAACAAACAAACAAAATTGAGATGGTGGGCGTGATCAGAGTTACTGGGGTTACATTGCTTTCAGGTCCTTTCAGTACACAGAACTAGATAATACATTTGAAGAAATCACAAGCCCATATTGATATTTTCAATTCCAGTTTAATGTTGTAGGAGCTTTTTTTCAACCTATTTTATTTTACATTTGTATTTCTTTCCACATACATTTAAAACTTTAATAAAATATGAATACATTTACTTATTTTCTTTATCCTACAATATATAGTTTCAAAATTACACTAACAATATTACAACAAACATTAACCATAATGAGTGAAGTTTAAGATCATTTTGTAGATCTTTTGTCTGCCGAGTATAACCTACTAGAGGTGTACAGTCAGAGTAACTTAAAATATTTATCCAAAGTGTTGAAACATAACTTGAAATAATTATTTTCTCATAGTAGTTATGCAATTCACTTGATAGATTTGTTTCTGTTTGTGTTCAATTTTCTGTTTTACTTTTGTTTCTTTTATTTATTTTTTGAATGTGTAAAACACTTACATGATTCAGAAGTCAAACTATATAATAAATTAATCTCAGAGATTTTGTCCTTATCCCCTTTCGGTCCTATCATGTTTCCATCCCCTCTGTGGGTAACTATTTTCATCAATTTCTTCCCCCTCCCCCTCCCCCCCTCCCCCTCGTCCTTCTCCTCCTTTATCTTCTGGCTTACTGCAGCCTCAACCTCCTGGGCTCAAGCAATCCTCTCACATCAGCCTCCAGGGTAGCTGGACTACAGGCACACACCACCGTGCCTGGCTAATTTATTTATTTATTTTTTTTGAGACAACGTCTTGCTATGTTGCCCAACCTGGTCTGAAACTCCTGGGCTCAAGCAATCCTCCTACCCTGGCCTCTCAAAGTGCTGGAATTAGAGGCATGAGCCACCATTCCTGGCTATTTTCATTCATTATCTTCTGGTTTATCTTTCTTGTGCTTTTTTTTTTTCAACACTGACACATACAAATAAAATGATATGCATTGTTTTACATCTTGCTTTCTCTTATTTAAAACAGTATCTTGGGAAACTACTCCCTACCAATTTGTAGCAATCTTTCTTTCTTTTTATAAAAAAAAAAAGCTGAAGAATACACCATTGTATGGATGTACTACAGTTTATTTCATTAGTCTCTTGCTGTTGAACATCTCTCCTATTTCCAATAATTTGCTATTACAAAAATCACATAGTTGATAACCTACCTCTATGTTGTTTTGTGTTTTGGGAAGTGTAGCTTCAGGGTAGATCCAGGGATCTCAATTTTAGAACACATCCCAAGTGATTTTGATGCACAGTCAGATTTGAGTACCACTGATTACTATGTATGATAAAAATGGTATCCAGAAAGCCAGAATTGTTAACTTTTTAAAAAAAGAATGAGAAAACAATAGGTAAAGAAGATTCTTATCATTCTAAATTCCTATCTACACTATCCAATAAAATGCAATTGAACTATATGAATAGAAGCTGAACATATAGTGGCCGGGTGCAATGGCTCACGCCTATAATCCCAGCACTTTGGGAGGCCAAGGCCAGCAGATCACTTGAGTTCAGGAGTTCGAGACCAGCCTGGACACTATGGCGAAACCCCGACTCTACAAAAAATTACAAAAAATTAGCCGGGCTTAGCGGTGTGAGCCTGTGGTCCCAGCTACTTGAGAGGCTGATATGGGAAGATCACTTAAGCCTGCTGGGAGGTTGAGGCCTCAGTGAACTGAAACGGTGCCAATATAGACCTGTCTCAAAAAAAAAAAAAAAAAAAAAAAGGGAGGGGGAGTTGAACACCTGTGCTATGTGTAGTGTCTCACATCTGTAATTCTAGCACTTTGGTAGGCCTAAAGTCAAGAGGATCACTTGACTTTAGGAGTTCAAGACCAGTTTGAGCAATACAGTGAGACCTCGTCTCCAAAAAGTCGATTCTTGTGCCCAAGTCATCATGTTGGTAACAACAATATCCCATGTATATATACATAAGTGACCCAGATTTGGGAAGCCAATGATAAGTTGCAGTTTAGATATGCTGAGTCTGAAGTAGCCAAGGGGCATCCAGTAGTGACTGACAGTGTTTAGGCAGTTGTTTGTATAGTTTGGAGATCAGATTAGGCTGAGTTATTAGCATGTAGGTGAAGGATGATTGAGGAAAGGCTTATAGAGCAAGAAGATGCTTAGGATGGAGCCTTGGGGAATACCAGTACTTACGAGGCAAGAAGAGGGGTCCAAGACTGTAAATAGCCAGAGAGGAAGGAGAAAAATCTGAGAAGGCAAGCTGCAAAAACCCAGGCAGCAGAATGCTGCAAGAAGAAAATACTCATCAGTATCAAACACTGCTGAGAGGTCAGGTAAAACAAAGGCTGAAAAGTATCCGCTGGTTTTTGAAATGAAGAGGTCAGTAAGTGTGACATTTGTCAGAGGAGATTCAGTGTGGTGGAAACAGTAGCCATGTGAACGTCAAAGGAATTCAACCTCATATAGCCAATCCTTGGAAACACTGGTGTTTTGTCAGCTGCAACAGTATTTCTTTTAAAAGCAACAAAAATGGGCATTTTTCAATTGGTACACAAAGGAAAAAAAATCATTTTTTGTATTTTCTCCTATTCATTTTTCTTAAATATTTGGTGCTGGTTGTCGTTTATGTATATTTAAATATAGCATAAGATGCTTTTGGATTTAGTAAATAGTGTATGTTTAGTTATTTCAGGATTATTATTAAGATACTAACCCCAAAACAAACAGTATCAATATAGTAATGTAGTAATATATTTATGGTATTTCTTAAAGAGTACCAAGACTTTCAAGTACTATTCCCATCAAGTAAGATAATCATAGCCCCAGAATAGTTTTTAAAACCACGTTCTTTTCTCTTCTATTTCCCTTCCCCTTTTCCTGTCTATACTCTGGGCTGCAAAGAGATGCTTTTGCCCCACTGTCAACAGGTAGCCTAGCTTAAATTTAAGCCCACCTTAAATAAGTTTGTGAGACCAGGGCGTACTCACAGAGGAAAGGATGAAAAGAACTTTGAATGTCATCTAACCCAGTGGTGTCCAAATCTAGCTGAACATCAAAATGGACAGCCCGGAATGTACATTAAAAAGACAATTCTGGGTTCTTGCCCTAGATCCGATTCCAGAAGGGCATCTGCTATACTTTCGTTTTGGGGAGGTTGGGGTGGCGCTTGCTTTTCCGGGTTCTTCAGGCTCAGAAGTGGACTTTCTCTGCGTTCTTTCTCCGCAGGAGATGCCATGCATTGGCGGTTCTGCAGGTGCGACGCCTGTCACTCCCCAGTGCTGATCTCTTCCCGGCACCTTCCTGATCCTCACCTCCGGGCACCTCGCACCGAAACAAGCGGAAGCCTCGCCCATCTACCCGCCCCGCGCTCTCCCTTCCCCGCCCCTAATCCTTCTGGCCCCGCCCCTTCCACACGCCCTCCCCACGGCAATTCCTGGAAACTTGGGGCGGAGCTTCGCTACCGCCCGGTTTTCGCGTAAGCTGGCGGCCGCCAGGCCGTTCCCGGAAGTTGATGGCCTTACAGTCGTGGAACTGATTGGCTGATCATGACCGTGCAGTTAGCCAAGGTTTTTCCGAGTTGTTTGGGTTGAGTTCAGAGTTCAGGAGAAGCATGGCCAGGTCGAGTCGGTACCTGCGCCAACTTCAGGGACCTCTGCTTCCACCCAAGGATCTGGTGGAGGAGGACGAAGACTACCTAAACGACGACGTGCAGGAGGATGAAGACTCCGTGTTCGTCGACGCCGAAGAGCTGTGCAGTGGGGGCGTAAAGGCTGGCAGCCTCCCCGGGTGCATCCGCGGTGAGGAAGTCCCCTGCCCCGGGGATGGGGTTGGAGGGTCCAACGTAGCGCGTCCCATTCTGGCTTTGCCCTGAGCAAGGCACCCAGTCGCTGCTAACAGATTTAGCTTCTCAATGGTCTAGCTGCTTCATCCTACTTAGGGTAAAATTTTAACTATAATGGTAGCAGTGACTTTAACTGGACACATGCTATGTGTTAAGCTTGCTGTATTAATTATTCTCATTTATAATGTTCGTCCTTCGAGGTAGTTTTACACTTGAGGAAACAGTGTATGTTGAGTCTGTATTTCCACCCAGAATCTGAAATTTTATTTTTCTTTCTGACTGCTTATCCTCAAGTTCTACAGAATGAGAACTTGTAACTATTAATCCTATATTGCCTGGAGTCAAATACGTGGTTCTTCCTCAGCTTCTTGGAAAAACAAAACAGGCGGGGTGCAGTGGCTCACGCACTTTGGAAGGCCGAGGCAGATGGATCACTTGAGGTCAGGAGTTCGAGACCGGCCTGACCAAAATGATGAAACCTGTTTCTAGTAAAAAAGAAAAACAACAACAACAACAAAACTACAAAATTAGCCGGGCGTGATGTCGCACACCTGTAATCCCAGCTACTTGGGAGGCTGAGGCAGGAAAATTGCCTGAACCCAGGAGGTGGAGGTTGCAGTGAGCTGAGATCGCGCCATTGCACTCCAGCCTGTGCAACAAGAACGAAACTCCATCTCAAAAAAATAATAATAGTAATAATAAAGAAAGAAAAGAGAAAACACAAGGAACACCTCAGTGCACAGATGATTATTAACTAGTGTTAGTAACCTTGTGGTTCGGGTAAACCTTGTGTAAGTAGTTTCCTGTGCTATAAGATAGTTTTCTGTGCTATAAGTTATACCCGTTATGTGTACTTTGTGACTGAGACTTAAAATATTTTAATGTGCAGACCAGTGCTGTTCAGTAGAACTTTCCATGATGATGGCAGTGTGTTATATCTGCACTGTCTGGTATAATAGCCACTAGCCATATGTAACTGTTTAGAACTTGAAATACAGCTAGTGTAACTGAAGAGACAAATTTTTAGTTTTATTACATTTTAGTGTAAATAGCCACGTGTAGGTGGACAGTACAGATTTAGGCAGAAAAGTTTTAAGTATTTGTGGAGGGCTTAGTCATTCATTCTAAAGTATCAACTGACTAGCATGTTTGGTGCTGGGAAAACCTACAGAAATGTGATAACAAGGTTGCAGTCTTAATGAAGCTTACCTTCTAGTGTATTAAACAAACATTCTTTAATCACAGAAGTACCTATAATGTTACTAAATGCTTAGGAGGAATGCTAAATAGTGCTTTGAGAGGTTTTATACATGAGATTCAGGGAAGACTTTTCTAAGTAAGTGACAGTTAAGCTGAGGGCTGTAGTAAATGTAGTAAACAGTAAGGGGGAGATCAGTTAAGGCAGATGGAATAACTTGAGTGAAGAGCCATGGCGTTTTAAAGAAACTGCATGAAGGGCCAGTATTGGCTGAAGTCAGAGTAGCAGAGAGGGGACTGGTTTTAGAAGAGGAACAGCAGACACCTGCTATGTACTGTGCTTGCCTTTTGGAATACAAAGACAAATGCAACAGTGTCCTGTTTTAGTATTTACAGTGTAGTAGAGGCAGACAGAAAAAGAGGTAGGCAGAATGCAGTGTTACAGGCACCCTAACAGACATCTTTAGAGAGTGCTGTAGGGAGATAAAAAGATAGTGGTAAGTTTGATAAAACTTTGAGAAAATGGTTTCTAAATAATCTCCAGAGTTAACTTTTGTGGGTTTTTGTTTGTTTGTTTTTTAGTTTTAATTCCTGATGAAAACACACAAGAGACATGTAAAGTGTTGGGACGTTTTCCGATAACAGGTGCTTGGTGGAGAGTAAAGGTACAAGTAAAGCCTGTGGTGGGATCAAGGAGCTATCAATATCAAGTTCAAGGATTTCCGTCTTACTTTTTGCAGTCTGATATGTCACCACCAAATCAAAAACATATGTGTGCTCTCTTTCTTAAAGAGTGTGAGGTCTCCAGTGATGTTATTAAGAAATTTTTAACATGGGTAAATGAGGTATCAAACTACAAAAACCTAAACTTTGAAAATCTTAGGGAAACACTAAGAACTTTCCACAAGGAAACTGGAAGGAAAGATCAAAAGCAGCCTGCACAGAATGGTCAGGAGGAGTTGTTCCCAGACAATGAGATGAGTCTTCTTCTGGAAAACAAAAGTAAGTGTGATTATTATCATCAAGTTTCAGTGAGATTGACATACTTACTGACTACAGTGTTTAAAATATTACCACTAGCGTAGTATTCCTTTTAAAAATCCATTTGGTGAAAAATGTGTTTATGCTGCTTTTGGAGTATGCCATTGATATTTCAGGTTTCTCATCTGTAACATGAAGGGATTAGATGAGCTGATCTTTAAAATCCTTCCGGTTCCTTTCCACCTCTAAAATTGTGATTTTATCTCTTTCTCTAACTTTTGTACTCATAGAGATTACCTTGAATCATTAATAAAAAAAAAATCAGTTGCTGGCCAGATGTGGTGGCTGCTCGTGCCTGTAATCCCAGCACTTTGGGAGACTGAGGCAGGAGGATCACTTGAGCGCAGGAGATCGAGACTAGCCTGAGCAATATAGTAAGACTTTGTCTCTACAAAAAAATTTTTAAAAATTAGCCAGGTGTGGTGACACATACCTGTAGTCACAGCTACTTGGGAGGCTGAGGCAGGAGGATCACTTGAGCCCAGAAAATGGAGGCTGCAGAGAGCCATGATTGCACCACTATACTCCAGCCTAGGTGACAGTGAGACACTGTCTCAGTTTAAAAAAAAAAAAAAAAATCAGTTGTAAATTATTCTGTTTAAAGAGATAGAGAAGAACAAGGATATGAATAATGTATTTAGGAAATACTTCAGTCCAAAATGGTTTCAAATAATTTTTAATATGATTTGTTATCTGGGCATTCATATTTATGGAATATTTCATTTCCTAATTGTATCAAATAAATTTGATGGTACATCAATGAATGACTTCAGTGACAAAAGATTATGATTATAGAAAATGATTATAAAGGTTACTATGTAAATTATTTATTTTATATCCTTAGCTTTAAATTTATATAATTGAGTCAGAATTTTTGTTCTGTTGTAGTGCAGATAGTAGGAAACAAAAGGCTAAGAAATCATTATTTAAGCATTTAAAGAACATAAATTTTGGTGTTAAACACAATGAAAACCATCTCAGTAAAAAAGCAATTGTCATAATATGATCAAAATTGCCTTACTGGTTAAGGCAAATGTACTAATCTGTCTTTGACTTGGATTTCTTGAATTGGTTGTGCAAAATGAGAAAGTATTTCAAATCAGTCATTCTTTGGGTTCATTTATGTTTTACTTTGTTCTTTTCTGATATTTTGTAGTTCCGTTTAGAAATGTAATGACAGCTTTGCAGTTTCCGAAAATAATGGAATTCCTTCCAGTTCTTCTGCCTCGACACTTTAAATGGCTCATAGGGTCAGGTTCTAAAGAGATGTTGAAAGAGATAGAAGAGATTTTAGGTACACATCCGTGGAAACTTGGATTTAGTAAAGTAAGTAAAACATTTGCTCAGCATATAGTAATCTTGTGTAAGGCATGGTTTCAAATTTGGCAATTTTTCCTTTCTCTTTCAAAGGAAAAATATTTGTGTGGACCCCAGTACTGATTTATTTTTATTCAAATGTTGCAACTGTACATAAACTTCTTATGGCTATAGCATAAGAACATTTTATAAGTTGTTATGCAACTTACAGAGTTGCATACATTTGTAATTGAAAAAAATTGATGACATTCAAATTATCGGTATTAATTTAGTTGTATAATTTAATGTGACCAATGTCCTGTAATTAAATTGTCATTTGCAACTTGAGTATAGATCTCATTGAGGTCAAAAGCTCTTACAAATTTGGCAAGTCCATTCTGCTGTGCAACTCAATTTCCCACTTCCAGTTTGAACTGTTGACAATTTTCATTATTCATGTGATATATCATGATGCCATTTGATTTTTATTTTGTACAATAACATCATTTACAAATGAATCCACTTCTGTTCTTATTATTAGAGACTATGAGTAGTAAAGGGACACACTGAGGCTCCAGTGGTATTGGAAACCAAATATGGTACTTAATCTTGGTAGTTCTTGGTTAGAAGGTGGTTTTCCAGAGAAAAATAAAATTGAGAAACTCAGAAAATTCTTGGAACCTCAAGAATGTTTGCAGATGCTGAGTTTGAGAAATACTAGAATAAGGAATTTTTCCCTTACATAAAATGTTTATAAATTCAGTATGCTTTTAAAGATGAGATTCTGGAACATGAGATTATTATATATATTTATTCAGTGGAGAAGAATGGAAGAGCAATGATATGTAAAAGGCAGATAATAATAGTTTACCTTTTTGTTTAAAAAAACCCTGTAAAATCCAATGTTCTTTATAGAGATATTAAGAAGGGAAGATCGTTTTTTAGCTCTTTAGAGGTCTTTGGAGCCTGTTCACATTTCAAGAATAAATTATATAACATTTTATTATTAACAATACACATTGTGTTAGGCTAATATAATAGAGTAAACATTTATTGAGACCTTACCAGTGTAGAACGGAGATGCAATCAAGCCCTTACTCTCACTCTTGCTAGGCTCACTGTCTTCCTGGTGAAGCACAGACTTTGCGTTTTTCTTTGTGGTCAAATGAGTTTGAGGCTATATCTATCAAGATCCTGGGGCCAGCCTTCTTCCCTCCCTGCCACTATCCCTTTCTCTCTACCTCTTCTTTTTGTTTTGTTTTTTTCCCACCCAGGCTAGAGTGCAATGGTGTGATCTCTGCTCACTGGAGTCTCCGCCTGGTTCAAGTGATTCTCCTGCCTCAGCTCCTGAATAGCTGGGATTACAGGCGTGTGCCACCACACCCAGCTAATTTTTGTATTTTTAGTAGGCACAGGGTTTCACCATGTTGGCCAGGCTGGTCTTGAACTCCTGTCCTCAAGTGACCTGCCCACCTTGGCCTCCCAAAGTGCTGGATTACAGGCATGAGCTACCGCACCTCGCCTTCTACCTCCTCTGAAAAAAAAAAAAAAAAAAAAAAAAAAAAATTAAAGCATTACATATCAGCTACTGTATTTTCTGCCTTCTGGATTAAGTGAACACCTGTTTAAGGACCTGTTGAAGTCCCAGATTCTCTCCCCATTGTGGGCATTAAGTGATTACTGCTTCCCACCCTAGCAAGAGTATAGAGATTGCTCTTGCCTGATGCCATTCAGCTGAGAGCATCCAGGCTTGGGGATACCAGGTGAGGATAAGGCAGAGATTATCTGGTGGTGACTCAGGTTTTTCATTAGGGAACAGTCCCTTCCCTCTCCCCATGTCAGGATCTGGAAGTGTTTTCTCCTGTCCAGTCACTCTTCTCAGAGAAGAATTGTACATGGAGAGTTTAAGCCTAGTTGCAGCATTCTGGGACTCATGAGAGAAGAGGAAGCCTGAGGTCCCACCATTCAGCATGTAAACCACTATCCAAGTATTGTGTTAGTTTGCTGGGGCTGCCAGAACAAGTACTGCTGACTGGATGGCTTAAACAACAGAAATTTTTTGTCTTACAGTTCTGGAGGCTACAAGTCTGGGTTGATTTCTTCCAAGGCTTCTCTCCTTGGCTTGTAGATGGTTATTATCTCTCATTATGTCTTCACATGGCCTTTCTTTTTTGCTAGACTATGTCCTAATCTCTTCGTCTTATAAGAATACCAGTCATATTAGAGTAGGGCCCATCCAGAGGATCTCATCAATGAGGTGAATGGTCCCCTTTAACCTTAATTACCTCTTTAAAACCCTGTCTCCAAATATAGTCACATTCTGAGGATATTGGGGGTTAGGACAGGACATCAACATATGAATTTTGTGGGGGACACAGTTCAGCCCATAAAAGGTATGGAGGGCTCAGGAGTGATGTCTCCATCAAGGAAAAATGGAGCTGATAGATGATGTGCTCAGTAGATTATAGTGAAGGGAGTTCTGTATCTCTTCTGTAGAGTTTAGGCAGAATTGTTGATAGACACGTGGAAAACTAAACAAGCCAAGAAAATGAGGCAGATGTTAACTTCATGATACACACTGAGTTCAACGCAAAACTTAATGTAACAGAGTACATCTTGTCACTCAGCTGTGAATCCTATTTGCATAAGCATAATAAAGACCTATTTAACGAAAATTGAACAAAATGTATACTACAACATTTTTCAAATATAGGAACCAAAGGAACACCTGTGGAGGTAATGGTATAAAATAGAATGACCTTCCATAGCGATAGACTTTCCATATTAAGGAGTTAATAATAAATATTTAAAATCTTTTAACAATCAAGGAAAAATATCTACAGTACTTAGAAATATGGAGATAAATTCTGGAAGAAATAACTAAAGTGTTGGAGATGTCGCCTTTAGAAGGCATGTGAAGAGATAAGGAAAGGATTCATATTTTTTGTGATAAGCCTTATAGTATTATTTCACTTTTAAAACTGTGTGTTAGTGTGATAAAATATAATTTTTATTTAAAAATTTTACAGATCTCTAATTACAGTGCAGCCAATTTAAAAATTAGTGATCTATGGTATTTTCTGCAAATTTCATTGAAGTTCATGTCTTCTGGGATTTAAAAAATTATTAATAAAGAACATATTCATAAACACTTATGATGTTTATAAACCAACGTGAACTTTATTTCTTAAAGATAACCTACAGAGAGTGGAACCTGTTGCGATGTGAGGCAAGTTGGATAGCATTTTGTCAGTGTGAGTCTCTTCTCCAGCTGATGACTGATTTGGAGAAGAATGCATTAATAATGTATTCCAGACTGAAGCAGATATGTAGAGAACATGGACACACATATGTTGAAGTGAATGACTTAACTTTGACATTGTCAGATCATATGTCATTTCATGCTGCTTCGGAGTCTCTGAAGTTTTTGAAGGATATTGGTGTGGTGACATATGAGAAGGCCTGTGTCTTCCCTTATGACCTTTACCAGGCTGAAAGAGCCATCGCCTTTTCAATTTGTGACCTGATGAAGAGGCCTCCTTGGCGTTTATGTGTCGATGTCAAAAAGGTGCTTGCTTCTATTCACACCACAAAACCTGAGAATTCAAGTGATGATGCACTGAATGAGAACAAACCTGATGAAGCAGGATTAGAAAATCCTGTGGACATTGTGGACACACAGGACAGTGGTGACCGTATTTGGACTAATGGTGAAAATGAAATTAATGCAGAAATAAGTGAAGTTCAGCTGGATCAGGATCAGGTTGAAGTTCCACTGGATCGGGATCAGGTGGCTGCTTTGGAGATGATTTGCTCCAATCCTGTGACAGTCATAAGTGGGAAAGGTGGATGTGGGAAGACCACAATTGTTAGCCGTCTTTTTAAGCATATAGAGCAGTTGGAAGAAAGAGAAGTAAAAAATGCCTGTGAAGATTTTGAACAAGACCAGAATGCTTCAGAAGAATGGATTACCTTTACTGAGCAAAGTCAACTAGAGGCGGGCAAGGCTATAGAAGTTTTGCTCACAGCACCTACAGGGAAAGCAGCTGGCTTACTAAGACAGAAAACTGGTCTTCATGCCTACACACTGTGTCAGGTAAAACCTTTGACATTTCATCTGTAGATAAAACATTTGTTGGCTGGGCACAGTGGCTCACGCCTGTAATCACAACACTTTGGGAGGCTGAGGCAGGCAGATCACAAGGTCAGGAGATGGAGACCATCCTGGCTAACACGGTGGAACCCCGTCTCTACTAAAAATACAAAAAATTAGCCAGGCATGGTGGCGGGCGCCTGTAGTCCCAGCAACTTGGGAGGCTGAGTCAGGAGAATTGTTTGAACCCAGGAGGCGGAGGTTGCAGTGAGCCGAGATTGCGCCACTGCACTCCAGCCTGGACAACGGAGTGAGACTCCGTCTCAAAAAACAAACAAACAAAATTTACCTTAAAGACAAACTTATTTCTTAAAGCAATCGGTAGGTATTTATTGAATGTCTCCTGGATCCCTGTCTTGCAGTAACTAATCATTTAGATCAATGCTTTTCAAAACAGCCAGTCTGTAAATTGTTACCAGTTTGCACGAGAAAGGAGCTAATGGTAGAAGTAAATCAGTGCACCGCTTCCTTCCTTGAGAAAGTCTTATGAAAAAAAAAAACCAAAACCAAAAAACTATCGGGTCCAGTGCTGCGGTTCCTGCCTGTAATCCCAGCACTTTGGGAGGCCAAGGTGGGAGGATCACTTGAGCTCAGGAGTTTGAGACTTGCTTGGGCAACATAGTGAGACCCCCATCTCTACAAAAAATTTAAAAATTAGGTGGGCATGGTGGCATGTACCTGTAGTTCCAGCTACTCAGGAGGCTGAAGTGAGAGGATTGTTTGAGGCTGTGAGGTCAAGGCTACAGTGAGCGTGTTTACACCATTGCACTCCAGCCTGGGTGACAAAGTAAGACCCTGTCTAAAAACAACAACAAAAAAATCAGTCCCACTAGAGTATAGGCGTAATGATATAGTTAGTTTAGATCCTGGTACAATATCTGTTTTTCATGGGGGCTGGTTACAAACATGTCACAGTCCATAGACCACATTTTGAGTAGCACTGGAAATGGAAGTAAAAGGCTTATATTTTGTAGGATGAAGGTGAGGACTTTGCTCATCTGGTATAAATCTTTATTTCTTCCACCTGGAACAGTGCCTGACAAATAGTAGTCACACAGTAAAAATTTCAAATAAATTAACATTCTTGAGAAAAAAATAGTATTGGCTATAATTAAGAATCATGGAGTTTAAGCTTGTAAGAGTTGGAGAGGTTCCTCTAGCCCTAGCCCTGACCTGCCATTTTATAAAGAAACTTGGTAGTTGGAAGATTTCTAAAGAAGGTAATCATTGAATTGGACTCCAAGGACCATGGAGACTCAGGTGAGGAGAAGGACATTGGACTTACAGGAAAGGCCTTTGCAAAGGCATCGAGGAATATGATCATAGTGTACATAGAGGGTTTTGAGGTGACTTCCTTGACTGGAATGAAGCCCATGTCTGACAGAATAGTGGAAATTAAACTTGGGTTAGACCGTTAATTCCAGCTTTAAAGTTTGTAAAGTATTTTGACTGATCTCATTACATGCTTGATAAAGTGATGTTATCTCCACATTTACAGAAGAGCCAGTTAAAGTTTGGGGATGTTAAACATCTTGCCCAGGATCTCAGTTAGGTGTAGAACTAGGACTTGAAATGGCCTTCCAGCTTGTTGTTCTTCCCATGGTGTCATTATTTCCTCATTTATTACAGATGCTGCACACTAACAATGAAACTTGAACTTGGTCTCCTAGGGAGCCATTTAGGTTCCTAAGCAAGAAAGGGAAGTAAAGAAGTTTTAAGGAAGATCTTATAGAGTCGTAGAGCCATGAGCCGCTTATCATATCTTGCCTATTACCTCTATTTATCACATGAATGAATGGAGACCTAGAGATGTTCAGTGTAGCTTATTGGTAGGAGAGTTTTCTGATCAGTTTATGATTTTTTTTTTTTTTTGTACTATGCCTTCATGTCTGATTAATCTGAAGGATTGAATTAGAAGGGGACACCCGAAAGGGATTATTACCAAGTTTGATCCAATGTGTCAATTCTGATTAGTTGGTAGTATCTTAATATCTGCTTGGGGTGCTGAGAGAATATTTCTGAAGCTATGTTTAGGCTCAGGAGAGAGTGTAAGAGCACAGAAAGAGCACCGGAGTGCCATTTATCATCTTTGGACTAGGATTGCCAGATTTAGCAGATAAAAATATGAATAATTTTTTAGTATAAGTACGTATCAAATAATTCATTGACTTGCTTATACTAAAAAGTCATTTATTGTGTATCTGAAGTTCAAATTTAACTGAATGCCCTGTATTTTATGGGGCAATCCCATCCTGAGATTGTGTGTGGGGGAACCTGGCTGCAAAGCTATTGGAGTCATCAAGGTGCTGATAGATGGCGCCTGTATTGAGCTGATAACACTGGAAATACAGTGAAAACTGTCAGCATTTTTAAGATAATAAATTGAATATATTAAATAACAGAAAAGAAATGGCTAATTCCGAATGTTGTGAGACATGGCTACTGCAAGCACGGGGGTTTTGGTGAAGGGAATTGATGCATTTGGATAGGAAATATGAAGGCTTTACTTAATAGACATGTTGAATCTAGTTTTAGTGGAAAAATTAGATGAAGATGTGATATGATACCATTTAGAAAATCTGTACTTAATACAGATTGAAAATTTGAAATGCTCCAGTGAGCGTTTCCTTTGAGTGTTATGTCAGTGCTCAAAAAGTTAAGGATTTTGGATTTTGAATTTGTAGATTAGGGATACTCAACCTATAAATGTTCATACTGATGACATAGAAACATTTTTGGAATGACATACACTAAAATATTGAATGTTCTCTGGTTGTAATTTTACAACCATTTTTTTCCTCGTCTATATTTAAAAAATAATAAATAGTATTACATTTGTAGTAAAGAAGGTTGTTTTTTATTTGTTGTTGGGGGTGGTGTGGTGGTAGTTTTTAAAAAGGTGAGGTGTGGAAGTTTGGAATACTTAAAAGAAAAAGTAGTATTTTCATAATTAGATTGAGAAAGCGCTGCTTTTATTTCAGAATGGAGTACTATGGTTGGGAGAAGGGGAGGACTTCAGTGGCATATCTCAGATGGCCACAAGGTTTATTTGGGAATGGAAAAGAATAGGGAGCTTTCTGTGTTTAAGAACGACGAGAGAAGTGTTGAGATTTTGGAACAATCTGACTTTTTTTTCGTTTTTAGATTTATTTGGTCTGTCTGTTCTGCATGTTCAACCCTATAACTTTTGTGTGTCTCTACTTCCCACCCACCCCGCCAATTTAAGAGTTTTGCCTTAAAATAACTTGCTATTAATTATTGGTTTTGGGCCGGGCACGGTGGCTCAAGCCTGTAATCCCAGCACTTTGGGAGGCCGAGACGGGCGGATTACGAGGTCAGGAGATTGAGACCATCCTGGCTAACACGGTGAAACCCCGTCTCTACTAAAAATACAAAAACTAGCCGGGCGAGGTGGCGGGCGCCTGTAGTCCCAGCTACTCGGGAGGCTGAGGCAGGAGAATGGCGTAAACCCGGGAGGTGGAGCTTGCAGTGAGCTGAGATCTGGCCACTGCACTCCAGTCCGGGCGACAGAGCGAGACTCCACCTCAAAAAAAAAAAAAAAAAAAAAAAAAAAAAAAAAAAAAAAAAATTATTGGTTTTGTAGATTTTATAACCTGACTTTAGGAATGCCATACTTTGCTTGTAGGTCAATTATAGCTTCTATTCATGGAATCAAACAATGATGACCACAAACAAACCATGGAAATTTTCTTCGGTTAGAGTTCTGGTTGTGGATGAAGGGAGTTTGGTGTCTGTAGGAATCTTCAAATCGGTCTTAAATTTATTGTGTGAGCACTCCAAACTTTCTAAGCTCATTATCCTTGGTAAGTTAAAATATTGTTGGAATTCTGATGTTTATTTCAAAGTATTGTGGTTAGTTGGTTGTGTATACCACTTAGTTGGTTGTTTACACCAGAACTGATACTAAAGCTACACTAAGTTAAATCTGACCACTCTCCTAATCAGCTTGGGTTGTTCTGTTTTGGCCAGGATATTAGCAGGCTAGGATGTGAATGAAATAGGGTTGTGAAGGGTTACTGCTAATCACCTAAATGATGGCTATTAATATAGTAAAAGTGCCACAGATTCAGAGTAAATCAGGATGTGGATCATTTGGAAATAATAAAAAGTTTGAATTATAGACCACTTAAAAGTAATTTTATGATTCTAAGCTAATAAATTAGACCTCACCAGCCTCTTAAGTTCTTCCAATTCTGATAATATTCAGTTAGATTCTCTTGGGTTGTCATGCTTTGTAGAACATATGATTTAATGGAGAAAAAAATAAAATCACAATTGGAGAATAAAGTTGTATATAAAAACTATTTTTTTTTTAGGTACTTGAGAATGTATTTTAAGCAGTTGATTCTATTAATGGCTTAAGCCTTATCTCTGCTTCCCCCAGTACATGTTTTTCTTATATTTAGGGCTTATTTGTTGCAAGCAAAAAGTATTTTTGATAGAGCAGAACATCACTATAAGATTACTGGAATGTATCTGTTATCAAATGCATGTATTTGTTGTATATTTTGTACACTTATTTTATCTATCTGAGGCTATAGATTCTTCCACGTTCAGTAAGACATTGAACATGATTGAAAAAGGGACTAACTACAATGTCTAAGGCTCGTTTTTTTTCCCCCTAATATGTTGACTAAAACATATGCCTCTACCCCGTTTCCCTGTGGTTATAGGTATGAAAGATGTTCAATTTAGATTTTGTCACCTTATTGTGTTATTACTATTTTTATGTCTTATACTGTTTAAATGTTGTTTTTTGTAAAATATTTAACTTTAAACTCTTAAATAATTTTAAACAATCTTGGGGGTATTTTTTCTCAGAGTAAGTCTTCCTACTATATCTTTTTTTTTTTCTTTTAGGTGACATTAGACAGTTACCCAGTATTGAACCTGGTAACTTGCTGAAAGATCTTTTTGAGACTCTAAAGTCAAGAAATTGTGCTATTGAACTAAAGACAAACCATAGAGCAGAATCTCAGCTAATTGTGGACAATGCTACAAGGTATAATATTACTAAGAGTTTGCATTTTCTGTCTCTTGTATTAGAAATAAAAAAAAAAAAGGCATTTGAATTAGAATGATTTAGTACAATACATTTACTATACCTTTTAGCAAAACTCTTCCGTCCTTCAACTATAAACCTTTTGCCCTACAGTTAGAAAAGCAAAGTTAATGTTTTTCATTACTGGTCCAGCATAAGTTATTATTGAAATTTAAAAATGGATGAGGTTTCCTGATTTTAAAAGTATGTATATGAATTAAAATTGTATTAAGCTTAAGGACTAGAATAAGCCCAAGGGGAATAGAGATTTGGAAATACGTGCAAGGGAGAATTGGGTAAGAAATATCTCCTAATTTTTGTGGGAGAAAGCAGAAGGCAAAAGAATTGAATGTGGTATTTCACTCCTAGATGAATCCTAGAGGCACCCATGGCATCTTACTTCCCTTAAATAGAAAAGAACCCTTCTCTTCCTTTCATCTTTGCACAAGCCTTTGGAGTTATCCTCTGTCAGCTCAGACATTTGGTTTCTCCATAGTCCATACATATGAAAATCACAGTCATTATTATTTCATGACATTTATTTTAATACAGTCATGTGCCACATAGTGTTCAGTCAACAACAGATTGCATCTATGACAGTGGTGCCATAAGATTATAAAACTATACTTTTACTGTACCTTTTCTATGTTTAAATATGTTTACATACACAAATACCACTGTGTTACAATTGGGTACAGCATTCAGTACAGTAACATGCTGTGCAGGTTTGTACCCTAGGAGCAATAGGCTGTACCATATAGCCTAGATGTGTAGCCTAGGACATACCATCTAGGTTTGTGTAAGTGCACTCTATGCTATTCACACAAGGATGAACATTGCCAAATGGTGGATTTCTCAAAACATATCCCTATCATTAATCGGTGTGACTGTATTAAAATCTCTAGATACAATGGGACCTTTGAATACTGAGTCTATGTTAGTCATTGTACCAAAATGTATCGCTGGTTTTTACTCTTTTTTACAAAATGTTTTGTTGATTGAACATCTTCTAGGTAGGATGTAGCAGAAACTAGAAGAAGGGTGTCCAGTCTTTTGGCTTCCCTGGGCCACACTGGGAGAAGAATTGTCTTAGGCCCCACGTAAAATACACTAACACTAATGATAGCTAATAAGCTAAAAAAAAAAAAAAAAAATCCTAAGCCAGGCACGGTGGCTCATGCCTGTAATCCCAGCACTTTGGGAGGATGAAGCAGGCGGATCACCTGAGGTCAGGAGTTTGAAACCAGCCTGGCCAACCCAGTGAAACCCCATCTCTATTAAAAATACAAAAAATTAAATTAGCTGGGCGTGGTGGCAGGCATCTGTAGTCCCAGCTACTTGGGAGGTTGAGGCAGGAGAATGGCGTGAACCATTCTCCTGCCTCAACCAGGAGAGGCGGAGCTTGCAGTGAGCTGAGATTGCACCACTGTACTCCAGCCTGTGCAACAGAGCAAGACTCCGTCTCAACAACAACAACAACAACAACAAAAATTAGCTGGGCATGGCGGTGGGTGCCTGTGATCCCAGCTACTCGGGAGGTTGAGGCAGGAGAGTGACTTGAACCCTGGAGGCAGAAATTGCAGTGAGCCGATATCGCGCCATTGCACTCCAGCCTGGGTGATAGAGCACGACTGCATCTCAAAAAATCGTAAATAAAATCTCATAATGTTTTAAGAAAGTTTGTGAATTTGTGTTGGGCTGCAATTAAAGCCATACTTGGCCTCATGTGGCTTGTGGGCCAGACAAGCTGGAACTAAAATATTCAAAACCTACTTTCTCTAAGCCTCTGTCTACCTTGGTGGATAAAACTGTGGGAGTAGAGGAGGAATTGACAGGAATAGGGTAGACAGTGTGGGTTCATATTAAGACATTAAGAAAACTAATGGAGTTGGATGTAGAATATTCTTTTCCTGTAATCTTTCTGCTTCTACCTAAAGGCCACCCCATTTTTGGTAGATGATTAGTCATTTTAAAGTCCAAGAAACTTGGAGGAATCTAAAGCATATTAGATGTCTCAGAACTCAATTTTATCTGAATCTCAGGAGTTCTTTTTAGTAACTCTTTCAATATCATTTGGTTCTAGCTGTGCTCCTTTCATCATTTTGTCTTAATCATAATGCTCAAATATTTATTGACTGTGAAGGATCCCTGCTATATACCAGGGGAAAGCTCCTGGAGGTAGAAGGTGCTACATACCTTGGGTCAGAAGCAAAACAGGAAATCTGTGATGATTCTTAAGGTCCCAATTAAATCTGGCCTATCGCCAGCAAGAATAGCCTCATTCCCTCTCTGTTCCTTTCCACTTTTGTTTGGGAAAGGGTAAAGAAGACACAGTAGGGTACCACCACCTCTGATGACCAGGCTGCTGTTAGGTCTGGTCAAGGAGTCAGTCTTCTTCCAGATAACCATACCTTACTCTGTTTTCTGATATGATTTGCTAGTCTTGGAAAACGTAAGAATGAAAGAAGGATGAGGAAGAAATAGAAGCAACTAGATGTGGATACTTGGTTCAGTTGGGAAACTGGGATTATATGTGGAATATACAGAGAAGAAAGGAGGAGAATATAGTGTAAACATGTGGAAAAGGCCGGAACCAGTTCAAATTAATTTAAATAGAAAGGGATATGGAGTAAAATGGGCCTATTTGCCTCCCAATTCTCCTGTTTTCTATTTTTGTGGCCTTGGGCAACCCACTATACTTGACTAAACCTCGCATTGTTTACCTGTGAAATAAGGATAATACCTTCCTTGCATGGTTCTTTTGTGGTCTGGAGATAAATAGACCAGGTTTTCAGAATGGTGCCTAGTAAACCCTCTGATAATTTTTTTTTTTCCTGATCCTATTAGTTTGCTAAGGACTGATTGCTAACATGTAGTACCATAACTTTATTGTCTTCTATTATAAAACTCATTTACTGTTTATAATGCATACCTGGATGACCCTTTCTCTCTGTTATCTATTAATAGATACTAATTATTATAGGACATTAGCTCTGATCATATATGAAGACATTTTTGGATGATAATGTTCTTTGCGTGTGTGTGTTATCTTTATTCAAGAATCTCAAGACGCCAGTTTCCAAAATTTGATGCAGAACTAAATATCTCTGATAATCCGACATTACCCATCTCAATTCAAGATAAGACATTTATTTTTGTCAGACTCCCAGAAGAGGATGCCAGTTCTCAGTCATCTAAAACTAATCATCACTCTTGTGAGTATAAACTTCTATGAGATGTAGGGTTAAGTATAAGTATTTAAGTTTTGTAACATAGTTATTAAATGACTAGTTATAATTTTCTTTGATGGTAAAGAAAAATATTGCTAGCAAAAAAATGAGACATTGAAAATAAATGAACTAACTTAGTAATCATCAAAAGCAGAATACTCTAGAATTTTATAAAGAAGTAAGCTCTTTACACATAAATGCTCTGTAAATTTTGTTGAGTGAATAAATGGATGTAGGTGATTTTGTTTAAAATAAAGCAAAGCCCCAATAATTCAGGTTTATTTAGGAGAAAGTAAGTCTTAATTAATGAAGTTTTTCCTTCCTTGCAATTTGAAAAGGAAATACATTCATTTTGAATACAAATACTCAATGCTAATAAAAGCAAGTACTTTTATTTTGTTTCTGAAACAAAAATTGTGACTCAAACTATTGCCAAGTTTAATTCCTAATAGTTCTGTTTTATAAAGTGAGTAGAAGCATGCCTTCTAATTATGGATGTTAGGATGACAGCAGGACAGGGTTGAGAATGAATGTGGGACAGGAAGTCTTCTCCTTTATGTGTATGACCTGTGTCATGTTACTTAACCATTTGTAAAATGGGAACCATAGTGGAACTCCCTGTGGAGCTATTATGAGGGTTGAGGGCATTCATCAGTTATGAGACACTCTATAAATGTCAGTTTGTTGTGACTAATAGATGTTATTAAATTAGCTATTGCAAGTGAATTTATTTAAATAGATTGAACCTATCTATTGATCTTTATTTTCATTATAAACTCACCTAACAAACCTTTTAAAGATGGTGTAATGGTTTTCTCAAAATTGACTTAGTAAAGGTTTAAATGATTGTTATTGAGGACTTTTTGTAGTTGCCACTGTTCTCAAAGGTATATCCTTCCCACTTAACCACTTTCACTGTGTATGTGAAAGTGATGACATACAACTTTATCTGTTAGCCTTTTCCCCTTAGTGTGTGTCCCCAATCTCATTTCCCTTGGGTTAGTGATCATTCACATGTTACAACAATGTATTTAAATAAATGAGATCATACATAGTGTTCTATAATGTGCTTTTTAAAATTTATTGTAGAAACTATTTTTTTCTTTCTATTTTTCATTCAGCAAATACTTATTAAGCTCCTGTTATATACTAGATACAATAGATGAAGCAGAGGAAACGATTAAAAAGATTGTCCCTGAGGTTATTGTGCTTTCATTCTAGTGTGGGAAACAGATAATTAAAAAGTAAACAAATATAAATATATTTTCAAACATCAGAGTACAAAGAATCAAGTAGACCTAACTGAATACTTACTAGTGACTGATGAAATTTGTTGCAAGATTGCTTTAGATTGTGGGGGCCAATGGTTTGAGAAACAATACTCCTTAAAAAAAAAAGTCAACGATACAGGAATGTTTGAAGTAAGAATTAATGTTTCCTGGTAATTTTCCTTTCTCTTCTTCCCCCAGGACAATCCCATTAAGGTCACACACACAGTAAAAGCTTGGTGTTTATCCTTTTAACCTTATTGTATCCATATACAAACATATTTATTTCAGTTTTACATAAATTGGTTTGTAAGCTACATATTGTTTTGTGACTTGTAAATGTATGTTAAATAATTAATAGCTAATGTTTATTCTCACAGCTTAGTTAATAGTAAGTCCTATTTACAGATGAGGAAATGAGACTTAGTTAAATGAGACTTAGTTAAACAGATCTCTTTCTTTGCCACTTCACTTAATTCTACCTAAAATATTGTTGGTTTTATTTCTGGTACCCATTCTTGGCATTAATGAGAATATACTTTTTAAAAAAATGGTCCATTTTAGACTGGTAGCAGAGCTTACCTGCTGCTGCTTTTCTAAATTGAAAACTTCTGCTGGAAAATTAGTCTCTTCTTCAAGGACATTGAGTAAATATTCCTCAGAGAAGCATATAGTACTTTTTCACTAATAATTAAGTTATTAAGTAAATTATGCCCATTATTACAAAGTACTAAGACCTAAGACAGGATTCATATTTGGGCTAGAATTTCAGAGATGCTAAAATGTGAGGAAAATGTATATCTCAGACTTAATAAAATACATTGTACATATCGATCTGTAAGATTTGGAGAAAGTGAAAAAAGCAAGGTATGGAACAGTGCCATCCTGTACATGTAAAAAATAACAGTATCCTGGGAGACCTTTTGAAATTCCTGCTCCAGAAGCCAGGGGTTGGCTGAGGGTGAGCTGAGTCTTGGCCGTTTTCTAGCGGTAATCCTTCCTTCATCTGAAAAATGAAGGGCTCAGCAGGCAGCTAAATTTGTCTTCCCAGAGCAGGGCATCACGAGGCATGGGCTTTTTTATTCCCTTGTGATTCTTCTGCTACTCAGGAAACACATATGGGAAAATGCTTGTACTTCCATGAGCCTTAGATTTCACATTCACAATATGGATGTCATCAGAAGTGAGACTCTCCAATGGCTGTAGGGCATGAGCATCATTGGAATGGATGCCCCCACTATGCCAGGGTTAACCTTTTAGTTGCTAGATCATGGGGAGGTCTGGGGAGAAGGAAAGAGATGGTTGGGGTGGGGAGTAGAGCATTGTGTTGTTAGGGGAGTAGCTGTTTTCCAGCTAATACGGAAGTATTGCTATGTTTTAGACAATTACGTGCCAGTTGAATATCAGCTCTGAATATAACAGCACCTACCACATGTGGGTGTCCTGCATATTAAGTGATATAACATATAAGGCCTGTATATTGTCAAGTTGTGTAACTCATTACTAATATGATCACAAGAACTTAAAACAGGATGTTTTACATTAGTCATGCTGTTACACACTTTGTACTCCTGTTTATTTCTTAAATTCAGTGTTCATAAACCATCAGCAAATACACAGTGAGTCTATTACAAATGGGGAACTGTCCTGGCCAGGGGTTGACCTCTCTGTTGAGGGTGGGTTGTCTTGGAACCCTTCTTTTCATTCTCTTTCCTATTGCCCTGGCTGATGTGGGGAATGAGGTTGACATTCCCATGGTGAACTTGTATTCCATTTGGTGAGATATTTTCCCAGGGCCCCTTACCAGGAATTCCAAATTAGTTTCTTCGTCGAAATTGTATTATAATTTGGTGATTTTCTGTGTTAACTTTTTTCTCTTGAATTATTAGGTTTATATTCTGCAGTTAAAACTTTACTGCAAGAAAATGACTTGCAAAATGCAAAAACATCACAATTTATTGCATTTAGAAGGTAAAGCATTTAAAATATTTTAATATTTTTAATCTAGCTTTTAAATCTCATAACTTATTAATATAGATCCTATTTGGATGGGAGATTCCAATATTTCATCACTGTTAATTCTCTTTCTTATTTTGGGGTATATCTTTGTTAGACATGGCAGAGGGCACTTTCTAAACAGAGCTCTTTCCACAAAGTATTATATTTAGAAGTTCATGGGGACTCTGAATGGAACAGAAGCTTATATTAAGATAAAAACTACAGGCTGGACTCAGTGGCTCACACCTGTAATCCCAGCACTTTGAGAGGCCAAGGTGGGCAGATCACTTGAGGTCAGGAGTTTGAGACCAGCCTGGCCAACATGGTGAGCACCCTCTGCCTACTAAACATACAAAAATTAGCTAGGCATCATGGCGCATACCTGTAATCCCAGCTACTTGAGAGGCTGAGGCAGGAGAATCACTTGAACCTGTGAGTTGGAGGTTGCAGTGAGCTGAGATGGTGCCACTGCACTGCAGCCTGGGCGACAATGCAAGACCATGTCTCAAAACAAAAACCAAAACCAAAACAGAAACAAAAAACTACAAAAATACTATTTCCTAGAGAAAGTCTTGGAAACTTTTTGTAGAATCTAGTATGTCATAATTGTTGATAACAAAAGTAAACCTGTAGCAGGTACCATTAAGGTGACCCCTGCATTTTCGTGTGTTTCAGGCAAGACTGTGATCTAATTAATGACTGCTGCTGCAAACACTACACAGGCCACCTCAACAAGTGAGTGTCTTCGAGAACTGAAACTTTTAAGGAGAGTCCTTTGATTTGCTGTTTTTTTCTTTGCTTTGATGTTTGTCACCTATTTTCATATATTTAAAAATAGCTTTTTTTCCATTTGTGAAATATAATGATCTCTTCAATTAAATACAATATATGAATACATCCTTGGGAATTGATATTTTAGTAATGAGTGGAATAAAAAGAAAAATTAGGAGTGACATTTTTTTGGTTTCAACCTTAGCAGCCTTCAGCTTCTCCAAGATAAGCATGGGGAATGCAGGGGAATTTTAAAAATTATGTGTGTAGTGTTTCTGAGAACCTTAGCAACAGGATGCCTGCAGAGAGCAACTTAGTGAATGTCTGTCTATCAGAGAAACATGAGTGTAGACAAGCCACTGTGGTCATACATAGGAAAAATTAATTCATTTCTCTTGAATTGACCAATACCTGCTTTGCACTAAGTATAGACATTCTAAATATGTATAAGATACAGGTGGAGTGCCTGTCTTCTGAGGGAAGATACACAAAAAATCTGTCAGGTAGCCCAGCAAGAGGCCAGAAAGCATGGGCTTGAGGCCATATACCCAGGGTCCCAGGAACTGCGATGATGGGCCAGGTTGTTTCCCTCTCTCACGTCTGTAAAAGTGGGTATGGATACAGAATTTCCCTTACAGAGTTGTAGTAAGAATGAAATGAAATAATGTACCTAAAGCACTTAGTGCAATAGCTGGCCTATCACCACCACTTCCTCAATTTGCTGCTGTTGTACTGATATAGTATCGTAATTATTATAATAGAAATGTGTATAAGTGGGCCGGGCGCGGTGGCTCAAGCCTGTAATCCCAGCACTTTGGGAGGCCGAGACGGGCGGATCACGAGGTCAGGAGATCGAGACCATCCTGGCTAACACGGTGAAACCCCGTCTCTACTAAAAAGACAAAAAAAAAAAAACTAGCCGGGCGAGGTGGCGGCGCCTGTAGTCCCAGCTACTCGGGAGGCTGAGGCAGGAGAATGGCGTGAACCCGGGAGGCGGAGCTTGCAGTGAGCTGAGATCTGGCCACTGCACTCCAGTCTGGGTGACAGAGCGAGACTCTGTCTCAAAAAAAAAAAAAAAAAAAAAAGAAATGTGTATAAGTGCTGTAAGACCTCAAAAAGACCTCAAATAGAGTAATGATAAAAGAAATTGGAGAGCAGAGGATTAATTTTAAAGGAAAAAAAATCAAGATTTGTGGTAACCTTTAGAATATAAGGGAGAGGAGAGGCATCAGCATTTAAGCCAAAATTTCTAACTTGAAAAAATTTGACTGGGAGATGTCGTTGAGTTTGAGGCACTGTAGAGAGTATGTATAAATAATCAGCTATGGGAGCCTGATTTCTTGTTGCCCATTGGAGAATGAAAGTGTTGTAAAGAAAATATGGGAATTATTCTGATAATTGAATCGAGTCTGAGTAGGAGTTAATGCTTGAACAAGTGAAATGGAGACTTTCCAGACGTTGATTATATATTATCATTTTCTATCCCAGAGACCATCAGAACAGACTTGTGTTTGGAATTGGTGATAAAATTTGTTGTACTAGGAATGCATACCTCTCAGACTTACTCCCTGAAAATATTTCTGGAAGTCAGCAAAATAATGATCTAGACACCAGTGGTGAAGACTTTTCTGGTACTCTTCATGATTTTGCTAAAAATAAGCATGACTTTGAAAGTAATGTTCGACTGTGCAATGGAGAAATATTTTTCATAACGAATGTAAGTGAAAACAGAAGATAATGTCTTTTAACTAATTAGAGATATATTTGGTTATTTTATTGTCCTAGGATTGATTCAGAATCTAATGATATCAGAGTTGACATTCTTGTTTCATGATTTTTTGTTAAGGATTTTGGGCATCCATTTTTATGAAGGATATGGGTAGTTATCTAGTAATGTCCCGTCTGGCTTTAGTATCAGAATAATGCTGGCCTCATAAAGTGAGTTGGGAAGTGCTGCTTCTTATATTTTCTAGAAGAGTTTATGAAGAAACATTTTTAATAAAGTTGAAGTACTTGAGTAACAAAACACAAGGCATAAACGAGACATATATTTTAAAAAGCATCATTTCCTTTGTTGCTGCTTAAATGTACAAACTATAGAAGTGGTTGCCTTGTATTTATTCTCACAGTGTAGATACCCTCTTTGAAAGCTGTGAGGAAAAGTAAACTTTGCAAAGAATCTACTCAGACTTATGTAGTCAATATAAGAAATGAAATGTAGAGACTTCAAAATAAGAAATAACAGACTGTTCTTCAGAGTCAAATTGAATATAAGTTTCAAAGACTGAAAACTTATATTTGTGTTTATTAAAATATTTGGGTATAGATATATTCAGTTTGTGCTGAAATGCAAATTTTAAGCCTTTTGAAATTCTTAATTGTAATTCTTACATAGTATGTTTGACCCAAAGATAGAATATCTTTTAACATATTTGAATGTAGAACATATTTGAAGGTATGAAAAAGAGTTCTTTGTTTTGGTGACAGGATGTAACTGATGTAACTTTTGGAATGAGAAGATCTTTGACCATTAATAATATGGCTGGCCTGGAAGTAACTGTGGATTTTAAGAAGCTGATGAAATATTGTCGCATAAAACATGCATGGGCAAGAACTATTCACACTTTTCAGGTAAGAGGGGACTTTTATAAAACCCTTTAAATAATTTATCAACCTTACAGCACCTTGCATTGTTTTCATAATTTTTTTGTTGCACTTATTAGCAAACAAAAATTAGGAAACAAAATACGTGAAAGTACAGAACATAATATAGAGACGCCAGCCTTTTGCTCTTTTTTGCTCCAGAGCTCTATTTTTAGAAATGAAGGCATTATAGGTAAAGTCTCCTTCTTTAGGTCTTCCCCTCCCTGCCTGAGTCTCCAGTATGGCTTGGCATGGCACTGTACTCATCTTATCTTTGGTTAAGTTCTGATATTTTGTTCATCATGAATCCTTTTGTGCCTTAATTTTGATTTACAAAACTGTTACATTAAAATATCTTGATTTATCTTGATTGCCGAGTTTCTTGGCAACCCCTTAAATTTTGTACTGGAGGTGAGTTCCTCACTTGCCTTGCCCTAGTCCTGGGTCTGCCTCCCGCCTTCCTCCGAAGTGACTTCTGCCCTCAATTTGGTATATATCACTCCTATTCATGTAGAAGCAATATATATGATTGTTTTCTGTGTTACTGAGGTTTATGTAAATGATATCATCTTGTTTCTATACTTTTGCAACTAGGTTTTATTTTTTATTTTTGGCCTTATCAGCTTTGTGGGGTATAATTTACATACGGTTTCATTATAAAGTTGGATGAGTTTTGACAAATGTATCCTCTCCCTCCATCTTTGTGAGGCAATCTTTCTTCTTTTTTTCCCCCTAACTTACGTGGGAATATTGTTAGTTTTACAGAAGAGTTGAATGATACGACAGAGAATTTTCATATACCCTTCACCCAGTTTTCCCTGGTGTTTAACATTTTATGACTATGGCATATTCATCAAAACTAAGAAATTACTATTGCTGTAAGACTGATGACTAAACTATGCATATTTGAATTGCACCAGTTTTTCCATTAATGTCCTTTTGCTGTTCTAGGACAGCATATTAAGTTCAGTGCAATTTGCCTTTATGCTTTATTTTAATACCCTTGAATTCTCATCTGTTATTAGTGACTCTGTTATGTATCTCTTTGTTTTGAGCTTCCTTCTCTGCTGTTGGTATGTTGCTTTAATGTAAAGGTTGCATCAACCCTCATTTTTTCTTTTTTTTGAGACAGTCTAACTGTGTTGCCCAGGCTGGAGAACTGTGGTGCGATCTTGGCTCACTGTAAGTTCCGCTTCCCAGGTTCAAGTGATTCTCCTGCCTCAGCTTCCCAAGTAGCTGGGATTATAGGCACATGCCACTACGACTGGCTAATTTCTGTATTCTTAGTAGAGACAGGGTTTCACCATGTTGGTCAGGCTGGTCTCAAACTCCTGACCTTGTGATCCACCCGTCTCGGCCTCCCAAAGTGCTGGGATTACAGGCATGAGCCACTGCACCTGGCCCAACCCTCATTTTTGTGCAGAAAAATTTAGGTCAGCCCAAATTTTCTACTAGTAAACAAACATTAATTAGCATAGAGTTTTTTTTTTTAAGTGGGTGGGGATTTATTTATTAATTTATCCCCATCTCGGTTTCAAAAAGAATTTGAAATGGCTTATTAAAAATGCCCACAATTCACCTGATTTTTTTTTTAGAGGTAAAAAAGGGTGGGGTATGGTGGCTCATGCTTGTAATCTCAGCACTTTGGGAGGCCAAGGTGGGTGGATCATCTGTGGTCGGGAGTTCAAGACCAACTCTGGCCAACATAGCAAAACCCCATCTCTACTAAAAAATACAAAAAAAGTAACTGGGCGTCATGGTGAGCACCTCTAAACCCAGCTACTCGAGAGGCTGAAGCATGAGAATCACTTGAACCTGGGAGGCAGAGGTTGCAGCAAGCAGAGATTGTGCCACTGCACTCCAGCCTGGGCAACAGAGGGAGACTCCATCTCAAAAAAAAAAAAAAAAAAATATATATATATATATATATATATATATATACACACACACACACATATACATACATACATATATATATGTATGTATAGAAAGGATGTCAAGTAAAAAATAAAGTTAAGGATGATAAAACAGTTCTTGCCAGGGGTGGTTGGAATGCAGCCATGCCCGCTACCCTGTTTGCTAATGTCGATTGCAGATTTGGCTTTAAGTTTCCTTAAGATCAAAGTTCCCCAGGTAAAGACAGAGTAATATTCCTGGCTCGGGTCCTGAAGAAATTTCTTCCATGGATTCTATGATGCCATCCTTTACCTTTAGGAAATTTTCTTGTTCTCAGTTTCTTCCGTTCTGTCTCTCTAGAATTCCTAATATGTGCATATTAGTCTTCCAGAATTTGTTACCTAAATTTCTTATCAAATTATCCTATTTTCCTTCTCATTAACTTTGCTCTATTTTCTGAGAGATTTCTTTAAATTTGCAATCCAGTTTTTCTGTAAGAACGAATGAAGAGTAAAGGTTTCTTTATTATTACTGGGTTGAGGTTGGAGTAGATATTCTGGTTCTTATTTCATGGTAGAAGTAGCATCTCTTAGCTCTAAGAACATTCATGATTGTTATCTTTCTTTTTTTTTTTTCTTTTTGAGACAGAGTCTCGCTCTGTCACCCAGGCTGGAGTGCAGCGGCAATCTCCGCTCACTGCAAGCTCTGCCTCCCGGGTTCACGCTGTTCTCCTGCCTCAGTCTCCCGAGTACCTGGGACTACAGGTGCCCACCACCACGCCCGGCTAATTTTTTATATTTTTAGTAGAGATAGGGTTTCACTATGTAAGCCAGGATGGTCTGGATCTCCTGACCTCGTGATTCACCTGCCTCGGGCTCCCAAAGTGCTAGGATTACAGGCGTGAGCCACCGCGCCCGGCCCATGATTGTTATCTTATATCAACACAGTTTCTTCCAAGTTCAATTCAGTTCAACAAATCCTTACTGAGTCAGGCTCTGTTCTTGGTGTTTAGTATAGGCCAGTGTATAAAACAGACAAAGATTCTTGCCATTGTGAAGCTTAAATTTGATGGGGAAGGGGATAGAGACAGACACAATCATAAAAATAAAGAAAATAAAAACAAAAACAAGAACAAAAACTCTTTGTTATGTTAGAAGGTAGCAAATCCTGTGGAAAAGAGGTGGGAGTGGGTGCAATTGTGATTTTAAATAGAATGTCTCATTGAGAAGATAGCATTTTATCCAAAGACTTAAAGAAGGAAAAGAAGTTAGCCATGTGAGTATCTGGGACAGGAGCATTCTAGGTTGAGGAATAGCCAAGGGCAGGGTTCTAAGGTGAGAGTCTATCTGGTATAGTTGAGGAGCAGGAATAGCAAAGCAGCCACTGTAGGAGACTGACAGGAAATGAGACGGGAAAATTAATATGAGGTAAAGAGGGCAGGAGGATGGTGGGGCCAGGTTGCCTCCTAGAGCGTTTGAAGGCCTGCACTATCTAGTGTGTTAACCACTAGCCGCACATAGCAGTTGGGCACTGGAAATGTGGCTAGAGTGACTGAAAAACTGAATTTTAATTTAAAAACTGGATACTAGGCTGGGCACAGTGGCTCACACCTGTAATCCCAGTACTTTGGGATGCTGAGGTGGGCAGGTCATTTGAGCCCAGGAGTTCAAGACCAGCCTGGGCAACATAGTGAAACCCCATCTCTACAAAAAATACAAAACATTAGCCAGACATGGTGGCATGAACCCATAGTCCCAGCTACTCAGGGAGCTGAGGTGAGAGGATCACCAGAGCCTGGGAGCTGGAGGCTGCAATAAGCCGAGATTGTGCCACTGCACTCCAGCCCAGGTGTCAGAGTGAGACCCTGTCTCAAAAACAAATACAAATAAACAAAACAAAAGTTACTAGATACAGTCATTGGAAAACTTCTGTATGTTGGAAAAACTATGTTTGGAACAACTTGGGTATGTGAATCTCCTTTTTCAACTACAAATTTTATGAACTCTAGAAATAGATTAAGTATTTCTGATGAAAATTTGGTATCCAAATTGTACTGTTCTGGGTATATAAAATATAGAATTTCAAAGATGTAGTCCTCTATTAATAATTTAATATTGATTATATTTTAAAATGATAATATTTTGGATATGTTAGCTTAAGTAAAGTACAGGTATATTATTAACATTAATTCTATCCATTTCTTTTTTAATGAGACTACTAGAAAATTTTAAGCTACGTATATGACTTATTTTATATTTGTTTTGGACAGTGCTATTCTAGACTATTTTAAGGACTTTGGCTTTTACTCTGAGTGAAATGGGGAGCTGTTGAAGGTTTTGTGGCTCTTCATACAAGTTGTTGAGTTGTAGAACCAATTTATAGAATAGACATATACATAATTAAAAGTAAATATAGGAAACTTACCTCCTTAAGAAGTTTGACGGTTCTGATGATTCAAGGAGATTTAAAGCAATGGGGAAATTATTTATAGCAGGTTATCAAGGTGAAGTTAGGTGTCTATGTTTTTCTGAGGTAGACTTAAGTACCATCTTGGAGTACAGAATTCCAGGGACGGCAGTCCTTCGGCTGCTGTAGCATGACATTTTAATTTTTTTTTTTTTTATTATACTTTAAGTTCTAGGGTACATGTGCATAACGTGCAGGTTTGTTACATATGTATACTTATGCCATGTTGGTGTGCTGCACCCATCAACTCGTCAGCACCCATCAATTCATCATTCATATCAGGTATAACTCCCCAATGCAATCCCTCCCTCCTCCCCCCTCCCCATGATAGGCCCCAGTGTGTGATGTTCCCCTTCCCGAGTCCAAGTGATCTCATTGTTCAGTTCCCACCCTTAATTTTTTTTTTTTTTTTTTTGAGATGGAGTCTCGCTCCATCGCCGCCCAGGCTGGAGTGCAGTAACGCGATCTCGGCTCACTGCAAGCTCCGCCTCTCGGGTTCACACCATTCTCCTGCCTTAGTCTCCCGAGTGGCTGGGCCTACAGGCGCCTGCCACCACGCCCAGCTAATTTTTTGTATTTTTAGTAGAGATGGGGTTTCACCGTGTTAGCCAGGATGGTCTCGATCTCCTGATCTCGTGATCCACCCGCCTCGACCTCCCAAAGTATTGGGATTACAGGCGTGAGCCACTGCGCCAGGCCGACATTTTAATTTTTAATCATCGTTCACTCAGTGAGGTACTGGAGAAAGAACGGTGAGTGGGATAAAGGTGAAGCTCTGCCTTCACGGAGCTTAGGGTCAGTACAGCCTGTGACAGAGGAAGTACAGGTGCTGGAGAGTAATAGATGGGGCGGCTACTCCAGACACGGGCCAGATCGAGGCCATGGACTGAGGAATGCTGACAGGACCACCTGGAAGTCCCTTGTACTGGGTGGAGCATGGTTCATGGAAAAGAAAGGGAAAAAAGGAGGGAGAGGAGCAGAGCCAAGCTGGCTGTCAAAGGGCTTTACAAACACATTAAGGGGTTAGGACTTTATTTGGGAGTCCCTGCGAGCCATTAGAGGTTTTAAGCAGCGTCTAATGTGATTGGATTTGCATTTTACAAATATCACTGTGGCTGCCATGAGGATGATGGATTGGGCAAGAGAAGGTACAGGGAGACTGATAATGAGAACATTAAGTATTAATAATAGTATATCTACTATTTAACTATTTTTCTCAGTGTCACTTGATAATTAAGAACTAGGTTAGTTGAGTTTAGGTAGATATTTTCATATTTGAGAATGCACAATATAAGTCCAAGGTGAAGAGTGGTGCCATATATCTGTGGAAATGTATGTAATCAAGTACCATTTATGTCAATTTCTGAGACCCAGCAACATTGGAAAGATGTGGTTATCAAACTTACAATCTAAGAAGCTGCTTCAAACTCTCTGTCTACGGAGATAGAAGAGCTTGCTGAGCAAGAGTTTATTTGCAGTGGATGTGTATTTTTCACTTGCCCCATCTTGTCAGTTGTCTTCCCACAATTTTTCCTTTGGCAGGAGCAGTGTCGGAGCAATGGGGGAGATAATGGTACAAACCATTTCTTTGTCTCTGTTGGCACTGGATCCACTGATCTCAGAATATAGGACTAAGAGTAGCCCTCAAACTTGAAATTGTTTTCTTACAGTTCCACGATGACATTGAGTATTTTTCTTGCCTATCCAATTTTTTGTTAAAAGACAAAGGTTCATTGTTTTCTTTTTTGTTTATCTTGATAAAAGAAATAAGTTGCCCAACAGTGGAAAAATACAGACAAGTAGGAGAAAAAAAATCCTCCATAGGCCCTCCGTTTGGAGACATTAATAAAAAATTTGGTAGAATTTATCTCCTTTTTTGTGATTTGTTTTGTTTCATTGTACATAGCTATGTTCTTTTTATATACTTGTTTTGGATCAGAGTAACTATATTGCTACACAGTTGTGACCATTCCATATGTGTGTGTGTCTATATATCTGTATGTAGATACATATATATATATATGGTTTTTAAAATGTTTTAAAGTATCTTTGATGTTCACAAAATAGTATGCCAACTGTGTATATATTATATAAGTATATAATATATGTTCACCTATTACTTGCTACTTAAAGTTTCCATATTTTATCATTATATGTAACATTTTATATACATATATTTATATATAATATATCTATATTTTTACTATTACTGGCTGAAGTTTTCATATTATTCCATTATATGTAGTAATGGGTCAACACATTTACACATGAAGCCTGTACCATCATTTCAGTGTTTTATTAGGAAAGATTTAGTACTGCATGCAGTCTTTAAAGTTTGCTGCTGGGTTTCTACAAGCCAGTTGTGGACCTGTGAGACCTGAACTTAGCAGCATGTTTAGCAGTGTGTTTAGAGTTCCTGGAGGATGAATAAAAATGGAACCCGTAAGATGGACACATAATAATAGTCTGGCCAGGTAGAAGTGCTTGAGAGCACTTTGAGGAGTTGTCTCCTTTCCTTGTCTGTAAACTGTCTGAACCTGTTTTATAGCATTTAGTCTTCACACCATATTTTTCCTCCCAGGGGTCCGAGGAGCAAACAGTTGTCTATGTGGTGGGGAAGGCGGGCCGCCAGCACTGGCAGCATGTCTACACCGCCGTGACCAGGGGCCGCTGCCGAGTGTATGTGATTGCAGAGGAGTCTCAGCTCCGGAATGCCATTATGAAAAACAGTTTTCCTAGAAAAACTCGTTTGAAACATTTCTTGCAAAGTAAGCTGTCCTCTAGCGGTGCACCTCCAGCAGATTTTCAGTCCCCACGGAAGAGCTATGGAGACAGTGGACGACCCAGCACACCATCAGCATCTCCACTCCCTGTAGTCACAGACCACGCCATGACAAATGATGTCACCTGGAGTGAGGCCTCTTCGCCTGATGAGAGGACACTCACCTTTGCTGAAAGATGGCAGTTATCTTCACCTGATGAAGTGGGTACAGATGATGATTTACCAAAATCACGAGCATCCAAAAGAACCTGTGGTGTGAATGATGATGAAAGTCCAAGCAAAATTCTTATGGTAGGAGTGATATTTGCATATTCCCATGTTTTATTTAAATATTGCTGACTTCAGTGTGCTTATAAATGACTGTGTGCTTTTATTAGTGTTGCATTTGTGCTGTTGGACTTAAAAACACTTGTTTTTCTCATTTCTGTCAAATTTCCCTTACTTCACTGTCTGATCTTCACTTCGTTTCCTCACTCCTTTTCTGCTTCACAGCCTCTAACTGAAGACAACTCCCCAAAGCTCAGTTTTTTTTTTCCTTTGAGAACTGCCTCATTCTCACAGTTTCAGCCATCTCCTTAGCACCAGTGATTTGGCCGACAAAGTTTTGACTATAGTAACATTTCAGGCACCAGGAATTAGAGATAAGTGACAGTTCTCACTCTCACACTGATGTCATGGTGGAGACAGCCGGCTAAGTCAGTAATGTGGTGATTTGCTGAGTGCTCTGGCACTGAAGAGGGGTTAATGAACCAGCTGCCTAATCTGTGTCTTTGTTCCCAGAGATTGACTTTCTGGAACCACAGCCCAGAATCTTACTCTCTCTTCCAGTTTCTCCGTTTCAATCACCATCTTCCTAGTTACATGGCTTAAAAGCTTAGAATCATCGTGGACTCACCTTCCTTTCACTGTATACCATCTTCTTGGATGGTTGGTGACCTGGCTGCCCTCCCCTTTCTTGTTCCCATTCTCATAATGTAGCAGTCCCCCTTTTCCATGGTTTTGCTTTCCATGGTTTCAGTTACCTGTGGTCAACCGTGGTCCAAAAATATTAAATGGAAAATTCCAGAAATAAATAATTCATCAGTTTTAAGTTGCATGCCATTCTTGGCAGTGTGATGAGGTCTCACACCATCTCATTCCATGAATTCTCCCTTTGTCCAGTGTGTCCACACTGTGGACACTCCCCGCCCATTAGTCACTTGCCACCATCTTAGTTATCGGAGTAAGTCTCAGTATTGTAGTACCTGTGTCAAGTGATCCTTATTTTACTGAACTGCTTTATTTTTTATGTTATTGTTGCTAATCTTTTACTGTTCCTGATTTATACATTTACCTTTTTTATAGGTATGTATGTATAGGAAAAACCAGTACATTTGGGTCTGGTAGTATTCAAGGCTTCAGGTGTCCATTAAGATTCACTTCTTTGTTCAAAAGCTTCAGTGTCTCCCAGGTGCCTACAACATAAATTCTAGACTATTTAGCTTTGGAATTTGAGATGTTTCTCAGTTTGATTCCAGGTTTCTCCACATCATTTCATTTCCCACTGTGCTTTTTCTGCTTTTGTCAAGCTAGTGTCTTCAGCTCACTAAAATGAATCAAACTTTTTCATCTTCCTTTTGACTCTTGCAGTGTCCCTCATCTTGAATGCCTTTTTCTGTCTCCTCTCATTCAGCATTTCAGAAAAACATTTAGGAAAAATTTGAAAAAATAAAAATAAAGTCCTGCCAGTCACTGATCCAAACGTTAAGGGAGGAAAGCACACCAATACCGGCTTCGTGGACGTTACATTCCAGCATAGGCAATAAATACAAGAGAAGATCACATTTCAGATTAAGAGTCTATGAAAATGAAAAACAAGGCAAGGACATAGGGAATGGCAGGGGGTGTGGTGGGCAGGAGGTGCTATTTTGACCAGGTCATGCCTCCCTAGAAAGGTGACATGTGAGCTGAGCACTGAATATTACCGGGGAGCCAGCATGGGGGCCTCTGAGGATGTAGATAATGCAAAGCCTGGAAAGGGAATGATTTTATTCAAAGAGGAAGGCAGGTTGGCCTAGTGCAGTGGCTCACACCTGTAATCCCAGCACTCTGGGAGGCCGAGGAGGGTAGATCACCTGAGATCAGGAGTTCGAGACCAGCCTGGCCAATATGGTGAAACCTTTTCTGTACGAAAAATACAAAAAATTAGCCAGACATGGTAGCAGGCACCTGTAATCCCAGCCACTCGAGAGGCTGAGGGAGGAGAGTCACTTGAACCCGGGAGGCAGAGGTTGCAGTGAGCCGAGATCACACCACAGCACTCCAGCCTGGGTGACAAGAGCAGAACTCCATCTCAAAAACAAAACAAAACAAAACAAAAAACAGAGGAAGGCAGGCTAAGGTAGCTAGTGAGTGAAGAAGAGGGTGCAGGTGCTAGTGTTGGAGAGTGGGCAGGGCCATAGGAATGAGTTGGGATTTTATTCTGCTTGCAGTGGGAATTCATTGGAGGGCTGGAAGCATTGGTGTGATGTCATCTGATGCCTGCTTAAACATAGTCCCAGCATAGTGGCTCATACCTATAATCCCAGCACTTTGGCAGGCGGAGGTGAGAGAATTGCCTGAGCCCAGGAGTTTGAAACCAGCCTGGGTAATATGATGAACCGCCATCTCTACTAAAAATACAAAAATTAACTGGGCATGGTGGCATGCACCTATAGTCCAGCTACTCAGGAGGCTGAGGCAGGAGGATCACTTGAGACTGAGAGATTGAGGCTGCATTGAGCTGTGATTGCATTGCGGTACTCCAGCCTGGGTGACAGAGCAAAAGCCTGTCTCAAAAACAAAACCACAATCCCTGCTGGGTGTGGTGGCTCACACTTGTAATTCAAACACTTTCAGGAGCCAGGCGGGAGAATTGCTTGAGGCCAGGAGTTGGAGAGCACTTGGGCGACATAGTGAGACTCCATCTCTACAAAAATAGTAAAAAATTAGCTGAATGTGGTAGTGCATATCTGTAGTCCCAGCTACCCAGGAAGCTAAGGTAGGAGGATTGCTTCATCCCAGGAGTTCCAGGCTGTGGTGAACTGTGATTGTGACATCCCATTCCAGCAGCCTGGGTGACAGACAAGACCCTGTCTCAAAAAGAAAAAAAAACTGGGCATGGTGGCTGACACCTGTAATCTTAGCACTTTGGGAGGCTGAGGTGGGCGGATCACTTGAGCCCCATAAGACCACCCTGGGCAACATGGCGAAACCCCATCTCAACCAAAAATGCAAACAAAAATTAGCTAGGGGTGGTGCTGGGTGCCTGTTGTCTTAGCTGCTTAGGAGACTGAGGTGGGAGGATCACCTGACCCCAGGAGGCTGAGGCTGTGGTGAGCTGTGATGTTGCCACTGCATTGCAGCCTGGGCAACAGAATGAGACCCTGTCTCAAAAATACATATATACATACATACATAAAAAATAAACAATCCCTCTGGCTTCTGTGGAGAGGGAACTGTGGAAAGTGAAGGGGGAGTGAGGAGACCAGTAGGAGGAAATCGTGGGGAGAGCCTAATGAAAGAGCGGGGCTGGTAATCTGTGGTTGGAGTCTGGATGCATTTTGGAGATGGAGTCTGTATGACTTTCTGATTAGATGTGATGGGGTAAAAGAGAAAGTAATCCAGGATGATTCCTGGATTTTTGGCTGAAGCAATTTGGGGAATAGCAGTGCCATTTCCTGAGATGAGAAAGATGTGAGGAGAATTCATTTGGGGAAATGAAGCGTTCTCTTGTGGCGTGCTGTTGTTTAAGGTACTAATTGGAAATGTACATGGACTTGTTGAGTAAGTCAGTGGTTGGTAGAGGAGTTTAGAGCCTCAGCAGGTAGTAGGGTAGGAAAGGTCCACTTGGGAATCATTGGCATGTAGTGATATTGAAAGGACTAGGTGGGTTAATTTCAGAAGAGACTGCAGATAGAGGAGGGGGCCTGACGACAGAATTCTGGGGTATTCCCAGCTTTTAGAGATATAGCAGAGGAGGAGGAACTAAAAAGGAGTAGAAGTGAGATAGAAGGAAAACCAGGGTTGTGGGGAGGGGAAAAAAAAGCCTGGACCGAGGGGGCTGATGAGAGAATGGGAGCCGAAAGGGTGGAGGAAGCAGTGGAGACAGGTTTTGAAGAGGGCTGCTGAGAAAAGAAGCAAAGGTGGTTGTATGTGAACAGAGGACTTGTGGTCAAGGGAAACCTTATTGGTTTGTTTACTTTGGATGAGTACATTAAGGCATCTTAGTGTGCTGCGAGAATGGTCCAATGGAGAACCAGAAATTCATGATTCAGAGAGAGAGGATAATTGCAGAACTGGAGTCCTGATGTGGGTAAGATGGGAAAAATCAAGAGAATAAGTAGAGGGGTTGCCCTGAGACAGGATTAGGGACAGAGGACCCTTCTTCCATGGTAACCAGAAGGAGTGGGTGTAGTACGTTGGGTATATATAGCAGAGGGAAGACAAAGTAGTTCAAAGATGATCACCTCACACCATCCTCTCTGTCTTATTGTTATAATCCAGCTCAGTTTGTGTGTTGTTCCTGAAGGCTTCTCTTTCTCTGAACTCCTGTAGGAGGGCACACACCCCATCTGTACTGCACTTGCAATAACCTTGACTCTGTGAATGAAGCTTCTTGAGGGCAGTATATCATTTTTGATCTGCTAGAACATTTGGTACAATTGCTGATCACATGGTAATACCTCAAAAATACTTAGTGACCAAAATATGAGTCATGAATATATGGCATGAAACTTTTTTTAAAAAATCAGACCTTCAGAATATTGTTCTTTCAGGTTGTACTGAAAGTCATACTTTCATTCTTGTAGTGTCCCCCTTTACTTTGACAATTCCTTTTGGAATCGCTTTTGAGGCAGTAAAAGATCTTTTTGAATGTTTATAAGGGGAGCAAACTTCTATTGAGACCTATTCTGAGTTTAGGAAATAACCCAAAGGCATTTGTTTTCTGGTTTTATGAGTTAGAGGATCCAATTTGGGTAATGGATTCTGTGTTAAAAAAAAAAAAAAAAAAAAAAAGTTGGGATTATAAGTAATTGCCAAATGTAGTTCTAATAGAAGCATAAGAATTGCTTTAAGTGCTGGCAGTAGACTTGTTCAGTTGAGTTTTTAAGCTTCCAAGACTGTAATAAAGGTAAGAAGGGGCCACAGGGGGAACCTGGGGGAGAAAGTGCTGATGTAACCTGCCAGAACCAGGCTGAGTTGTAAATGGGGAATACTTATATCCTTTGTCCCCAAATGGATATGGCACAGGGAAAAGGTTCTCTAAGAGTCCATCTGACACAGGGCACAGCATGTGAAGTCCTGGCACATTAGGAAACTACAGGTGTAAAACAGCGTGACTGGAGCACAGGGCACAGTGAGAGGATGGGCCGCAGACACAGGAACTGGCAGGGAGGATGGACACAGGGACCTTCTGAAGAGGTCGTACATTCTTCTGATTGCAATGGAGAACAGTAGAAGCATTTTAAGTGCTCTGTGAATTGAAATTTATGCAGGTGTTTAGTGGATGATGATGGTTAGGGAGAGAGTAGGGAATGAGTTCCCAGCCAAAAGATTATTTCAGTAACCTGGGTAAAATGAGGAGGCTCTAACATTAGGGCGTAGCAATGGGGATGGAGAAGAGATGCTAAGGATATAGCTGATGGGACGTAATGATCAGTTGGATTCAGGTGGGGTTGGGCCTGAGGATAACTCCAAGGCTTCTGGCTCAGGCATACAGGTAGATCCAGCACCATTAACCAGATTGGGAAAAGAGGCTGAGGGTCAGATCTTTTGGGAAAAGTGATTCAAATGGACATAGTTGAGGGTGGAGTGGGAAATTTCTTCTTTTTCCCCTCTTGGACAGTAGAATCCCTGCTAAGTTCCATTCTGTATCCCAGAGCAACTCTTTGATGGAATTTCCATCTCAGGAAAACATCTTTTTTCTGAAATTAAACTTGTCATCTCTTACAGAGGTCCTGAAATAAGGCTTTTGACATAAGCAGAAAAGAGAGGCAATTCCAAAGAAAGACCCTTTTCCTAAAATTGAATTGTGCTTCCTCTTTTCATTTTTTTATGGTAGTGAAACTTAATGACTATACTGGCCCACTTTGGAATCATCAATAGCACAAAGAATATGACTGTAGCATTGCAATGTTTTATCTTACAATTCCAGAACTGAATTCATGGGCAGGCAACATGGGCAGTCCTCCAGGACTTAGGCCCCACACTTAAACAAAAAAAAAAAAAGTTCTGTAATCACCATCTTGAAATTCTAAATTTTGAACAAGGGGCCATCATTTTAATTTTGGACTGGGCTGCCAAATTATGTAGTGGGTCCTGTCTACACCTTTAGAAGTTAGACACATGTACTAATTCAGTACATAGTTACTCCTAAATGCCAGCCCCAGAGCTGGGTCCTGAAGATACCACAGTGAGCAAAGCAGATGTGATCCTACAAGGAGCTGATAGCCAATTGCTTTGGTTGCTCAAGGCTTTCAAGGGTTGGGGAAGGTGCATTATTTCTTTTTCTGAAGCAGAGGTAATACAAGTACATAGGGTAGACTAATTACATTTTTACAAAGTTAACTTTGTTCTTTTAATTGTTCCAACAGGTGAGAGAATCTCCACAAGTGTCTTCCAGACTTCAGAATTTGAGACTGAATAATTTAATTCCCAGGCAACTTTTCAAGCCCACAGATAATCAAGAAACTTAGTTTTATTTCAAATTGCTCAGAGTAACTATTTTTTCTTTTGGAGACAAAATGAACATCGTAGCGTCAAAGTACCAAGATAAAAAAAGTTGCCCATAACTGGAGTTTTAAGGTATTTGTGTTAGCAAATGTTTTAAATCCATTTAATCAAAGAAAATATTAATGATTTCAACATGTGTCATTGTGAGAACTGGTAGCACTGGACATAAGTGAAGAGATTAGATATTTTATATACATATATATTTTTATACAATTATGTACATCAAGCCGGGTGCGGTGGCTCACGCCTGTAATCCCAGCACTTTGGGAGGCTGAGGCAGGCAGATCACCAGTGGCCAAGAGTTTGAGACCAGCCTGACCAACATGGTGAAACCCCATCTCTACTAAAAATGCAAAAATTATCTGGGTATGGTAGCACACGCCTGTAATCCCAGCTACTCAGGAGACTAAGGCAGGAGAATCGCTTGAACCTGGGAGGCGGAGGTTGCAGTGAGCTGAGATTGCACCACTGCACTCCAGCCTGGGTGACAGAGCGAGACTCCATCTCAAAAAAAAAAAATTATGTACATTAAAACATGTCGTATTTTTAGGATAATGCCTTCATAACTTTGATGATCGTCGTGTGTTATCTTTGCCAATGGGTTGAAGCAGTGGCAAAGAAAAGCTGTAATTGCATCTGTAGATATTATTGACATGCGTCTTAGGATGTTGGATTGTGGTCATTTTACAAGACTGCTGCTCACTCTATCACTGCTGCCTGGGGCCCAGCCTACCTGGGACTTTTCCTTGGAAATGCTTTCTGAGTTGGGAGCACATTGTTTTGAATATGTTCCACTTAGGAATTTTTTTCTCTCTCAGAATGATTTGATTTTTAAATTTTTACCTATGTTAAATGGTAAAAGAAAAAGTCAAGAGGAAAAATGTATCTGTTAACCCATTTATGCATAGTGTCCATTATTGGGACACTAAACATGTGAGAGCTATTTATATCCCACTGCTCAAGGTCATTGCCAACGTCGGATCGCAAAAGTTCAGAAAGTTGCAACCTCAGGCATAAATGGTTAATAACTTTATTGAGATATAATTCACATATATTTCCACAGTTTAAGTATACAATTCAGTGACTTTTAGTATATTCATCAAATTGGACAATTACCATTGTAATCAAATTTAGAATTTTTTTTAAAAATTTTTATTTTTTAATAATAGAGACGAGGTCTCACTATGTTTCCCAGGTTGGTCTCTAACTCCTGAGCTCAAATGATCCTCCCACCTTGGCCTCCCAAAGTGTTAGGATTACAAGTGTGAGCCAGCGTGCCCAACCTGGAACATTTTCATACCCCACAAAGAACCTCACACTCCGGCTGGGCGTGGTGGTTCATGCCTGTAATCCCAGCACTTTGGGAGGCCGAGGCAAGCAGATCACCTGAGGTCAGGAGTTTGAGACCAACCTGACCAACATGGAGAAACTCCGTCTCTACTAAAAATACAAAATTAGCCAGGCATGGTGGCACATGCCTGTAATCCCAGCTACTTGGGAGGCTGAGGCAGGAGAATCGCTTGAACCCAGGAGGCGGAGGTTGCAGTGAGCTGAGATCACGCCATTGCACTCCAGCCTGGACAATAAGAGCAAAACTTCATCTCAAAAAAAAAGAGAAACCTCACACTCCTTAGCAATAATCCCCTGACTTCCCCCATCCCTAGGTAACCTGGTTTTCCTAGTCCCAGTAGACTTGCCTATTGCGGACATGTGGTTCTTTGTTCCTGACTTATTTACCTAGCATGATGTTTTCAGACTCCATCTGTGTTGTACCAGTGATGTGTCAGTGCTTTGTCTCTTTTATTGCCAAATAATATCCCAGTATATGGATAAAGGACATTGAATTTGTACATTCATCGGTTGATGGACATTTATTTGGGTTATTTCCTACTTTTTGGCTATTATGAAATGCTGCTATGAACATCTGTGTGTAAACTTTTATGTGGACATATGGTTTCACTTCTTTTGGGTATATAACTAGGAGTAGAATTGATGGGTCATATGGTAATTCTATGTTTAACATTTTGAGGTGCTGCCATTCTTTTTCCAAACCAGCTGCACCAAATTATATTCTCACCAGCAGTGTATGAGAGTTCCAGTTTCTCCCTATTCTCTCCAATGTTTATTATCATCTGACTTCTTGATTATAGCCATCCTAGTGGGTATGAAGTAGTATTTCATTGTGGTTAATCTCCTTTGGCAACACCCTCACAGACACACCCAGGATCAACACTTTGCATCCTTCAATCCAATCAAGTTGACACTCAGTATTAACCATCACAATTAGAGAGAATTGGCTCACACCATTATAAAGCAAAGTCCCATGATAGGCCATCTGCAAGCTGGGGAAGGAGAGAAGCTAATAGCATGGCTCAGTCCAAGTCTGAAAGCCTCAAAACCAGGGACACTGACAATGCAGCCCACAGTTGAGGCCAAAGGCCCAGGAGACTCTGGGAAGCAATTGGTGCAAGTCCCAAAGTCCAAAGGTGGAAAAACCTGGAGTCTGGTGTCCAAGGGCAGGAGGAGAGGAAGTCAAGCATTCTGCACAGCACAGGAAGAGAGGGAGCAGACTCAGCAAGCACGCTACTTATCTCCCTTCATCCACCTACTGTGTTCTAGCATCACTGGCAGCCAACTGAATGGTGTCCACCCACACTGAGGGTGGGTCTTCCTTTCCCAGTCCACTGACTCCAGTGTCAGTCTCCATCAGCAACACCGTCATAGACACACCTGGGAACAATGCTTCATCAGCCATCCAGGTGTCTCTCAATCTAGTTGACACCTAATATTAACCATCACAAAATGTAAGAATTCTTTATATTTTCAACATTTAAGTCCATTATCAGAAACATAATTAGCAAAATTTTCCTCCCATTCTGTGAATTTTATTTTAATTATCTGGATGGTATCTGATATGGTTTGGCTCTCTGTCGCCACCCAAATCTCATCTCAAATTGTAATCCCTGTGTGTCAAGAAAGGGTCCTAGTGGGAGGTAATTGGATCATGGGGTGGTTTCCCCCATGCTGTTCTGGTGATGGTGAGTGAGTTCTCATGATAGCTGATGGTTTTAAAGTATGGCACTCCCCGCCCCCCACCCCTCTTCTGCTGCCTCCTTGTAAAGAAGGTGCTTGCTTCTCCTTTACCTTTTGCCATGATTGTGGTTTCTGAGGCCTCCCCAGCCATGTGGAACTGTGAGTCAATTAAACCTCTTTTCTTTATAAATTACTCAGTCTCAGGTAGTTCTTTATAGCAGTGTAAAAACAGACTAATAAGTGTCCTTTGAGATGCCAGTTTTAAATTCTGATGATGACCAGTGTATCTATTTTTGTTGTTGCTGCTGCTTGTGCTTTTGGTGTTATATCCAAGAAACTATTGCCTATCCAAAGTCATGATGATTTACTACAATTTTTTCCTCTAATAATTTACAAGTTTTGGCTCTTACATTTAGATCTTTGATTCACTTTTAGTTAATTTTGTATATGGTGTGAGGTAGGGATCCCACTTTATTCTTTTGCATGTGACAATTCAATTGTTCAGCTCCATTTATTGAAGAGATTATTGTTATTATTATTATTTTTTTGAGATGGAGTCTCACTTTGTCGCCCAGGCTGGAGTGCAGTGGCACGATCTCGGCTCACTGCAAACTCTGCCTCCCGGGTTCACGCCATTCTCCTGCCTCAGCCTCCCGAGTAGCTGGGACTACAGGCACACACCACCATGCCCGGCTAATTTTTTGTATTTTTAGTGGAGACGGGGTTTCACCATGTTGGCCAGGATGGTCTCGATCTCCTGACCTTGTGATCTGCCCGCCTCAGCCTCCCAAAGTGCTGGGATTACAGGTGTGACCCACCGCACCCAGCCGAGATTATTCTTTTCCCATTGAATTGTCTTGGTACCCTTGCCAAAAATTAGTTGACTGTAAATGTGAGGGTTTATTTGTGGATTTTAAATTCTATTCAATTGATTCATGCATTTTTTTTTTTTTTTTTTTTTTTTTTTAGACAGAGTCTCACTCTGGAGTGTGGTGGCTCGATCTCGGCTCACTGCAAGCTCCGCCTCCTGGGTTCACACCATTCTCCTGCCTCAACCTCCCAAGTAGCTGGGACTACAGGCACCTGCCACTGTGCCCAGCTAATTTTTTTTTGTATTTTTAGTAGAGATGGGGTTTCACCATGTTAGCCAGGATGGTCTTGATCTCCTGACCTCGTGATCCACCTGCCTCAGCCTCCCAAAGTGCTGGGATTACAGGCGTGAGCCACCATGCCAGACCCGATTCATGCATCTTTTTTCTTTTTCTTTCTTTCTTTTTTTATTTTTTTTGAGATGGCGTCTCACTGTGTCACCCAGGCTGGAGTGCAATGGTGCCCTCTCAGCTCACTGCAACTTCCACCTCCTGGTTTCAAGCAATTCTCATGCCTCAGCCTCCTGAGTAACAGGGATTACAGGCACCTTCCACTGCACCGGGCTCATTTTTTGTATTTTTAGTAGAGATGGGGTTTCACCATGTTGGCCAGGCTGGTCTCAAACTCCTGACCTCAGATGATCCACCTACCTTGGCCTGCCAAAGTGCTGGGATTACAGGCGGGAGCCACTGCACCTGGCCCATGTGTCTATTCTAACGCCAGCACCATATTGTCTTTATTACCGTAGCTTTGTAGACAGTTTTGAAATTAAGAAGTGTGAGTCTTTCAACTTTGTTTTCTTTTTCAAGTTTGTTTTGGCTGTTATGGGTCCCTACATTTCCATAGGAATTTTAGGATCTGCTTGTCAGTTTCTGCAAAGAAGCAAACTGGAGTTTTGTTGAGGAGTGTGTTAAACCTACAGATTCGGGAACTATTGCCATTTTAACAGTATTAAATCTTGTGATTCATGAACACAGATGTCTTTCCATTTGCTTGGGAAAGACAGGCTGGAGTGGAGTGCAGTGGTGCAATCACTGCTCACTGCAGCCTTTACCTCTTAGGCTCAAGCAGTCCAACCTCCTCAACCACCCCACCTCAATCACTCTTGTAGCTGGGACTGCAGGCTTGCGCCACTGCACTTGGCTAATTTTTGTATTTTTTGTAGAGATGGGGGTTCACCATGGTGCCCAGGCTGGTCTTGAACTGGACTCAGGCAATCTGCCCACCTCGACCTCCCAAAGTGCTGGGATTACAGGTGTGGGCCACCATGCTTGATTCTTCTTTAATTCTTTGTAGTTTTCAGAGTATAAGTTTTGTATTTTTTAATTAAATTCACAATGCTTTTTGTTAAATTTGTTTCAAAATATTTAATTTTTTTTTTCCTGTTGTAAATGGAACTATTTTATTAATTTATTTTGGTTCATTACGGCTACTACATGGAAATGCAATTGTTTTTTATTTATTGATCTTGTATCTTCCAACCTTGCTGAACTTGTTTATTAGTTACAGTAGGTTTTTAGTGGATTCCTTAGGATTTTCTGTATAAGATCATATCATCTGCAAATAGAGATGCTTTTAGTTCTTCCTTTTTAATCTGTAGGCCTTTAATTTCATTTTCTTGCTAAATAATCTGGTTAGAGCCCCTAGTATATTGTTGAATAGAAGTGGCAAGAGTGAATATCCTTGTCTTGTTCATCATATTAGGGAGAAAGCATTAAATCTTCCACCATTAACTATGTTTGCTGTGGATCTTTCTTTTAAGTCCTTTATTGAGATGAAGAAATTCTCCTTTATTCCTAGGTTGTTGTTGTGAAGGGACATTGAATTTCCTCAAATCCTTTCTCTGTGTATTGAGATGATCATGTAGTTTTGTCCTTTATTGATGCAGTGTAGTAATTTTTGGATGTTAAATCAACAGCACATCCCTGGATTAAATCTCACTTGGTCATAGTGTACAATCCTTTTACGTGCTGCTGGATTTGGCTTGCTGGTTTTTTGTTGGGGACTTTTGCATCGAAATTCATGACAGATATTAGTCTGCAGTTTATTTTTCTTGTGATGACTTTGTTTGGTTTTGGTATCAGAGTAATAGTGACCATATAGAATGAGTTGTGAAGTGCCCCCTTGTCTTCTATTTTGGAAGAGTTTGTGAAGAATTGGTATTAACTCCTCTTTAAATTAATCAGGCCCTGGACTTTTCTTTGTGGGAAGTTTTTGTTTTGTTTTGTTTTGTTTTGTTTTTGTTTTTTGAGACAGAGTTTCGCTCTTGTTGTCCAGGCTGGAGTGCAATGGCACGATCTCGGCTCACTGCAACCTCTACCTCCCAAGTTCGAGCGATTCTTCTGCCTCAGCCTCCCAAGTAGCTGGGATTACATGCATGCACTACCACGCCCAGCTAATTTTGTATTTTTAATAGAGACAGGATTTCTTCGTGTTGGTCAGGCTGGTCTCGGATCCCAACCTCAGGTGATCCACCCGCTTCGGCCTCCCAAAATGCTGGGATTACAGGTGTGAGCCACTGTACCTGGCATGTGAAGTTTTAAAGCTACCGATTGAATCTCTTTACTTGTTATAGGTGTATTTAGCTTTTCTGTTTCTTCTTGAGTCAGTTTTGACAATTTTTCTCTAGAAATTAGCTCATTTAATCTATGTTTTTAAATTTTCTTTTTTTTTTTTTTTTTTTTTTTTGAGACGGAGTCTCGCTGTCACCCAGGCTGGAGTACAGTGGCCGGGTCTCAGCTCACTGCAAGCTCCGCCTCCCGGGTTCACGCCATTCTCCTGCCTCAGCCTCCCGAGTAGCTGGGACTACAGACGCCGGCCACCACGCCCGGCTAGTTTTTGTATTTTTTAGTAGAGACGGGGTTTCACCGTGTTAGCCAGGATGGTCTCGATCTCCTGACCTCGTGATCCGCCCGTCTCGGCCTCCCAAAGTGCTGGGATTACAGGCTTGAGCCACCGCGCCCGGCTGTTTTTAAATTTTCTGACATACAGTTGATCATAGTATTCCTTTATGGTTTTTTAAATTTCTGTAAGGCTGGTAGTAAAGCCTCTGTTTCATTCCTGATTTTAGTCATTTGAGTTTCTTTTTTTCTTGGTTAACTAAAAGTTTATGAATTTTAATCTTGTTAAAGGACCAACTTTTGGTTTCATTGATTTTCTTTACTGTCTTTGTATTCTCTATTTCATTAATTTTTTTTTTTTTTTTGAGACAGTCTTGCTCTATCGCCCAGGCTGGAGTGCAGTGGCTGGATCTCAGCTCACTGCAAGCTCCGCCTCCCGGGTTTACGCCATTCTCCTGCCTCAGGCTCCTGAGTAGCTGGGACTATAGGCGCTCGCCACCTCGCCCAGCTAGTTTTTTGTATTTTTCTTAGTAGAGACGGGGTTTCACCGTTTTAGCCAGGATGGTCTCGATCTCCTGACCTCGTGATCCGCCCATCTCAGCCTCCCAAAGGGCTGGGATTACAGGCTTGAGCCACTGCGCCCTGCTTATTTCATTAATTTTAACTCTTGTCCTATTACTTTTAGGAGGGCCTGTTAAGGAGGTGTTGTATGCTAGCCTAAATTGAGGGTTGGTCAAAGTTCAAAAGCCTGGGGAAGGAAGCTTAGTATTTTCCCTAGATCAGTGAGTACAAGCAATTCAGCTAATCATTTATGAAGCAAAGAATGGTAATTTTCAGGGCAGTCTGTGTCTGATTTTGTTATAAGTAAACGGGGGAAGGGAGATGAACACCTGTGAGTCTTATCTAAGTCACCTGGGGAAGGATGGTTCTTTATAATAAGCCACTTCCTGGAACATGCAGGCGATGGGCAGGGGTGTTACTACAACCTTATAGAAATAAAATTTCTTTAACTCTGGCTGTATTTCAGGGTATAGGACTCAGGTAAAGCTTCACATTGTCAAGAAGAACTTGAAAATACCTTTTTTCCATAAAAACACAATGAAACTAATACTGTGTAACTGAATATTCCAAAGCACTAGTTCTTATATTATAAATGTACTATTGGCCAAAATACAAATAACTGGCCTGATTCAAAATTCTCTCAGATTTCATTAGGATCCTTTTGTAGTTCCTAAGCCTGATGCATTGGTGTTCACACACACGTGTGAGATGTGCCTCCCTCAAACCTTGTTATGGTACTGGCACATTACCGGTCTGTCATGTAAAAAAAATATTTCAGTGAAAGAGGATACTTCTAGTATCCTTTTTAAAATGTAAATTGGAAGCAAATAATGTTTCATCCCAGCATCTTAAAATTGCAAGGGTCATCTACCCCAGCTTACTATTTGCTGAACACCCATCAGTCACTGGTGGAACACACATTTCCAATGCTAAAGGTCTTGACTGCTTGGTGAAAACCACTTTGCAACACTAGTGTTGGAAATTACTTCCTTATATTAAGCTGAAATCTACCTCATTGGAACCTCTGCTCATAAGTCCTGAGTCTCATATATTTCAGACCTTGTCTCTTCTGCCCCATCTGGCTACTTAGCTCCAGTTTCTTCTGCCAGTCTTCCGGTGGCATAGCCCCAAACCCTTTCATTTCATAGTTTGTCACTGCCCTTTTTAAGAGGACTGGGGGTACTCGGAACTTACTGGCTAACCCTAGCTCCTCCTTTGGCCTGGTCACTATATTTGAAAAGTGCTACCTGAAATCATGAGAGCTTTTTTGTTTTTAACAGCTATTTTCTATTGTTGATTCATTTTAGTTTTGGTTACAACTGAAATATCTTTCACATGAAATATAGCTTCTCATTTGCATTTATTCACAAAATCTCTTCTAACTACACATTTCATTGGTTTCAGCATCACGCTTGATGCAGAAGTGAGGTGAGTGCAATAAAAATTTGAACAGTTGCTTAGATTTTTGCAATAATAGATTGTCAGTTGGGTCATACAACTCTCGTGCTAGAAAATACTCTGCCTTTCAGAATGTAACCTGGGCACACTGAATGCAACTGTATAAAAATGAATGTGAATTTTTAAAGGTAGCATAATTAAAGTTTGTACATTTTAACAGTGTATGTAAATATATCTCATAGAATACATGTAATTTTCTCTGAGGTGGATGTTGTGATACTTGATCAATATTTGTCACCTACAGTAAATGTACCATTGGTCTTGGAGGTATTTCTGTGTGTGTTTTTAGCCCATTCTCATATATTTCACTCCTCATCTTCTGAATGATCCTGTGGTACAGACATGACCTTCAGTTTCAGGTAGAGACGCTGACTCGTGGTGAGTAAATGTCATACTAGAGCCTGGAGCCTGAAATGAAACCTGGACTCAATTTCAATGCCCAGGTTCCTACTCTTCAGTGGTGCTTCTCAGGTTGATAGGAAAACCTTTCACCTTTAGAAAATTATACAAAACTAAACGTTGTAGCCAGATGCGGTGGCTCATGCCTGTAATCCCAACACTTTGGGAGGCCAAGGCGGGTGAATCACTTGAGGTCAGGAGTTTGAGACCAGCCTGGCCAACGTGGTGAAACCCCCATGTCTACTAAAAATACAAAAACCAGCCAGGTGTGGTGGCGGACGCCTGTAATCCCAGCTACTTGGGAAGCTGAGGTAGGAGAATCACTTGAGCCCAGGAGGCAGGGGTTGCAGTGAGCTGAGATTGTGCCACTGCACTCCAGCCTGGGCAACAGAGTGAAACTCCATCTCAAAACAAAACAAATTGTGTAGGACTCAGGCTAGAACACTGAAATATATTCAAAATACCAATAATGCATGTCCTCTTTATTTGGCTTTTTAAAATCACTGTTTATTCCATTTGGTAGAGGGTTTTATTTTTTCCATACAAATATTTGAACAATTTTGAATTCCCCAAAACCATACATAGACGATAAATACCATGCTATTAAAGTATTAAATTTGTACAAAAATACTTTACAGTTTAATACTTGTTTGTTACAAATAAAAATACATATTTAAGTGACTCATGATCTTTTTTTCTTTTTTCTTAACATGATTCTGCTTTATACTTTCTTGCCCTGGCGGTTCTGAAATGTGATTGAAATAATATTTTTTTTGCACAAAAAGAAAGGTGATTTTTATTTCCTTAAACAAAGGACACAGTGTTCGAATGCTTTGCCTAAGTGGTAGTTTGAATTATTGACCAAAATGAAAACGTTTGGAAAATAATTATTTCAATATGGAGAGTCTACCATCAATATACAGATCTAGTTTTTTATATTCACCAAATAACAATTATTAGCGTAGCTATTCAAAATATCTGAACAAATGAAAACAGTTGCTGACAAACATTTAAAGCAACTGTCACAATTTATTGCTTTGAGGGATGGTAATAATTGGCAATGCATTTGTGAAAAATGTATTTACAATTTCGGTAAGTGGCATGGCTCAGAACAAAAGATAGCCCAGTGTCATTTTTAAGTACATGTGCTGTACACCCTCAATATTACCAGTTTTCAAAACATGTCAAGCAGTATGAGTTTGGTTTGCCTATCATTAAGATGAACCTCATTTTAATAGACTCTTCATTCTTAAGTTCTTAGTCTTGAATTTTAAAAATAAGATAATATAACTAATTCTCGTGTTTACTACACCCTCTAATTCATTATCAGAGATTTTCAGCTATTAAAAATGTGTCCTTAAAAAAAAAACAGGTCACAAGACATATCCTGTTTGATAATTTGTTGCATAGGGAATAGCATACATCTTAGTTAAAATCATTCCTATACTTGGGCAAAACATTTACCACCACCTATTATGGTCTCCTACGTGCATCATTGCTGAAACATTTTAAGATAACTTAATTTTATACCTGTACCCCTCCCATTGTGGCAGTCCCAGCAGTTTACCAAACACTAGTTCCCCTAGTAGAGCCAGCCTATGAGAAGAAAAGCCTTGTTGGTCAAGTTCTTACATTAATGACTTCACAGTAAGAAACTGATTTCAAAGTGAATTAAGGAAATCATCATAGAGAATATTTTCAAACAGATGTTTCTCTTTTTAAAAAGCGATAGTAAGATGAACTTGTAAAAAATTTCCTCTGATGTTAATTGTAGCGTTGGGGGGACGGCCTATTTTTCTCTACCATTGGGCCTGGCAGGGCATTGCCCACCATGTACTATAGTGGTCACCAAAAAAGAAACCTCTTCAACTTGAAAAGGGAAGTGAACATGAGCCATGAGAGAGATTTAAAAGACCCCTGTGCTTGCAGTTAATGCCACGTGATTATCTGTGCTTCAAATGTCACAGAAATCTTAAAGGGATTTTTAGCACCATGTAGATATTGTCTTTTGTCCTGCTTTATAAAAAGCGTTGCTATAATGTATTAGTGGGTTCTCGTGTCTCCAAATTACCACCGTGGCTAGGCTGCTGGAAAAAAGCACTGTTCTGTTCACTCCAATCTCCTGGTAGACTCTGTTGTTCTACAGACTTCTGTGAAGCCAGTGGGTTTCTACTAATAACCAGGTCCAGCTTATTCCCGGATTCTGCTATGAGGGGCACAACAAGGCAGCAGTCAAAGTCTCTGGTTCGGACATGGTTCACCTGAAAGGTCAAGAAGAGCCATTTTGAATTATCATTGTAACCATACTTCCCAAAACCCAGAGGAACATTTCAGGTGCAACAAGTTGTTTGAAGTCATGAAGGTGCTAAAATGAGCACCATGAGGTCTATCCTTGCTCCGACTATGCTGTGACATGGCCACTGGCTCACTTGCCATTGTCTACCAGTAAATTGTAAGACTCTCAAGGGCAAGGAAGACATACACATCTACCTATCCTCATGCCAAGCAGGTGGCCCCACCCACAGTGGGGGTGCTCCAAGTGCTGAATATTATCCCTAATTTACAGATGAGAAAAGAGAGGTTAAGAGCTTTGCCTTAGATCAGTAGTTGGTAAGGGTCATAGGATGCAATCCCAGGCCAACTGGCTGATCTCAAAGCCTGTGCTCTGAATCACGATGCTGAACCACCTCTCTTACAAGTGAGCTCCACCAGGTGCAGTGGCTCACACCTGTCATCGCAGCACTTGAGGAGACCAAGATAGGAGGATCGCTTGATGCCAGGAGTTTGAGACCAGCCTGGGCAACATGAGACCCTGTCTCCACAAAGAATAAAATTTTTTTTTTTTAAAAATGAGCTTATCCTCTCTTCAGCTTATACATGCACCCATCTTCTTCCATTTCTCCTTCTTCACCAACAAAAGTTTTTACAATCACCCACATACTGGTTCTACTCCTTGACCTCCCATTCTCTCCTCAGTTTTTTCAGGTCCCCCCGACACATTGCACTTCTGGCAAATGACCCCACTTGTCAAATCCAGGAGTGTTCTGGAGTTCGCATCCTCCTTGGTGTTTAGCATTTGCCATTCCTGACAGCTCCTCACCCTTAACACTCTCCTTCCTTGGTTCTACAACCCCACTTTGTTTTGATCCTTTTACCATTTTAACTGCTTGCTTTCAGTCCTTTCCTGCCTTTATTTCTTCCTGTCCTTTACATTTGATTATTGTGGCCAGGCACGGTGGCTCACGCCTGTAATCCCAGTACTTTGGGAGGCTAAGGTGGGCAGATCCTCTGAGGTCAGGAGTTCGAGACCAGCCTGCCCAACATGGTGAAACTCCATCTCTACTAAAAATACAAAATTAGCCAGGCATCGTGGTGGGTGCCTGTAATTCCAGCTACTCGGGAGCTGGCTGAGGAAGGAGAATTGCTTGAACCTGGAAGGCATAGGTTGCAGTGAGCCAAGATCGCGCCATTGCACTCCGGCCTAGGTGACGAGAGAGAATCTCTGTCTCAAATACATACATACATACATACATACATACATACATACATACATACATACATACATTTTGTTATTGTTAGAATACATCCTTGCTTCTCTTCTCTTCTTTGTTATAAAGCCACCAAGGGCAACTTGTCCTAAACCCCACACTTCAGTATCCTAAATCTTTAACTCTGGCTTCTATCATCTCTCCTCACCAACAGATCCAAACCACCAAATGCTTCCCAGACTGCGCTATCACGATGTGCTGAAAATATCAAAGACTCATTAGTTCTGAAACAGGTGTCTTATCTTACCTACCCCTACCTGGTCTCCTTGCCCGTGATCTTCCCTTCCCTAACCCATCCCCGATACACCCACAATAATATTGCCTTTCTATGTTACCAATTATATCATTATCCTGCCTAAGAAATTAAGATGCCTTCAGCATAAAGTTCAAGAGCTTTAGCATCAGATTCAAGGCCCTTTATAATCTGAATGTAGTCTACTTTTACAGCCTCGGCTTCCATGAGAGTAGGCCTAGCTCTAATTTATGGATTAGGAAGACACTCATATAGAGGGTGAGTAACTTGTCCATAGTTATTCATTCAGCAAATATTAGCGTGTCTATGGAAAACAAAGTGTCCCCAAACTCCTAGGATAAGACTAATTGCTCTATTGCCATAGTAAAAATCATCACCAGACTTGTTCCAAAACTATCAGATTGATCAGTGACAACATGCTTCAGTGAACACATCTCTGAAAGCTAACCAATCAGTGGCGGCCTTCGGCTTTGAAAGTTAGCTGTTTGGTGACAGCCTGTTTCCAGGTGAGTACACTGCTAAGACTGACTTCAAGCTGCTCCATTTTCCTGCAAAATGCCCTTCCCAAAAACTGCACATCAGCTCAGAAATCTGCTTTCCTAAATAAAACTCTACCTGACCACAATGTTACTATATTAAGTAAGCAAGGTTCAGCTTTTTGGTTTCAGATATTGTGAGAGATACTGAGATATCAAACACCATATAATGGTAAATGAGAGAATAAGGTACTATCCCTGTTCTCAAAAAGTTTACAGTCTGCTGGGGAGTATATGCAAGGAAACAGGAAGGTGTTTTGGTTTGTTTGTTTTTGTTTTTGTTTTTTTTTGAGACTCGCTCTGCGCCCAGGCTGGAGTGCAGTGGCGTGATCTCAGCTCACTGCAACCTCCAAACAGGAAGTTTTAATCATGTAAATTCTACCAAAAGAAAAAGCTGCTATTCTATATAGGAGGGGCCCCTAGTCCAGACGTGAGGTAAAGGAGGTTGGGTGGAGTCTGGTGAAGTTGGACTTTGAAGGGAAGTCCTCTAAACGAGTGACTGTCAATTGGGCTGCTCATTGGAATCACTGGGGGAGGTGTAAAAACACACCGATGCTGTATCTCTCTCCTAGAGTCACTGGTTTAATTGGTCTGCCATTTGATCTGAACATTGGGATACATTCTCTAGGTGATTCCATTTTTTCAATCAAGGATGGGAATTGCTGATCTATGTGAGACCAAAAAGTTGAGTCGGAGTGAGGCAGGTAAGGCCTAGGGATTAGAAGAGCATTCGGAGAACGGGAAGAGTATATAAGGCTCAGAGCCAATGTGCTTCTATTCTGCTGCACAGTACTGAGCACTTTTATCTGACAGCATTGTTCTTGGAACTGAGAATAGAGCGCAGAGTAAAATCGCCGCCTTCATGGAGTTACATTCTAGTGGGCAACACAGAATAAGCAAATAACTAGCATCATCTCTGGCTGTACTGCGAACCAAGGAAGCACTGTGAAGAATGGAGAGGCAGGAAAGGCCCTTTTAAACAGAGTGGTTTAAGTGGCAGCATGTGAGCAGGGACCTGAAGTCAAGGAAGGAGCAGGGAAAGAGCCTGTTCATGTTTAGCAGAGAACTGCCACAAGCTCAGGGCACAGCCGGTGCAAAGGCCAGGAGGTGGCAGCATACACCATTCCTGAAACAAATCCAGCTGAAGCTAGAGAGTAAATGAAGAGGTTGGGCACAGTGGCTCACATCTATAATCCCAGCACTTTGGAAGGCTGATGGGGGCGGATCACTTGAGGTCAGGAGTGCGAGACCAGCCTGGCCAACCTGGTGAAACACGGTCTCTACTAAAAATACAAAAATTAGCCATGCATGGTGGCATGCACCTGTAATCCTAGCTACTTGGGAGGCTGAGGCAGGAGAATCACTTGAATGCAGGAGGTGGAGGTTGCAGTGAGCTGAGATCATGCCACTGCACTCCAGCCTGAGAGACAGAGTGAGACTCTGTCTCAAAAAAAAAGGAAAAATGATTGTAACTTTCCATCAACTTCAAAAGGTCCGTCATCAACCCTCCAATTAGTTAGCAAATTGCAGTCTTGCTGGGTGTGGTGGAAGGCAGCTGTAATCCCAGCTACTTGGCAGGCTGAGGCAGGAGGATGTCTTGAACCTAGGAGGTGGTGGTTGCAGTGAACCGAGATCACGCCACTCCACTCCAGTGACAGAGCGAGACTCTGTCTCATGAATGAATGAATGAATGAATGCATGCATGAAGAGGTAAGACAAGATGCTGGCAAGGTAAGGAGAGGCCAAATCCCTGGGGCCTTGTAGGTCATGTAGAAGATGAGTGGCAGGAAGGACTAGACTGGTGATGCCTGGAGTCGGATAACTATGTCATATTTATGGGACTACTATGCGATGGTGGGAGGTGACCAGTGGTTGGGTGGAGTCTGAGAAATGAGCATGAGACTGGGAAAGATGGCTCTGAGCTCAGTGCTGAAAAAAACTGATAAGAAACCACAGAACTTTGGGGGCTGGGTTAGAATTTACCAGTGCTGCAAATTCTTTATTCAGCTGTTTGCTTCTACTGATTCCATAATCTTGATGACAAAGGCTGAAAGGGAAAAGAGCAAAGGACCCCAAATATGCAGGAGGATGTAGAGGAAGCTCCTTGTGACAAATTACTTGCAAGGAATTAAAATTCCACCTGAGGTCTTACCTGTAAGAGCCTGTCATATGGCTTTAAGCCACCAAGATCTCCTGGCCCAGCTGGGCGAATATTTTTGACATACACTCCTTTCTCCAGCAAGCCATCTGCTACACTGAACCCAAAGTCCTCCATGTCAGAGTCCTTGTACAAGGTCACCTGAAGAGAGAGAAAATGGGATGGGAACATTTAGCTGGGCTGGAGACTTTTCCTTCTGCAACTTCTTGATGATCAATCTTTTCACACGACTTTTAGTCACATCATGGATTTGTAATATCAGCATCAGTCAGCTCCCCGCACCAATCCTGCAGCTTTTTTTCCTAGTCCAAGAATATCCTTGGACTTTATGAAGTCCCAACCAGAACTGAAAAACGAGGAGAAATGGAATGTCTGGGTCCTCCCCCCCTCCTTTGCAGTCGTCATCAGGGGGATACAGGAGAGAACGTCCCCAGGGCAGGTTGGCTTCTACTATTTTCCTGGGGCAACCCCTGGTCAGAGGAGCTGCCCGCAGCAGCCCTTTACAACTGCTGAGATGTCAGGGAATAGCCAAAGGCTTTTCCTTCCTCCCCGCTCCTGCCTGGTGCTCTGCTAAGCACAGTGCTCGGCGTATCCTCTCTTTGGGCAAGTACCATGAAGTTCATCCTTTTATTTGCTCTGGAACCCCCAATGAGCACCATCACAGAACACTATGTAAAAGACCTGAATGTGTTTCTATGACAACACCTTGCTCTGTGCCTTGGCTTAACTCACTCCCTCAGCATTTGTCTAGGGTTTGATTTGGTAACTGAAGGCATCTACCCTGAGTGCTGCGGGCCCCCCGCCGCCCTGGGTCTCTCTGCTCCTAAGGAGAGGCCAACTACAGCTGGCCAAAGCCTCATGCCTCCACCAGCCCTCACTCCTCCACCTGACCACCTGTGAGTGTTCATCTGCGGCCAAAATAATACTAATCATTTGTATATTCATCAAATATTTATTGAGCTCCTACCATATTGTAAGCACAGCATGGGGTGCCAGAAACAGCAGTGAACAAGAGGAAGAGGCACACACATGAATATGCAGCAGTCCCCAAGCTCTCACTGTGCTGGGCATTGTGCCCAGCAGCACACTCAGCACTTGATGCTCAGTTAATGCTTTGAGGGGACCACGGGTTTTATCGAGCTGTGCCAGATGCCCTCCACAAAGACTTCAAGCAATGGTCAGGCTTAATTTTCTACTGTAATTATATATATATATATATTTTTAATCCAACTAAAGCATGAAAACATTACTGTAAAATAGTAAAAAACAAACAACAACAAAAAAACAAAATCAGAGCTATACAGGGCAAATGTGAAGGTTAAAACTCTTAAAGCAAGGATCTTTGTTTCTATCCAGTGATTTTACTTCAGAGCACTATGGCATTCTGAAGGCAATACAAAAGTGGTCAGTGTGTGGGTTTTTATTTTACTGGACAGAGGCTAAAATGTCAAGCTGATTGGGTCAATACTATTCGCCAGGCAGTCCTAGTGGTTATTGCCATATTAGAGGTTAGGAAATTCAGTTTCACTGGGGTTATGTAACCCACCCAAGGTCACAAAGGTAAGAATGGTGGGGACGTATCTGACAGACCCCAGACACCACGTGCCTAATGGTTCCACTCTCCTGCCACTCAACATGCACCTCTCGGCCTCATCACTTTCAGTGTCCTCCTAGACAGAAGCCACCCTCAGGAGCTGGTGAAAATGCAGTCTCAGACCCACCCTAGACCGACTGAGAATCTGCAGAGCTAATGTTTCCTGAGACGACCCTCTTCGCAGGCTCATTCCATCACTGTGTGTGCATGTGAGTGTGTGTGTATGTGTGTGTACATACTGGACACCACTATGCCTCAGGGACTGTTTTAGGGACTGAGAATATATTTCACAGGATTGAGTGAAAAAAAAAAAAGTAGAGCAGTGAGCAAAACACAACCTTTATGAGCATAGCCCAGTGAAGAAATCTGATTTAATCCTCATAATGATTCTGTAAGATGGGTAAGAGTCTTCATTTTAAGAGGTGACAGATATAAAGGTTTCTCAGTCTGCACTAAGTTACACAAGGATAGAGTAGTAAGCCCTACTTTACTACACAAAGGGTGTGTGGGGTTGTATGTGTGTGTGTAGCCTCGTTAACACCCAGCACCCCTGCACTGGCCCCACCACCCATTGCTCATCTAACATGCTCACTGGTGATGCTTGGGGAGAAGTAGGTTAGGTTCACACCGTGTGGTTGAGAGCACCCCTACCTTCCAAAACAATACTCACCAGGGGGAGAGGGGAAGACTTTGCTGGTGGCCTGGGCTCAGGTTTGTGGCAGATCCCCACTCCCCAGCTCCTTGAGGGGAGTAGGGGTCCTTTTTGCCCATGGATGTATCTCGAGCCCCTAAGGCAGCACCTGCCACATAGTGGGGTTAGTATTTTGTCGGATAGAAAGGGCTTGCCCTGCAATTTATGAGGCTGAGGATCAGTCATGATGTCCTGTCCCTTTATGAGTCATTGCAGAGAAAGACAGTGTGAACTAAGAGAGATTTAATTCTGGGGTTCCAGCCATCTCTTCACCCCTCACCCAAGGCCATGCTGGGAATTAGCAAGGCTGTCTCATGACAGAGTAGCTAGGCAGGACAAAGCTCCAAAGTTGACACTGTGTGGCCACGAGATGGAGGGCACTTCTGGTACCCGGGCCAGGCCTGCCTACCTGTGGGGTGAGGAGACCCAGATTCCCAGACAGTGAAGAAGACAGGGGGAAGGTCCTCCAACAGGGGATGCTAGACTTCTTGCTAGTAAGGCCTGTGGGAGTTGAGCGAGCAGTTTAGAAAGCAAAGAGATATTACTGTCTCTACCAGTTTGTGGAGCAGATCATATACAGACAGGAAAATGCAAGTTCAAAGAGAAATAGCAACTTGCTCAGGATCAAACTGATGGCAACAGTGAATCGGCTCAAATCAAGGCTTCTGACAGCAAAGCTTAGATCTTGCCATGGCACATTCTCTCCTTGCCTAGCACACAGTTGCTTAATAAATACTCATTGCAGAGAGGAATATTTAGGCTGCTCCACAATTATGTTTTTGCCTTAGGCCAGATAGGAGATTTCTGAAAATATTTTTGGTGAAAATCTCATACATATGCTAGAGTAGAGAGGTTGGAACACCCATCTATTCACCACTCAGATCCAACAACCATCAAGAGTTTGCCATGCTTCCTTCAGCTATCTTTCTCTTCTTCGGGGGAGTGTTTTCAAGCAAACACCAGTCTGCATGTCATTTCACTCCTACATACTTCAGTATACACCTCCAAAAAATATGATCCCTTTCTTTCATAACCTCCACATCATCAATTCACTGGCAGCAGCAACTCTTCTTACCTGATAGCCACTACTTCCTAGTCCATAATTTCCCCAATTGTCTCAAAAATGATTTTTTCATTTTATTTTTTTATTTTATTTTTTGAGACAGGGTCTCACTTTGTCACCCAGGCAGGAGTGCAGTGGCATGACCTCAGCTTACTGCAACTTGGCTCACTGCCTCCCGGGTTCAGGCGATTCTCCTGTCTCAGCCTCCTGAGTATCTGGGGTTACAGGCATGCGCCACCACACCTAGCTAATTTTTCTATTTTTAGTAGAGACAGGGTTTCACCATGTTGACCAGGCTAGTCTTGAACGCCTGAGCTCAAGTGATCTGCCTTCTTTGGCCTCCCAAAGTGCTGGGATTACAGGTGTGAGCCACTGTGCCCGACCTCAAAAAAAATTTTTTAAGTTGGCTTGTTTAAGTCAGAATCCCAACAAAGTTCACACACTACATCTGTGTTAAGTATGTTAAATCTCCTCTTACCTGTGGCGGGTTCTCGTCCTTCCCCTTGTGCTGCTGATCTATTGCTGACACTGTGTCATTTGCTCTGTAGCATGTTCCTCTGTCTCCCATATTTCTCTGAATGGAAGTTAATGCTAGATGCTTGATTTCAGTCAAGGTTAGCTTTGTAGTGGGGGTAGGGGCAGGAACAAATCACAGGTGGCACAGTGCTTCCTATCACATCATGTCTAGTTGTCCTACTTTGGGTGGGTTCAGGTGATGACAGCCTCATTCTGCTATTGTAAGGGTTCTCATCAATCTTTAATCTAATGATTTTATTTATTGATCACTGTCTGAATCAAAATTTCATTAGGGGTTGTAAAGCAATAATCTTTTTCTAATCCTATTAATATCTTCTCTATTTATTAGCTAACATGATTTTGTAAAGGAGAATTCTCTTTCATCAATTAGTGCTGCTTTGTTACTCTGAAATACATCTTTTACAAGAAGGGCAGAATGAATGAATGCTAATTCTTTCCTTTCAATTTCAGAACAGGGAATTTGTTCCTTAAATACTTTGAATGGTGGCCCAATGAGAATTTGTGTGTGGGGAAGCGGGGGATGGGATCAATATGAACCTATAAATTTTGATATATTCAATGCATTTTTTGTTTGTTTTTGTTTTGATACTGAGTCTTACTCTGTCGGCCAGGCTGGAGTGCAGTGGCATGATCTTGGTTCACTGAAACCTCCATCTCCCAGGTTCAAGCAATTCTCGTGCCTCAGCCTTCTGAGTAGCTGGGATTACAGGCACCTGCCCTGATGCCTGGCTAATTTTTATATTTTTAGTAGAGATGGGGTTTTGCCATGTTGGCCAGACTGGTCTTGAACTCCTGATCTCAAGTGATCTGCACACCTTGGCCTTCCAAAAGTGCTGGAATTATAGGCGTGAGCCACTGCGCCTGGCCTATTCAATGCATTTCAATGAGTTGCATCATTATTCTTTTGGATGCTCAAATGTTCTCATCTTTGGCCACAGGAAGTCTTTCATGTTGACTCCTGTGTCCTTTTGATAGGATCCATTGGTTTTGGTCACTTCTTTACTTTCCGGCACAAAATATGACTCACCATGAATAGTTCCTATCTCCGATCTGGAATCAGCCATTCCTCCAAGGAGCCTTCACTGGAGGAAATATTGTTGATTTATATTCTATTCTAGTCCTTTTTTTTTCTTTTTCTTTTTTTGAGACAGGGTCTCACTCTGTCACCCAGACTGGAATGCAGTGGCGCGATCTCGGTTTACTACAACCTCCACCTTCCAGGCTCAAGCGATTTCTCCTGATTCAGTCTCCCGAGTAGCTGGGATTACAGGTGCATGCCACTCCTGCCTGGCAGTTTTTATAGTTTTAGCAGAGACAGGGTTTCGCCATGTTGACCAGGCTGGTCTTGAACTCCGGTCCTCAAATGACCTCCTGACCTCCTGCCATGACCTCCTAAATTGCTGGGATTACAGGCGTGAGTGAGCCACCGCACCTGGCCTATTCTAGTCCTTTTCCTTCTATCTCCACGCTGCTTTCTCAAAGGGATGAAGAGGAGGAATAGTGGGAGAAGGGAAAACATGAGAAGGAGGCTAGTAGTTATTAGGATTGGTAATAGACTGACATTCTTCAGACCCTGTTTACTACTGGGTGAAATCTCTTTGCCCGAGGTTCCTGCTTATGTCCCACTCTGGCTTTATCTGTGGGATCTCTTGCCCTTTTGCCCCTTTTCTGTCTTTGTTCTTAGCCATGTTTTCTCCACATGGCAAGCAACACACCTGGGGCAGGGACTGTCACCACCATTCCTAGAGGGTGGGGCATCCTCCTTGCTATCTCCGTTCCACTTGCAACTAGGTACAGGGGTGCAGTCCTGCAGACTCTGTGCCTATGGCTGGTTGGTAAAGTGCATCAGCTTCTGTTCTGCAGGCCTAGCCATATCCTTGAGATGCACCCACATGTGAGGGTGCTAAATCCTAAGCTTTAAATGGGAGCTAGGAAACTCACTTTGGTCTTAGATCTGAGGCATGTTTTCCAGCATAGTAAACCAGAATCCTTGCATTTGAGGAAACACTTGGTGTGGGACTGGAACAATAGTGAAGTTCTTCATGATTCTATTGGCCTGTGATTCTGGGTGTTTGCACCACAGGCCAGAACCCACGAGGGGCACAAGGAAGAGTGGCACCCAAAACTACCAACACAACCAATGGTAGTACACCAACCAAAGCATTAGAGATGAGTGCCAACCACAGTCGGTTAGCAGAGTAGCTCATTAACTTCAATGTCAATGTCACAGTTATTGGCAAAGAGCCTTGGTTTTTCTGAGCCTCAGAGTTGAAGAGTTGATGGAAAACTCTTCAGGAAGAGAGGCTAATAAATAGTTTAAATCTAAAAGTAATCTGTTTCTCCAGGGACATCTCCCAAGGTTAAAGGATACTGAATTTTAATAGCCAGCTCTATGGTTCTCCTGGAAATAGCCTAGTAATGGCAAATTAACAAAAATAAAATTATTTTAAAACTACATAAAAGATTCTAGAAATCAATAATTAACAAAAATAGGGAGCACAGGGGGCTGTTCTCAAACCAGTAACAATGAATTGTGCCATACAGCCCTGTTTACCTGGAGTTTGATACTGGTTACCTTGGATTTATTTCCTGTGCAAAAATAATTCTAAGGATTCTGAGGTGTCAGTTCATACTTCTCCCTACCCCTGGAAATGAATCTCTTATCCAGTTACTTTCTTACATATGATTGCTTTTGATCTTCCAACATCTCTGTGCAGCAAAATCATTGCCTTTCCACGAATGAGGATATTGAACCTTGAAAAAGTTGATGGACTGACTTGTCCAGCTAGAATGCAGAAGCATCAGGATTCAAGACTAGAATATCTGACCTCATTTGCTGTGTTCTTTCCACCAAATCATGAGTTTTTTTTTTTTTTGTTTGTTTGTTTGTTTTTTTTTTTTTTTTTTTGGACATGTAATCTCCTAGCTAGTCAGGCAGCCTTTATTCATTTCCAACTGCCCAACCAACTAAAGATGAATAATTAATCATGTCCGCTGGGTTTCTTCTCATCAGAGCCCTTTGTGGCTTTCCAAGAACATCTGCATAAAGTCCTGCTCCATGCTCCTATGGCTCACCATCCTGTCAGCTGGCTTTGCATTCCACCCTAGCTCATGTGAAGCAAAATTTTTCTTGTAGGGTCTGTCTTTTGTGCTGACTGGAGGATGCCTCTGGGGAACCTGGACTATGAACACAGTTGCAAGGTTTTTCTGTTCTAAAAGAGCCAATGAGCTTCTTAGAACATAACACTCAGGGCTAGGATACAGTTCTACAAAGCTCAGTTCAATTTTAACTATTTGTCAGCATGTGCTGCAATTGCTTCGAACCCTCTTGAGAATAGAAGCTTTCACAGGAGGCAGGGTGGGTTCACCATGATTCATATTCAGCCTTGTTTTATATTTCTAAGCAAGTCTACCGACATGTTTGAACAAAATCCTCAAGGCCAAGATCAGAAACCCGATACTTATGTTTTCGATTTTGACACATGTGAAAGGCTTTAGCTGTAGAGCCAACTTGCCCCACTTGGCTTTGAAGGGCAATTGCATCTGCTCTCTGGAACAAGTCATGGCAAGTGACAGCCATCCCAGAAGGAGTCCTCAAGCTCTGACAGCTCCCTATGGCTCACTCCCTTGTCCCAATGGCCTTAAGGACCAAACTGACACCTACTTCTCAGAGATAGTTTTCCTGTAAATCACCAGGCATTGTGGTTTACTCGTGACAGATACCACTGGGGTAGCCCCATTCCTTTAACTCTGACAATTTAAGTAATGTCAGTTTTGAGGACAATCCTACACTATCTATGGCGCTGGAAGAAAACGAAATAGAATACAGTCTTCCAAACTGGAAGCTTGCAGCCCAAGAAGAACAATCTCAGTTTATACCACTAGAAACTTGGGGGTTTTGAGAGGAATTGGGTCAGAAAGCAGCTGCTGCCCTCCTGTCTGGGGAGTCTCCTTAGCTGAGGAGAGAAAGAAACAGCTGCTCCAAATGCCACCTCCTGCTGCATTCTGGCAACAGTGTGGCACCAAGAGCTGGAAAAAATGAGGGCTCAACAATGAGAGAATCAGTAGCTGGGACTTTGGCTGTAAGTGTAAGCAAGCCCAAGTAACCCTGACCCTTGGGGAGCTGAGTCCCAACCAAAAAGGTAGCACAGTTTTTAAGATCTGTGGCAGATTTAGGTGCTGCCTTTCTCATTCATCCCAGAGCACCTTCACACATCTATTGGTTCACATAGTAACGAAAACAAAAGACCTAGATCATTCTCCAAATTCTCCAGGAGTTCAAACCAAGCCGCAAGTAAGCAGCTGGTCCCCTAGTTATTGCCAGCTCCATTGCTGGTCCTTTGCATTTGCCCCAGCCACCATCAAGCTGGCCGGCTGTGGCGGAGTCCCTGCTGTGGGTGTCTTTGCTCAGGCCTGCCTGCTGCCTGCTAACAGCACCCCTCTTGACTCAGCCTCTGTGTTCTAGCTCCCAGCTTGGCTCTGGCCTGGCCCGTCTCCAGCTTTTACCCTTTCCCAATTCCCTCTGCAACAGATTGACCTCTGTTCCTCTCAGGCCCATGTGGGCCTCCTCGATTCAGGAATCTTCTGCAGTTCTGGGTGGGTGGCACACCCTCCACTTGCCCTCAGGGCCTGTGGGACTGAGGACCAGGCACACTGTCATTCAGGAAGGATGACAAGTTGCAATTAACCAAATTCCCACTGCACTGAATGCTAACTGTCTTGATTTTATTTCCCCACTGTAGAGACTGCTGATGCCTGACATTATGAAGAGCCTGGGACAAGGAAAGAGCCCTGTACGCCATCTGAGAGAGACAAAGACACAGGCCCTGGGCTAGAGTGTTACCAATTTAATCTTTTTGCCCAGACTGGAGTCTAGTGGTGTGATCTCGGCTTACCACAACCTCTGCCTCCCAGGTTCAAGCAATTCTCCTGCCTCTGCTTCCTGACTGCCTCTGCTTCCTGAGTAGCTGGGATTACGGGCCTGCACCACCATGCCTGGCTAATTTTGTATTTTTAGCAGAGATGGGGATTCTCCATGTTGGTCAGGCTGGTCTCCAACTCCTGACCTCAAGTGATCCACCCGCCTCAGCCTCCCAAAATGCTGGGATTACAGGCGTGAGTCACCACACCCAGCCTTCAATTTAATCTTTACTATAGCCCTGCCTGACAAGTCATATGGCAGAACAACAGTGCAGGAGGAGGATGATAGGACTGTTCTCCAAGAATCTGGGCATGAGGGAAATGGAGTGACCTTCAGAAAGTACACCGTTTGTAAGTGAACATCCTACAGATAATACACAAACTTACAAGCTAGAAATAAACACGTTTGATCACAACAGAGATGCATAAGGATATCAGGGTGGGATGAATGGTCCCAGACCAGAATCAGACTGAAGGGAAGCTATTAACATTTTTGAAGAGAGGTGGTGGTGGGTCCAGGACAGAAGCGATAAGATATATGATCAAGCCCTGAGAAATAAGGCACACTAGACACTAGTGAGCCTGCCACAGGGGCGTCTGAGTCTAGGGGATGGCAATTCTCATTGTTTCTCTTGCTCAGAGCTCAGACTCTGCAAAAGTGGATGGCAACTTGTAGAAAAGCGATAAGATGCAAATTGAGTTCTGTCTGGTAGAGATCCAAAACATTTCTCCCTTCAGAAAAGATAACCTCAAAGGCTTTGATTTTATTTCCCGACAAGTTATTGGGCAGCTTTGATTCCAACTTAGAAACCTTATTCCAACATTTCTTTTCCCCACTGACTGATACATCATATATCATATATACATATATCCCATTAACTTTATATATACACACACACATATATACATATATATGTGTACATAATATATATACATAAAGTTTCTTTATCCCTCTGGTTTTTTTTTTTTTTTTTTTTTTTGAGACAGGGTCTTGCTGTGTCGCCCAGGCTGGAGTGCAGTGGTGAGGTCGTGGCTCACTGCAGGCTTGACCTCTCAGGCTCAAGTGATCCTCCCACCTCAGCCTCCTTAGCTGGGACCACAGGTGCGTGTCACACCTGGCTTTTTCTTTATTTAATTATCTTTTGTAGACACAGGGCCTCACTATGTTGCCCATGCTGGTGTTTAACTCGTGGGCTCAAGTGATCCTCCTGCCTCGGCCTCCCAAAGTATTGAGATTACAGGTGTGAGCCACTGTACCTGGCCTTCCTTATGCCTCTTTAAATAAGCTTTGCCATTCTGTTATTCCTCGCTAATGAGTTAAATAAACATTTTTTGACATGAGCCAGTCATTTACATAAGAATTGTGTTTTTTTTCGGGAAATTCTGTCATTTGTGACAATGTAGATGAACCTAGAGGACATTACGTTAAATGAAAATGTTAAATGTTAAGTGAAATAAGCCAGGCACGGAAAGACAAACACTGTATGATCTCGCCTATGTGTGGAATCTGAAAAAGTTGAACTCATAGAAGCAGAAGGTAGAATGGTGGTTACCAGAGGCTGGGGTAAAGGGGAGACATTGGTCAATGGGTACAAAGTTGGTTAGTTGGCAGGAATAAGTTCCAGTGGTCCACTAAACTGCAAGTTGACTACAGTTAATAATAACGTACATTTCAAAATCACTAAAAGAGAAAATTTGAAATGTGATGGGCGTGGTGGCTCACCCCTATAATCCCAGCACTTTGGGAGGCCAAGGCAGGTGGATCATGAGGTCAGGAATTTGAGACCAACCAGTCTGAGACCAGCCTGGCCAACATGGTGAAACCTCATCTCCACTAAAAATACAAAAATTAGCTGAGCATGGTGGCATGCACCTGTAATCCTAGCTGCTTAGGAGGCTGAGGCAGGAGAATTGCTTGAACCCAGGAGGTGGAGGTTGCTGTGAGCCAAGATCGCACCACTGCACTCCAGCCTGGGTGACACAGCAAGATTCTGTCTTTTAAAAAAAAAAAAAGAAAAAAAAAAGAAGTGATAAATAGTTGAGGTGTGAAAGGAAAATAAAATTCAAATCTCAGGACCTCAGACTCACTAAGCCAAAGGAAACGGTGAAGCTGGGCACTGGGTCCTACAAACCTCCTTCCCATCTTGTTCCTACATAGATAGCTACATACCTTTCTCATATTTTGCCCACAAGGAAATTCCTGGTGGGCCCTGAGATCTTTAAAGCACTTCACCCCGACAAAGTAAATTAACAGCTTATCTTCACAAATATGGGACAAAGGACGGAACTCAAAGCCATCCCTCTGCTCACCTGAGAAAAATGCATATCTGACTCCTCTCTACCTATACTCTATAATTATTTTATCTTATGTAAAAGTGCAGATTTGCTGAGCTCCAGATAAATGCATAATGAACCACTCCTTTCACATGAAAAATGAAATGAGGATGGTCAGGGTTGGATGCCATTATTTATTCAGTGAAGCTAATCTAAAGGCTCAACAGAATGCAACTGCTTCCCTCTTTTACCTACCCTCTCCCTTTCTTTTTTTCTTTACTCTTTTTCCTTTAAATATTGAAGCCCACAGACCCTCTCTGGAAAAAGCACACATCGCAGATTTGTCCTGCGGTATGTGTCACTTTTTCCCCAGGGTGTGTCCTTAACTTTGGCAAAGTAAATTAAAAATGACTGAGACTTCGGGCGCCTGTAGTCCCAGCTACTCGGGAGGCTGAGGCAGGAGAATGGCGTGAACCTGGGAGGCGGAGCTTGCAGTGAGCTGAGATCCGGCCACTGCACTCCAGCCTGGGAGACAGAGCCAGACTCCGTCTCAAAAAAAAAAAAAAAAAAAAAAAAAAAAAAAAAAATGACTGAGACTTGCCTCAGTCATTTTCTCTGACTTACAGAGGTCATGAATATGCCAATAACTCATGTATAGATTCTACAGTGTATACATGTATCAAGATATCCCTTTGTACTCCATAAATGTATATAATTCTTATGTGTCTATTTAAAATAAAATAAAACGTCAATAATTATGGTTTTTGGGAGGGCACGGTGGCTCATGCCTGTAATCCCAGCACTTTGGGAGGCCAAGGCAGGCAGATCATCTGAGGTTGGGAGTTTGAGGCCAGTTTGGCCAACACGATGAAACCCCATCTCTACTAAAACTACAAAAAATTAGCTGGGCGTGGTGATGCCTACCTGTAATCCCAGCTACTCAGGAGGCTGAGGCAGAAGAATTGCTTGAACCTGGGAGGTGGAGGTTGCAGTGAGCCGAGATTATGCCACTGCACTCCAGCCTGGCAACAGAGCCAGACTCCATCCCTCACCTTCCTCCCAAAAAAGATTACATTTTATACATTTAAAATGTGTGTCTTAACAGAATCATAGAGAAGGGAAGCTAACGGAAATGATACATTTTGAGGAAGGTCAGGGCTGGATGCCATTATTTATTTAAAGCATACAAGCCAAACTCCAATCCTTGTCCCACAGTTCTGTGTTCCCCGGATAATGTTCTGTTTGCTGTCCCTGGTTCTACAGGGAGAGAGTTTGCTGGTCAAACTGATAAGTGACTGGTTACTAGACACATATCCATTAAAGACACATATCCACTTCTTTTTGTGAAAGGATTCTCATTCTGGTATACAGAATGAGTATGCAGAATGTCTAGGATGGCTTTATGGCAGTCATCTAGATCTTGTTGAAGTCTGGGATGCTGAAGAAGTCTCATCGTCTGAGTTTCTCACCCTGTAAGGTTGAAGCAAGATGGAATGATGGTGACTTTGCCAGAAAAGAATGCTATATTGTGAAGTCTCCCTCTTCTGATAACAAGTGACCCTGCTCCGTCTTTGGTAAGTGAAGAAACTGTGGCTCCTGGAAGTGGCATGGCTAATGCATGGCAAGTGAGGTCTGCCTGACTAGTAAGCCTATGTTCTCTCTAGTTTATTATTCCTTGCCTGAAGAAAGAGAAGCAGATCTAGCAAAGTGTGGTAGACAAAAAAAAAAAAAAAAAAAAAAAAAAGAAAGTTCATATATTCAGTGTGTTGCTTTTAGCTTCTAGTGATTTCCACAGTACACAATTCTACACTAGCTATTTGGAGAAAGTTGAAGCCTGGCATGAGAATTTCTTTGATTTTGAGAGCTGACTCCAAATATTTTGTGAAGAAAGAAGCATGTTCAAGAATAAGATACATATTTCCATCTCATACTTCCTCCGAGGGCTGAGCCTGTTCCTGACTCAGAGAGATATTGCAAAAGAAGCTGGTATTATACACATTGGAAATGACACTCCTTCTAAGGAGCAAAACAACTTTATCATATCAAGCAGAGCAAAGCTCCCCTCTCGGAAAACTCAAAAATGATCAAAATGCAAACTGGACTTGGAGGGGGGAAAAGGTGATGGCAGCAAAAGCAGCTGTCAAAAATAAAGAGGTTACTTGTGAGTGACTGAAATGTCCAAGTGTCATGCCACCAGCAGCCACAAATAAAAGCAGATGCTGCAACATTTTTAAAAAGCGTTTCTATAAAAAGATAAAAATGGCTGCATATAATTAAGAAGTATAATTTTATTGAAAAGCATGAATGGCAAAGCAAAAGGAAATGTCAATATGATTTTTTTTTTTTAAAGAGAGGGAGTCTTGCTCTGTTACCCAGGCTTGAGAGTGCACTCAATCACAGTTCAATGAAGCCTTGACCTTCCAGGCTCAAGTGATCCTCTTGCCTCAGCCTCTCAAGTAGTTTAGACTACAGGTGCAAGCCACCATCTCCGGCTAATTTTTTCATTTTCTGTAGACATAGGGTCTTGCTACACTGCCCAGGCTGGCCTCTAACTTGTGGGCTCAAGCAATCCTCTTGCATTGACCTTCCAAAGTACGGGGATTATAGGTGTGAGCCACTGTGCCCAGCCTCAATATGAATTTTATAAAAGTCCAAATGCTCTGCATGTGGAGAACTTTCCATCTACAAAAAATCGTTCTGCCTTAAGGTGTGCAAAGAAGTGAGGCTCTAGAACTCATTTCAGAAACAGATTAAGTAGACACCAAAGAATATTTAAGCTTCAGAAGGGAAAGAAGGGTTATCAATGAACAGTAGCTGAGATCACAGGCCCCTTATCTGCGAAGAGAGAGCATCTGTGGTAAGCTGCAGTACAAACCAGAATTCATTTGAAAGATAAAATGCAGAAGCTCCAGGGCCTTAGATGCAGCCTCATTTCCTTTGTACCCTGCCACCCAGCTGTTGCCTATGATTTCACTGAAACAGTTATCACCTCCAGTTAGCAAAATCTAAGGGGGTGATTCTCAATTTCTATTCTGCAAAAGAATCCACTGAAAAGGTTGCTAAAATGTAGATTCTTGGCCCACACTCCCTGAAAATGCTGACGCGTTAAGTCTGTGCTGGGCTTAGGAACCCTTATTTTAACAAGCATCCCGTGGAAAAGGTCATCAGGGGTTCACACTCCAAACTACTGTCTAAGGCTTTAATCCTCAGACTATTGGTTGAGACCTACTAACAAGTCTTGAAGTCAGTTTAGTGAGATTAGCATTTGAAAAGAAACAGAAGAAAAAACAGAAAAATGTCAGTGTATACTGTGCAATTTTTAGATTCATTCACATATATGAGTGTGGGTATACATATGCAGTGAATTGTGAGGTACAATATATTTCAGACTGTGCATCCCAGCTGAGAAAGTTGGAGAAACAGTGGCCTAAAAGGACATGAAGATCACTTCCCTGTGACCCATTTATTGTTTTCTCTATCCCCACGCTGAGTTCCAAATTACTCCAGCTCCACTTCCCTCCCATGTCTACAAAGAGGACATAAGACTGTGTTTCTTTGTTTTCCAGTGTCAGGCATGATAACTGGCTTTTCGGCTTCAGGAATGAATATGGACAACTTGAAGGAAGGCTTGCCAAGACCCCAGTGGAGCCTCAGATGCAGCAGATGATGAAAAGTGAGTGAAAACCATTTAGATTCTGACCTGGGGATCTTCCAAAGGTCTGGAGGAAGAGAAGTGGCAGGAAGGAAAGGGTAGAAAATGAGGGGCAAATTCTGGAGAGTAGGTTGAGACCTCAGAAGCTGGAAGGTGAGCCAATGCATTATTCTTTCCGTATGGAGATGATGTTAGTAACCCACCTGCAGGACCTGGAGTGTTTTTAGCTATTTTTCCTCCCAGCAATGGCACAGATCCTTTTCCATTCATTCATATTATCTTGATCCAACTTATAGTGAAAATAATAAGGTTTCACAGGTGCTAGTCTAGATATGAACAGGCCCACCACTTGTTCTCCTGCATACAGCCTAAACATGTGAGAAAAAGCCACCAGAAAGACAGCACCAGGAAAATAACGCCAAGCATGTTTAGCCCGGTGTGCTATTCATCTCTCCCAGCTTCTCCACTCTGGTCTTTTCAGCCCCTTGGGAATTCCTCCAGTAGGTCCATTTGGAAAAGAGTACCAAGGAGGCTCAGGGGACTGAAAACCAGCTGTGCACTGTGGCTTGGGTTATCTTCAGTTTGAGGAAGCTGTTTTTCTCATTCCCTAGCTCCCTTCTCCATGCCACCAACGCAAAAGAGTACCTTTTCCTAATGTTCACAAAGGTTTAATATAGGCTAGCAGTACCCCAGGGGAAGAGAGCTCCATTCCTTTAACAAGTCACTGTGCCTTTTCATGACATCAGGTAGTCTTTCGGTGTTCAAAAGACACCCACATTCAACACACATGCAATTACCACTCTTTGCTCTAAGTAGCTTTTGTAATGACCATATCTCCGCTCCAGCCCTTCAAAATTGGAGGGTGTGCCTACTAACAAACATCCTGGATGGCCTATCAGAGTAAGTGAAGTCCTTAAAAAAGAATAGAAACCCAAGATGTGAGCATAGATCACTCCAATAATTCCATAGTATCTGGCCACAGGCATCTCAGCTACATCTTCACTTAACTAGGTCATTTTAGGGAGCTTGCAGTGTCTAGGACACCACTTATTTTTTAGAGTCTTATTTTGTTGGGGATCAATTCAGAAAAAAAGTGAAGCTTCATGGGATATGTACATGTTGTCACCATTTAGAGAAAATGACAGAAGTGAAGGAAAAAAGAAGCATCCTACTTATAAGGTCAATTTGGCTCATGTGTGTCTGTGATCTCAGGGTCTCACAGTTCACACACTGCCACACAAATGTTCCAACCAGTCCATCCACAGCCACTCATTATGCCAGTAAGTGGATGATACTTTTTAAAAAAATTTTTATATATTTTTTAGCAGAGCTATTTTAAACCTCGGCTATAACAACACTTGCACATCCAATTCATTGTCATTATCTTTGCTAAATGCTTTTAGTGAAGGAGGGATGAGAAAACAGGTCTTTTGTATTCCTGGGCTATCAATAATCTTCTTCCTTGGAGGTGAATGTTTCACTCCAAAGGAAAAAAATGACTCTATTTTATACTTGCTATTTGTCTATGCCGTATAAGTGAGGACTGAAAATGTGAAGTATATAGCACTTGCTAGGCACTCAGTATGTGTTGAGATGGATTCTCTTTGGGGTGAAGGAAGGTGGGTTATCAAGCAGGCTCCTGTTTCTCTGGGGAACAGAACTGTACAGTAGAGGGGAAGGCAGTGTTCATGGGTACCTGAGGGAACCTGCAGGTACCAGCCCTCTTCTTGGCACAGCAGACTTAGGACTGAATATGTGGCTTCTGCAATTTAATCACCATTGGACTTCTTACAGCCTAATGGCATATGTCAATTAGTATATTAGGATATGTGACTTACCAATCAGACACATCAATTTAGGGTAACTGGATAAACAAGCTAACTTGTGGCTGGGGCCTAAACCTGGGTCACCATCCTAACATGTCAGAAATGTCTTTGTTTTTTCTCTTAGTCTGTAATTCCTCCTAACACACAAGCTTCCAATTCTAGGCTCTGGTCATGTTAGAATATTTGCATCCCCTCTCTCAATGCACCACAATCTTTGACACCCCTTTGCACCTGCTTTTCTCTGTGCTTGGAATGCCCACCCATCCTTTACCTTCCTCTGCATAGTCAACACCTACTTCTGGGAAGTCTTTTCTGTCCATTGATAGTGGGTTAGGGCCCACCCTCAAGGCTGCCCAGGCTTGCCTCTGTCACTGGACTGATGCCATTATCTTCCCTCTGTTTCCCAGGCAGTCTCCTCACTAGACTCTGTACTCCCTGGGGATTTGTAATACATTCTTTGAGTGAATGAATGCACATGATGAGTATTAAATGAATGGAGGAGTGAGTGGTGAAAGAATGAACCCAGGATTGGAACACAAAGTTCAGAACCCAACTTCCCATACTATCCTTTCTCTCACAATATCCTTGTCAGTTGCAAAACAAATAGCTAGGTTTAATAAGGTGGCTAGGGAAATTGAGGTCTTTAGAGGAAAAGAGTGAGTAGCTAGCCTATTGCCTCCTCTGAATCTGACATTTATTTGCTCTTCTGGATAAGATAACGAATATCTAGCTAATAGATTATTAACCACAAAAAATGTCTTGGTTCTCAAGAAAGATGGCATGAGATTGTTACTATTTTATACATCCTTATATATTAACAAACAATAAAGCACTCACTCTAGGAAAGACAACTAGACCTTCACTGCTCTCCTTGGTCTAGGGTTCCACAAACACTGTTACTTACATATGCCTTGGTTAACCTTGCCAGCAAATCTTGAATTCAACTTTGTGTGCAAGAGTGAATTCAACTTTGTGTACACTTTACATGTAGCAAAGTGAGGCAACTATCACAGTCAGAGACAGAATATAACTAGGGCTTGCCTTATTCTGGCCCAAGACCATCTAACACATCTTGGAGAGAACTCCATGTCTCCTGAACAATATAACCATCTACTGTAAGTCTGTAATGAAAGAGTAAACGTCCTTACATTGAACCTGAACCCCCTTTTCTGTGAAGCTATGAGTGTATGACATTTAGAAAATCCTCTCCCCTTCCAATGAGACTGGAACAATAGACTAATTATGCAAGCTCCGTGTGACATTGGAGCCTCAAATTTTTGTAAGAAGATTCTGGCCATAAATAATTTTTCTTTTGGTGGGGGGGACAGAGTGTTGCTCTGTCACTGAGGCTGCAGTGCAGTGGCACAATCTTGGCTCCCTGCAACCTCTGCCTCCCGGGTTCAAGTGGTTCTCCTGCCTCGGCCTTCCAAGTAGCTGGGATTACAGGTGCCAGTCATCACGCCTGGCTAATTTTTGTATTTTCAGTAGAGACGAGGTTTCACCACGTTGGCCAGGCTGGTGTTGAACTCCTGACCTCAAATGATCCACCTGCCTCGGCCTCCCAAAGTGCTGAGATTATAGGTGTGTGTCACCACACCCAGACATCATAAATACACTTGATAAATACATTTCTTGAAAGCCAATTTCCCCTGCTTTTCAGGATAACCTCCCAGGGATTGTATTTTGAGAACAAAGTCTCTGAATATCTGTCTTTAAGCTTCTTTGCTTGGATGAGCCAACAGGAGGATACCATTGCCATGCTTACATCCGGGCATACATGCTATGCAGAATGGCTGCCAAATTTGACCCTAGGGAAAGAAGAGAAAGCTTACTGACCTTGTGCAGCTCCACAGGAGTTGGAGACATGATCTCCTTTATTTCTTGTTTCATTTTTCTCAGGGTTACTGACTTTCTTCCCACATCTGAAGGCAGGGTGTTGCTCCGAGTTGTTTGGCTGTAGTGCGGCCGCGAGCTGCTGCGCTCCTGGAAGCTGGCTTGTCGCCCCAGCTGACTGCGAGGTGTTGGAGCCTCATGATTCAAACTCATCGTGCTCCCCGACATGATTGTTGCCTGTGGCATTGACAATTTTTAGAAACAGTTAAGCCATGGACTAAGGAAAGGGTTTGGTGCTCAACAGTAAGCACATTTATCCTTCTGCGAGGTAAAAATACAGTCTCTTCAGGGCAAAACCAAAGGCTGGAGAATGGATGTACTAATTGAACTATGAAAGTCTGGAAAATGCTTTGCAAGTAACATTTATAATGCACATCTCAAATCCAATTTAAGTACTTAAGCCATTGAGTTTATTTAATCAAATACCACCCCTGGCAGTTTTGAGGCAAATTGAAAAGCTCTAACATTTGCTTACTGTAAACTACATTTTAAGCATTAACTTTCCACTGAGTGGGTTCTAACAGATGGGATTCATGAGGCCACCTTGAATATATCTTATAGAAATGAACCAAGAACTTCTCAATGGACACCAGGCTGCCTGTACTTGCAATGCTGCCTCTATCTCCAATGGCAGCTAACAATGGGTTGGAATGGGATGACTGATATAAAGGCAAGGGGTTCTTCCCAAGCTTCTGTCTAGCACTGTATATTGTCTTTCCTGCGGCCAAGTGGCCTGTCCCCAAAGTCTGTAGACCAGCTAAGTTTCCATATTATTTGATACAGATTAAATGTTTCTTAGAAATACCCTTTGTATAAGATCCTCAGAGAATCTTTTCATTTATTATCATTTATTATGTTCTTATATTCAACTTTTTGCTTACAAGCAGTAGGACTTGAATTGGATGTTACCAGTGAATTGGGAAGTTTGTTTGGTTTCAAATATGTTCTTCCCTGAATACTTCACAAGCAATGACAAGATTAGATACCAAAGATGAACAAGGCTCAGAACTGGAAAAAAAAAAAAAAAAAAAAAAAGGATTTGAAACCAATATCAAGTAGTAGATATTCATTTCTCATGGTTGGAGAATGCTAAAATTCTGAAAACATGCCCGTAGCCAGCTCTGTACTCCTGGGTGTAATGGTATAAAGGTAAACTAGCATTGATAAATCTGCCTGAAATCATGGGGACTGAAAACACGTTCCATTTGCCATGTGATTTAGTTGTTTATATTAATACTGATGCTAAAAGTAACAGAAGCTTAACTGGTTGAGTCTTTTGAATGTAGTCACTCATTTAAGCCTCACAACAACTCTATGGGGTAGGTACTGTTACTGCTCTCTATTTATTTATTTATTTATTTATTTATTTATTTATTTATTTATTTATTTATTTGAGACAGACTCTCACTCTGTCACCCAGGCTAGGGTGCAGTGGTGTGATCCTGGCTCACTGTAGCCTCTGCCTTCTTTGTTCAAGCAATTCTTGTGCCACAGCCTCCAAAGTAGCTGGGAATACAGGCAAGGACCACCATGCTCGGCTAATTTTTGTATTTTTAGTAGAGATGGATTTCACCATGTTGGCCAGGCTGGTCTGGAACTTCTGATCTCAAGTGACCTACACGACTTAGCCTCCTAAAGTGCTGGGATTACAGGTGTGAGTCACCACACCTGGCCATTCCTCTCAACTTATAGGTAAGCAACTAAGGCACAAAGAGGCTGACTCACCCAAGCTCACATTGGTAGTAAATGAGCCGAGGGCACTTTACAAAACTATTGATCATAAGGGAATCCTGCAAAGTGAGTAGAGTTTTCATCTGTCACGTCTCTAAGATTTCATGATTCTCAAATTCACCTGGTGTTCAGCTATACACACACTATTAACAAGATCTTTGAACAACAGCCAAGTGTTGGCACACATGTGCATATATCTAACAACTTTGTTGAAAAAGAAATGAAACAAGTAAACCATTCATTTCTTGGCTAGATCAGTTATACTGATAATTTTGAAAAAGAAAATTATAACTGTAAAAGACTTGCTGATCACTGAACATTAACATGTGCTAAGTCCCATACAGATTGTATGTAGAATATCATGTAATACATAAGTAACCCTACACAATAGATATTAAAATTACCATACATCCTCATTTCAGTAAAGGAAAGAGATGCATGGACAAGTTAAGCAACTTGCCCAAGAGCCCGGGCATGGAGCTCTAGCATTCTGACTCCAGAACTCTCGTTCTTGACTGTTCGGTGCTTCTCAGTGAAATGTTAGGTTGAACCATATAAAACTTACTTTTTAGTAAGTAGAAAGATGCCTAGCATTTAAAAACAAGTGTGGGCTATTTATATAACAGTTTATTTCAGATAAATACCCTTTTTAAGTTGATTGAAACCTTTCTTTACTGGCTTCATTGGTGTCATGGGATATTCTTTATTTTATGGCACTTACTCATGTATATTTTATTTTATTATTTATTTTTAAATGGAGTCTCACTCTGTCATCAGGATGAAGTTCAGTGATGCGATCTCAGCTCACTGCAACCTCCGCCTCCTGGGTTCAAGCAATTCTCTTGCCTCAGCTTCCCAAGTAGCTGGGATCACACGTACCTGTCACCAAGCCTGGCTAATTTTTGTATTTTTAGTAGATATGAGGTTTCTCCACATTGGCCAAGCTGGTCTCAAACTCCTGACCTCAGGTGATCCACCTGCCTCAGCCTCCCAAAGTGCTGGGATTACCGGCCTGAGGCACTGTGCCCACCTCATTTCTATGTTTAATTTAGTGTATCTGACAGTGCTCAGTGGTTATTTTCTTGCCATGCTGACCCTCCATTTATTATTTTTACCTACTTAGACTAGTTGTTTGCTTTGCTAACATCCGTTTTTAAATATTCATTTTTCATGAGAATGACAGGACACGTGTTGGAAGTAAAACACTTAATCACTACATCTGGGAGACCACAGTTTTGCTTTGATGAGTCTTAGCTGCCATAGAAGAAATTACAAATTGATTTAGAAAAGGTTCTGATGGAAGAAATAAGATACTATCACTAATTGTTTGGTTCGCATTTCCAAGTAAGTATGTGAGTCTGTACAGTAATCAAAATTTGATTACTTTGTTTAAAATGAACTTTACGTAGCATCTAAGAAGGAACATAAAAGGTAAAACAAATATAAAAACTAAAATAAAAAGCTAAAAAAAATTATTTTTAATTACCTAGAATTTGCTTTGGTCTCAAGAGTATGTATTACCTGTTTTCATTTGCCGTAATTCATAATTGCATATTATCCCTAAGGAAACCTAGAGTTCTCTATCTGACATTTAGTTAAATCTTCTTCCTATATTATGCTAAACAAAAAATGGTTAAAGCAGTGTTCATTAATCAAGAAAGGGCAAAAATACTAATAGTTAATTTTTACTGAATACTTTGTTGAATACTTGTTAAGTGCCACATAATTATTAGCTCATTATAATTTCCATCTTTTATAGAAGAAATATCTGATAAGAGAGGTTAGAAACTTGTCCAAAGACTCATTCAAATTTCTCTCCTTTGTTAAAGCTATACATCTTTCCGTGCTAAAGTTGAACCTAAATTATTGCTAGCTATAGGAAAAATGATTAGTAAATTAATATTCATTTCCATTTCAATTGTAATCATCTTTCATCTTGGCTAACCTACATTTATTAGTATTATAGTGTGCTTTAACTTTTAATGCTGGATGTAAATTTAATATGCAAGAATCTAGCTCTAATATTTTTTGTATAATAGCATTTCCAATCAAGGGAATGGGGTTCATTTAAACCAATACATAAATATTCTTTGTGATAACAGTCTAAATATAACTAATTTATGAATTTGCCAATCATTCATCCTAGTTGAGGATTTAATTTCCCTTTGGCTTATAAATTCAACTCATTTGCTTTCTGCATTAATAATGTCAAGGGCCACACCTGTCTGGAGCTATGTGACAGCAAAGTCACAGGCTGTGGCAACATAAAGTCTACTCTTGCTGATGGATGTTGTTTTCATCAGATAACTCAATTTCTGGGTGAAAACAGAACCTCATTGTATTACTTTTTACATCATTTTATTTTTGCCTAATGTAAAACAAGCTGTTAGAAAAACAACTTTTTTCTTCAAAAGGGAAGTATCAAATGCACAATGAAAATGCAGGATGAGCCAAAACATGCTTTCAAAAGCAGGGCTATGTTCAAGAATTGTGAATTGTGCTCATTATTCAGTTTGGGCTACTTTTCTTCATCATTCTACATGCAGAAGGTGGTACAGGTTTAAATAAGCCAGCTGATACTTAAGCATTCTGTTCTTTTTGAAAGTTGTATAAAAAGGAATCACTGCTAACATCTTACTTCATTTAGATTTTACAGGATTATCCATGTCCAGAACCTTTAACTGTGCTCTGAAGCTGCAGTTCATGCCAGGTAATACTATGATGTTTACAAGTTCAAACTAATATTTTTCTTTATAATTCTCTTTGCAGATTCACAAACATTAGAATCACATAAAATATCCACACATGCAATTGAGAAGCAAAATAATATAAAGATGAGTAATCATTTTAGAATTGCAAGAGTTTCACCCCATTATGCCATTCACATTCCTTATGGTAACTTGGGGACCTCATAAGACATCAAAATAAAAATGAGACTTTTGCCACTTTATTTTTTACAGCTCAGAAAATTTAAAAGAACATAAAAGGAAACAGTCCAGGACTTCTCAGACTAAAGTGTGAATACCATCAGCAAATTCATGGCTTTGATTAAAGAACTCACCAGGAGTTCAGCTATTACATTCCATCTCATTCTTCCTTGAATTCACACTAAGTTAATACAGATGGAATCAGGATTTGCAATTAACAGCAACGTACCATGTAATATTTTTGCTGCTTATCAAATAGACTGGCCTTTTTCAGCAGCTGCATTGTCATCTACTTTAAGGACAAAACAAAGTAAAATAAAATTTCCTCTTATGTTCCTCTTAGCGATCAAATTAATTTCTCTACCAGGTACAAATGAAAACATGCCAAAGAAACCTTTCTAAAGCAACTAAGAGAATGGGATGCGCCACTGCTGGGAGACTTAGCTCGCTTTTTAGCGATTTGGTGGGAAACAGATACAGTCAGGGTTAGCAGGGAGCAATGGCAGAAGCCACAAGTCAGTAAGCTTGAGGGGTGGAGATGGGGAAATAAATACTTTTGACTGCATTGTATAAAATCAAATTGCTGTCCAGAAGGCAAGGGGGTAGGGAAGGCAGCTTCACAAGCAAAAATATAAACATAAAGGGTAGCTACCAAGAGAGTCATGTTTCTCAAAGACACACGCCTGTCAGCTTTCTCCTGTGGAAAGGGTTAAAGCTTTTAAATGAACTGGTGTGAGAAATGCAAACTTAAAAGGACCAAAAAAAATGAATGTAGAAACAATAAAAGTAAGCAGCAGGACTGAGGCTACCTCCAGTTCTCTCAGAATTCCTGACTGTCCGCAGGTTTCCAAATCCTCCAGCGCTTGAGACCAGAAGTTCTCCTCTTGTTCTATCTCTGCACTATCGGCAGCCCCTGCAAAACTGTTGTCAAGAAACACAGGCTGGGTTAGGAACTTGCCAGACTTTTTTTTTTTTTTGAGACAGAGTCTTGCTCTATAGCCCAGACTGGAGTGCAGTGGCGCAATCTCGGCTCACTGCAAGCTCCAGCTCCCGGGTTCCCACCATTCTCCTGCCTCAGTCTCCCGAGTAGCTGGGACTACAGGTGCCTGCCACCACGCCCAGCTTTTTTTTTTTTTTTTTTTGTATTTTTAGTAGACACAGGGTTTCACCATTTTAGACAGGATGGTCTTGATCTCCTGACCTCGTGATCCGCCTGTCTCGGCCTCCCAAAGTGCTAGGATTACAGGCATGAGCCACCGCACCCGGCTTTTTTTTTTTTTTTTTTTTTTTTTTGTATCCAGAATATCTCTCCTTCATCTCACACAAAATAAAGAAAGGCAGTCATTTTGGATCAGGCTTTCTTTCACCTGTGCCCTCCAAGTATATGAGCTTCAGCAGAGGAACGTTTTAGGAAATGCAGTGTTGTGAAGATGGAAAGTATGGTCCATGGTCTTACTACCGGATTTCAGACTATTTGTGGCTGCTGCTAAATGGGCTGCAGCCATGTGATGACCCTATTGGAATGGGATGGAATGCTGGAAATGTATTTCAGCTGCTACATCTACAAGGAAAGAGAAATCATAATTTTCTCTAAGAGAGAAACATGTGTTTTTCCCACTTATTTAAAGATCACTATAAGTAAACCAAATGCTATCACTTTTTATAAATTTCCTTAAAATGTTTTGGTAAGGAACAAAATGGTAAAATATACTTTGCTGAAAAGATGGATCCATGAGGTATCTTAAAAAAAAATGTAACTTAATGTGAAACTAACTTTTAAAAGAAAGGAGAGGGGCGCAGTGCAGTGGCTCAAGCTTGTAATCCCAACACTTTGGGAGACCTAGGTGGGCAGATCACTTGAGGTCTGGAGACCAGCCTGGCCAACATGGTGAAACCCTGTCTCTACTAAAAATAACTAAAAACACAAAAATTAGCTGGCGTGGTGGCAGGCGCCTGTAGTCCCAGCTAATTGGGGGCCTAAGGCAGAATTGCTTGACCCTGGGAGGTAGAGGTTGCAGTAAGCTGAGATCATGCCACAGCACTCCAGCCTGGGTGACAGAGTGAGACCTTGTCTCAAAAATAAAAAATAGGCTGGGAACTGTGGCTCATACCTGTAATCCCAGCACTTTGGGAGGCTGAGGCAGGCGGATCATGAGGGTCAGGAGTTCGAGACCAGCCTGGTCAACACGATGAAACCCTGTCTCTAGTAAAAATACAAAAATTAGCCAGGCGTGGTGGCGCATGCCAGTAATCCCAGCTACTTGGGAGGCTGAGATAGGAGAATCACTTGAACCCAGGAGGAGGAGGTTGCAGTGAGCCCAGATGGCACCACTGCACTCCAGCCTAGGCAATAGAGCGATACTCCATCTCAAAAAATAAAATAAAATAAAAAATAAAAATAATACAAGATAAAATTTAAAAACAAAAATTAGGCGGATGTGGTGGCACACGCCTATAATCCCGGTTACTCAGGAGGCTGAGGCATGGGAATTCACTAGAACCTGGGAGGTAGAGGTTGCGGTGAGCCGAGATCTTGCCATTGCACTGCAGCCTGGGCAGCAAAGTGAGACTCTGTCTCAAAAAAATAATAAAATAAAATAAAGGAGAGGAACCTACCTGTCATAAGGAAGGGAGTGCAAAGTTTACAGAAGCAGCTTCTCCCCAGGTGCTACTACTGTTTTCGATAGGGGAAACCCAGCTCTTGCCCTGTTGTGTGGTGCTCAGGCTGCCACTGGTCAGGCAGCTTTTAGAATACTGCCATGTGGCCAGCATGGACAATTATGGTGGCTTTAAGAAGCCCATACTAACAATATGTGCCACTGGAAGTACAGAAGTTCAAATCTTGCCCACATGACCATACAGTCATCTTGGATGAGGCAGCATTGGTTGAAAACCTTACCCACTGGCTGTGGACCGGTCCCAGTCTTCATTACTCAGCCCCACATCTGGGTAAGTCTGGCTTCGAGGCTTAGTGACTGGGGACAAGCTGCCTCTCTGTTTTGGACTCCTCCAGTCATAGGTGTTGAAATTGTATCCTGAGGCCTGAAAACTAGTGCCTAAAATATAAACAAGGTGTTAGCATTGGGCCCAAGGATTACTTAATACATTGAGAAATTACACTGTAACCAGTAGAGGAGTTGAATAATAACAGCAATGACAATGACAATAGTGAACACATTGTGTGTGCTTATTGTGCACCAAGGACTTCACCAAGTACTTCATTTTGAGCCATCTTTTTTCTTTAGAGCCATCTTTGGAGGTAGATACTCATTATTTGCATTTTACAGATGAGGACACTGACGGCTTAGAACAGTGGTTTCAAGTACCCAAGGCTACTTGCAAACTTTCTTGAGAGTTCAAGTCACAATTTTAGGAGAATCGGTTTTCAGATCCTCAAGTTCTAGATGCACTTCTTCCCAAAACTGGCTTAGCTGAGATCTGCCAGTTAGTTCTCCCTTCTCATTTCCTCTTTCACAACTGTACTCCTGCCACTTTACAGACAAAAGACATATTTCTCATCCATTTCAAACCTTTTTTTTTTTGAGATGGAGTCTCGCTCTGTCATCCAGGATGGAGTACAGTGGTGCAATCTCCCCTCACTGCAACCTCCTCCTCCCGGGTTCAAACAATTCTCCTGCCTCAGCCTCTCAAGTAGCTAGGATTACAGAAGTGCACCACCACACCCAGTTAATCTTTTTTATTTTTAGTAGAGACAGGGTTTTACCATGTTGGCCAGGATGGTCTCGTACTCCTGACCTCAGGTGATCCACCCACCTTGGCCTCCCAGAGTGCTGTGATTACAGGCGTGAGCCATCGTGCTGGCCCCATTTCAAGTATTTGAAAGTGCTTGGGCCCTGGGATATAGACTCCCAGCTGCCAAATCAAGGGATAATTTGGGAAAGCCTTGTTCCTGTGATGAGGTCTGTTGGGAACAAGGCATTATTTCAACCAGGCACAAACTCACGGCAAGGCTTTCACCCCTCTCGCTCATCCATCTCTCATGCTGCCTCAGAGAATTCAGAAGGGCAACGGATGTCAGGGATAAGGAGCCTGCTGCGTTTATTGTTTATTTGAATTGCAAAATGCTGACTTTTTTGCCACCAGGGAGTTATATCTGATTAGCCTGATGGGTGAGACAGTGAGGAATGGCTTTGGCAATTCGGTTACATAATGGACACTTTCCTACAAATTTGAGCTGAAGCTGTAGTTCCAAGATTTTGATAGAAATATTTTTAAAGCATTTTTACAACAAACTGGAAATTACAGTCTTTGCAAGTATTTACATTTTGTGAGAAAAACATTTAGACAACAACTTTTAGTAGGTGATGGGGTATATAGTTCTTCAAAATTATTTTGGGGGTTTAAGTGGGGCTCGATTGTAGGTCTGACTCCATAGCTTGTGCTGTAATCATCACATACTCCTTCATCCACTACCTCAGGTTGTGACTTGTGTGTGTGCATGTGTATTTACATGGATGCATTGGCTTGGAATATGATATGTGTTTCTTACTGTGCTTAAATCATTTAATACAGCAAACAGACCTGGACCCACATTTTCAGGTACAGTTAAATGGTCTGATCGTGTAAGATGATTCTGTCTCCATGATATCCTGGTTTCCTCTTCCCCGTTCACTTTCTCTCCACCTGTTGTTGAAGCCTCTAATGCCGTTTTTGCTACTAGTTTAAAGCCCAAGGACAGCAGGATATCTGAAGGATAATACTCTCTGATCAAAAGGATTTGATCTCAAGAACCCAGGGCAATGCCTACCACCACATGATGGAAATACTCTAAGAACCTTCTATTTTAGGACACCAAGGATTAGAAGACCTTGGAGCAGAGGAAATATTTACAGTTCAATATCTCATTCTCTCTTTTTCCTAGGTAACTGCAGAAGCGTGGTTAGCCCTCTGGGAAGAAGTCTTGCGTGATGAATGCAGTTTTCTGTCAAAAGTGTTGACTTAAGGAAACACAGATGTGTCTTCTCTTGAAGGGGAACTAAGTAGCTGTGAATTTCATCCTGGCTCCCTCTGATGGACTAACCATTTTCTCCTTCTGAACCAACCAAACCAACCCCAAATACCTGAAGTCTCAGCTTTTATAATACGAAGAGTTTGGGGAAGCCTGTACCTCACTTTCTTTAACTGGTTTCAACCCTCAACCTTTCAAAGAGCCAATGCTAATTGGTGGTGTCTTCCTGGAGTATCCTTTTCTGATAAACATTAACTCGAATGACCACTGAGTTCCCTGGTGAAATTTCAACATTAGACTGATTTTCTTTCCAACTGTTGTTTGTATAATAAGTAGTTCTTGGAGACTTAGGCAAGAGTGCAAGAATGGGCTTGAGCAGATGTGCACCACCATCAGTAGGAAACTGCTAACCTTGAAAGGCATGTGTATCTCTAATAAGGATGTCTTGTCTTAATAAGCACTATTAAATGATTATTGCATTACAACAAAGCAGAGAAAGAAAAGGGGATAAGATTCAAATCTCTTTGGGTGAAATGTAAAGTCAGAAAACCTGATCCCAGCTCTTCCGTAGTCCGTGCTATGCTGACCCAGAGATTAAAGTAAGAGAAGTTGACCAGGTGCGGTGGCTCACGTCTAGCACTTTGGGAGGCCAAGACAGGCAGATGGCTTGAGCTTAGGAGTTCAAGACCAGCCTGGGCAATCAGCTATCTCTACAAAGAAAACAAACAAAAACCCAAACCTCCAAAATTAGCTAGGCATGGTGGCACATGCCAGCTACTTGGGGTGCTGAGGCAAGAAGATTGCTTAAGTCTGGTCGTTGAGGCCACAGTGAGCCAAGTTTGCACCACTGCACTCTAGCCTGGGTGACAAAGCAAGACCCTATCTCAAAAATAGAAAAGTAACTGGGCATGGTTATGAATACCTGTAATACCAGCTACTTGAGAGGCTGAGATAAGAGGATCCCTTGAGCCCAGGAGTTCGAGACCAGTCTGAGTAACATAGCAAGACCCTGTCTCAAAAATAAATAAATAAATAAAACTTAATAAAAGTAAAGTAAGAAAAGACCAAGGTTGAAATCCTAGCTCAGCCACTTCCTCACTTCACAGCCTGGCCAACTAACCTGAGGGTAAAATGGGGATAACAATAGGTACTTTACTAGGTTGGTAAGAGAATGAAGAAGAATGAATGCACACCTTACGAAAGTGCCTAGAACACAAGGAGGTTTTAATGAACACAGATGCCCATTGTTACTATATACTAAGTCCTTCAACCTCTCAAGATCTTGGTTTCTTTATCTTTAAGGTAGGGAGACAAGGAAAAGAGATAAGTCTCAGCATTATTAATGCAGTAAACATTTGGGTGTCTCTTAAGTATCAGATACTATATATCAGGAACTAAAATGCAAAGGGAAATAAAACTGATTCCTGTCCTCAAAAACTGCATTGTTTGGTATATGTATAGGAGAAGAAGAAAGAAGCATAGAAAGTGAGTTCTAGTAGCATGTGAAAGTGTCATACTTTTAGTCTTAATACACTAATATGGAAGGACAGAGACCAGTTTGGGGATTGGAAGGTGGATCATGAAGGGTGCCAAAGGAAAAATGACATAAAAGCTTAGAGTTAGATAGCAGGTCAGCATTTACTAGTTGGAACTGTTGGGTAAGACAGTGCATGGTGGGCATGGTGGCTCATGCCTGTAATCCCAGCATTTTGGGAACCTGAGGCAAGTGATCCACCTGAGGCCAGGAGTTCGAGACCAGTCTGGCCAACATGGCGAAAACCCATCTCTACTAAAAATACAAAAATTAGCTGGGTGTTGTGATGCATGCCTGTTGTCCCAGCTACTCTGGAGGCTGAGGCAAGAGAATCTCTTGGACGCAAGAGGCGGAGGTTGCAGCGAGCCGAGGGCACACCATTGCACTCCAGCCTGGGCAACAGAGTGAGACTCTGTCTCAAAAACAACAACAACAACAACAACAACAACAACAACAACAACAACAACAACAGACAGTGTTGGCCAAGTAGAAGAGAGCCTGGTAAAGGTGCAGTCAGGGTAAACAGAGCCTCGATTCTATCAGTGGATCTCTGTTCTACTACTAAGAAGGGAAAAGTATTCCAGGAATATTCTGGGGCCTCCTACCATGTGTACTTATTCCTCCCCATAGAAGGAATGTGATTTACCCAACTGTTGAGTTTTGGAAAAGAACACTGGGCATGCCACTCAGCCCGTTCCTGGCTTTCTCTGGACCCTTTCTCTCCCACTGCTGCTGTGCTGTGCGGTAAGCAAGCCTGGGTCACAATCTTGGGGCTCTCTGAGCTTGACGGAGGCAAGAAAAGGCATGACTGGGCAGTTAGATAACCGTGGCAGACTACCAGTTGCTCATCAGAATATTCATTCTCTTCTTCATCCTTAGTACCAGAATACCCGTTTTGGGGTGAGCAAATTATTGCTCAGACTAAAACTATACTTCTTGGCTTCTCTCAAACCTAAGTGCAACTTAGTGAAATGTTCTGGTCAATGACATAGCTAAGGGGACTTCTGAGAAGGCTCCTTACACCTTTGCTACTGCTGTCTGGAATGCAAATGAAATTGCTGGAGCCCCAGTAACTGTCTTGGACTATGAGGTGATCCCAAGGATCAAAGTCAGGTGCTAAGCATAACACAGTCGAAATATTTAGAAGCATGGGCCTCTGATGACACTGTGGAGTTACATACCAGCTCGAAGTGTCTGCTTCTTTATAATGTAAGTCAATGTATTGTTAGAGTTTGCAGTTCTCTTCAGCTGAACCTAATCTCATTGATTGGTAATCAGTTCAGTTATGGTTTGCTGTGTAGATCTGACTTGTGTCTCATTCAAATTTCAATGTCTAGACTTGGGTTGAGGGTAGGAAAATAATTATCCTGATTCTGGCTGCAGGACCAATCCAGCTTTTTCTACCAAAAAAAAAAAATAAAATGAAATGTTGATATTTTAATCCATAGCTGACTCTCATTTCTATTTCTCAATGGATTTGAAACTGATTAAGAGGTTAAGTAACATTATCAAAATACCTAGTGTTATCAAGGTACCACAATGCAAAACTTGCTTAGAGAATAGTGAGATATTCCGGGTATGTGTACTAAAAGGTACTGCAAAGAAGTGTCAGAAGGTGGACTGATAAAGTATTCAGGGACTAGATTACAAAGAACCCTGTGTTTTAAATTGAAGACCTTTGAGTTTATCCTATAACAACAGATAACCATCAAAAAAGGGTTTTTTTGGTTTAAGGGAGTGGCATGACTAGATTTGGTTTTTCTAAAGATTATTGATAGAAATGTGGGATAAGATGCTCAAAGTAAGAAGATAAATGAGGAAGGAGTTACCGTATTTTGTCAGGCCTGAAACAAAGGCAGTGGCAATGGAGGGACATCAGAGATGCTGAATAGAGGGAGTGAGATACCTGGGTCCTGATGACACCATGGGAAAAATAAATCCTGATGTTGCTTAAAAGCCATCATTTAAATTTTGTTTTGTATGTAGAAGAAAATCTTTAAGTCAGCTAAACTTGACCTTTAACTGATAACAGCTGGCCGATGATACCATGATTTAAAAGAGGGAATATCTGAGGAAAATTATGTTTAGGTAAAAGGCAAACCTTTTGCCCATTACTGGTAAGAAGTTAACAGGCCCTGAGGATTATTCCTTTATACCAGGAGTCAAGCTTAAAAGCCAGAGAATAAATGAGGCAGCCCAGGTATAAGAAAAAATCAACTGCCAGATAGATAATGAAACTTTTTTTTTTTTGTTGAATGATGGTGTAAGCACATGAAATACACATATGATATTGGAAACTACATTTTAAATTAAAAATTGATAAAATAAATACGTTGAAAAAAGAAATAATATTTTTTAAATGTACTGGCGGGGCACAGTGGCTCAGGCAGGGCACAGTGGCTCACGCCTGCAATCCCAGCACTTTGGGAGGCCGAGGCGGGCAGATCACCTGAGGTCAGGAATTCAAGACCAGCCTGGACAACATGGTGAAACACCGTCTCTACCAAAAACACAAAAATTAGCTGGGCGTGGTGGTGGGCACCTGTAGTCCCAGCTACTTGGGAGGCTGAGGCAGGAGAGTCTCTTGAACCTGGGAGGCAGAGGTTGCAGTGAGCCGAGATCGCACCGTTGCACTCCAGCCTGGGCGATAAAAGCAAAACTCGGTCTCAAAAAATAAAATAATAAAAAATAAATAAAATGTATGGTCCTAAGTCGTTTCTCCTTTGGATTATTTATTTATTTCTTTATTTAGAGACAGAATCTTACTCTATCACCCAGGCTGGAGTGCAGCAGCACGACCTTGGCTCACTGTAACCTCCGCCTCCCAGGTTCAAGCAATTCTCCTGCCTCAGCTTCCCGAGTAGCTGGGATTACAGGCGCCTGCCACCACGCCCAGCTAATTTTTGAATTTTTAGTAGAGACAGGGTATCACTATGTTGGCCAGGCAGGTTTCAAACTCCTGACTTCAAGTGATTGCCCGCCTTGGCCTCCCAAACTGCTGGGATTACAGATGTGGGCCTGTGTGCCAGGCCTCCTTTGGTTTAGAATTGGCAACTTTTTCTTTTTCTTCTTTCTCTCTTTAATTATTTTACATCTGGGTTTCCATATCTGATTTGTATGCTAATGTGAGGTATAAAATTTAGTCCAGATTCCTTTAACTGATATTAATGTTTAGTTTTATTTATTTGCATAATGGAAAACAGGTCTTTACAAAAAATAGGCCTTTATTTGCACAAGTGGAAAATAGGAAAGTAGGTATTTCTGAAAGTAGATGGAATCTTGATAGGATGATTTTTATTTTTAGGGTAACTATGCCTTAGGTATTTGTAAAATTCTGACATTCCAACCTTGTAATATTTGGTTTTCTGTACTAATGCAGATTAATATTTGTAGCTTTTAATTCATACCCAGCATTAATTTAGAAAAGTGAACTAATCAGTGTTGGTTCATAATCATAAAGTTTAGAATTCAATTTTCGGGCCGGGCACTGTGGCTCATGCCTGTAATCCCAGCACTTTAGGAGACTGAGGCGGACGGATCACAAGGTCAGGAGATCAAGACCATTCTGGCTTACACAGTGAAACTCTGTATCTACTAGAAATACAAAAAATTAGCTAGGCGTGGTGGTAGGCGCCTGTAGTCCCAGTTACTCGGGAGGCTGAGGCAGGAGAATGGCGTGAACCCAGGAGGCGGAGCTTGCAGTGAGCTGAGATCGCACCACTGCACTCCAGCGTAGGTGACAGAGTGAGCCTCTGTCTCAAAAAACAAAGAAGAAAAAAAATAGAATTCAATTTTCATCTCCACAATTTTGGGACTATAGCTCTTGCTATTACTTTCATTCTTGGAAACCAACTTTAGTACAGGAAAGTGAGCCAGTTAATTCCCTGCCAAATTTGTTTCCTAAAGACCCAGTTTTGTGAAGGATGAGAAAATCAAATCATATGTTTGTATAACTGTTTGTAATTGATCTTGCCAAGAAATACTCAAAATATTCAGACGAGGCTACGGTCTTAAAATGTCAATGCAAAGATAGTTCTCTCTTCTCTCAGAAATCACCTCAAGACAAAAAGTAATGATAAATAACAGAATGCAACTCCATCTTAATCAAAACTAGAGTGTTTGTGTAATCTCAAACCATAATACATAAGAAAATACCTAATACATAAATTCAGTGGAAGTCAAATGGGAAGGGGGTGGTGGTGGTAAGAAGTGGAGAGAAGACACCTAGGGCCAGGACTACCAAAGTACTCTTTGGTAGACAACTCAGTCTACCAAAGCAGGGGCGGTGGCGTGAGGCAAAACTCCAATGCTTTGTTTGGAACACCAGTATGCACTGCATGGCTGGTGGCAGAAAGTACCTGTGGTCCCATCTGGCATCAAGGTAAGTCAGGGAAAGAGAACACATGTCACAGACTGAAGGGAGCAATTGCTCAATGAAGCAGGGTAGGAAGGAATTCTGTCTTGTGAGCAGCCTGCTGTTGCTGCTCTCTGGTAGCTGGGGAAGAATTTACTCACATATACCATGCTGGAACTAGGGTACGTTTGGTAGCCTGGAAACAACCTGGGCTCTTCTCAGAACCTCTAGCAGCTTCCAGTTCAGGAAGAACTCATCTCATTCAGTGGTGAGCAGTAATTAAAAAGGAATTGGCATAACATGTATACCAAGTAAATATCAAACAAATGAGAGCAAAGGCATAGAAAAACAAAGTGATAGCAGATGAAGAATACTCATGAGAAGAAGCCTGGTTCAGAGCAAATGTTAAACATGGCTAGTCAGAAATAATCACAAAACTTAAAAAATACACAGCAAAGCCATCACCTTTATAAAACAAGCGATCAAAGCAGAAATATAAGAACTCAAGAGAAATTGGGCAAGGCAAGATGATGATGAAACATGAGCTTGTAGAGATCAGAAAAGAAAGATAAAAATAAAACCCTGCCAATGAGTAGAGGAGGATACCATTGGGTTTCTATTCTGTGCTATCCTCTGTATGGAGTATTTGTATTCTTTAATGACATTAAATAAAGTTGGACGCTGACTGCACATGTTGGTGTCCTTTATCAGTTATCATCCTTATGAAAACACAAAGAAGGAATATATCCTTATAAAACAATGAAAATAAATAAATCGTGCATCCAACTTAAGTCATAAAAGGAATAAAATTTAAAAGGAACTGAATGAAAGACTTAATCAAATTAAAAGTAAAGTTTTATGTAAAAAAAAAACTAGAGTAGAACTAATAAATAAATGCAAGAGTCAGTTCTCTGGGAAAAAATAAAAACCAAACAAAGAAATCAAATAAACTGTTACTAATCAAATCATGGGGAAAATAATAAAACCACAAATATACCAATTAAGAAACAATATTGTGGATATAATTATAGAAACTGAGAAAATAAAAAAATTTAAAAAGAGATTATATAAAAATACATCTGACATCTGGATGAAATAATTTCATTTTCTGAGAGAATACAAATGATCAAAATGACCTCAAAAGGGAGAAAAATAAGATAGAAATGTAACTATCTGAGTTGAGAGTCAAAAGTCTAGTCAAAAGAGCACAAGAGCTATTCAGCCCATGAGAATGGCAGTCTACGTACCACCACCAATCCGCCAGTCCCTCTTGTACTGACCTTTGTTAAATCCAAGTAAAGCAGTCATAGGGTTTTCTCAGAGTTAGAAGGAAGAATTAAGAAGATGCAAGGAGGCCAAATGCCTACGATTTTGATAAGGCAGAAGGGCATGAGGCATCTAATGGGTAAGACAATGGGGAGTGAAACAAGCTGACCCGGAGGCCGACTGGAAGAAGTCAGCCACACAGTGGAACTGAGGATCAGCCCCTTGTGGGACTTCCTTAAACACATCCCTTCTTTCCCCACAAGTTTCCATCATTCCATTGTATTTCCCTTTCTACTAACGAAGTGATAGGGCCACTATTTATTTATTTAACTGTCTTAGTTAACTGACTGTCCCTTCAGCTGCGCAATCTCTTCCACGGGAGCAGAGACCATGTCTCCTTTGTCCAACAGTGTATCCACATGGTCTATGGGCCTGATATTGAGCCAGTCATTACATACCAGTTGAAGGAATGAATGGAGCAAGCTTGACATTTTAGAGAAGAAGCAGAGAACAGTAAGGAATGTTGCTGCAAAGACATCGATTTCCAGCCCCAGGAGGAAGATGTGCATTATGGAGGTGCAACAGCCTCCTGGGAATAAGGCAACTATTACAGCCTTAAAGGGAACAGAGAGAATGTGCAGGGGCTTCCTGGGACAAGGCAGAGAGCCTGCTGAGAGGCTGGAGGGACAGGTTGTAGAGACAAGCTGTATCTCACAACATAATATTGAATAGGAAAAGTAAAAGTGCGGTTCTCTGCCTTGCTTTTAGTTTTGTTTTAATTTTTTTTGAGATGTAGTCTTGTTCTGTTGCCCAGACTGGAGTGCAGTGGCATGATCTTGGTTCACTGCAATCTCTGCCTCCTGGTTCAAGGGATTCTCCTGCCTCAGCCTCCCGAGTAGCTGGGATTTCAGGTGTGTGCCACCATGCCTGGCTAATTTTTGTATTTTTAGTAGAGACGGGGTTTTGCCATGCTGCTCAGGCTGGTCTTGAACTCCTAACCTCAGGTGATTTGCCCACCTCAGCCTCCCAAAGTACTGGAAATACAGGCCTGAGCCACTGTACCCAGCTGTGCCTTGCTTTTAAAAAGTCAACCTCACAAGCACAATCTGGAGAGATGCAGTTTAACTGAATATCACAGGTAAAGGAAAAAAAAAAAAACTAAACAAAAAAACAAAAAACATTCACAAGACTTTGAGATCTTGGTAAACTGTAAGCTCAAAATGAGTGACAGATGTGCCATGACCACTAAAATTCTTACGTTGAGGTAGGCGTCATTGATCAGTTCTCGTCTTCAGTGATGCCAATGACAAGCTTGCTTTGCTCCAGGCTGTTAGGCTGTTGTGTGATTTTCCCTTCTGAATGCTACACTTTAACAGGTATACAGGTAAACTGAAGTGCATTCAGAACGGAGGCCCGCAGGACGATACAGATACTTGTCAGTAAATTATAGAAGGCACAGTTAAAGGAACTGGGGCTATTTGGCTTGGAGAAGGAAAGCCTCAACAGAGACCCAATAGCTGTCTCCAAGTATCTAAGGGGCTGTCAGGAGAAGAGGCTTTAGTCTAGTTCAGAATGACCTTGAGGGTATAGCTAGGACTAATAGGCATACTGCAGCTCAAGTGAGAGTTTTAGAGTCATCAGAGCTATGTGGAGATGGGGGGGATGCCTCAGCACAAGGAACAACCTGTCAACTTGGGCGCTCAAGTCCATGCAGCGTGTCTTGGCGTGCAGTGAGGCGGGACCTGGCACCAAGGGCTGCACTGGACACCAGACTAGCTGACTCCTAAACCCTTTCTAAAGCTGAAATCCTGCCTTCAGCTTCCATGTTTATTACGAGAATTAATGGGGATTAGTTATATGAAAATGCTTTGTAAACTCTAGAGTGTTCTACATATATAAAGGGTTATTACTACTTTTTCATTACCTTGGAGTACTTCGATTCTATCCTGATTGCCATTGTCTCTACTTATCCCTTAGTTCCCTTCAACCTCATAAAATGTCTAAATTATAGATGCAAAATGTAATATTATGACTATGATTCAAAATTTCAAAATGTTTCACAAATAACAAATGGTTCTTCATCTTTTACTAATGAGGGGCAGGTCCTATATTCAGTTTGCTTCTCATGGTCCTTTTTCTATGGTTTCAAGGAATGGAGTAGCTAAGGTCTTCCGGATCACCTTATGGGGAAGAAGTCATTAATATCAATAGTACCCTCACAAAAATCTGTGTAACAAAAATATCTCTACGTTAATAAGCAACACACAAATAATACATGAATAAATAACCAATACACAATACGTTGATAAATAAACCTGAGTCTACTCTGATAGAATGTGACTTCTGTCCTTTACTCAGTGTCTTCTGGTGGCCCATCAATTCTCAGGCAATCAGAAGGTCTCTTATTTGGTGGCATAGGTGAACTTGTCACAAGGTATTATGACTTGGAAAAATTAATTGCCAGATAAATAAAAGTCCCAATTCCATTTAGGTGTTCAAAGTATTTTCTGCACCCAACTCCAGTATCATCTCTAATGAAAGTAACAACTTGACAACTTTGAAATATCATCTCCTTTCATTTTTTTTCCAGTTTTTTCTCCCTTCCTTTTTTTTTTTTTTTTTTTTTTTGTTCACCAGAGGACTTAACAGAGAGTGACACAACATAGGCAGGCTGAGAGAAGGAAACTAGGAAAACCAGGAGAGAGCAAACTGGATACAGACTCTCCTAAAAGTACAGTTAACTCCGTGACAAAGCAGCCCTCACGCCAATGTGTTCTCTAAACTGTTTATGTGTTTTATTATTTGACTGACTGAAACCCAGAGCAAACAAGGGATTCAGAGGCTAGAATTTACATAGAACATGGGAGAAGGTAAGGCTCAGATGAGGAGAAATACCAATAAGTTTTGACATACTTCTCTTTTTGATGCCATGGATCACTGGGAAGAAAATATATTTTAAAAGAAGCTATTAGTTTCTGCCCTGTATTCAGTCTGACACCTTTTATGTGTTTATATTCCATGAGTGAGGCTTTTTAATGTAGATAGTATTTTTTCACATGACAATGACACCTATGAAGAAAAAATCTACTCTATACTTTCCTATATTGTGATTATAACGCTCTAATTACAAATATTCAGGGAAAGGACATGGTGGCTCATGCCTGTAATCACAGCACTTTGGGAGGCCAAGATTGGAGGATTGCTGGAGGCCAGAAGTTTGATACCAGCCTGGACAACATGGCAAGACCCCATATCTACAAAAATTTAAAAATCAGCTGGGTGTGGCGGTGTCTGCATATAGTCTCAGCTACTGAGGAGATGAGACTGAGGCAGCAAGATCTCTTGAGTCCAGGAGTTTGAGGCTGTAATGAACTGTGATGGTGCCAGGGTATTCTACCTGGGGTGACAGAGTGAGACCCAGTCTCTAAAAGAAAAAAAAAAAGTCAGGAGTGGGCAGGAATAAATAGAGTCACAAATCATTGGCTAATCTCTTTTGCAATTCTTCTGAACTCCCCAATCCATCTTTGTAGAAAGCTTGCTGAAAAATAAGACAATGTGGCCTGTATTGAACAAGCCACTTTACTGTATGGTTTGCCTCACATTAATCTAAGCTTGAAGGATAAGCTCTGGATGGGATACTTGGCCATCAGTAGACCTAATGGAGGCCTGTTAGTGTTTGGTAAAGGTTCATGCCTTATAAGCACTAGAAGGAAATGCATGGCCAGCTGAGTTTAAGTATTCAATGTGTTCAATATGAATATGGCTACACCAAAGCAGACACAAGTTAAATAAAGATATTCTCCTCATGGAGCAGAGGATGAATCTTGAAGAAGCATGGGCTTCAACAATGACAAGTTCTCTGGGGACAAAGTAAAGACGTACCTTGATTTCCATAGCTGGTGTCTATTGCAGACCCATCCCATGAATCCACAGCACTGTCCACACTGGGCACTGTGGAAGGGTACATGTCAGACAGCTTGCCTGGCTTCTGTGCTGGTGAGGAGTCCTCCTCCACATCCCCCAGGTCACTCAAATGGCTAGAAATGGGGAACTTCTTGGGGCTCGATGCTGACTGGGCTTTATAGACATGAAAGGAGTTTAAGTATCAGAGTAAATTTAAATAAAAATATACCAAAATACTCTGTTGCTGGAGATTCGTTTCCCTAGAATCACACACAGACACTAGCACATTCTTTCAAGGAAGAAAATGCACTGGAAATCCTTAATTGTGGCTTTCAACTCACTACTCACCATCTGTCTGTTTCTTAATTTTCAAGGTGACAGTCTCTCCTGCCATCTGTAACAAATGGATGGCTTCACTCAGAGGCTTCCCTTTCAAGCTGCTGCTATTGATGGCTAGGATTCGGTCTCCTATGTGGATTGCGCCAGTTCTGAAACACCAAATAGTAATAGGAGAGGTAGAAATAATCCCTGTGTGGTACTGAATAAAAATTCCCTGACATACCTTATACATTCATCATAATAAAGACTTGGCAAGGATCTCCAGAAGTCCCTCTTGCTTTCTTCTGGTAAATGTTATAAGATAACTGCATATGTTGTGGATTACTTTTTAGTTTCCAAAAACATTTTAAAAATTGTTTTAATTAGTTATTAAAATGAACTTGTGTGCTTTTTCAATTCCAAGAAAGCTGAGTCATGGGGTAAGTCCCCTAAAAATCCAAATAGAAATGTAGTGGATAGCATGGAGCATCCTTTCTTTCTGCAGATTTTTTTTTTTTTTTTTTTTTTTTTTTTTTTTTTTTTTTGAGATGGAGTCCCGCTCTATCACTCAGGCTGGAGTCCAGTGGCGCAATCTCATCTCACTGCAACCTCCGCCTCCCGGGTTCAAGCAATTCTCCAGCCTCAGCCTCCCAAGTAGCTGGGATTACAGGCATGCACCACCATGCCCAGCTAATTTTTGTATTTTTAGTAGAGATGAGGTTTCATGACATTGGCCAGGCTGGTCTTGAACTCCTGACCTCGTGATCCATCCGCTCCGTGATCCATCCACCTCGGCCTCCGAAAGTGCTGGGATTATAGGTGTGAGCCACCACACCCAGCCTGTATGAGCTAATTTCTAAGGTACACTGCAGCTCCAACATTCTGCAATGCTGTATCTCTATTTTGCTAACCATTGTTTTCAGTTGTTAGCAGGAACAACGTATTTGTGTATTCCTGAGCTAGGTTGGAAGGACAGATCTGGAGGACAGATTTGCCTGTAGGGTTTGTCATATGTCTGACAACACATCTCAGAAAGAAATGCAGTTTAGCAGAGGGTGGGGAGTGGGTGTGTGTGTATACATCATTGCCAAAGGAAAAAATGGACATTCCAGATTTTAAGACATTATTAAAATGGGTCACTACACTTTGTTCCCATAATCCTTGAAGATGATGTCTGTATCACCCTCTTCTGAAAACACAGCAGCTAAGTGCAGCACCTGTCAGGTAACAGAGGCTAGCAAGTGTTTGCTGAATGAAATTGGACAAGCCATTCAACCTCCCTGAACTTTAGTTTCCTCCTCTGAAAATGGACACAATACAAACCCATCTTCAGTCTATTGTGGTCAGTTTATACGTTTCAGAGAGTAGTATCAATGCTAAGCCCATGACATCTTTTACCGCCTGTAAGATGCCCCTCAGAGTCAAGTCGGAGCTCTGCCTGAGAGTTCTCAAACTCTAAGATCAATCCTTTGTGCAGATTTTTAAAAGCCAACAGATAACCACAGAGACAGGAGCATGTTTTTACGTGGTTGTGAGGAAGGAAGCCCATCTCAGACACAGGTAATTATAACAGTTACTTCAAATTTTACCTTTCAGCTAATCCCCCTTTAGTGAGGCTTGAAATGATTATAGGATCAAACGGCTCTTCAGTTCCTGAAATTGTGATGCCAAGGGGCCCCCCATAGCGTTTCAGCTCCACGGTGTAAATAATTGCTCCGGAACTTTCTTGCTCATCTGCAATAAATGCCAAGGAATCATAATTGATTTCTTTGGAAAAGGCAGAAGAGTAAGACATATAGATTCACACATAAAGTAGGAATTCAAAACATCCTCGTCGAAGTATCATGTCTCAGAAAATAATTCTTTTGGGGAACAGCATTTCCTTAGTAGGATCTTACATTCAAATACAGAGATATAGTCATTGTCAGTGCCAGGGAGAGGAACACTGCCTAATGACTTATGTTTTAAATGTGTGAGATCTGCCCAACTGGGGCTGCAGGACCTTTCAACTGTGTCCATGTCTAGGACAGTGCTTACCTAGCATTTGGGAAGTGTGCAGTAAATACCTGTGAAATAAACATATGGCTGAGGAGGCATTATAATTTGAGAGGAGAGAGTGACCCAGTAACAAAGAAGACATCGGGTCATGCTGTTTCCATTTTAAGCTTTACATGCAAGCTAACTTTTGATATAGAAACGTGGATTTTGCTAAGGGTTGGAACAAACGATAACACGTATATGGTTAAGTGGAACTTAGATAAGTAAACTTGAAGACAACAGTAAGAAATCTAGAATCTCTTACCTATCATTCCACTTACTATCTTCTAATGTGAGTCCTATCAGTGAATTACAGATATTAAAGTGGAAGTTTGAATGATCATCTCTCCTCTTTCAATGGAGTAAAAGCTGTTGTAAACTATGTTTCAACAGCATAGACCAGGCTGCCACGCTGTCATAAACTAATTTTGGCTATTCAACATTATTATAGTGGAAGACACTTGTGAATGTGCTCTGCCTAAAGCACTGGCCAGAAAGATATCATGGGCCGCCTTCAACATGGTGGGTATTGTGATGGTGTCAGGGTTGCAAATAAGAAGTCTCAGAATTCAAAGGTTTTATTTGCTTCTGACATGCTTCAAGTTCTTGGGCATTTCTTATTTTATTCCTTGGGTCTGGGAGCTGTGAATGGTTAAGGAACTGTTTCATTTCTGCACCTGAGGATGCAATGAAATGGTTCAGTGGCTACTTTAACAAAACAGTCAGCTTTTACAGTCAGACTACATCCTAGTGAAGTACTAACTCGGCCACATTTTTGCAGTGAGCAGCTGTTCATTTATGATATGAAACACTAGAATAAGGAGGAAAAGCAAGGCATGAGTTAACAATTCAATTAATTGTGTTTTCCATGAAGAATTAGGATGAATATAAAATGAAGGGTCTATCGAGTCATGTGGGAAGCAATGTGTCCTCTCTTGCCAGCACCTACTTCACTTCTGGCCACAGATTGGGAGTTTTGAATGCAGCCACCACCTCCACTTTCTGAGTGCTCTACTCAACGTATTTGCTCCACACATTCAGAACTAAAGACCATCCACCACACACTGCAATGCTTAAGTCAACATTTTAGGGCACAAAATCTTCAACACTGGGATCAAATTTACATTAGCAGCTGAGAAGCTCCCATATCAAGCCTAAAACAGCTCTATTTGCTGGTTCACAAGTTTCTTCTGGGCTGATGCTGAAGTTGTGGCCAATAGGTTGGTGATTATCTGCTAAGGGCTCCGGAGAGAAGCATCAAGATAGAGGGTAGCTGAATAACGGGCAGAAGTCAAAAGTCTAAATTTTCCTACAGTACGATGTTTTGTCACCTTTCAGAGCTGGCTTTGACCTAAATGAACAGAGCACTATTGGATAGATTGCATGTACTTTGCAGCCCTCATCGTCAACTATATTCTGGATGAAATTCTGAATGAGTCATTTGATTAGTAATCCCTGGCATAAACATTAGTTACTGCTGGACACTCTGTGTGGGCCATTCAGTGGAGGTGTGTATGCCATAGGAAAGACCTTGACCCCTTACTGCTCTCTGTATAAGGCAAGCATGAGCACAAACTTGTCAATGGGTGCCAAGCATTTTGGGTTGGAGCATCCGCTTTTTATGGGTTTTGGGGAGAAGGACGCTTGCCCAGGACCTGGAGACCCAAGAACTAGTGGGAGTATCCATGGAAACCATACTTCAGATGAAAACAAAAAGTGGTCCACGGGAAGGGGAGTTGGGGGTAGCGCCATTCACTGGGAGAAGGCGGGCACCTGGTTCTATTCAGCTCATTCTTCAGGCAACCCAGAGTGAGTATTCCATGTTATTTTTCGACAATGTAACTTGTGACACAAAGATGACAAAATAATACCAGAGATGAAGTAAATGGCTTTAAGATAGTCTGTTTCAGGTTGCCTAATTTGGGGACATTTTTTTATTGGCATCTGAATCCTCACTGACTAGAAGGCAATTGTTAGGGCATCCAATAAGTTTAGATAGTGATGGAGATGCGAATCTAGGAAATGGTACATCTTAACAAGAAGGACACATTCTTGTTATTACATTGGGGTGGAAACAGGATGACGTGATGCTCTATTTAAATTATGACAGAAATGGAAGCTGATTTATGTTTTAACAAATAAATTGCCAGAAACACAAAAGAGAAAGGAGATTTGGCTGGGCGTGGTGGCTCACGCCTGTAATCCCAGCGCTTTGGGAGGCCAAGGCGGTAGACCACCTGAGGTCAGGAGTTCAAGACCAGCCTGGCCAACATGATGAATCCCCATCTTTACTGAAAATACAAAAATTAGCCAGTCGTAGTGCCTTGCGCCTGTAGTCCCAGCTACTTGGGAGGCTGAAACGGGAGAATCGCTTGACCCAGGAAGTGGAAGTTGCAGTGAGCTGAGATCATGTCACTGCTCTCCAGCCTGGGTGATGAAGCAAGACTTTGCCTCAAAAAAAGAAAGAAAGAAAAGAAAAAAAAGAGAAAGAGAAAGAAAGAAAAAAGGGAGATTTAAGAGATATTACAACCAAAAGCAATGAGTAGATCATTTGGGATTCTAATTAAAACCAACTGTTATAAAAAGGTATCTATCGGCCGGGCACAGTGGCTCATGGCTGTAATCTCAGCACTTTGGGAGGCCAAAGTAGGCGGATCACCTTAGGTCAGGAGTTTGAGACCAGCCTGTCCAACATGTCAAAACCCCCTTTCTACTAAAAATACAAAAATTAGCCGGGTGTGGTGGCATGTGCTGTAGTCCAACCTGCTTAGGAAGCTAAGGCAGGAGAATCGCTTAAGCCTGGGAAGTGGAGGTTGCAGTGAGCTGAGATTGTGCCACTGCACTCCAGGCTGAGTGACACAGCAAGGTTCCCTCTAAAAAAATAAATAAATAAATTTTAGAAAGCTGTCTATTTTTTCTATCGGATAGATTACTTTAAAAAAACAGCTGGTTTTAATTAGGATTTTATATATATCAGGGAAATGTGAACATTGAGTGACTATTTTATCATATTAAAAATATTGCTAATGATATTATTTAGTTATATGTTTTAAAAAAGTATTTTTTAGGCATATGTTAGTAATAGTAAAAAGATGAGATGATGCCTGGAATTTCTTCATAACTCCACTGGTGAGGTGGGGAAACCAGACTGAGAGGGGAGATGAAGCAAGGTTGGTTGTAAGCAAATCGCTGTTAACACTGGGTGATGCATGGTGATTCATTATGCTATTTTTATTTTTGTATGTATTTTGAATTTAATAACAAGCTTTTGAAAAAGAAAATAATATCATTTCCCTTAGAAAGCCCTATGTGGATGCCTTGTGTAAACAGATATTTAATTAGTCTGGCTTTCCTTTCATAGAGGGTGGTGATGGCTGCCCGCACACAGTCTTTTCCAGACCATATGGCCTGTCTGCCCACAAGGCAAGCTCTCCAGGGTATCCCACTACCACTTGCTCTTGAGAAGGACCCCATCTTGGCTCTGCCCAGTTTTTCATAGCAATGGCTTCCTCCTAAACAGTTTTCCTGCTTGGGATCCAGCTTTTGCCCCTCCTCCCCACTTCTATTTTCACCAGTGCTGCCAACATAAAATTTCTTCTTTTTCCTCCCCAGGATATTTTTAAAACATAAATCTGAAATGTTACTCTCTTACTTAAAGCTTTTTATTGGTTCCTCAGTTCTTTAAGAATAAAATATAACCCCTTTGCAAGAGCTGAGCTGGCCCCCAGAGGGTCACACCATCCTCCCCCATCCCAATCCAATCTGCTAAATTCTCTCTTCATAGAACCACTGCAATTCCTTAAATAGCACTTTTCTAACATCTTTAGCCCGTGCACCTGTTACTCCCTATGCACAAACACCTTTCTCTCATTTGTTATCCTGTAGAATTTCTACTTTTACTTTAAAGCTTGGCTCAGAGTCTCATCCTTCAGAAAGGCTTCCTGGTGGCTTAGCTGGAGGGGCTAGAGGCTTCCTATGAGACCCACAGTTCCTGTGCATTCTTCTGATGTTTCTAAACTTTTATTTTCATTCTTGCTCTCAAATAACGAGAAGAGTGAAATTAGTTTTAAATTTTCCTTAATGAGAGAAATTAAATATTAAGAACTAGAATTCAATCAGGTATGATTGAGATTTGGAGGGCCAAAAACTATCATAATGTAATATCCAAAATACCACAAGAACCAATTTTAAGAACCAATTTTTGCCCCCCTTGGAAATGCATGTTCTAGCGTATACCTTTCACTCTATGTTTTAAGGATCTCACTACTTGGCTCTTCATTAGAATAAGATTACCTTGAAAACAGAGATTTTTATCTTCATATCCCCATAGCCTAGAACTATGTCTGGTACCAAAGGGAACTCAGTAAATGCTTGAACAAGTGAGCAGAAAGATGAATGCATATTAGCATGTAGTCATTGGTTCCCAGGCTGAGATCTCCAGGAGAGTTTTGCGAGTCAGCTTCCCTGCTATGCCAAGGTCTAGTTTCCTTTTCCAAGACATGTGATGCAAACCTAATCTCATTCAAAGTTTGAGAATACAACCTCAGCTGCCATTGTGGGGACGAGCAAACCTAGAACTTCCTTCCTCCACCGTGCCAGGAGTGTTGAGTCAGCTTCAGGTTCAACTGCCAATTCCACCTGCCTTCTTGGGCTTTAACTCAGTTGGCATCTGTGAGGCCCTGCAGCTTAGGAGGAGGATAATAACTGCCATTTAGGAAGGAATACTCAGACTATTTTGGAGATTGAAGCATTCCTAAATATACTCTCCTTGAGGTTGCTTCAGGTAGAAGTCTTAGAAAGGAGCGACTAGGGTGTTTAACTAGAAGAGAAACTTCTGAGAAAGAAAAAAGTAGAATCACCAGTAAGTTTCAAAGTGAGCCTAAGCAGATGTTGATGATATTATAAATAGCTTTTATATCACAACAGAAGGTTTACAACGATTAGTGAAAGACAGGAAACGGGGCAAGCCTACTTGTTTGTTCTGCTCAGCTCTAGTTAAGAAAATTAATGGAAGCACAGAACAGATGCAAAATTGCTGCATCACTTATGTGCAATGCTATTTTCAGGCTTCTTGAGTGCCGCTTGTTTAACAAAATGAACACTATCTGGCTTGAATCCATAATGGTAGCTGCTTCCGTGGCCAAATAGGAGGCTTGGATTTGGGAGAGAGCCTTTGGAAGGCATACATGTGCAGGTCAATCAAAGTTCACTTCAACTAAAAGTGATGGAATTAATTTTAGAGTACAGCTAAATTTCTTGGAGTTGGACAGGCCTGAGAAAGTAAACCATTTGAACAACACTGTCTACAGCTCCCTTATTGCTGCACAGTCATTTTATATAGGCATGTCACAATGATATACCAGGAGATGTCCAAGCAATTGCTAAGTGTTTTCAGAGTAGAATTCAAATTTCTTTGTGTAAGTGATAATTTTAAGTCTCAAAACTAGGTTTGTTTGTGACAGCATTTCTCAAAGTGTAGTTCTAGGACCAGCAGTTTTGGCATCATCTCTGAACTTGTTACAAATACAAATTCTCAAGTTTGCATTTGACTGAGAATCCCTACCCCACAGACCAATAGGAATGGGAACTCTGGGAGAGGGGCCTAGTCATCTGTGGATTAACATCTTCTTGGTGATTCTGATGCACACTCAAGCTGGAGAGCCATCCCTTTATGAAATCAAGCCTGAAGAAAAGAGAAAAGTACTTTTTATCATAGGTCCTTCTTGCAGCCAGCTTCTTGTCAACACACCTCCTTCCAGTGCTCCTAGCACAGCCGAGATCATTCTTGGGAGCTTGGAAAGGGGCATCTCTGCTACTCCAATACTCCAATCTGGGTTTAGGGGGAAAAGCTACCGCAAATTACTTAGCTTGGCTTAACACTGGTGAACTATATATGTTTGAAGCTCAAAATATGAATCTGTCTTCAAAGGACTAATTTAATCAGTAATAAGGCTGGATAAAGGTAATTTGCTTTGAATAGGACAAGCTGCAGCCTGAAAATGATTTTTTTACACAGATTAGAGCCCATGAAGGTCAAGTATTGATTTATGGTCTCCAAAAATATGCTATATATTAGAATAAGATTCCCCAAACCAAATGAGAAATCATTAATAGCTGTATATTTGGTTGACAAAAAGGTGGTAATACAAAGCCGAGTTTTCAAAACTATATATGATAGATTTGCAAACCTCTATCTCTTCCTGCAAATCGCCAAAAGTCTCTACTGCTTTGTTTCAGGGTTTCCTCTCAGGCCCTAGCCAGGTCTTCCAACTCTCTTCATTTACTTTGGATTCAGAAGCAATCAAGGTAAAACAATAGATTTTTTTCAAGGGGATTATTTGCATTGCTGAGGACCAGGGGATTGGGTCACAGCCTCAGGAATCCCAGAGTCTTGGACCCACACAAGAACCACTGGATACTACCTGAGTTACATTCCTGCAGTAATGGAAGACAACAAATGCAGAAGCTCCTGAAGGCAGGATGGTGGCTGAATCCAGAATGAGGGAGAAAAACACCTACAACTCCAAGTGTTCCAAAAGATTTGGCCATTGTTAAATAGAGCTTAAATTCACTTTAAAAATATCCAAATACAGTAATGACTACTGATAGTCATCATTCATTAGGCCTTACTAGGTGCAAACTTATTGGTGAGTTCTTAAATATATTACCTCCTTTAGGCCAGGCACGGAGGCTCACGCCTGTAATCTTAGCACTTTGGGAGGCCGAGGTGGGCGGATCACCTGAGGTCAGGAGTTTGAGACTAGCCTGCCCCACATGGCAAAACTCCATCTCTACTAAAAATACAAAAAATTAGCTGGGCATGGTGCTGTGCACCTGTAATCCCAGCTACTTGGGAGGCTGAGGCAGGAGAATCGGTTGAACCTGGAAGGCGGAGGTTGCAGTGAGCTGAGATCGTGCCATTGCACTCCAGCCTGCGTGACAAGAGCAAAACTTCATCTCCAAAACAAAACAAAACAAAACAAAACAAAAATATATATATACACACACACACATATATATATTTTACTTTAATTAAAAAAAAATATATATATATATATATCTCCTCCTTTAATCCTTAAAACAGTCAAGTAGAGTAAGCATTAAATGGACATTTACAGATGAGGAAACTCACGCTCAGAGAAGTTAATTTGCCTAAGTTTCCCACTTGTCAGTTATGAAGCCAGTCTGGCGTTCTTCGTCTTTCATTCCACTGTTTCCCCCAGCTTGGGCTAGAAACAGAGTTAATTCAGACTCTCTTGAATGGCTCATTCAGGGCTTTCGTAAAGTGATTAAAACCAATGGTCACTAACCAAGTCCAGTGGGCCTCATTCCCATTTTAATTCCTTTAATGGCTCCCCACTGGTTTCTGGGATAAAATTCAAATTTCTTAACATGATTTACAAGCCCATAATGACTTGGCTCCAGTATACCTTTCTAGCTTACCTACTACCAAGTCCTTGCACATATGTTCTGCTTGAGCCATATCTGCCTACTAGAGTATGCCATGCTGTCTCTAACTTTCTGCACCACTTCACAAATCCCTTCGGGACCCAGGTTATTAGAATCTTTTCCTTGAGGTCCTCAGGCTCAAATGGATGCCTTCACATTCTCTTACCATTGTGGAATATTTTGTGCATATCCTTAGGACATTCACCATATTGTTAATTATTGATTTTCTTTTGTTTCTCCTATTTGGTGGTAACTGATTTAAGGGCAGGATTGTGTCCTTTTTATCTAAGAACCGGTAGTCATTGCCTGATACTTCATAGACAATAAATGAATGCTGATGGCATGACTGAAAATCGAGGGCTTCAGCAGCATTTGAGAATAGTTCTACCATTTCCTTGGGTAAGTTACACAGCAGGGTAGTGAGACTTGCAAAGCTGGAAGAAATGCTTACATTTTGAAGCAGTATCTGTTAAATCCCATTTGCAGTACAAGCTAGCTTAGGAAACCAAGTTACATCAAGTATAGTTATAAACTTCCTGTGACCGGAGAGAGAATCATCACTGAAGGAAGGAGAGCAGCCAGCCGTTCAAGGACTGGAAAACTCCTGAAGTGCAGAGGGCCTACATTAGCATGAGCAACATTTCTGGGGGTGGAGAATATACACTGAATATTACCATTCAAAAATATTGAGACAAAGCATGGCAACGATTTAATGGGATCGTTCTAATCACCAGCATAATTTCAGATTAAGCATAATATCAAACTTTCAAAATCAGTGACGGTCCGAAGGGTCAATGCTTATTTTCCACTCAGTCATATCTTGATAAAGGATCAGAACGAATGCAGAGAAAGGGATTTCGGGAGGTAATTAAAATACAAATAGTCTCCACTTACTGAGTGGAGTATGGACTGTGCCAGTATTTCTTTCAGTAAGTTACAACAGCTCCCTGAGATGGGGATCATTATGTAGACGTTACTGAAAATGGGACCAAATCTCAGACAAGTTTAGCAAGTTGCCCAAACTCTCACAGCTCAAATGTGGTAGAGCTGAACTTTAAACTGAGGTCTGATATTTTTAAAAGAATTTATTTCAATAGCTTTAAGGGTACAAGTGGTTTTTCATTATCTGGATGAATTGTATAGTGGTGAAGCCTGAGACTGTGGTGCACTCATCACCCAAGTGCTGCACACTGTACTCAATAAGTAGTTTTTTTTTGGTCCTTCATCCCCCTCCTACCATCTCTTCTTCTGAGTTTCCATTCTTCATCATATCATGTCTGATTTTAAAACATTTGCTCTTTGTGAAGATTTAGTTTGACTTTAAATCATCTGTGGTCAGGCTTTACATTTTGAATAATTTTTTTTTCCTCCCTTACTTTGTTGTGAATAAAAATGAATTCAGGTACTCAAATTATAATGTTGTAAGGGAAGAGAATACTAGGATCACATAAATTCTTCAAAATCAATAGCTGAATAATTTTCAAATAGTGATCTTTTATAAAATCATGTCTGAATGACTATATATTTCTGTGTATCAGTATGAGAAAATCTGGTTTGGGTAAGTATGTCTCTCATGCCAATATCTATAGTCTTATTTTGGGTGGTTGTATGTTTTCCAATGGAAGGTTTAGGATTTTAAAAACGGAACCTCTTAAAAAATATTTAATAAGCACAATAACTATCATAATAGTGTACACAGGGATTGTAGGGGAAGGGTATAAAGGGGGAAAATGAGGCAAAGGAAATCAGTAACTGAAAATAAGGTCTAGCTCTCCAAGTGCTCAGTTGTTTGCGAAACTCCTGCCAACTGGTAGACACAGCCTGGCTTTGAAATTGGATGCATTGCCAACTGTGCACACTACACATATTCATCTCTGGCTTGGCTTTGTCACTTTGCAAGGAAGGTAGCTGACATCTGCTGAGCAGGGCAAATCATGCAAAACAGGTTTCTCCACAGGGCTTTGCCTCTTGACTAGGACAGAACCCAGGCTGATGCTAAAGGCTTCCTCCCTCTTTTGAAATAAATCCCCAAAAGAAAGTGCAACTGAAGCAGGCTTGTAAGGAGAGAAATGCAAATGTTGGCACAGAAAATCAGTTGCTTAGGAAATAATGAGTGCAAACCTGTGCATATTTTTAAACATTGGTTATAAAATATATTTGGATATAATCACCAATTGTACTGATGGGTGCAACTATAGATTGTTTTTTTACTTTGAATAGGAATCATAAACACATAGCCTGACATAACCATGAACTCTAGATCTAGATGACATGATTAAGGAAATCCCAGAACATTGCCACAACTTCATTACTGGTTGCAATGAAATTATATACAGTAGACGCTCTCTCAACCAATCTCCACTTAACCAATTTACTGAATTAACTGTGGTTGTTCATCCTCCATCATAAAATGTACAGACCAATGCCATGGCATGCTCCAGAGCAATAGGTTTCTTTATCTAGCCCCTCTGCACTTCTGCTCCTGCTCCTGCCTGAGTTGTAAACTTCAAAATTTAGAGGCAATTATGTTTGTTCCTAAACCTGTTTATGCCAGCTGTACTTGTTATTTTAACTATGTAATTTAATTAATCTTATATAACCTGTGAAATATGAATGTAGTTGTTCTATGAAAACAAAATCCAATGGTTGGGAAAGATTCAATAAGGGTTCATTAGGCAAAAATCTATGGCCAGGCACAGTGGCTCACACTTGTAATCACAGCACTTTGGGAGGCCGAGGTGGGCAGATCACTTGAGGTTAGGAGTTTGAGACCAGCCTTGCCAACATGGCAAAACTCCATCTCTACTAAAAATATAACAATTAGCCAAGAAAGGTGATGCATGCCAGTAATTCCAGTTACTCAGGAGGCTGAGGCACAAGAATTGCTTGAACCTGGGAGGTGGAGGTTGCAGTGAGCAGAGTTGGCTCTACTGCACTCCATGGCACACTCCAGCCTGGGTGTGCCACACAAAACAAACACAAAACAGACAAACAAACAAACATAAAACCTACTGTTAATTACCTAGCAGAAAAACTCTAAAACACTGGGGAAGACCAAAATCTAGGTGGAGGAGGCATTTAGATTGCTATAAATTATTTAAAGTCTCACTGCATTAAAAACCAAACCAAACCAAAATAAAACTGGAAGTCATAAAATATATATTGTGGATATGGTTTAGGCAAACAAACAAAAAGACTTGTAACTATAATCAGCAGAACCATGTTCATAGGAAAGCCTTGACTTTACCCACAAGATTGGCAAAATTGTAAATGAAATGTTTACTTTATGGATCCATATCACATTCTGTAATTCCCCACATTATCTGACTCTTTTGATGAATAGACACTTTTCAATTGGCTCTATATTCTTATCATAATCAGGTAAGATGTCTCTTATTTCAGGGCAACCCAAAGTGTGCTCCTTGCACCACAGCTGTGGCAGCATCTGGATGTTTATTAGGAATTCAGAATCTCAGGTCCCACGTGGGGTGGTGCTCAGGATCTGTGTTTTAACAAACTCTTCAGATGATTCTATGCCCTCCTAAGTCTCATTGGAGAGCCTAAAAAATGTATATAGCCCTTTTGAAAAGCAACGTGAGGCATGACTGGCTCATCAGGAATCATAGACATTTCTTTTGTATTCTTACTCAGCCATCCTGCTTCTAGGAATATTTTCTCAGGAAATAATTCAAAAGAAAAAAAAAGTTGAAAAGCTGAATAAAGATATCTATGTATAAAGATGTCTATAAGAGTACTATTTACAATAACAAAACAATTGGAAGCAATATAGTGATTTAAGAAGAGAAGAAAGGTAAATCACAGGCAGTCAATAAAAATGATAAATATTCAGAGTTTATAAAATGATCAAATGTTTATAATGTAAAATTAGGTAAAAAATGCAACATCCACTTGTTTATAGTTATGCCATAGGAATATCAACAAAAACTAGAAAACCACCAGTTTCACTGTATTAGTGTGATTAGATGATGATTTAGATATCATCTTTAAAAATTATTTCATGCAATTATGTTTCCTATAATGAAAATATCTTAATGGTATCATATGCAAGCACCATTATTTAAAATTCGTACTACACTCTCAACATAAAATTTAAAGACTCTTCCAGCTGTGAAACACTGCTGCCACGTCACTAGCCAGCTGTTGTATGTAAAACATCAAGATCTAATATCTTTGGTGACAGATGGGCATTTTGAAAAATCAGTTTTAACTAAGGATGCTCTCAATACCTGAATTATCTTCATCTTTGCGGATTTTGAGCTTTACCAGGTCTTCACATTGCTGGAGGATCTGAACTGCATCTTCCATGGAACAGTTGTCCAGCCGGATATTATCGATTGCGAGCAATTTATCCCCAAGTTCCAGGGTCCCAGTTCTGTTAGTGAATGCATAGTAACACATGACTAATGATGAGCACTTAACTAGGCCATTTAAAGAGGCATTAAGCATAATGTAGCACTGTGGTAGTCTTTAGAGGAAAAGAGGTTCAACTGTTTTTAAATTGTACTTTATTGACAACTCCCTCCCTTCTTCTAGTCTTATTTGGGTTGCCTGCCATGACATTAAATTGCAGAGTATTAAAACCATTTTTTCTTATACTTTTTTCAATTAAACAAGAACATATATAAGTGTCACTCAGGAAGCATACAATTCCTAGGAAGGGAGGTAATGGGCGAGGGTCTGCATAGACCCGGGTATCCTTGTGTTTCTCCATATTGTTGTATTACTTTTGATCCTTGGTAATCCAGATATTAGGAGAGTGCTGAGAGAATGAGAGAAGGCAAGGTGTAAAAGAGTTAGTGGAAGCCTAAGGCTTGAACCTCTGCTATTTCCACTTGCATCTGGAAACTTACTATGGCCGGAGTAGCAAGAAAATTTATAGATGAATCTATAGCTTATTTGGAAAGTGGCCACTGGGACTCTAAAACTGGCTGTGGACCAGGGTAGGTCTGCTGAAAATTTTTAAGGTCCATAATGAAATGAAAAAGTAATATGAATGTAGTATGTATATGTTTCTATGTGCATATATGTATATATACACAGATTTGTAAGAATAGCCTTTTATGCATTATGTCTGTGCCAGAGACTGATAATTGTTTCCCAGCATCCGTTCTCTTTTCCCTTCTTTTAAATTACCCTCTGAAAATGCATGCCCCAGACTCTCTGGTGACCCTCCCCACCTCCTGCCTATAGCTAGAAAATGGTAGCAGGAGGGAGGCGGAGCAAGGTGGCTGAATAGAAGCCTCCACTGACTGTCCTCCTTGCAGGAACACCAAATTTAACAACTATCCATATAGAAAAGCACCTTTGTAAGAACCAAAAATCAGGTGAGCAATCACAGTCCCTGGTTTTAACTTCATATCATTGAAAGAGGCACTGAAGAGGGTAGGAAAGAAGGTCTTGAATTGATGATGCCAGCCCCTCCCCCACCCCTTCTGCAGCAGCCACATGGCATAGAGAGAAAAACTGTGCACTTGTGGGAGGCAGAACACAGTGATGGAGAGACTGTATTGAAACTCAGTGCTACCCTGTCACAGCGGAGAGCATCACTGGGCAGAAGTCAGCTGATATCTACAGAGGGAACATTTAGATCAGCCCTAGGCACAGGGGAATCACCCATCCCAGTGGTCAGAACTTGAGTTCCAGCACGCCTCACTGCTGCACGCTAAAGTGTTCTCGGGTACTAAATAAACTCAAAAGATAGTTTAAAGCCACAAGGACTGCAATTCCTGGACAAATCCTGATGCTGTGCTGAGCTCAGAGCCAGTAGACTTGGGGGGCATGTGACCTAATGAGAAACTAGCTGGGGTGGCTAAGTGAGTGCTTGCAACACCCCTCCCCTAGCCCTACACAGCACAGCTCACAACTCCCGGAGAGATTCCTTCACTCTACCTGAGTAGAGGAGAGGGGAGACTAAAGAAGACTTTGTCTTGCAACTTTGATATCAGCTCAGCCATAGTATGACAGGGCACCGGGCAGAGTCCTAAGGCCCCTTTTCCAGGCCTTAGCACCCAGACAACATTTCTAGACACACCCAGGGCCAGAAGGGAACCTGCTGCCTTGAAGGGAAGGACCCAGTCCTGGCAACATTTATTACCTGCTGACTAAATATCCCTTGGGCCCTGAATAATCAGCAGCACGGCTGGGTGCAGTGGCTCATGCCTGCAATCCCAGCACTTTGGGAGGCCAAGGTGGGTGGATCACTTGAGACCAGAAGTTCAAGACCAGCCTGGCCAACATGGTGAAACCCCATCTCTACAAAAAATACAAAAATTAGTCAGGCGTGGTGGCACACATCTGTAATCCCAGCTATTCGGGAGGCTGAGGTAGGAGAATCACTTGAGCCTGGGAGGTGGAGGTTGCAGTGAGCTGAGATCACACCACTGCACTCCAGCCTGGGCAACAGAATGAAACTCTGTCTCAAAAAATAAATAAAATTAAATATAATAAAAAAATAAAATCAGCAGCAGTAGCCAGGTAGTACTTGCTGTGGGCCTTAGGTGAGACTGAGTTGTGCTGGCTTTAGGTGTGACCCAGCACATTCCCAGCTGTGGTGGCTATGGGGAGGCTGTTTCTGCTTGAGAAAAGCAGAGGAAACAGTAAAAAGGACTTGCAGCTTAGGTGCCAGCTCTGCAACAGTGGGGTAGAGTACCAAGTGGGCTCTTGGGGTCCCTGATTCTAGGCCTTAGCTCTTGGATGTTTGTGGACCTGCTCTGGGATAGCAGGGAGCCCACTGCCTTGAAAGAAGAGTCCCAGCCCTGGCAGCATTTGCCACAAGGTGACTGAAGAGCCTTTGAGCCTTGAGTGAACATCGGCAATAGTCAGGCAGTACTTGCCATGGGCCTGGAGCAGTGGTGGCCATGGGGAGAGACTTCTTTACTTGTAGAAAGGATGGGAAAGACTTCGTCTTGTGGCTTGGGTGCCAGCTCAGCTATAGTAGAATAGAGCACCAGGTGGATTCCTAAGGTTTTTGTCTCTAGGACCAGGTTCCTGGATGGCATCTCTAGACCTGCAAGGGGCCAGGGGGAGCTCACTGCCCTGAAAAGAAGGATACTATCTTGCCTGGCTTTGCCACCTGCTGATTATAGAGCCTTTGATCCTTGAGTGAACATGGACTAGTAGTAGCCAGATAAGGATTTACTGGCAGCCTTACTTGAGACCTAGTACCATGTTGGCTTCAGGTCTGAACCAGCATTGTCCCAATGGTGGTGACCACAGGGGTGCTTGTGTCACCCCCTCACCCCTCAGCTTCAGGTAGCTCAGCACAGAGAGCAAGACTATATCTGTTTGGAAGAAAGGGAAGAGAACAAGAGTCTCTGCCTAGTAATCCAGATAATTCTTCTGGATCTTACCCAAGACCACTAAGGCAGTATTTTTGAGTCTGCAAGAGTCATAGTGTTACCGGACTTGGGGTGCCCCCTAATGGAGATACAGGTGAAGTGACCAAAAACTTAGATCACAACACGCAAGTCCCTTCAAATACTTGGAAAGCCTTCCCAAGAAGAACAGGTACAAACAAGCCCAGACTGCAAAGACTATAATAAATACCTAACTCTTTAGTTCTCAGACACCAGTGAACATTCACAAGCATCAAGACCATCCAGGAAAACACGACCTCACCAAGTGAACTAAATAAGGCATGAAAGACCAATCACAGAGAAACAGAGATATGTGGTCTTTCATACAGAGAATTCAAAATTACTGTTTTGAGGAAACAATGAAGTTTTGAGTCTGTGATAATACAGATAAAAAATTCAGAATCCTATTAGATAAATTCAACAAAGAGATTGAAATAATTGAAAAAAAAATCCAGCAGAAATTCTGGAGTTGAAAAATGCCATTGACACACTAAAATATTGCATCAGAGTCTCTTAACAACATAATTGATCAAGCAGAAGAAAGAATTAGTAAGCTTGAAGACAGGATATTTAAAAATACATAGCCAGAGAAGACAAAATAAAAAAGAAAAAAAGAAAAAAAAAACAAAAACCCCAAAAAACCGGGTCAGGCATGGTGGCTCACGCCCATAATCCCAGCACTTTGGGAGGCCGAGGTAGCCAGATAACCTGAGGTCGGGAGTTTGAGACAAGCCTGGGCAACATGGCAAAACCCCATCTCTACTAAAAATACAAACACACACACACACACACACACACACACACACACACAAAGCTGGGCGTGGTGGTGTGTGGCTGTAATCCCAGCTACTTGGGAGGCTGAGGCAGGAGAACTGCTTGAACCCAGGAGGCAGAGGTTGCAGTGGGCCAAGATTGCACCACTGCACTCCAGCCTGGGCATCAAAGTGAGACTCCATCTCAAAACAATCAATCAAACAAACAAATAATGGCGCACACCTACAAGATCTAAAAAATAGCCTCAAAAGGCCAAATCTAAGAGTTACAGGCCTTAAAGATGAGGTAGAGAGAGAGATAGGGGTAGAAACTTTATTCAAAGGGATAATAACAGAGAACTTCCCAAACATAGAGAAAGATATCAATATTCAAGTATAAGAACCTTATAGACCACCTGTGGAAATTTCAGCAACTACAGATGCAAAATAACTGAAATCATAACAGTCTCTCAGACCACGGCACAATCAAATTAAACTCAAGGTTAACAAATTCACTCTAAGTCAAGGTTTTATGGACAGAATTATGATCTTCTTGGGATGGAGCCCCTTGCAGGAGGGGGAGCCATGGTCTCTCTGGTTCAGTTGACTTAGCCTTTCCTGCCTGCTGGCTCTGGAGAGTCTGGGCGGTCTGGATGAGGGTGGTCCCCAAAGCACAGTGCACCTGCTCTGTCAAGGGGGCAGGCAGACTGCTTCTTTAAGAAGGTTCCTGACACCGTTCCTCCTGACTGGGTGCGACCTCCCAACAGGGGGCTCCAGGTCACCAGATGGGCATCACGTCAGTGCCCCTCTGGAACAGAGCTCTCAGAGGAAGGAGCAGCCTCCCATCTTTGCTGTTTTGTAGCCTTCACTGGCGATACATCCAGGTGCAGGAGGGACCCAGGCTTGGGGTCTGGAGTGGACCCCCAGCAAACCACAACAGCACTACAGAAGGGGGGCCTGACTGTTAAAAGAAAAACAAATAAACAGAAAGCAACAACCGTAACACCATCAATAAAAAGACCCCACAAAAACTCCACTCACAGGTCAGCAACCTCAAAGATTGAAGGCAGATAAGCCCACAAAGATGAGAAAGAATCAACATAAAATTGCAGAAAACTCAAAATGCCAGGGTGCCTCTTCTCTTCCAAATAACTGCAATACTTCTTCAGCAAGGGCACAGAACTGGGCTGAGGCTGAGATGGCTGAATTGGCAGAAGTAGGCTTCAAAAGGTGGGTAATAATGAACTTCACTGAACTAAAGGAGCATACTCTAACACAATGCAAATAAGCTAAGAATCATAATAAAACATCACAGGAGCTGATGACCAGAATAGCCAGTTTAGTGAGAAACATAAATGACCTTATGGAGCTGAAAAACACAACATGATAACTTCACAATGCAATCACAAGTGTCCATAGCCAAACAGACTAAGTCGAACAAAGAATCTCAGAGTTGAAGACTATCTTTCTGAAATAAGACAGGCAGACAAGAATAGAGAAAAAAGAATAAAAAAAAAATAAACAAAACCTCCAAAAAGTATGGGATTATGTAAAAAGACCAAATCTATGACTGATTGGGGTACCTGAAGGAGATGGGGAGAACAGAACCAAGTTGGAAAACACACTTCAGAATATAATCCAGGAGAACTTCCCAAGCCTAGCAAGATAGGCCAATATTCAAATATAGGAAATCCAGAGAACCTCAGTAAGATACTACAGGAGAAGATCAACCCCAAGACACATAATCACTGGATTCTCTAAGGTCAAAATGAACGATAAAAACGTTAAGGGTAGCCAGAAAGAAAAGCCAGGATGCCTACAAAGGGAAGCCCATCAGACCAACAACAGACCTCTACAGAAACCTACAAGCCAGAAGAGTTTGGGGGCCAATATTCAACATTCTTAAAGAAAATAATTTCCAGTCCAGAATTTCATACCTGGCCAAACTAAACTTCATAAGTAAAGGAGAAATAAGATCCTTTTCTGACAAGTAAATGCTGAGGGAATTCATCACCACCAGGCCTACCTTGCCAGAGCTCTTGAAGGAAGTGCTAAATATGGAAAGGAAAAACCATTACTAGCCACTACAAAAACACACTGAAATACACAGACCAGTGACACTAAGAAGCAACCACATAAACAAGTTTACAAAATAACCAGCTACCATCATGATGACAGGATCAAATTAATACATATCAACACTAAACTTAAATGTAAACAGGCTAAGTACCCCAGTTAAAGGACACAGAATGGCAAACTGGATAAAGAGAGCGCCAAGACCTATTGGTATGCTGTCTTCAAGAGACCTGTCTCACATGCAATGACACACATAGGCTCAAAATAAAGTGATGGAGGAAAATTTATCAAGCAATGAAAAACTGAAAAAAGAAGAGCCTGTACTCCTAGTTTGTGACAAAAGAGATTTTAAACCAACAAAGATATAAGAAAATGTTCAATTCAACAAGAAGAGCTAAGTATCCCAAATGCATATGCACCCAATACAGGAGCACCCAGATTATAAAGAGAATTCATAGAGCCCTACAGAGAAACTTATACTCCCACACAGTGATAGTGGGAGATTGTAACACCCCACTGACAATATTAGACAGATCACTGAGACAGAAAATTAACAAAGATATTCAGGACTTGAACTCAGCTCTGGATCAAGTGGACCTGATAGATATCTACAGAACTCTCCACTCCAAAACAACAGAATATATATTCTTCTCATTGCCGCATGACACTTACTCTAAAATTGATCACATAATTGAAAGTAAAACATTCCTCAGCACATGCAAAATAACCGAAATCATAACAGTCTCTCAGATCACAGCACAATCAAATTAAACTCAAGATTAAGAAATTCGCTCTAAACCACACTACTACTTTGGAAATTGAACAGCCTGCCCCCAGGTGACCCTCGGGTGAATAATAAAATTAAGGCAGAAATCAAGAAATTCTTTGAAACTAATGAGAACAAAGAGACCAATAATGAGTTCTGAAATAGAGACAGTAATAAATAGTGTCTACCAACCAAAAAAAGTCACAGGACTGCATGGATTTACAGCTGAATTCTAACAGAGGTACAAAGATAAGCTGGTACTATTTCTTCTGAAACTATTCCAAAAAATTGAAAATGAGGGACTTGTCCCTAACTCATTTTATGAGGCCAGTATCATGCTGATACCAAAACCTGGGAGAGATATTCAACAACGAGAAAAAACTTTGGGCTAATACCCTTGATAAACATGGATGCAAAAATCCTCAATAAAATGCTGGCAAACTGAATCCAGCAGTACATTAAAAAAGTTTATCCACCATGATCAAGTTGACTTCATCCCTGGGATGCAAGGTTGGTTCAACATACACAAAACAATAAATGTGATTCATTATATAAACAGAACTAAAGACAAAAACTACATAATTATCTCAATAGATGCAGAAATGGCCTTCAATAATATTCAACATCCCTTCGTTTAAAAACTCTCAATAATCTAGGTATTGAAGGAGCATACTTCAAAATAGTAAAAGCCATATAGGACAAACCCATAGCCAATATCATACTGAATGGGCAAAAGCTGGAAGCATTCACCTTGAAAACCAGCACAAGACAAGGATGCCCTCTCACCACTCCTATTCAACATAGTATATTGGAAGTTCTGACCAGGGCAATTAGGCAAGAGAAAAAAATAAAGGGTATTCAAATCAGAAGAGAGGAAGTCAAATTGTCTTTGCAGATGACATGATCTTTTATCTAAAAAACCCCATCATCTCAGCCCAAAAGCTTCTCAAGCTGTGAAAAGCAACTTCAGTAAAGTCTCAACATACAAAATCACTGTGCAAAAATCACTAGCATTCTTATACACCAACAATAGGCAAGCAGAGAGCCAAATAATCAAAGAACTCCCATTCACAATTGCTACAAAGAGAATAAAATCCCTAGGAATACAGCTAATAAGGGAAGTGAAGGACCTCTTCAGGGAGAACTACAAACCAGTGTTCAAAGAAATCAGAGAGGACACAGACAAATAGAAACACATTCCATGCTCACGGATAGAAAAAATCAACATCGTGAAAATGACCACACTGCCCATAGTAATTTATAGATTTAATGCTATGCCCGTTAAACTACCTTTGACATTCTTGACAGAATTAGAAAAAAACTGTTTTAAAATTCATGTGGAATTAATAAAGAGCCCGTATAGCCAAACCAATCCTAAGCTAAAAGAATAAAGCTGGAGGCATCATACTACTCAACTTCAAACTATAGTACAAGGCTACAGTAACCAAACAGCATGGTACTGGTACAAAAATAGACATATAGACCAAAGGAACAGAATACAGAACTCACAAATAAGACCAAACACTCATAACCATCTGATCATCAACAAATCCGACAAAATCAAGCAATGGGAAAAGGATTCCCTATTTAATAAATGGCACTGTGAGAACTGGCTAACCATACAAAGAAAACTGAAACTGGACCCCTTCCTTACATCTTATATAAAATAAAATAAATACAATAAAATAAAATAAGATGGATTAAAGACTTAAATCTAAATCTCAAAACTATAAATACCCTAGAAGAAAATCTAGACAATACCATTCAGGACATAGGTACAGGCAAAGATTTCATGACAAAAATGCCAAAGGCAATGACAACAAAAGCAAACACTGATAAATGGGATCTAATTAAACTAAAGAGCTTCTGCACAGCAAAATAAACTATCATCAGAGTGAATAGACAACCTACAGAATGGGAAGAAATTTTCACAATCTATCCATCTGACAAAGGGCTAATATCCAGAGTCTGTAAAGAACTTCACTTCTCAAAAGAAGATATTTATGCAGCCAGCAAACATATGAGAAAAAGCTCATCATCACTGATCATTAGAGAAATACAAATTGAAATCACAATGAGATATCATCTGATGCCAGTCAGAATGGCAATTATGAAGAAGTAAAGAAACAACAGATGTCAGTGAGATTGCAGAGAAAAAGGAATGCTTTTACACGGTTGGTGGGAATGTAAATTAGTTCAACTATTGTGAAAGACAGTGTGGCAATTCCTCAAAGATCTAGAAGCAGAAATACCATTTGACCCAGCAATCCCATTACTGGATATATACCCAAAGGAATGTAAATTACTCTATTATAAAGATACATGCATGTGTATGTCCACTGCAGCACTATTCACAATAGCAAACACATGGAATCAACCCAAATGCCCATTAATGATAGGCTGGATAAAGAAAATGTGATACATATACACTATGGAAATACTATGCAGCCATAAAAAGGAATGCGATCATGTCATTTGCAGGTACACAGATAGAGCTAGAAGCCTTTATCCTCAGCAAACTAACACAGAAACAGAAAACCAAACACTGCGTGTTGTCACTTATAAGTGGGAGCTGAACAACGAGAACACATGAACACACTGGAAGCAACACCACACAGTGGGGCCTCTCATGGGTGAGATGATGGGAGGGAGACCATCGGGAAGAACAGCTAATGGATACTGGGCTTAATACCTAGATGATAGGTTGATCTGTGCAGCAAACCATGGCACATGTTTACCTAAGTAACAAACCTGCACATCCTGCACATGTACCCTGGAATTTAAAATAAAATTTGAAGAAAAAAAAAACCATGAGGAATTTTTTAAACTATACAAACACATGGAAATGAAACAACATGCTTCTGAGTGACCTGTGGGCCAATGAAGAAATTAATAAGAAAGTTAAAAAATGTATTGAAACAAATGATAATGGAAGCACAACATACTAAAGCCAATGGGATACAGCAAAAGCAGCACTAAGCAGGAAATGTTTAACTATAAGTGCCTACATCAAAAAAGAACAAAGACGTCAAATAAATAAACTAACAATGCATCTTAAAGAATCAGAAAAACAAGAGCAAACTGCATCCAAAATTAGTGGTAGAAAATAAATAATAAAGATCAGAGCAAAAATAAATGAATTTGAAAAGAAGAAAACAATGCCAAGATCAATGAAACAAAATGTTTTTAAAAAGGTGAACAAAATGGACAAAGCTTTAGCCAGACTAATAACAAAAATAAAAAAAAGGAGAAAACCCAACTAAATAAAGTCAGAGATGAAAAAGGAGACATTAGAACTGATATCACAGAAATTCAAAGAATCATTAGTGGCTACTATGAGCAACTATATGCCAATAAATTAGAAAAGCTAGAGGAAATGAATAAATTTCTAGACTCATACAATGTACCAAGATTGAACTATGATGTAATTCAAAACCTGAACAGACCAGTAATAAGTAACAAGATTGAAGTCATAATAAAAAGTCTCCAAGTAAGGCAAAACCTGGGACCCAATGGCTTCACTGCCGAATTCTATCGAACATTTAAAGAACTAATATCAATCTTGCTCAAACTATTCTGAAAAACAGAGGAGGAAATCCTTCCAAACTCATTCTATGAGGCCAGTATTACCATGGTAACAAAATCAGACAAAGATACACACACACACACACACACACACACACACACACACACACACACACACACAAAAGAAAGAAAAACAAAACGAAAACTATGGGCCAAAAACCTCTAATGAACATTGATGCAAAAATCCTTAACAAAATACTAGCAAAGTGAAGTCACAAATACATTAAAAAGATGATTCACAATCAAGCTGGATCACAACCCAGAGATTCAAAGATGGTGCAAGCTATGCAAATCAATCAGTGAGACACATCATGTCAATAGAATAAAGGACAGGAATCACATGATCATTTCTATTGATGCTGAAAAAGCATTTGAAAAAAATTTAACATCACTTCAGGATAAAAATCCTCAAAAAACTGGGGTATAGAAGAAATATACCTCGACACAATAAAAGCCATATACAACAGAGCTGCTGCTAGTATCATACTGAATGAAAAACTGAAAGCCATTCCATTCCTCTAAGATCTGGTACACATCAAGGATGCTCACTGTCACCACTGTTATTCAACACGGTGCTGGAAGTCCTAGCTAGAGCAATCCCACAAGGGAAAGATAAAAAGTATATCAACATTGGAAAGGAAGAAGTCAAATTATCCTTCTTTGCAGATGACATGATCTTACATTTGGAAAAACCTGAAGACTCCACAAAAAAAAAACTATTAGAGCTGGTTAAAAAAATTCAGTAAAGTTGCAGGCTTCAAAATCAATAATACAAAAATCAGTAGCATTTCTATATGCCAACAGTGAACAACCTGAAAGAGAAATTAAAGAAGCAATCCCATTTACAAGAGCCACAAATAAAATCAAATATGTAGAAATTAACTTAATGAAAGAAGTGAAAGATCTCTACAATGAAAACTGTAAAACACTGATGAAAGAAATTGAAGAGGACGCAAACGAATAGAAAAAACTACATGTTTATAAACCAGAAGACTCAATATTGTTAAAATGTCCATACTACCCAGAGCAACATACATATTCAATACTATCTGTATCAAAATACCAATGACAGTCTTCACAGAAATAGATAAAGTATCCTAAAATTTATACTGAACCACAAAAGACCTAGAATACCCAATGCCATCCTGAGCAAAAAGAACAAAATTGGAAGAATCCCATTATCTGACTTCAAATTATACTACAGACATACAGTAACCCAAACACCATGGTACCGGCATAAAAATACACACATAGACTAATGGAACAGAACAGAGAACCCAGAAATAAATCCACATACCTACAGTGAACTCATTTTTGACAAAGGTGCCTAGAACGTACACTGGGGAAAAGACAATCTCTTCAATAAATGGTGCTGGGAAAACGGAATATCAACATGCAGAAGAATAAAACTAGACAGCTATTTCTTGCCATATACAAAAGTCAAATCAAAGTGGATTAACAACTTAAATCTAAGACTTCAAACTGTGACACTACCACAAGAAAACATTGGGGAAACTCTCCAGGACATTGGTCTGGGCAAATATGTCTTAATACCTCACAAGCATGGGCAACCTAAGCAAAATGGACAAATGGGATCACAACAAGTGAAAAAGCTTTTTCATAGCAAAGAAAAAAAAATCAACAAAGTGAAGAGACAGCTCACATAACAGGATAAAATATTTGCAAACTATCCATCTGACAAGGGATTAATCACCAGAATTATACATGGAGCTCAAACAAGTCTATAGGAAAAAAAATCTAGTAATCCTATTAAAAAATGGCCAAAATATTTGAATAGTCATTTCTCAAAAGAAGACATACACATGGCTAACAGGCATATGAAAAGATGCTCAACATCAGTGGTCATCAGAGAAATGCAAATCAAAACTACAATGAGACATCATCTGACCCTAGTTAAAATGGTTTTTATCCAAAAGACAGGCAATAACAAATGCTGGAGAGAATGTGGACGAAAGGGAACCCTGTATACTCTGTTGATGGGAATGTAAATTAGTATAACCACCATAAAAACAGCTGGAGGTTCCTCAAAAAACTAAAAAGAGAGCTACCATATGATCCAGCAACCCCACTGCTGGGTATATACCCAAAAGAAAGGAAATCAGAATATTGAAGAGATATCTGAACTCCTATGTTTGCTGCAGCACTGTTCACAACAGCCAAGATTTGGAAGCAACATAAGTGTCCATTAGAGAGATAAATGGATAAAAGAAATGTGGTACGTATATACAACAGAGTTCCATTCAGGCATAAAAAAGAACAAGATCCTGTCACTTGCAACGCATTAGATGGAACTGGCAGTCATTATGTTCAGTGAAATAAACTAGGCACAGAAACACAAACATCACATGTTCTCACTTATCTGTGGTATTTAAAAATCAAAATAATTGAACTCATGGAGATAGAGAGTAGAAGGATTGGTACCAGAGGCTAGGAAGGGTAGTGGGGGGCGGTCAGGGTGGGGAAAGTAGGGATGGTTAATGGGTACAAAAAAAATAGAATGAATAAGACCTAGTATTTGATGGCACAACAGGGTGACTATGGTCAGTAGTAATTTAACTGCACACTTAAAAATAACTAAAAGTATAATTGGATTGCTTGTAACACAAAGGATAAAAGCTTGAGGGGATGGTACCCTGTTTTCCATGATTTAATTACCATGTATTGCATGCCTTATCAAAATATCTCTTGTATCCCATAAATATATATACCAACTATATACCCACAAAAATTAAAAAGTAAAAAAAATGGTCATAACTGACAAGCTGCTAGGATGGCTCCCTCAGCCCTGGATTGCCTGCCTATCTCCCAACTGTTATAAGAGAGAAACTTCTGTCTTGTTTGATCCACTGTCTTTAGATGTCTCTTTGTCATAGCAGTGGAGCCTGTACATACATACCTAAACTCACACAATGTCCTTCCTACTTTTTGAATGTTAAAGTATTTCTTGGGCTGGATGTGGTGGTTCACACCTGTAATCCCAGCACTTTGGGAGGCTGAGGTGGGTGGATCACCTGAGGTCAGGAGTTTGAGACCAGACTGGCCAACATGGCGAAACCCCGTCTCTAGTAAAAAATACAAAAATTAGCCAGGCATGGTGGTGCACACCTGTAATCCCAGCTACTTGGGAGGCTGAGGCAGGAGAACCACATGAACCCAGGAGGCAGAGGTTTCAGTAAGCCGAGATCATACTGCTGCACTAGAGCATGGGTGACAGAGGAGACACTCTGTCTCAAAAATAAAATATTTATTTAATAAAATAATTGTGATAATAGGTTGAATTTTTTAAAGTCCCGAATTGGAAAATAAAAAGAAAGTTAATGGTCTTATATCAGTATCCTCAATCATTTAAAAATATTTTTATTTATGAAATTAAAAATTTGAGACTTCCTGATTTTGATGGTATATGGGTCAAATAGGTGACATGAACATTTTAACGCTCAAGAATCTTGCTTGCCCAGAGGGGATATTCTGGTAACAGCAAAACTCTTGCACAAGTTATCACCTCTGTTTGGGTAACTCTAATAAGTGCTGCTACTTTCAGGGTTTTTGTTTTTGGTCAGAAAATGAATGGAAGATGATCAGTGAAGGACAGCCTATGCTAGACTCATGAGAGACCCTAAGAAACGTTTTCAGCTGTGTATAAATAAATTGATAAGCAGGAGGAGATCCATGGAGCCACTGCAACTAGGGATGTCAAATATGATCAATTAATAGTGGCTGCTTGGAAGTTTTTGAAAATACAGTGACCCATTAGAAAGGTTTGCTTTGGGTGTGGAAGGTATCATGTATACTTAAATTAAGAGAGGGCTTAAAATGAATCAGAAAACCTATTTTCCTTACCTGTGTGCCACACTTCCTTTCTTGATATCTGAAATGACGAGGGGGTCTCCTGGTTTTCTACTAGATGGTGCTGTAATAATGGAAATAGAATAATCACATCTTCATATCCATTATTCACCCTTTACTGTACATTTCCCCTGTTTTATAATAACTTAATGCAAGTAATGTTTGTATACAAAACAAAGATGTTCAGCAAATTAATTAGCAAGTATGCACATTATATCTATACAAATGTTTGTGTTGAAATATTTACAAACAAAAACCAAAGTAATGCCACTTTAAATTTGTAATTAGAGAAAGGAATTGGATAAGTACTCATTAGATTTAAATCTATTTTAATAAGCAATTACCAAGAGAGGACCTGAAGGGTGGGTACCTCAGTTGGAGAGTATTAAAATCAATTGGGGGCTCCCCTTAGTTACTCCTTCTTCTATTCCTTTCCAGTGAGGAGACACCACTGTTGATGAGAATATGCCATATTACTCCAGTGTAGAATGGGAAAGTGGATAAGAATCACTGATTTAAAGTTCCTTTTTTTTTGGCTAGGCACAGTGGCTCATGCCTGTAATCCTAGCACTTAGAGAGGTTGAGGCGGGAGGATCACCTGGGGTCAGAAGTTCGACATCAGCCTGACCAACATGGTGAAACCCCATCTCTACTAAAAACACAAAAATTAGAAAGGCGTGGTGGTACATGCCTATAGTCCCAGCTACATGGGAGGCTGAGGCAGGAGAATTGCTTTTACCCAGGAGGCAGAGGTTGCAGTGAGCCGAGATCACACCACTCACTCTAGCCTGGGCAACAGAGCAAGACTCTGTCTCAATAAATAAATAAATAAATGAAGTTCTTTTTTTTTCTCCACAAGGAAATCTTTTGCTAGATGGACTCTAAATCTTTAAATTCTGCTCACAAATTCATACTTAGAAAGCTCCTGGAATGTGACTCTTTTTTTTTTTTAGTAAATATTTTGTTATTAGTTAACTAAATTTTTATATATGCTGATATTCTAAACATGTACATGTAACTTTTATTACATTTATAGATAAAACTATTATACTGCACAGTGATCAGTTTTGGGCTTTATCAATTTTCTTAGGAATATTTCCATTTATGGGAATAAAAAACAATTAGAAATGAGCCTACTTAGTATTAACCCTAGAAACTAATTATAGTCCATATAAATACAAAAAATCATCTTGACTTAGAGATTTACATTTAATTCAGGAATCTGATCCTTAAAATTAGCCATACAACATTTGTGAAAAACAATTTGCCTCTGAAAGGAGACATTTTGCCAACCTGAAGGCTGGAGAGGTTTCCTTCTAGAGATCATTAACAGGCCCCTAAAGTAAGATTTTATTATAAACAGTCTGATCAACCCATAATAATCACAGAGCCATATCATATCCCATAATCCCATCTGAATCCTAGGAAAATGTTTATGCACAAGAACAGATGGCTTAATACCTTAACACAACACTTCAAGAAAAAGAAAACACATATACCGATACCTTACCCACTGTCTAAATTAGTCCAGAGTAAATGCTAATGGGACTTCATTCAATCATTATTCTTAGCTGCTAGTGAAGAATGCAAAACATTCTCTTCCCTTTAATTAAGTCATAATTTAAAACTCCATTCAATGATTTGATAGAATGCCTCTAGAGGCATATAAGCATCTAGGATTTCTAGTTACATCATATTTCAAAACTGCAAATTGTTCTGGTCATAGGGCACAGAAATAAAAACTTTGTTAGTACCAGCAAGTATAGCTTTTCTAGCATCTGCCAATGAATTGACACAATATTTTGCCAAGCTGTAGTAACCATCACATAGCACTCAATGTTTCCTTTGGCTTTTAAAAAAATCCATGTTCCACTGAAATGGTCTGTAAAACCAAACAATAGTAGAGGCAACAAAATACATCAGACCTATCTGTCATCCTTGAAAGAGAGGAATATAGCACTATGAGCTCTTGGTCAAACCTACACAGCTTTGCAGAGGAGTTTGAAACTTCTCATGGTCTACAGACATCTATGGTGGCCATTTTCACATTTACTAGATATTTCTCTTTCTCCTTTAATGGAGTCAATAGGGTGGATGTCCATTGGGATAATGAGGTTGAACCCAGAAGTGTGTCATCCAGATCTGTATGAGATCCTGCCCATCACCACCATGCATGTTAAATGTAGCTATGCATGGTCTGGGGGACCAGTTATGGTTTGTGTATCCTAGCCCCATGTTTTAATTTTCTACTACCTAAGAAGGAGTCACAAACCAAGCATGCTTTGCTTGGCTAGTAGTGCTTTAAAAATATTTAGTTGCCAACACTTACAAATTAGTAGATTTTATATAGATACATGGCTTCTTTAAAAAAAAAATAGATGGGCAATATGGTGTCATGATTAAGAGACAGGACTTGGTAGCCAGAATGGTTGGATCCAAAATCCTGGCTCTACGACCTATTAGCTATATGTGCTTGAGCACACAGTCCTTAGGTGCCTTAGTTTCCTCATCTGCAAAATGGTGTTGATGAATAACAGTGCTTACCGTAGTTTCTGTTGGAGGATTATGTGAGCTATTATATGTAAAGAGACTGGACAAGTGCACACATAATGAATTACATAAATGTTTATTGTTACTATTATTGTTTAACAACAGTGGACTAAGTTTCCCACTACCTCCTTTAGACAGAGCCTTTGATTTTCCATTTGCCTCTATCCTCATTGGGCTGATCTCACTTCCTGAGTTGCCTCACCCATGAAGGCTTCTGAGTTTGTGATCCTTTGAATGAGAATATACTAGCATTCACTCAGTGCGTGGAATTTGATTGGACTTCTCCACAGAACCATTCATTTATTTAGTACATATTTATTGAACACCAACTATGAGACAGGCACCTCTGCTCTGGGCACTGGCTATGAAACCCCAGAGAAGTTGAATAAAAAGGAGAGGCAGGGCTGGTTAAATCTCCTGAGGTTATTGGGCATGAAATAGTTTTCTCTCTTCTGTGAAGTGATTCCAAGTGGGAAATCCATACAAATGCATCATATGGGGATGGGGAAGGACACTGAATACTTCCAAGAGTATGATTAAGAAGAAAAGGGCAACAAAAGCTTATTAAGTTCTGAAGCAGAAAAAACAATCACATCTCTTTGAAATTTCAAACTCCTTGAAATTGGTCAAACTGGTCAAACACACAACTAAAAGTCGGACAAAAAGAGCAATGATGCTAAATCCTTTGTTACACAATATATATTAGTACTGCCACTTTCCCATTCCTATTTTATGAAATGATTTTCATTCAAATTCGTCACTTGTATCTCCAATGCAGGTGTTTTTGTTGTTACTAGATTTGCATTGAGTCATTTACAAGCTTGTTCAGAATTCATCATTGTCATCTGTGTCTACAGCTCTTCTGCAATCTAGCAAGACAATGTCATTGGAAATTTTATCCCAGATCACAAGAATCCATTTTAGTAACATTGCAATATTGAGATTTTTCATTCTGCCTAAGATATACATTCTTGGTACTCACAAGGAAACAACTTACTATATTACTTTTTAAAATTTATTTTCTTTGTACCAAAAATATACACACATACAATTTAAAGAGTGAAGAATTCTGAAAGAGCCGTTCTCAATTTCTTGCTTCTCCAGGTGCAACTGCTTTCAATTCTTTTGGCTGTTTCCATATTGCTATGTAACATATGACTATTACTACCAAATTATGTTTTGGTGTTAGTCATTTCTATTTACTTTCTATTACGAAAGATGAAGAGTTAGTTTCTCCAACCTCTAGACCACTAACATACTCATATACCCTTCCTGTCCCTCCATTTTCCCAATACCATTTTGTCATAATTTTTGGTATTTATCAACATTTGATATTTATTTTAGCATGACTATGTCAACAGCATCCAGAGATAAGTCATATAGCATTCCATGATTTATTTCCTTTTCTGCAGAATATGTATTTCCTTTAAGTATCTGTTGTCTTGATGTTTTTATTTGCTTTGTTTTCTCGTGTTTGAATTATTAATTTGTTTATTTCTCGTGTTTGAATAATTAATAATTAGTTTGAATTATTAATTCAACTCCTTATATTTCCCAGGATATATAAATCTTCTCTCAATGTGTTAAATCTTATTAGGAATTCTATCAGAGTTTGCTAACCTGTCTAGACTGGTTGCTTTCTAGGTTTGCCACACAGATCTTGGGGACTTCCTTCCCACAAACCCTGGGAACCCAGAGATTCTCTTCTCTCTTGCATCCTTAGAGCCCTTGTATCCTAAACCCAACTCTCCCTGTTTCTGGCTTTACTTTCTCTCATTCTCTCACTCTTGGTGGTGCACATTCTCCAGTAGCTTCCTGAGGAAGACTGCAAGGGAGAAGAGTTTATTGAGACCTTATATAGCTTAAAATGTCATTTTCTACCTTCATATTTGATTGACTACTTTGCTGAGTAAAGAATTCTAGGCTGGCAATCCTTCTTTTAGAAATTTGAAGGCACTTTTCCATTGCTTTCTAGCTTCCAGAGTTGTGGTTAAAAAGCCTGATGCTATTCTGATTATTTGATTATTGTTTGTATTATTCTAACACATTGTATGACACCCCACCATGCCCTGCTGTCCCAGCACTGCAACCCTCTAAGATTACTGCTTTGTCCAGTGTTCTCAGATCTCTTGATGGCAAGCTTTTCTGTGGCTATTTCCATCCATAGGTATGGACCCATCATTCTGAAAATAAATCCATAATTTCTAAGACATTTATACAATTATTTCTTTGATGTGTTTCTTTCCTCTGTCTTTCTGTAACACCTATTACTTGGATGTTGTGTCATTCGGACTCAACCTGTATAATTTTCTCGTCTATTCCAGATTCTTCATTTATTTGTTGTTTGTTCTAATTTCTGGACATTTTCCTTAACTTTATTTTCCAGTATTTGTATTGAAGTTTCTTCATTTCTGCCATACTCTTTTCAAGGTCTCTTTTTTCCCCTCTGAATGTCATTTTGTAAAAGCACCCACTTCCTGCTCACCTCATGAATGCAATATATTTGTTGCTAATGACGTCAATGATAGGTTTCTCTTTGGTTTGTTTTCTTCTTCCCGCATGTGCTATTTCTCTGATTTCCCTCTTTGTTTCTGGTGACAGCCTCACATATTAGATTCTTCCTCAAGTGTCCATTTTTCTCTTAGCTGTCTGTTTATATTAAAGAGTGTGGCCCTAAACAGCTGTTCAAAAGCTTGGTGTACCCAAGTGGGGCTTGTGGACTATGGTCTTAACTGTAAGTTCAGGCTGGGCTCTTTCTTTGGGTCAGATGGTCCTGATTTTTCTTCCCACTTGAAGGCTATTAAACCTGGCTACCTGGCTTCTTTAAGCTTCCTGAGGGAAGAAGGCTCCCAGTCTCGACATTCAGTATGTAAACCTTCACCTAATTTCCATTTTTAAAGCTGTACAGCTGCATTCAGCTGTGTGCTCTCAGTCCAAAGAACTCTCTATTGCATGCTTTCCAGAGAATAAAACTTTAGGCTTCTGCCAGGGTAGGGGAAGGGTACTTGGGAGCTGGGGAAGGTATCTAAAGACTAAGGTAATTCTTAGCAGTCTTTCAACCAATTCTCTGCCTTAGGATTTTCCATCAAATGTACTTCCTGAAGTTTCTGGCCCCTAAGCCTCTTTGGAGTATAGGATAGAAATCAGGCTCATTATCAGCTTCCCCTCTGCTTCTTTAGTTAAATTCATCTTTCTTTATCTTCTTTGCCAAATTTAGTTGCTGTTGTCTAGTTTCCTTTTCTTTTTGTCCTTATGAGGTTTTGCCGTTTGAAAAATCTTATATTGTCATTTAAAGTGGAGTGTAGGTTGGGAGAAGAAATAAAGGTTTGTGTTCAAGCTACCGTCTTTTTGAAACAGAGCAGGGACCCCTTTTAGGGTCCTGCTGGGCACCCCTCTCCCAAACATAGAAATAAAAAAAAAAATAGTCATTTCAAGGGAAATTCCAGGCACCTAGGTAGGCTTGAAAAGTAAATGAGCAACCCTATAAGCAAGAAGATACAATACTGAGAACTTAAACAATAGCTTCCCAAGCAAGTCAGAATCACAGAGCATTTTGGTTCCCCATAGAAACTAAAAGATAATATCTTAACATATGTTCTTAAGTTGGTTTTCAGAAACCTGGACTCACACCAGATGGAAAATGTTGACCACCATTACATAGACCTCAGAGATCTCATGGAGATAAGGGAGAAGTGAGAACTGAATTCTACCGTTTTTTGTTCTAAATTTCTTCCTGAGGGGCCTGGAGAGAGTCATGCCTAAAGGCCACACCTTAACCTTCCTTTTTTGCTGACCCTAAGTTTTTACACAAAGCCCTGCTTCTTTAACCACCTGCAAATTAAAAAAAAAATCTCTCTGAATCCACCTATGACCTGTAACCCCCACTTTAAGATACCTGTCTTTTCAGTCCAAACCAATGTAAAGTCTCCATGTATTGATTTATAACTTTGCCTATAACCTCTGCCTTCTACCTTTAAAAACCATCTAGGCCATCAGGGAGTTCAAGTCTTAAGGATTAGCTGCCTAATTCTCCTTGCTTGGTGCCTTGCAACAAATGCTTCACTTTCTCTTGCTGAAAATCCTAGTGTCAGTGTTTGGCATTTTCTATATGGTGGGCAAGTGGACCCAAGTTTGGTTTGGTGACATTCTGACCTCAGAAATTTAAAAACCACTCATCATCACACACACACACACACACACACAGATATACATACACACACACATACAAACTCTTAATCATTCAGCTGTACTTTAATTGCAACCGTATACATCATACATGGTACGTAAAACAAGTTATTTGATTTGAAATGGAGCAGTGAGTAGAGATTTTTACTGCAAAGTTGGCAAAATAACAGGAACCAATCTCTTCTAAATACACTTTAAGACTTAGGGGAAGAATGACAGATTTGCTGTGCTTGTCATCACAAACGCTGCTTTATGATTTTATAAGAAAATAAAGCAAGGCTTTGTTCCTACAAACATTTCAGTCAGAACTAAAAAGGAAAGCCAATGAATTCACTGTTCTCACAAAATACTGCCTTTTGCTTTTCTGATATAGGATATAGGGAGTTTCATCAATCAGATGGTGATAGGGATGAGTGGTGTGGTGAAAATAAAGCCACTGCTAAGTCAGAGACAATGGGTTTGGATCCCTGCTTCACTTTTTATTAGCCCCTGGTCTTTGGGCAGGTTACCCAGATGAGTTGTTGCTTCCTCTTTGTAAAATGGAGATAGGTGTCACAGAGCTACTTTGAGGATTAAGTAAGAAAACACATACAATCGCAGAGTGCCATGCCTGGTACAAAGTAGACACAAACCCCTGTAATAAAACCTCAAGGGAAAACACCTATGTAAAAAGGACTTTACTGATAATGGGACGTGACAGAGACAATCAGGACTCGCTGACTTGAAAGAGAGGTGGGCTGTGCAGGAAGGTATGAGCTCTGAGGTTTCTGACTGGCTAAGGTGTTGAGGCATCAGGATATGACTTCCAGTTCCGAACTGCATCCTTCCACTTTATTTGCTACAATAAATCACTCTATATTATAGCAATAACATCAATAAAGGAAATGCCTAGTGCTAACATGCTGCAAATGTGTCATCGGAACTTAAGAAAATTAGTCTGAAACTGCTCACTGTGTTTAAAATCAGACAGACTCATTTCTCAGTCAATTAGGTATGAATTGTGAGCCGTAAAGTCTCTGCTGGTATGCTTCCAGAGATGAGGGGCTGTTTCTTAATACTCAGAGCTTGCACGAGGTGAAGACGACAGAAAGGGGACTTGGTATAGAGATAGTGAGAAGAATCAAGTCTTTGCAGCGCCTCGGTTTCACTAACAGTACCTGTGTGTGTCTGAGAAGAGGCTTCCCAGATTTCCTCCTTATATTGGCACTACATTTTGTGGGCTGGAGCTGTGCTTAAAATATTTTAACAGGCGTGGTGGCTCACACCTGTAATCCCAACACTTTAAGAGGCTGAGGCGGGAAAATTGCTTGAGTTTGGAAGTTCAAGACCAGCCTGGGCAACACATTGAGACTTCATCTTTACAAAAATTTTAAAATGAGCCAGGCATGGTGGCTAATGCCTGTAGTCCCAGATACTTGGGAGGTTAAAGTGGGAGGATCGCTTGAGCCTAGGAGGTTGAGGCTACAGTGAGCCACAATGGTGCCGCTGCACTCCAGCCTGGGAGACAGAGTGAGATCCTGTCTCAAAAAATAAAACATAAATAAATAATAAAATATTTCAAAAGGCTCTGTGTGTAAAGTAAATAATGAGGAAGATCATCATCATTAATGTTTGCTAGGGTTCGCAATGTGTTTAAAGCATTTTACATGTAGTAATTCATTTAATCTTGTCAACAATGCTATAAAGAAGGTAATATGTACACCATTTTCTAGATGAAGAAACTTGGCACAGAGAGGTTGAGGGAATGAGGGCATGAGACAGTCTAGGCTCTGAGTCTTTGCTCTTAATCATATTCCAAGTCAATCTTTCTTCCGTCCATGCATCAGCCTTTGCATAAACATTTATATTCACTCATCATCTCCCTTGGAGGCTCATTTCTTGGAGTACATAGTGCTTAGTAAAACATTTGCAGGTAAAGCCCCTTATTCATTCACTCAATAAACAGAAGTATTATATAAGCACCTTGTATGTCAGGAACTGTGCTAGGCCTCAGGATTTTACTAACTCATAACAATGAAAATGGATTCTGAGATTTATTTTTATTTTTTTAAAGAGCAAAGTCTGCTTTCTCATCTGGCAAAATACGAGTATTTTCCATGAGGAGACACAAAAGTCAGCATGGTGGTGACGATTACTTGTGTAAATGGAGCTGTAGCTCTAGAATAACTGACAGGCATGTTTGACAAGCTCATGTATCATTTCTCTGTTCAGGAACAACATAACACTTTCAGCTTCCATGAATGCATTTGCTTGTGGCTGGCTAAAATTCAAGCCATCTTTATGGAGGTTTTTACATTGTTGCCATTATTGCTACTAAAACCCATTTTATAAGTAAAACACTCATGCAAAACAAAACACCATCATAAAGCATAATATTAAATGATTCTTCATGTGAATAAAACAAATATTTTGTAGTTTGTGTACAAGACTACATCTCAAACAAATTAGCATACAAATGTCTACTTTTTAATAAGAAATACACCATAGGCTATTTTTAGATGGATACTTTCTGACTAAATTATATTTTTTATTTATATCAATTTGTAATTAAGAATATATCTATTGTATAAAACAAATTTAAAGACAATATTCCTACTTAAAATTTGAGAGTAAACTAACTGTGTGGCAGTGGCGATAGAAGCTTCTGAGGAATAGATGACTTCACAATACCAACCAGCAGGAAGCATCTAGAAGGACAGGGTTTATATTCTTAAAACTTAGCGTAGGGCTTAGAGCATGGTGGACACTCAGAATGCATTTGTTGAGGGAACGCAGAAGAATGAAAGAATGGAAGCGGGGGCAGGGTTTCTGTGTACAGAGGCAGGTTATATACTGCACAACTCCAAGATGCACCATTCCCACAGCTAGTTCTGTCAGAATAAATGAATGGATTGGAATAAACGAAATGAAAGAATAACCTAACCTTGAAGTTTCATGAGGGTTTGCATGCAGAAGCCATCTTGAGCCCTAAATATGTTTGGAACAGTAAATTCTGATATGCTTTCTTAATTTTAGTAGCCCTATTTGTTGACACTATAGTGACATACCATTTTTGCTGCATAGCGAACAAACTGAGAGGCTAAGTGACCCAATTAAGGGAAAAAACAACTTTAGGAGCACTTAGGATAGTGCTGGAGTCTCTAAAATTCCATTCCATCTCTCTACTTTTCCCCCACTAGGTCACATTAGGGTTTGGGGGGATCTAGGCTCTCTCCCATACATGTGGCTTCTTGCCCTTAATATTTATTCTGAATTGCAGTACCATTCTTTTTAGTGTTGCAGTAGATATGTGTGGATTATTGGTTATAAATAAAATTTCATTTTTCAGTATTAAATTTATATCGTCCATGTTGAATCAGACAGCACCATTTCATACTGCCCAATTGAGAACTTTTATTTATTTTTGGCCTGAACCACTGACAGAAATGCTATCTGACAGAGTGCAGTGAGGCACTTTTATGTGGCTCATCAGTCTTTCTTCAAGAAACCAGCTCTTGGTCACAGTCATTACCTCTATGTCTCCTTTGGTCTTTAAGCATTTAATATTTGCTTCATTTTCTTGGTACATTTATGGATGCATTTAGTCTATGGATATTAAAAGCCCCCCAAAACCCTCAATTTCCATTCTATAAAAGTCCATTGGAGCTAACATTTTCAAAGTTGTTTTTACCAAGGCAGTTATAAAACTAAAGCCCGAGGAAAGGAGGGAATTGAGTACATTTATATGCTCCACTTTTCTTTCTGATTCAGTTTTCCAGACACTGTGCACCATGGACGAATTCAAGGATTTACTTAAAGTAAGAGACATTGTTGGCCGGGCGCGGTGGCTCAAGCCTGTAATCTCAGCACTTTGGGAGGCCGAGACGGGCGGATCACGAGGTCAGGAGATCGAGACCATCCTGGCTAACACGGTGAAACCCCGTCTCTACTAAAAAATACAAAAAACTAGCCGGGTGAGGTGGCGGGTGCCTGTAGTCCCAGCTACTCGGGAGCCTGAGGCAGGAGAATGGCGTAAACCCGGGAGGTGGAGCTTGCAGTGAGCTGAGATCCGGCCACTGCACTCCAGCCTGGGTGACAGAGCGAGACTCCGTCTCAAAAAAAAAAAAAGTAAGAGACATTGTTTTAGTCTTGTGAAAAGGATTATAGATGCATAGTGGACAGATGGGAAGATAGCCTTAAAAGTAAATAAATGTAATTTTTGTTAAATAGATTATTATAGAAACTTAATTCACAATACACTACGTGAATTAATATACAATACACTAATAATATGTATTATATAATATACTAATTCACAATATAAAATGTAGAGAATCTATATGCATCTATCTCTCATCTAACTATTTATATAGTTGTGTGAGATACATGTTTAGTACTGACTCATCACTTGCCAGGCACTGTACTAGGTATATAAATATGCAATTTTATTCAACAATTAAAACAATCCTATACTTTCTAGCTATCCTTATTTTCATTTTGCAGATGAAGAAACACAAGATTGGAGAGAGTTTGAGTAACCTGCTCCATTCATACAGCCAGTAAGTGCTGGAGGTTTAACTGACTCCACATTTTTGTACCATGACATAAAAACTTGGCAAAGACATACAAAACATTTGTCACACCTGCAAACCATTTGACAACACAGTTTTCTAATGTCTTTAAAAATTATTTAGAAGAAATAACTTCTACTTACAACTTATGGTTATTCCAAGTTCCACATTGTGCTTCTTAGGGAGCTTTACATGAAATGTTCCACTACTTGGGATCACAGACTCTAATATCAAAATGAAAAAAAGTGTGTTAATAGAACACTGAGGACTGGAGCACCCATCAATAAAAATGCATTAGGAATACTTGCATCATAATCAACTGTAGTTAAAACTGTAGGAACTGAAGTAAGATGAATGTCTTTAAAATCCTGGTAAATTAAGCTCCTAGTGATGAATATACTTCTTATTCATAGGCAACTGTGCATAATTCACAGCAACAGTTGAGTTCAGTATTTCTCAAGTGTGATGCACACACCATCTACATCAAATTTACCTGGAATGGGAGTTACACATAATGATTTCTGAATACTTCCAATCTACGAATCAGAATCTCTAAAGATGAGGCCTAGAGATCTCTAGGCGATTCTTAGGTGTAGTAAAGGGTTAAGAACCTTAGGTCCTATTATATTCTTTCCACCCCCAACCATATTTTCCAAGAGTGTGCTATTCAGTAATTCCTCCCCCAACCCCGTTCCACCCCTATTCATTGTTTGAAGATATATGGGAAAACAGATTTCAGGAGAGATGTCAGTTTGGTGTGATGGTTGTTGATTGGGCATTGAGAGTGAGTGGAGAGGTGCCTTAATTTGTAATGTAAAAAGTCAAAGTACAATTAAAGAGGTAGAATCAGGAGTGACATTCAAAATATTTCACAACCAGAACAGTACTGGTTATCAATCAAAAAGACAAAAATAACCAATCAGACTAGATGCTGACCACAGAGTTGGAACACAGGGACCCAGGAGATTCCAACTACATTAAACGATCCTTCAGTTCTGTATAATGGGGAGCTTTTAGAGATTCCAGAGAGGATCACAGGGCACTGGAAGAGAGTGAAAGTAGGCTCAGATACTGGCCAGTTGGTATAGAAGTAAGCTAATATCAAAGCAACAGAGAGAGAACCAGTGTGCACTGGCTGAATCTCAACCCAGGACAGAGCTAAGCTGATTTTATCCAGACCTAATTAATGTCTGAGAAAGGAAGAAATTGCTACAGATTCTTAAATATACTCTTCTTAAAATTCCTTTAACAGTCAGAAAGACCTTTAATTAATGATAAGTTTAAAATGGAAATATCCATTGAAGAGATAGCATCTACTCATGCTAAGTTGCTAATGACTATAATCCTTTCTGATGGTTTTGGAAAGAAGTGGGGAGAGGCTTCGGGAACTGTGGAAACTTTAGCATAAGGAGAGGAATGTGGGATTGGTGAGCTATCCACTCGGCCCGCTTGATCAGCTTGACTCAAGGCAGATGCCCATCTGGCACACAAACAATTAACCACAGCAGAACTATTAGGCCCTCAGGCCCTTAGCTCAATTTATTAATCACATATTTAACACATTTGAGTCAGTGCAAAGTGGGGTGATGGTTAGTATTGGATTCATGGAAACAGAGAGGACTCCCTTCTTTGTTCAACCTTGAATTGCTCTTCTTGACCTCTCATCCTTTCTGAGGAGAAATTCAGGTATTAAATGTCTCATAAGAGCAGAATCTGATTTTTCAACTCAGAAGGTTTGCTATACAGTGTTAAACTGGAGCACACAACAGAAATTTGATTTCCCTGGGCACGCTTGGCTTTTAGAAAGCCACCTATAAAAAAGGATTCCCAAACTGGCCCTCTCAGCATCAGTGGTGCTATGGGGTCTTCCTTCTCTGGCCTCTCTCCTTTGCTCTGGTTTTTATTTACTTCAGAGGGGAGCGAAGGAATCAGCTGCCTTTCCCACTTCCTCCCTTGACCAAGTGAGTGTCATGGACTGAGTTAACATCTTCGACTTCGGGGTTGTCTTCAGCTAACACTCTGTTGGGCCAGGAAATGAATCCACATATATTTATTTGTTTATTTATTCACTAAGAATTTGTACCCTTTCAATTTCTCAACAGGACTTGAGATAGAGAAAATTATTTCCCACAGGAGATTTGAAAAAGACTGGCTAATCTGAAAAAGAGAATGAAACAGGTAAAAAACACTTAGGTGTGCTTTACTTCCTGACTTCAGGAGATGCAAATATCATAAATGTTTTCTTACAGAATATTTTTCAACCCATGCCTTTCCTGAGTCCTCCCCATACCATGCTTTAACAACAAAAGGCTAATTGCCACCTTCCTTCCACTCTCAAAGTGACAGTTTAAGAATTTGGAATTAGCATACAGACTGGGAGCAGAGAGGGTCTTTGGAAGTGACCAGGTTTTGCCCATATGCACCAGCAGCCAGTCAGCAGAGAGAAGGAAGAAAGAAGCAAGTGTATGTGAGGAGAGAGCCTGTGCCTGGCCTTGATAGTCATTGAAGTCAGGTTCTAGTCCTTTCTGGCTGTGAAACACAGATTGCGCTTCCAGTGAATGCCTCTTCTCTGATTAAGCTAGGTCGAGTGCATGTTTCTTGCTGGCAACTGAAAGATCCCTGATGAACACATTGGTTCGGTAGAGGAAATGGGATGAGGGCATACAGAAAGCCTCCACACAAGTGTTTACGGGCATAGCAGAAATAAATGATTTGATTACTCGGATAAAGCACACAAATGGCCCATAAGTAAATGCGCATGAAGCATCACTATTTGTAGAACTCATTTCACAAACGTGTGATCATTTAATATTTTCTTTCTTTTCTTTCCTTGTTTTTTTTTTTAGGAGACAGGGTCTTACTCTGTCACCCAGGCTGGCGTATTGTGGCACAATCACAGTTCACTGCAGCCTTGACCTCTGCAGGCTTAGGTGATCCTCCTGCCTCAGCCTCCCAAGTAGCTAGGACTACAAGCACCCACCACTATGCACAGTTAATTTTTGTATTTTTTGTAGAGATGGGGTTTCCGCCATGTTGCCCAGGCTGGTCTCAAACTCCCGGGCTCAAGTGATCTGTCCACCTCAGTCTCCTAAAAGGCTGTGATTACAGGCGGAGCCACTGCACCTGTCCTACCCATTTAATATTTTCTGTTTTAAGAAACAGTTCTCTGTGAAAGGCGAGGGGAGCATACACATATTTGTACATGTATATCTGTATATCTGTATATGTATATAGCATCTTGCCCATGATGCTAAGCTTGTATAAGTGAGGTCTTTGAAACACAAGGGCCAGAAAATGCTGTTCTAGAATAGTTACTATAGCAACATTTTGCTTTTATAAATTTTTAATCCAGGGAAACTTGACCAAGATTAACATTGTTAATGACACTGCAGGAGATATTATCACTTCCTAGAAAACAGTAATGAATCACTTCTGACTACATGAAATTTGAAATATTCATAATGATGAACAAATATCAACTAATAAATCTCTTTGATCAAGCTGCAGCTTCATTTTAATCTTTAAATGCCAACATGATTTATTTTATATTTGTTATTTTTTCTTTATATAATTATTTGGCTGCTAAAGCAAAGGCATATTTAATTTGGGGTTTCTTAAAAAAAACACTAGTAAAGAAGGAAAGATCCAATATTTGGAAAAACAGCAGGTTTTGAGGAAGTACATAGAATCTAAGAACAAATGATGTTTATTTTGTTAGACTCTCATGTAATTATTTTTTGCTTCCCTGATTTTGCTTTATCTTTGTTAATACTATAATTAAAAACACATTTGGGTAAACAAAGGTCTCCTTCTTTCCAAGTGGTCTGCTCTTCTGCCTGAAGCATTCATTGTTGGCACAGTAAGATAACAACCACATCATTATTTATCAATGCAGACACCCTTTGTGAGGAACGTGAATGTTTAACTCCCACCAATGTAGAGAAAGGCACTGGGGGCTCCATAATGATGGCAAACATTCTTTGATAGGATTCTCACTGAGACTTTTTTCCAGAACAAAGATATATATATTTTTTCCAACAAAATAACTTCAGACTTAAAGCAGAAACTTCAGGTATTATTCATGACATTAGTTGAAGATTGGTGTTTAAAAGACAGTAACAAAAAAGGCAAAATGTAAATTGTGCATATATTATGATTACAGCTTTATAAAATTATATGTATGGTAAGGATTTCGGTAAGAAATATAAAAAATTTAAACATATTAGCATGATGGGGTTATAAGCACCTTTAACTTAAAACCATGTCATTAAAGTTACTATGCTGTTTGTGCAGTACAGTACCTATATTTAAAGAGACAGATTTGGGGCCAGGTGCAGTGGCTCACACCTGTAACTCTAGCACTTTGGGAGGCTGAGGCAGGTGGATTGCCTGAACTCAGGAGTTTGAGACCAGCCTGGCCAACATGGTGAAACCCTGTCTCTACCAAAAATACAAAAATACTTAGCCAGGCTTGGTGGCACATGCCTATAATCCCAGCTACTTGGGAGGCTGAGGCACAAGAATCGCTTGAACCCAGGAGACGGAGGTTGCAGTGAACTAAGATAGCACCACTGCACTTCAGCCTGGGTAAGAGAGCAAGACTCTGTCTCAAAAAAAAAAAAAAAAAAAAAAAAAAAAAGGAGAAAAGGGGAGAGATTTGGGCAAAAATGAGTCAAGCTTTTTTAACCACTCCATGTCACTTAAAATATTTATAAAATAGAGATAATTTGTCTCTGAGGTCCAAAGGTTTGGGAATTAATATCTGGTTGTAAAATATTTCTGAGGCAGAATTTTGGAAATGGATGGCTTACATCCAGACAATTAGGAGTGGATTCAGAAGTACTGAGCAGTCTTGAAACAACTCACATGAAGATTCCCCACCAATGTCCCAAGTTCTTGACTGGTTAGAAAGGATTCTTCCGAATCCAATAGTTTCCAGTAGATACTAGTAGATTGGTAATGACTAACTAGAGTGTTTTATTGAGGACCATGATGCTGTATCTGGGCTCAGCGGGAGAATACTAGTGTCAACTAGTGATGTCTGTCATGAGGAAGGAACAATAAGATGGGAACATAGCTTTTCTTGCCCTATTCTATATTATTTCCATCTATTTGTAGTGGGTTACTTTCCGGAACAATTAAGGGCAGTGGGAGATGAACTTACATTTCCTTTTCCTGTTCCTTATCAAGTAAGCTGGGTACTGAACAAACTGGGTTTAATAGACAGAGTTCCTATTTTTTTTAGGAGCTTAAATTTAAGATATTAAAGTATTCAATCAACAAATATTAAAATACACACATATATATTCATAAGTAAATACTGAGATACTGCTTATGAAGAAGAGTAAATTGTTCTGGTAATTTCACAACTGGAATGTAGTGAGTGGGTGCCACTGAATGTACTACAGTGCACACAATATTCAACAAACCACCTCCCTGCAACAAAGAATGTCAGTGGGGCAGAGGTTTAGAACTCCTGCTCTAATTGCTTCATCCTGGTAACATCTCTTGGAAGAGTCAGTGCAATGTGATATGGGGAAGAGAGACTACAAGTCAACAGACCTAGGTCTACCATTCACCCTGCCGTATGACCTTGGGTTTCCCCAATTGAGCCTCAGTTTCCCCATTTATAATGATAAAGGCATTGGATTATAAGAGGCATTTCACTACTAATGTTCTGTTATTGCAGTCAACAATAATTAACAATTAATGTTGTATCATTGTAGTTATTGTACATTCTGGGGTTGCTGGACAGTCTTCTTTGAAAACCATATTGTTACCACCATCTGACCCATTCTTAAAAAGTCCTACCTGGAGCTTCTGCACAGCAAAAGAAACTACCATCAGAGTGAACAGGCAACCTACAGAATGGGAGAAAATTTTTGCAATCTACTCATCTGACAAAGGGCTAATATCCAGAATCTACAAAGAACTCAAACAAATTTACAAGAAAAAAACAAACAACCCCATCAAAAAGTGGGCAAAGGATATGAACAGACATTTCTCAAAAGAAGACATTCATACAGCCAACAGACACATGAAAAAATGCTCATCATCACTGGCCATCAGAGAAATGCAAATCAAAACCACAATGAGATACCATCTCACACCAGTTAGAATGGCAATCATTCACAAGTCAGGAAACAACAGGTGCTGGAGAGGATGTGGAGAAATAGGAACACTTTTACACTGTTGGTGGGATTGTAAACTAGTTCAACCATTATGGAAAACAGTATGGCGATTCCTCAAGGATCTAGAACTAGATGTACCATATGACCCAGCCATCCCACTACTGGGTATATACCCAAAGGATTATAAATCATGCTGCTATAAAGGTCACATGCACACGTATGTTTATTGTGGCACTATTCACAATAGCAAAGACTTGGAATCAACCCAAATGTCCATCTGTGACAGACTGGATTAAGAAAATGTGGCACATATACACCATGGAATATTATGCAGCCATAAAAAAGGATGAGTTTGTGTCCTTTGTAGGGACATGGATGCAGCTGGAAACCATCATTCTTAGCAAACTATCACAAGAACAGAAAACCAAACACCACATGTTCTCACTCATAGGTGGGAACTGAACAATGAGATCACTTGGACTCGGGAAGGGGAACATCACACACCGGGGCCTATCATGGAGAGTGGGGAGGGGGGAGGGATTGCATTGGGAGTTATACCTCATATAAATGATGAATTGATGGGTGCTGACGAGTTGATGGGTGCAGCACACCAACATGGCACAAGTATACATATGTAACAAACCTGCACGTTATGCACATGTACCCTAGAACTTAAAGTATAATTAAAAAAAAAAAAAAAAAAAAAAAAGTCCTACCTGATTCTTGCTTTGGTCACAGTTGACTAGAAGGGTAGGATACCAAACCTAAGCTGGGCTAATTAGATTCTTTCTCCTGGGAATGAGAAATTAGAACTGGCTGGGCACTTTAGCCAAGATGAGACAATTACATACAATAAAAAGTCAGAGAAAACTTGTCTACAGGGACAAATGGAGGAGATATGCAGAAACAAGCAGCACTGAGAGACCAGGAACCCCAGAGAAACAGTGGAGATGATATCAGCTCCTGATGCAATCTGAAGTTCCTGATCCCAGTTCCTCAGGAGAGCCAACTGCTCTCCATCCATTCATTCACTGAGTATTTTTTTTTTTTTTTTGAGACGGAGTCTTGCTCTGTTGCCCAGGCTGGAGTACAGTGGCATGATCTTGGCTCACTGCAACCTCTGCCTCCCAGGTTCAAGCAATTCTCCTGCCTCAGCCTCCCCAGTAGCTAGGATCACAGGCACACACCACCACGCCAGGCTAATTTTTATATTTTTAGTAGAGACAGGGTCTCACCATGTTGGGCAGGCTGGTCAGGAACTCCTGACCTCAAGTAATTCACCTGCCTCAGCCTCCCAAAGGGCTGGGATTACAGGCATGAGCTACCACACCTGGCCTCATTCACCTAGTATTGACTAAATGAGAGCTTCTTGTATTCCAAGCAATACATTGGGTGCTAGGTGTACATTCATAAACAAAACCCACAAAGTCCCTGATTTCATAGGTTTTTCCAATGGAGGAGAACAAAAATAAACAAACAAATATACAATATAACATCAGAGTGTGAGAAGGGCTAAGCAGAACCATAAATCTGGGCAAGAGAATAGAGAGTGATAGATGGTCAGGAAGGCTTCTCTGAGCAAGTGACATTTGAGCAAAGACCTGAATGAAGTGAGTCAAACCACCCAAACATGACAGAAAGCAGCTACTGCAAAGCTCCTTCTGTGGTGGTGTGCTTGGCATGTGCAATGCAGCTACTTCATATTCCCCTCGTAATTCTAAGTCCTGCCATCCTTCCGTGAGATTTCACTGCATGACTGGTCCTTCCATTGCACTGTGTTCCCAATTCTCAGATCTCTCCTGGTTGAGGATCTTTACCTCCACTCTACTTTTGCAAATCACCACCATAAGTCTTGCTTGACTGTCTCTGAAATCCTAAACTCTAATACAGCACTTGGGCCTCAATCTCCTAGACATCAGCTCTCTCATTCCTTTCTCTCACTATCCCGTTTTCTTCCTGAAGATCTCTAGTTCCTTAAGTCTTCCCTTTTCTCTCAGTCTATCTAGCTGATCTATTACTGATTCCCATCTCTCCCACTTAGATTCTTTCAAACACAGTAGTGTAGTGTAGTGCTGCCAGTGGGGACTTTGAAGCCAGACTGCCTGGGTTAAAATTCCAGCCTACTATCAACTATGTGTGCCTCAATTTTCTGAGTACGTAATCATAGTAATCTCTTCCATTGCTTAATAAGAATTAAGCAATTTGATGCACACACCACGTTTAGAAAGTGACAGGCCACAGAACAAGCATTTGATAAATATTACCATAATAATTTTGATGTTACTATCATAATTATTCATCTGCTCTCCCAGAAACATATTGAACCTCCCTGACTAGTTCTTCTGTTGAACCTTCTCTTGAAACCTCACTCTCTGGCTCAATCTAATCATTTTCTCTGCTCTTATTACTTGGCAGCTGAGGTCTCCTGAAAATAAACAACAACAACATACTCCACTGTGTAGGTTGATGCTGCTATAAATTTCAAGCTTCCAGACTCTGCTTGAATATCCTTTTACAGGCTTCTGGTTGGTTTCTTCATGCATTCCTCCCATTTGCTATTCTAAATCTTCATTCTTTTCAACCCTCCAAGCTGCTGACCTTTTCACCCTTGCTTGACAGTTCTTACATGAACCACCTAAAAGCCAGCTAAAAATGTACTTACATTCTCACATCCTTTTTTTTTCTTTTTAAAAATTATTTTAATTTTTGTGGGTACATATTAGGCATATATATGTATGGGTTACATGGGATACTTTGATATAAGCATGCAATGCACAATAACCGCATCAGGGCAAATGGGGTATCCATCCCCTCTAGTACCCATAGTTTGAGTTTCAAACAATCCAATTATACTCTTCTGGCTATTTTTAAATGTATGATTAAATTATTTTTTTTTACTGCAGTCACCATGTTGTGCTAGCAAACACCAGGTCTTATTCATTCTTTCCAAATTTTTTTTGGACCCATTAACCATCTTCATCCCCAGTATCATCACTACTCTTCCCAGCCTCTGGTAACCATCCTTCTACTCTCTATCTCCAGGAGTTCAATGGTTTTAACTGTTAGCTCCCACAGTAAAGTGAGAACAGGTAATGTTTGTCTTTCTGTGTCTCACAACCTTTTCTACAAACTCATAAGAAGAGGTCTTCTACCTTCTGTCCTGGACTGCTCTTTCTCATTCCTCTGTGGATCTGATTCCATTATTATCTCTTCTCTCCCTCATTCATGTCAGTCCCCAAACATGCTCAATCTCTCCAATCTTAACAAAACAAAGCCGCAATACAAAATAACACCCCTCTGAACTTTGAGTCTCCCACTATCTGTTGTCTCTTCTTTCTCTACAGCTAAATTTCTTGACCTCACCAAATGTCCCCTGGGGCAAAATTGACCCCAGTTGAGAACTACTGAATAAAGGTTATAATAAAACATAAAATAGAGCAACAAGTGTATAAGTAAATGCAGAAGTTCTCAAAAGAGGTGCCCACAGTGGTCTCCAGTCTCTTTCATCCATTCAGTGCATTTTTCCAGCCAAACTCTCTTCCAAAATCCAGTTCCTAAAGCAGACAGCAAGCAGATCATCTCTGTACTTATCACTCTCCACTCATTCCTCAGCTCACTGCAATCTGACTTCTGCCCCTACTTCTTAGATCTTTTCATACTATGGCAATGTCTTTCTTCTTAATGGCCAAATCCAAAGGACATTTCCTACCTTATGTTACTTGAATTCTCCATAGTACCTTTAAGCTATCAATAGTGACTTTTGCTTTGAAATTCTTTCTTTGGCTTCCAAAATGCCACCTTCTTTTAGTTCTCCTTCCATTTCTCAAGGTGCACCTTCATCACCTTTACTCATATTTTTTTTCCCTTTAAGTCTCAGTATTCCTCAGGCAGAGTCCCCTCCTCAGTCCCTTTCTTACTGCCACTCTTTCCTTAGTGGTCTCCTTTTTTCCAATGACTTTAACAATCACTGCCATGTTGGTTACTCCTCGGTCTTGCTATCCAGCCCAGACCCGGAATCCTAGGCTCCAAAAGGTAATGCCTGCACTACTCTCTCCTGGGCCCTTCTTTCTGCATTCCAGTGGCAACACAAATTTGGCAAGTCTCTTCTTACCATTCAGCAGCTCTTTCTCTCCTATTTAGCTTTGAACTCTTTGAGGAGATGGATCCTTTCTATTTTCTCTTTCAATTATCTGAAAACAGCACAGTGCTTAACAACTAGTAACGGGTGCTCAATAACTGTCATTTGAATTAAGGAACAGACATGCTTGTCTTTGTTCTCTAGTATTGGCAGTGGATTTGCCAACTCATCTCTAAAATAGAATTATTTTTCCTATCTCCAAATTTCCTCTCTTCCAGTCTTCTCAGCTAAAGACATCACTGTCTACCTGACTGCTCACCCTCACACCTCAAGAGCCATCCATGCTCTTCCTTCTCCCTCACCTTCCATATCCAACCCATAAGCAAGTGCTATTAGCTCTGTGTCAAGCCATGTCCTAAATTCTACTATTTGTCACCACTTCCAGCACTACCACCTATCATATCTTACCTGTTCAACTGCCACAATCTCCAAACTGGTTTTGCCTGCTTCTGCTATTTTCCCCTCCCATGTCAGAAGGCTCTTTCTAAAACATTCCTCAGATTAGCTCGTCCACATAAAATACTCCATGGCTTCATTACACTTGGAATGTGATCTAAATTCCTTACCAGGCACTGCATTACTCAGTCTCTCTAACCTCTCCAACTCCATCACCAAATCCAAACCCAATCCAAACCCAACTCCCTTAATTGTTCCAGGAGCAGCTCTTTTTGTTCTTTCTCCAGCAAGCTAATTGTTCTGGCTTAGGGTCTTTATACTGCCTACTCCCTCTCCCTAGAATGCCTCTTTTGAGAGCCTTACAAGACTTACCCTTCTCAGCCTTCTTATCCCTGCCCAAATGTCACTTCCCTAGAGCATCAGCCTACAAAATTATCTCCCCTAAAGTCATTCTCTAACGCTCTATCCTGTTGTATTTTCCTTAGAGCACTTATTCTCTAAATTTGTATTTGTTAATTTTAATTACTTAATTTTTTTGAGACAGGGTCTCACTCTGTCACCCATGCTGGAGTTCAGTGGTACAATCACTGCTCACTGCAGCCTTGACCTCCAGGGCTCAAGTGATCCTTCCAACTCAGCCTCCTGAGCAGCTGGGACTACAGGCATGCACCACCATGCCAGGCTAACTTAAACAACTTTTCTTTTCTTTTCTTTTTTTTTTAAGAGATGAGGTCTTACTATGTTTCCCAGGCTGGTTTTGAACTTCTGGGCTCAAGTGATCCTCCCACCTTGGCCTCGAAAGTGCTGAGGTTATAGGTGTAAGCTACCACATTGGCAATATTTGTTAATTTTTAAATTAACTTTCTATATGCTGCTATAATATAAGCTTCATATAATATAAGTTTTTAAAAATATATAAATTTTTTTTTAACTTTCCTGTCTATTATTACATCTACATTGTGTAGGGGCATAACTGGCCCATGGTAAATAGTAAATATTTGTTGGAATAATGTGATCCCTGTGTCCACAAGCATATCTTTACTAACTGGTAAGGGTTATTGGGTCTGTGAGGTAGTCTTTCACTGTGTGAAGATAATTTTCTTAAATGGGAACTAGCACCAATCTCTAAAATCCACACACCTGTCAGGACTCTGACTCTAACCAAACTTTAGTTTGGTTCCCTGGAGCCCTCTTCTTGACTATGCCTTGTTTTTGGGCTGGGAGCCCAATTTTAGCAAGAATCCTGCTGAGTCAGTTTAGGGAGAATCCCCTTGGTCCTCCACCTTTGATATTTAATCAAGTTCCTTTTCGTAATTTTCCATTCAATGACTGCCTCCTCTTCACTTTGTCTACTGGCTATAAATTCCCAACTGCCCTGGCTATATTTGGAGTTGGGTTCAATCTCTCTCCCCTACCACAATATTCTTTTTTTTTTTTTTATTTGAGATGGAGTTTTGCTCTCGTTGCCCAGATTGCCCAGGCTGGAGTGCAGTGGCGTCATCTCGGCTCACTGCAACCTCTGCCTCCGGGGTTCACGCAATTCTCCAGCCTCAGCCTCCCAAGTAGCTGGGACTACAGGTGTCTGCCATCATGCCTGGCTAATTTTTTGTATTTTTAGTAGAGACAGGGTTTCATCAAGTTGGCCAGGCTGGTCTCAAACTCCTGACCTCAGGTGATCCACCTGCCTCGGCCTCCCAAAGTGCTAGGATTAAAGGTGTGAGCCACCATTTCTGGCCTACTGCAATATTCTTGACCCCCTACTGCAGTAGTCTCCAATAAAGTCTTCCTTGTCATTTTTAACAAATATCTGCTGTCATTTCTCTTTAACATTAAAAACTATTCGCCAACTGGGCTTGTTCAAAAACACTTAGGGAATTTTCATTGCTCTCAAAAGAAGTTTCATGTGTTCTTTGCAGCGTGAAGGGTCAAAGAGAGGCTTTACTTGTCTCTGACTGAAGAATATGGTTTCTCTAGTATACAGAAGAATGAAAGAATGAAGGCCACATGATTTGTTTTTATCGCCTCTGTAGTTGTGGCTATTATTCAATTTGTCACATTTATTTTCAGTTGTTCGTGTGGTGACATTTTAAGGAATAATTGAAAACAATGCTCAATTCAAAACGACACAACGATACCCCAAACCTCCTAAACAAAAGCATGTTCAGCATATAAAACAATAGTTTCCTCTCTGCCACATAACCAATATAATTCACATGCAGTCCACTCCTGACTCTGTCACTGACTTGTGATGATATGATTATACCTGCAACATCAAACTCGATTTCCAGTGTGACCTTGCTCGTGATTGAAGAGTCTCGGAGGAGCTGATTGGCTTCTTCGAAGGTGCTGTCTTCTGTTGGAATTCCATTGATGGCCATCACTCTGTCTCCAATCTGTAGCACCCCACATCTAATTTAGAACCACATGTGAAAGGTTGTAGATGGAGTAAATAATTATCAAGTTGAGCTTGCCAAATCTACCTTGCTTGGTCCTTGCAAAATAGCATCATAATTTGGTCTTGCTTATTCAATGCTGTGGGCATCATATAGGTCAACTTCAACATCTTATGTTGTTGCATTTCATGGTTATAATTGTAAGCAGGGGAATCCTGAAGTATCCCAGAGAAGTAATTAATAATTCATAACCATGGTATTGTTAGAATCTGATCCAAACCAATATTTAGTAATGATGAATGTATATTCCCCAATGGCAGAAACTATTGAAGTTGAACTTCAGGATATGTTTTATTTATGAATTTTTCTCCTTTTTAATTAATACAGCTTCTAGTCCCTTGATGGACAAAATCTGCTAGTTAAAGGCATCCATGCTCATTACTCTTTTCAAACCTGATCAAGAACATAAAATTTTATTGTCAGAAGAGGGTTCATCACATCTTGCATTTCCTACATTGAGCAATGTTTCATAATTCACTAGCCATTGAAAGATAGCAGGTACCAGAAACACAGAGCAGAAAATGATGCTGTAAAAGAGTCTCACCTCTCTGCTGGGCTGTCAGCTTCGATATAGGAAATCAGAGGTGGAGAAGAGAGAGTTTCTGTGGCAAACACACTGCCCTGCAGTTGGATCCCAAATCCTGTGACAGGATCTGCCGTCAGCACAACCTCTGTGGTTTCTGTGTGAACAACCTGCCCAGCCAATCCTACTGTGCTGGAGGCTAAGGATACTAGAGGAACAAACAGAAAATACTGACTTTAGGTTGGAGCAAGCACCAGGAATACCAGCATTTCCAAAATAGATCGACTCTCTGCATTAAAACTTAATGGCAATGGTGGGAGGTTAAATTATGGCCTCTGGTTTAGCAAAAGTTGAAAAAGATAAGTGAATCTCTCAATATTTATCACATTTCAATAATAATATCAGTGTATCCCTGTACCCTGGCTCCCCACTCCTCAAACCAGGGATCATTGTGGGGGCTTTAAGAGGATGGCCTTAGGGTCACGGTACGTGGGTTTTAGTACTGGCTCTATCACTGAGCACCAGCTGGGGAACATTGGGGTAGGCCATTTTGTCTCTCTGTGTGTCTACATCCTAAGAAAAAGGGAGTTGAGCTAGCTGGTCTCATGTTTTTTTCCACTTTAGCCATTTGCATCTGGGCTTTGTGACTTTTAAACAATCCTACCTTCAGCTTTGAAGAAATAATTAATCTAAATCTGACTCTTGGAGTGGTGAGGCTGTGCTGCTCCTTAATCTAGTGTTGAATTGGCACGATGATGTTGTTTAAACTCTGTACATTCCTCCTGTCCCCTCAGAGTTTGGTCTCTTCAGACTTGCTCTTTCCTACTGGGTCTCTAGTCTACGTTGTTGTATTTCATTTATTTCCTATTATTTACCCTATTTCATTTATCTAATATTCATCTACACCTTCCAGCAGATGTCTCCATCTTGTTTCCATTCCCAACTCATGAAAGGGCTGCTCCACTCCTCCATGCCTTTCTCTCAGCCCTGCCCATTGGAGCTGGGCCACCTGTGCTCTCTGTGAGCAGTCTCTGCCTGCAGGTCCTATGCTGCACTGCCTCTTCCTCCAGAAAGAGTCTGGCCCCCTTGAATTAAAACCTGATGACACCATATACCTCATAACCCTCTCCAAAAGCCATTTTCTTTTACTCCCTCTACAAATGGCAGGAAGACAGGTTCATAATTCTTGCTCTCCACATATGATACATTGATTGAACTACTCCTATTTAAAATTCCATATTCTGCACTTATTTCTGCTCTGTCTCATTTTCAAGCCCATAATCTACTTTTTCAAAATTCTCCCCCTTTTCTTCATGACTTCAGGACTTACCTCTCAGTCTGCCTTCTCTAACCTGTAGCTTTTCCTTGTCCTCTGCCTCTTTGACATTATGGTGATAACCTTCTAGCAAGCTGGCTGTATGCTTCTTCAACTCTCTCCCTGTCAGTTCCTAGCAATGCCACCCTACTTCCACTCTCTGCCAGCAGAACCCTATGGTGGTCCCCATCTTCCTTCCAAATGAATAGATCTTCAAGATCCTGATATCCGAATCCCCCTTGTTGATCACACAGCCTTTATTAGCCATCTTTCCCACTTCCTGCATTCAGTCTCCTCTTTATGACTTCCAGTCCCATTCCCTCTCACTTGTCTCCTGAGTCTATTGGTTTTCCAACAACATTTTAGCAACAGATTTTTCCCCTTTAAAATGAAAACATATAAGGGCCGCCTTTGTATTCCAGATAAAAACAGCTACTGTAGTTGATGTGGGAATGGGAGACCCCTGAGGCTTTCCCTGGCCTCATGTGGGGCTCTGGCAAGTGCATGCAGGTGGAAAGCCATTGTCTTTGCCCACTGGCTTTGCTGGCATCATGTTTGCCACACTCCGCCTGGACCCCTGGTGAGCATTTTAATAATGCATCTCCTAGGCTCAAAGATTCTTCAACCTCTTGGGATTTTTTCTATACCCTAATATTTTATACTCTTCAGTAATGTCCAGTCAACTCCACTGCTGTTACTAAGTTGCTGAAGGGTGCTAGGAAAAGTCACTACAAATTCACAAATTAAGGCCCTTAAATTAGTTGTTGTGTGATATTTTGACACCTTATTTCATTCCACAAAGGATCTGTCTCAAATGTTTCTACCCTAAATCATGGTCAAACGTTACTCCTCATTTCCTGTAAGACTGAAAAGATGCAACCCTTTGATCAGAGTTCCTTAAACAACATTCTGTTTAGCCTCAATTTCTCTTTATCATTATTTGTTCCCTCTTCCTTTTTCCCCCACTACAGAAGGTTGTATCCTTCCTTCCATTTCAAGGGTAATTCCCACTGTTAGTGTTTTTAATACTATCCCTTTCCACCCCCCATGATTTTGTGCCATGAAAAAATTTCTCTCTTGCTTCTTTTCCAAACTTTTCTACTCACTCCCCCAGCTTTCTGACCTCTGTCTATAGATGTGTACTGATTCTGAAGCTGCTAAAAACTTGGTTTCTGCCTTCACCATTTACCGAAACTGCTCTCACGGATGACTTTCTGACTGCTAAAATCAATGGCCTCATCTGCTCTACCTGGTGACTGGCTTTAGGACCATCCCTTGCTTTCTAAAATTGTTTGCATGGTTTTGATGAAGATTTGTTTCGAGTGTCTTACTTTTTCAGTCCCAGCCAGTTGCTTTGCCGCCCTCTGCATTCCAGTGCACAGTTCCATCCTCCAAGTCTTTTCTACCCTCATTCTTTCCCTCATTCATTCCCAGCATGCCTATATGTCTTCCTCATGTATCTTCTCAACTCTTTCTCTTGTTTTTGTCAAGCTCCAGTAATGAATCTCCCTCCTTGATGGGTATCCCATCCACACACTCTCTCATTGGCTCCTCAAACTCAATGTTTTCAAAATTGAGCGAATCCTCTTCCCTCTCTCATTGCCACTACTGTTTCTGTGAACAGGCTCTCTAGGATTGAAATCTCAAAGTAGCCTTAACTCACAACTCCCCATTGTCTCAAATTCTATCCATTGCTAAATCCTTTCGGGATGGCCACTGAAATATATCTTACAAAAATCCTCTTTTCCCTTATTAATTTTAGTACCTCAATTTGGGCTTTCATTATTTGCTTATTTGAATTATTCTAATTTACTTATTTCTGGGTCCTTACATGCACAATATTCCCTACATATTATTTCCAGATGAACCTCCCGTCAGATAAACTTTGCTGATACGATGAGGCCCCAACTTATCTACTCTGCATGTATCTTCTCAACTCTTTCTCCTTAGTTTCTGTCAAGCTCCAGTGATGGATTTCCCTATTCAATGGGTATCCCATCTACAAACTGTCTTGTTGGCTCCTCAAACTCAGTGGTTTCCAAACTGAGTGAATCTTCTTCCCTTTCTTATTGTCACTACTACAGAGCAAGGCCTCATCATCACCAGTGTACATTACTGGATAGACTTCTAACTAGTGACCCTGCCTCTTGTTTTATGCTAACAGCCTCCAATTGCTGCTAGAGTAGCCTTCCTAACATGCAAAGGTAACCCCTGCCCCATTTTGAATTTTCAATAGCTCCCTGTTTCCTATAGAACAAACTTTTCAATTCTAGCAGAGTACACAGCATCCTTCATCAGTTCCTTTCTCCTGCCACCCACTCTCCCGTTTCTCTGTGGTCCCTTCATGTGCCATGTGCCTCAGCCCTCTCGACACACTTTTGTGTCTTCATATATACTGTGCCCTCTGCCACTCAGCTCTTGCTCTGGGTCCCTTTCTCTGTTTTATCCAGACAGAATTAGGTACTTACTTTTCTATATTTCCACATTTCTAATACGTGGTTCCGTTTCGGCATTTATCAGGTCTCTATTTGCCTGTTTCTCTCTACCTGACCGTGAGTCCTTGAAAGGTTGGAACCAGCTCTTTTAATCTCTGAAATCTTAGTGCCTGGAATATTCAATAAATGCTGAATAAATGGGGAATGAATCAAGTTTTGGGATGTCATCTGCACATTCCTTTTAGGAAACAACACTTCTCATAGACACTGCTGAGTTACCATAAGGAACTACAAGTCATTCTTCAGGACCCAGGTAATTGCAGCTGATGGGGCAAGGGAGGGTGAAGCAGATCATTTGTCTAGGAGGAGTAAGAAAAAAAAAAAGTCGACTTTTCCTTAAGAAGAACCATCCTCATTCTATTGCAGCTGGATTAAGGTTAACATAGCCTGCAGTGGGGGGTGAAGGTAGCCTCCAACCCTATGCTTCTTACAGGTGGAAGCTTGCAACTGCCAGGTCTGACACATGGACTGTCATGTACTAATTTAGATCACATGTTCTGGTGTGGTTTTGCTGATGTAGAGTGTACCGTGATTACTCTCCAGATCATAATTTTTGCTATCAGTGGCACCAAACCACTGGGAGACACCATTTCCTGTCAATATGGATCTGGAGAGTACGTTGCATTCCAGGTCTCATAGAAGATGGGAGTATCACGTTACAGCATCACATGTTTGGCAGGTAACTTCCACTTATCTTCTAGGTGAAGCTTTTTGGACTTAATCAGGAATCCTTTACTTTCTGTGACTCTTTTGTAAGTTCACATTAATGTTTTTTCATTTGAGATCACAATTTGATATAGATTATCAGACTACTTAATTGGAGTTAAAAGCTGTTTAAGAAACTTTAAGGCAGCTGTTTACCATCTTCACTAAGAAAGAGCCAAGAAAAAAAGAGGTCAGTTTAATAGTAACAGGTGAGATTATATTAGATATAGTGAAGCCTTCTCAAAAGAAAGACTTGCTATATTTTTTGAAACAGAGAAGATAGTTGAATAATTTTATTCTCTAGAAGGTTTTGAAAATAAGTACTAATTTAATATGAATATTATTAAATGTATAAGCTCTATCTGGAGGCAAGTTGAGATAATACAAATTATTAGAAAATTGAATATAGGATTTAAAATAAATTTACATATTATGTATTGGTTTTATAATTATATAGTTACAATTTATATTATACATATAGCATTATAGTAAATAATTTATGATTTTATAATTAATTCTGAGAGTCCTCTGACATATTGGAATCTTTTATTTGACAGAGCAAAATTTCATTTGAAATTATATGTATTGATTAGTTACACATATAAAAGTTTTGAAAATTATTACCAGATATGAAAAAGATATATTGTAGATTTAAAGATAAGGAACCAAAAGAAAAAAAAATCAATATTAACTTGGAGGAGAAAAAAATGAGCTTGATTATCCTGCTTCATTAATGTGGTCAACCAGCAAAAGAAAATGAAGGTGAATATACCCCTGTCATTTGAAAATGTGGATGGTGAATTCTCTCTCCAGGAGCAGATGCTTCTGTAAGGTATTCAGTCATCATTGCTACTAGCTACCAGCTTTGGCCGAGGCTTGTCTACTCCTCAAGGTGAAGATGGAAATGACTAAATTGCTGACATCCTATGTTTGAATCCTGCTAACGGGTGTATGCTGAGGTTGTGTTCAAGATTTGTGCCTGCTCTGTCCTATTCCCATTCTCACACAGAGGGTTCTGTTCACAACTCTTCAGATTTGCAGGTAATGACTGTATTTTTGTCAATTCTTGTTCTTCCTAGTAAAGGGAAGGGGGAGCCAAAAACACCTCCAAAAGTTTAAAAATTTACCCAATGTTTATTTAATTTAGAAGGCTGCAAGAGTTTCTATCAGCTATAAGAAGCATTTAAAAAATATTGAGAACTAAGGACCCCAAACATTTATTACTATAATCTGTTTTTTTTTTTCTTTTTTTCTTTTTTTGAGATAGGCTCTCACTCTGTTGTCCAGGCTGGAGTGTAGTGGCGGAATCTTGGCTCACTACAACCTCCATCTCCTGGGCTCAAGCAATCCTCCCACCTCAGCTCCCCAGGTACCTGGGACTATAGGTGTGTGCCACCACACCTGGTTGATTTTTGTAATTTTTTTCTTTTTCTGTAGAGACAGGGTTTCGCCATGTTGCCCAGACTGGTCTCAAACTCCTGGGCTCAAGTGATCCACCTGCCTCAGCCTCCCAAAGAATAATGTGTTTTTATTATTGATCCTGTAATCTAAGACTTCTGTCTCACTAAAGTGTTCCACACTATAGTCAACCTGCCATAGACTCAACACACGTGTATCATGTGATCCAGTTCAGGAACGCAGTAGAGGCGGCCAACAGCTCCTTTGTCCAAATGAGGGTGTAAGGACAGTTCTTGGGGTGTCCCCTTCCAGGGCTCCCTGAATGGTCACTTATAAAAGCTTACCAGTAGCTGCCTTTATCTTCCATTCTTTGTTCCCAGGTCGATGGAAGGGACCAGAAAAGTTGTTAGGTTTTTTCATTTTCTTTCCTTCAGCTCTTTTCAGTGGCACTCTCTCTAGTTACTGCTGATGACAAAAGCAGCAAAGACTATTCTGGAAATGTGTTCTAACTTCTACTTTTTGCTGAAATTCAGGCAGACTGGGAAGAGACAGTCTCTACACTGGCCCAGGGTACAGTGGCGGGGAACAGAAAGCACGGCAAACTAGCTAGATCTGTTGCTCAGCCATGCTGTTGTTACAGGGAGATGATGACGTTCTGGAAGGAGACTTGGCCTCTTTGGCAGAAAAATAGGCAGCACAGGCAGCCAGGGAAAGGGCAGTAAGATTCCAGCAGAGGAGATGAGAGGGCTCCCTCTATGACTTGGCTTGGCCATGCCTCCAGGGCTTTGTGACACTCGTCAAAGCCTAATGTGTGCTGTATTCATTATTTTCCCTATGAAACAAACATGATACCTTCCTGTTTTAATACTTATAACACTTCACTATATACAGACTTCTCATATTTCCTCTTTGATCAGTGATATAGAATGTTTTAATTTTCATGTGAGAAGGTTTCATTTTTTTTTTCTGGGCATCTCCTTCCTTGGCATTGGAAACACATATCAGAATTTTCTGTTTTGCAAGCTCTGGTCTCAAGTCATCACCAATACAGCAAAGGGACTTTTTACTGTATTTGTGACTTTTGCCATGATTCACCATCTACACAAATGGCCTGGTTGCTATAGAAACGTAAGTATTACAAAGGGGGCAGCAAATGGTGGCAAAGAATAAAGACATAAATAAAGTGGTGGAAATAAACTATGGTATAGTAAGAGTGGCAATAAAACTTTTATTATCAGTTATTTGGGAAGACCTTTACATCTAATGTGACCATACCAAACCTGTGCAATAAAAGAAAAAAATCCTCATTTAAAAAAACAAAACAAAACAAAACAAAAAAAAATCTTTGCAACACTATCATTTTTTCAGGTCTTTTGGAAGTGTGAATAAAAGTTCATAGCATTTGGAATTTATTGTTTGAATAAAATATAAAATGTATGATCTCCTGAAACACATTTATAAACATTCTGGTATGTATATTGTGAGTGGTGCTCTAGTGGCTAATGTCTACAGCAAACACAAACAACCAGAAATGTATTGAAACAGGTTTCTGTTTATATTTCTAACATGTTAAAGAATAATGTCCTGATTCAAGTGAGAATTTATGAGTTGGTTATGCAGATCAGTGACTGCGCTGCCTCAGCTTTGTTTCCTACTACAAAATTTAAGATATGTAAATATCAACCTAAGATAGCCAAACATCATTCATTTGTATTCAGTAATGTCCCTAATCAACATAGCAAGTCTTTCCTAACACAAATACTAGTCTTTGAAGCAGAAGTAGGAACACTAATGAATTCAATTTAATTGCTCTTCCCTGCTGAGGGCTGTTAGCCTATTTTTGTCACTGAGGAGTACTACACACAAAGCCATTATCTGTAAAAAAATTCATATACAAATAACCACCACGAACCCTGAAGGCATTATATGGAAGACTCAAGACCTATGTATTAGGCCAAAATGCACCCCTCGTGAAAAACACTAAACTCTGAGAGCAATATCAAGAGATGTTCTCATGTGACAATTCAGATTTAGGCAGATGACAGTTAACACAAACTATTCAAAAGAGCTAACAATTAAATTGTGCTTACTATTTACCAGATGTTGTTCTAAAACACATATACATATGCAATCTCATGTAATCTCAATTGCCCAGTGAAGTAATTCTTCATATTTTCAGTCAAGGCATACCTCATGCAATCTTCACAATTACCCAATGAAGTGATTTTCCCTATTTTCAGTTGAGGCATAGAGTTTATGGAACTTGCTCAGGGTCCTACAGCTAGAAGGTAATGATGCTGGGATGGAACCCAGGTAGCCTGGTTCCAGAGTCTAGGCTTATAACCAGTTCACCATATTGCATTCAATTAGTTTCTTCCAAGAGTAAATAATTTACTCTAGTGTCAACTAAAAAACATATGGGACTCTAAGAGCACTTTATTCTCATTTTGACTAAATTCAGTCTTCCATTTTCCATTTCAATTTTACTATCATTTTCATATACCAAAGTTGACAAATCTCCTTAGATGTAAAGTATATATGCAAGTCTAAATCATGTACAAACCACAGTGATGACCCTGTCTTTTGCAGTGGAGTTTACTGTAGGGAAACCTTCAGGTTCCTGTGTCATGAAGTAACTAGTTCCCAGTGTGGGTGATGGCTGGTCTTGGGCACTTAGGGTGGCCCTAGTGAGACTGGAGAGAGATCCTCCTGGGGAGATGAATCTCTTGCAAACAAGCTGAAAAGCCAGTAAGTCCATACCAGCTGTGAAGTATCTGGCTTTCGTTTTATTTAGGTAACTTAAGGATGTTCCTTATTTTTATTCCCATGGTGAGCACAGGAAGAGATCCCATCTTCTTTAAATTTCTTTGTAGGAATCATAATCATGGCCATCAAAAGGGATACAGGACAAGAAACAGACTCTCCAGACTATGGTTAGGTCTAGTTAGAAAGGCTAGTGTTCTCTTCTTCCGCAAGTTATGTGATCATGATGAGAGAGAATGATCTTCTCTAACAGAAATGATAAATGTACGAGTGATTTGTATTTCTTTCTTTTTAAGGCATTCAATCACCTTTTTTCCCCTCTGTTCAGACAACCACTATCCAAAGCAAGTAGCCAACCACATCTTCCTAGTCTTGCTTAGTGTATATCATGTTTGGCTGTCCAGATCATTTTTACAAGACTCATAGTTGAAATTCCATGACTTTAGGATGCTTATTGTAAAACTGAGCATCCTTCCAATCTTCCTCAGACTGGAGTGGGCAATAAGAAACATATGTTAGGCCAGGCGTGGTGGCTCACGCCTGTAATCCCAGCACTTTGGGAGGCCAAGGTGGGTGGATCACGAGGTCAGGAGATCAAGACCATCCTGGCTAACACGGTGAAACCCTGTCTCTACTAAAAATACAACAAACTGGCTGGGCATGGTGGCAGGCGCCTGTAGTCCCAGCTACTCGGGAGGCTGAGGCAGGAGAATGGCGTGAACCCAGGAGGCGGATCTTGCAGTGAGCCGAGATCGCGCCACTGCACTCCAGTCTGGGAGACATAGCGAGACTCCGTCTCAAAAAAAAAAAAAAAAAAAAAAAGAAATACATGTTAGATCACTGACTACCAGTGGGGTAGGTTTCTGGAAAAAGTATCAGAGTCTTGGGGAATGAGATACAGTTTAAAAAGGGATGTTTGTATTTATCATTGTTTTGGGGAGGAGGGTAACAAAATATAATTTAGTATGAAATTTATGATAACATTAATGAATGCATGAGAATCTTATATTTATCAAAAGGGGAGCATCATTTTCACAAAATTTCTTTAGAGTGAGTAAGAAACTAAGAACAAAGGTTTCATGCCCAAAGTTACCCAGAATATAATACGAGGAGTCTTAAAGGAAAAATCATACCTTTGGGTATGTTCTGACATCAAAAGAGCAAGAAAAATCTCAAATCTCAAATAAAAAGTTGTAGGCAAAGGTAGTATGAATGAATTCAGTCTGAAGTTATATTGGGGTGCAGTCATTGCCAAACAGATACTGGGTATCATGCCAATGGTCTTTGGCACAGAGCTGTTAGCTGCTCAGCATCTACCTGATCACTTAGGCAACTGTGAAACACTCTTCCCACAATTTCAGTATTTCCAAGGTTGCAATGCCCACAGGTTTTTTTTCCAGGCCAAATGCCATTGGCTGTTATTTCACTTACATGAGCTTTTGAAGTCTTTCTTTTTCAGTCTCCTCCTCATCATGGTTCCACGTGGGCTGGTGGAGTAGAGGCTTCGAGGTAGAGTCCCCATATTCAGGGAACTCAGGCTGTATGCACTCATGGAGGTAGGAGAGAAGGATGAAGACACCAAAGCTGCTGCAAGAGAGTGAAGATGTTGCACAGAGCACTCTCAGGGGGAGTGTGAGCCCGCCACACTTGCCAACCAGTAACGATCCAGAAAGACACATATGATGCATAGCAATGGCTAGAAAGGACTCTAGCCAGACAGAGGACAGCCTTCAGGAGCATGAGACAATGCTTTACAAGAGCCTACAAATGCTAAGGGGCAGCAGGATCTTTATAAGCTCATAGGAATACAAAGAGACTCTATGAGAATTGCGTTAAACAAAAGAACAACTTTGTGAACAACTCAATGCATCAAATACATAATCTCATTTTCATAGATATTTTCTGACATGAATTTCATAAGTGATTCCACATACACAAAGAAGACCTGAGAACATTGTCTCTGTATAATATTCTGAATTGTTACTTCCTCAGCCACAAATAAAGCATTCTGAACATTTACATCCTTTCCTAACAACAAATGCTTTCTGATGGAAAAGAAAAAATCCTAGGAGATGTCAGAAATGATACATTGCTGCTATAAGAAACAGAAAAAAACAACACCCATGAAGCCAAAAGGAAAGAGTGAGAAAAATATAATTGAAATAAAAGACCAGGAGGAGAAAGCAGGGAACATTACGAGGGCTGTTTGGAGGAGGTGCTTTCGGGAATGTCAGGGCTGGTACTCTGCAATGGTCAGGGTGGTACATGTTATAGTGATGGTTGGTGTGAAGGCTGCTGTGGTTGCTGGCCCAGGAATCCCAGGTAAGTTGCCTGTCGCTCCTCTGAATTTTCACTGCCCATATGAAGTGATGATGAGAAATAAAAACAAACAAACAAAAACAAAGAACCAAAAAAGAGGAAAAATAACTGAATTGCCCAAATTAAAAGTACAACAAAAAACAAAGCTGCTTGCAAATAAAAACAAATCTATTTGGCTTTGCCCTTTTCTCAGTGGTCAGCAAAATAGATGATTAACATAAAGGATGTAAACTTTTCATCTTCCCAGGAATAATGCATATCTTTCCTCAGTTCGTTTTTTTCTTCTTTTAAGATGACTACTGAATCAATTTCTAATCTCCCCCACTGCTTTGCAGCAGAGATTAAAAACTTTTTTTTTTTCACTGAAAAGTCAGCCCCTCAAAGATCTATGGCACACAATTAGTAATTAAAGATTTGCAAATCTTGGTCAGTTAGTAGCACTTGTTTTGAGAAAAAGAAAAGAAGAAGCAATAAATCACATCGGTGCCTGATTCAAGTGGTTTACTAGTCACACGTCAGAATTTACTGCTCTGACATTTTAATCGCACTACAATCCATCACTTGGACTTGATTTTCCTCAACAATAAACCACTCTAATCATCTATCAGTATCAGAATCTTATCTGCATCCCATCTAATAAGGAGAAGATGAAAGTCTATATTTTATGATTTTTTGAAAAAGTGTATTTATATTAGAAATAATTATTAAAATATTTCACATGTTTTTATATTTCCTTGATGCCATAAAATTTTAATAACGTTTATTTCAAACTTTATTAAAATTTCAAATTGGCATCCCTTTTATGTTATAGAAAATCTTTATCATGTTTCCATTCCAGTTTCAATGTTAAGATTTGATATTCCACCCAGTGTTCTGAAATATGAGCAATATAATGTTTGTTTTTATGTCTGATATGAAGTTTTCCATTTAATAATCTTAAAGAACTCAAAATAACATATGAACTTATTTTATTTTTCTAGAGATGGGGTCTTCCTGTGTCACCCAGGCTGGAGTGCAGTGGTGTGATCATAGCCCACTATAATCTTGAACTCCTGGGTTCAGGCAATCCTCCCGCCTCAGCCTCCTGAGTAGCTGGCACTACAGGCCCATGCCACCATGCCAGACTAATTTATTATTATTTTATTTGTGTAGAAATGGGGGTCTGCCTATGTTGCCCAAGCTGGTCTCAAGTGATCCTCCCACCTCAGCCCTGAGTTGTTGGGATTATAGGCATGAGCCACCAGGCCTGGCTTAACATATGAATTTATATCTCCTTCTACTTTGAGATTCTGGTGTTAGGTGTCTTACATGTGAATATGTAGAGAGGTGAAATACTCTATGCATTGAAAAGAGGGTCATTTAGAAAAGAACTTAAGTTACATCAACTGTGATGCCAGCTGAATTGGTCAATTCGCATCCTTTCTAGAATGAAACAGTACATGAAAAAAAAGCACTAGCATGGACAGATCACTGTGGGGTGAAGCAGACCTGGGTTTCAACTCTGCCTCCAACTCTTCCTCTCTGTATGACCTTGGCCAGCTACTCAGCCACTCTAATCTGGATCTCCTCAAACGTCAAATGGAGATCATGAAATCATCTACCTCACAGGGATACTGAGAATTAGGCAAATACGGCGCTTAGCATGGTGCTGGTACACAGAAGAAAAACAAATGAATTCAGAGTATATTGATTTATCTACTTTTCCATCTATGTGCTAACAATAAAGTATCTTTTAAAGGAAATAAGTTTATCTTTCACTCAACAAATTTCACTCACTGGACACTTAAGTTTAGAGAATTTCTCAGAAATCTGCAGCAGAAACTTTCATAGCCACTATAATTTTGTTGCCCTAAACTATCTGGCCTGCTCCTTCTACTTAACTGCTTTGTCTGTGGTTTGGATTCCCCCGTCTCTCCACTTTCCTAATTCAAGCTGCCACCTCCTTTATCTAGACCACTGTAACATCTTCAGACGTGGCTCCCCAACTCATCTCCTGCATACCCAGCTTCCACAACACAGCTAGGGTGGCCTTCTAAATACGTAAGTTAGATCATGCTACTCCTGTTTGAATAGCTTACTTTTTTTTTTTTTTTTCTTTGAGACAGAATTTCACTCTTGACGCCCAGGCTGGAATGCAATGGTGCAATCTCAGCTCACTGCAAACTCTGCCTCTCGGATTCAAGCGATTCTCCCATCTTACCCTCCCCAGTAGCTGGGATTATAGGTACCCACCACCACGCCCAGCTAATTTTTGTATTTTTAGTAGAGATGGGGTTTTGCCATGTTAACCAGGTTGGTCTCGAACTCCTGACCTCCTGTGATCTGCCCACCTTGGCCTCCCAAAGTGCTGGGATTACAGGGGTGAGCCACTGTGCCCAGCCTGAATAGCTAACCATTACAAAGAGAATCAAATGCAGCCCCTGCCTATCTCGCTAGTTTCATCCATATCACTCTCTCCAACATTTGTATATTTTAGCCATACTGATCTTATATCTACTCTTAGAACAAGTCAGGTTCCTTCCTCAAGGCCTTCTCACTTACTATTCTTTCCCCAGTTGTTGGTATGACTGCCTCCTTCTCATTACTCAGGTCTCACCCGAGGTGCCACCTCCTTGGAGAAGTTGTTGCTGATCTCCCTGGCTGAAGGAGCTGCCCTCCCCATGCTACCTCATTATTGTTTTACATTCTTCATGGCACTTATTGCTGTCTCAAACAGCTTTATTTATTTAATATATTTTTAATGTTTGTCTGTCTATACTAGAATGTGAATTCTATAAGAGTAGGGATATACTTTGCCTGTCTTGCTCACTAAATATATTCTAGCAACTAAAACAGTGCTAGTATATAATGATTAATACATGAATGAATGAACAAATGCATAAATGAACAGGAATATCAGCCAGAGTGTCCATGTGAACACTGCAGCAGCATTTTCCTTGAGATAAAAGAGTATTTATTGCAGAGGATGTCCCTAACGGATTCTCTCTCACCATCCTCATTCTACTTTGGGTATACAGGAAGACATTTTAGCAAGAGCAGTTATTACTGGGTCTGGCCAATATACAACCACAGACACTTTAGCGTACTTTTCACAAAGTACCATCTGTTTCAACAGGGTACGGTGAATGCACTTTGGGTTTCTACACCCACCTTTTGACCCACTTCTTCACTGAGAGTTTTGAAAATTACTGGGCATTTGTTAGGACTGTCAAGCACAATTAATAAGTCAATAAGGAAGATATTATTTACCACCTATTGCTTTCCCAGACTGTGCCAATTGCTGCAGGCAGGTTAAAGGTCATACCCTTTACCTTGATCTTGAATTATTACTGGGGATTAAATCTTCACACATATAAAATAATTAAGAGACAAAAATAAGGTAGTGCACACAACTATACGCTATGGATGATGAATGCAAAAGGTGTTGAACAAATAATGTAGGCCAGAGAAGACAGCTGCTGCCTATTTTGAATGTACACTTCAAATGTTTTCTGTTTTACAGTGGTATACTTGATAGGCAGGTATTTCCAGAGTTTAATAATAAGATGTTACATTTTTGGCATGTCCTATCATCTTGCAAAAAGCACTTATAGACATTCTCTCATTTAATACTGCTGATAATCATAGCCTACTTTCACTGAGTACTTATTATATACTAGGCACTGTGCTAGGTGCTTTTGATCGATTAGCTCAGATAATGTTCAGAATATTCCTTTGAGGCAGGTATTATTATGACCCCCCTTTTACAGATGAAGCAACTGAGGTATAGAAAAGTTGGGTAACTTGCTTAAGGCCCCACGTGGTGGAGTCAGAGGTGAAGCTCTGGATATGTGATCCTAAAGTCCCCACTTCAGCCACCAGACATACCACCTCTTCCTATGGATATGTCTAAATCCCTTGTTATGGATAAGAAAACAACACATTTAAAATATTATGCTTTTTGTATCATTTCATGGTGACATCACTACTGTAGTCTCAAGAGATATATGACCACAGAAGTTACTTTTCTTTCTTCTCTAATTGCAGCCTCTTGCTCTGTTCAGGATGTTCAAGAGAGCAGACCACAGCGGTTCCAGTGGTAGCCCTAGAGCTCTCAAATGGAAGCTCTCTCTTGGTACTGAATGTGTTGAGTCTAGTGACTCTGGTCACATTTTCCTTTCTAAAATGTCAGTTTCCTTCAATCCAATTATGTCTCTGAAAACCCTCAGTGGGAACAATTTCTAATGTCACTGAAAACTCATTTTTGTCAGCTTCTTTAATGCTGCTATTTATCAGTGAAAGGCATAGCTAATCTCTTATTCCAAGTTGAGATATTCATTTCTACATTGCCCTGAAAACTCTTTGGTGTATGGTTTGCTGCTAACAAAATCTGAAAATTTGGGAAGTGTGTTGAGAGACACACTGTTCAGGCATCAGAGATCTTAAAAAAGCAATCAGAACTTTCTTGTGGAGAAAGGGTAAAACTATGTAAAACTCCATTAGTCAAAAATGTAAGTCTGAGAATTGTAAACATAATAATAATTTTGTGTTTGTTTTTCTTCTTTACTATGATTTAATTATGTTTAGGAGCCAAAATGTATTTCCTCTTGGAAATGCAAATCTGATTTTAATGTGTAATACAGAGGAAATGCCTGCTTGATAAGAAAGACAGTGAACAACTTTCAGTAAATGTAGATGATGGAGTCAGAAGTGGAAGCTGGAATTACCTAAACTTCCTATCAGCTTCCTGTCCCTGCAACACAAACATCAGGTTTTCCACAATAAAGGCAAAAAATTCATTCTCAGTCCATATATTTTAGTACATAAATTAATCTTAAGTTGCCTTGGGAGGTTAAAAAGTTTAATATTCCATGAGTTGTTAACATTTGAATTATTTATGAATTGTATATAGGGCCAACTAAAGAAAAATAAAAGAGGTTGCTAAAGACGCTAACGTTTTAAAAGGGTCTGGTGTGCATTTCCGATTCGCTGATACCAGAATTTAGCAAGCAAAACCCCATGATGAGAGAGCACTACAGTGTGCATTCTTATGGCTACTGTGCTCCAAATCCAACGACGACTGCCAGTTAATTTAAAGAAACTTAAACAGCTTCAGAAATCTCTCCTCTCTGCCAGAGTGCAGGAAGGGCCCACAGGGCCTCCTGATAGGAATGGTGTGCATCCTTGTGAACGACACCTTCCTACAGTTGTTTGCATTTCTATTCCAATACTGTGATGCTGAGTTTCTTTTCATAACCTGCCTATGCTGCATCATTTCTCTACTCCAATGTGTAAAATTAAAATCTGATAAGGGTAATGTTGTACTAGAGATTTTCATTAGCTTCAGGGCTGTCTAAGCTCCATTTAATTAAAAAGGTTGCATCCAGCTGACTGATTCAGTATGAAAATTATCTGGTCCCTCTTTCCCCCCGCCCCAGACTGTGGAGAAGTACAGTGCGTTTTAGAAGGTGACAGACACAATACAAATGACCCCCTCATAAGCAAAATTTCAATTTCAGAGAAAACTGCACTGTGTCTAAATATACAGAAATGCATTATCCTCCTTCAGGCCACCCTGACAATACTAGGGAGGCCTCTAATTTCAAGGAGTACAAAGGAATGCTGCTTGGTTTAAGGAATAGGGCAGGAGAAGGAGTAGGAACAAAGATCCTACTGGAGAACCTGACTTCATTTGATTTGGGGCTCAAAGACCCCTTTCTCGTACCAGGTTTTGCCTAAAGGTGCCTAGGTAGATGGTGTAAACACCCGGCAAATGTATCTGTGAATTTCAAGGGAGTGAAAATGCAGATACCTTCAGCTGACACTTTTTATTGAATAAATGGAGTCAAATATTCTGATTCTCCCAGACAAGATTTCTGGTCACGCAGGTTGTTCTCTATCCTAAGAAAAAAACTACACTGGCAAAAGACAAAATATATTGAAAACCAATGCTTCACATAACTGGTTCCCTCTGATTCCTGCCAAATATTTGAAGGTTCTGCCATCAAAATCCACTTTGCTTATTTATTTTTAAGTGAGAGTTTTACTATTTGCCTTCCTTGGCCTTCATCTAGACTGGAAATTCAAAATGAATACCAAGAAGTCAAATTATTTGCCTTCTCTGCACATTCAATTTGCACCAAAGACTGTAAAGAAAAAAATATTAAATAGCACTAACCTGAAAATTTTTTCCTTGATGTTATAGTTTCAAGTAAATTATGTGTGGCTTGGAAAAAAGACTTTGGAAGATGAATATGAGTAAACAAACACAACCTTGTTTTGTAAAGAAATGATGAGTCTGACCAACATAGTGAAACTCTGTCTCTACTAAAAATACAAAAATTAGCTGGGCATGGTGGTGGGTGCCTGTAATCCCAGCTACTTAGAAGGCTGAGGTAGGAGAATGGCTTGAACTCAGGAGGCGGAGGTTGGAGTGAGCTGAGCTCATACTACTGCACTCCAGCCTGGGGGACAGAGTGAGACTCCGTCTCAAATAAAAGGCAGAATGAGACCCAGTCTAACTCTGCTAGAGGGAGCAACACTGTGAGGTCCAGAGAAAGAGCTTGATCCAGGTAGATCATCTCACCATGGTCGGGCCCCTTTAGGGCCAGCCGTGTCTGATGATGGGGAAGGATCTCAAGCTTGACCTGGTCAGTGGTGTTGGCCAGGAACTGGGTTGCTTCTGCAAGTGTACAGTACTCCATGCTGGTTCCGTCAATGGAGAGGATGTGATCTCCCACGTGCAATGCGCCACATCTACGGAAAGGAGAAATACCCGGTAAGAGGTGGTGCCTTCCTCTTTGGAATCTGACTTTCATGTACCTCATAGTTAAAATTTCACACAGTTTTCATTTACTTAAAAAAAAAAAAAAAGAAAGAAAAGTTTGAGTGTTATAGGAAACACCATCTGTCAAATTTTAAGTACCTTGAATATGAATAAGGAAGTAAAACCTTGTGGAAAATACAGAAAAATTCAAGGAAATGTTTTCTCTTGTCCTTCTCTAAAAAAAAAAAAATCTTATTTTGGTGTGCTTGTGTGGAAAGTTGAGGGAAAGTGAGCAAGAGGAAAGGGAAAAACAGGAAAATGTTTCTCCTGGACTTTTGTCTGTGTTTGTTTGTTCTACGCTTTTCTATCTGTAAACATGAGTTGGTAAATCTTCGGAATCTCAAACATGACTCTCAGAATTGGAATAGGGTCTATTTTATGTGTGAAGAAGAATAACTTGGGGAGATTTCACTAATAGTTCCTTGGAATCTTCACACAAGCTCCAAGATCACTAGTTCTTTATTATTATGTTATTCTGGAGTTGAACATGTACTAGTGTAAAAGTTCTTGATAATGGTAGAAATTATGCAGGAGTCAAGTGAGTAATAAAACCAGGCCTGCATGGTGAGTCAAGGGGAAAGATGGGGGCAGGGAAGGGGCTGGCTGCTACATCTTGCTGAGCTCAAGAGCTGGCTACTGGATGAGTTGAGAAAAGTTGGCACAGCCATCAGCATCTCCACATACTAGTCAAGTGAACAGCTCCGTAAACTGGTTACCCCCTGCAGAATGCGAAAAAACAGAGGGAGAAAATTAAAGCACCCTGAGCCACTGAACTGGAGAACACCCCTGGATCAATGGCTGTCACTGATAAGGACTGAATGTCAGGTAAGACCACAGTGGAGCTATAGACTGACCACACTACTGGGGGTTGCTGCAGTTCACTGCACCATGGCTGGAGGTTTTCCAGGCAGGTTGAGGGGCACATGGAGAAGAGGGCTGGAAACATACAGGGGAGACTGGTCATTCAGGTGCAGTATATCTATAAATTCCCAGTGTGAATAGTCTATTTCTCAAGACAAAAGCATTTCAAGTCATCTCTTCCAACTAAAAACGTAATTCCACATTTTTTGCACTTGGAGTGCTTTAGCTATGGGAGATGAGGTTTTTCTTACCAGGAGCTGTAAAATAATTTATTAAATGGAAAGGTAGTCTTTTTTTCCTTCCCCTTTTACCGTGCGAGTATAAAACATTAATTAGAAACATGAAGTTTCATTTTTATTGTGGCATTGAAGCGAATATTTTAAGAGACCCTCGAAGGTTGTAAAATCCTAAGATTTACATGCTATGAGAGTATAGGACTTTTTTCAAGTATTGTAAAAAATATTTTAAAAAGTATTGTTTTATTTATTTAAGAAACAAAGAAATCAGATTTTATGGTAGCAGGATTTAATTGTCAACAATTAAGGAAAACCCATCACTGCTCTGCACAGGGTTAAATAAAGATCTACTCAGTTACCCAACATTAAGAACAGGCTAGTGCCCTAGGACACAGCAAGAAAACTTGCTTAGTTGCTTGGTTTTTTTTTTTTTTTTTTTTTTTTTTTTTTTTTTTTTTTTTTTTGGTGGCTAAAGGCCACACCAAACCACCAAACATCTGGATGAGGCAAAGTGACATTATGGGGTGGCTGACACATAGGTGAATTTTTAAGCCCTACAACAGTAACTTGCTCCTCTGTGTGAAACCTGTATAAACTGGCAAGAGAATTGTGTGTGTTTGTGTACGTGTATGTGTCTATGCATGTGTATATGTGTATCACAAGTGTGTGTACATATGTGTTTATATATACTTAAAATTGCACACATGCACTTTTGAAAAGGAGGCACTTTTTTTTGTTTGTTTGTTTTTGAGACAGAGTTTCACTCTTTTTGCCCAGGCTGGAGTGCAATAGTTCGGCTCACTGCAACCTCTGACTCATGAGTTTAAGTGATTCTCATGCCTCAGCCTCCTGAGCAGCTGGGATTACAGATGTCTGCCACCACGACTGGCTAATTTCTTGTATTTTTAGTAGATGGGGTTTCACCATGTTGGCCAAGCTGGTCTCGAACTCCTGACCTCAGGCGATCTGCCCGCCTCAGCCTCCCAAAGTGTTGGGATTACAGGCGTGAGCCACCAGGCCTGGCGGAAACATAGGCACTTTCTACAATACTTACCTGTCTGCAATACTTGCAGATTTGATTTTGTCTATGACAATGACTTGTTTGTTACAGCACATCGAGGTAGTTAGGGCAACCCCAAGGCTGGCACCAGGAGTTTTGGCAACTTCGACTAGTAGTGGCCCGGATGCTGTTGCCACAGAATCTGTCAAAGAACAAATTTCAGAAAACAAAACAAAATAAAACAAATAAGCAAAGACACAAAAGAAAGAGACGAAGAATATTCAGTTTGATGTTAGCCTTTTAATTTTATCACTGATACTTAGATTTCTCTCCATATAATATCTCCACAGCCAATGATAAATTCATAGGGCACCTCTTAACACACCTGTTCCACTCAGCTTGTATTGTATTAATGTATGTGTAATGTTCATCTCTTCAATGAGATTTTAAGCTTCATGTCACTTGGGATAATATCTCTTGTATCTTTATCCCCTCTACAGTGCTTGGCACAATGCCTAGCATATACTAGGTCTTTCAGTAAAGGTTTTTAAAATTAATTACTTAATTCAATCAATATCTTAGCACCTACCAGGAATAAATAGATGGATGGATGAATGAATGGATGAAAGGATGGATATAAAAAAGAAAGGAAGGAAAGAAGAAATGGAGGGAGGAAAGGAGGGAGAAAGGAAAGAAGGATGAGTGGATGGATAAATAAAAGAATGACAAGATGGATAGAAGGATGAATGGATGGGTAGATAGATGATTGGAAGAATGGATGGATGGATGATGTCTCTAGCCAAGTAGTAGAAATGGTCCACTAAGTTGAATTTGTAAAGCTTTTGGGTCTTTCCCTCCTCTGGAACTCACTTAGGATCACCTCCCTCTCAAGCATAACTTCATATATGCTTTATTTTTGGCTTGGAACACTCTTTGTTCCTTCAACTCCTTCTAACATTTGTGGACTCAATGCCAACATCAATTCCGGGAAGCCTAAGTCGTAATTTGGTAAGATGCCTTTCACATGTGCTTCTACAGTCTGCTCTATTCCTGCTGCTGTAGCATACATTTCACTGGTTCACAGTGGCCAGTATGGATGATGTGCCTGTGTTCCTTGCCAGATTGTAAGCATGCTTGAAGGCAGATACTATGTCTTATCAATCACAGCATTCTCAGTGCCTAGTATAATGATTAGCACATCGGAGGTATGCCACTAATAGTTGTAGAATGAATGCATGAACAAATGAGAAAGCTCATGATGTTGCTTAAAGCTCAGAAGAGCCACACGACACAAGGGAAAGAGTCTGGGACATGGAATTAAAATATTTGTGTCATGGTATCTAAGACAAGACCAGTTACTAAAACTGTCTTTTTTTGTATTTTGACAAAATTGACAATTAACAATAGTAAAACTTTCTAAGCCTGCTTGCTTACCTATAAAATGATATCTTTTCCACAATGTTTATTAAAACCAAACCAATGAACAAAGCACTTTGTTACACATATAGGATATTTTCATTATTGCTATATTATGACCTCAAGCCTTTGAGTCATCTCATTTTTCAAGACTGCATACTGGGTCTGTAATCTTTTCCTAATTTTTGACTGTTCTGATGTTTGACACTCCATTAATACAATTTTGCCTTTCTGCAAGAACATCTTTATCATCAAGGCCCACTCAGATATAGTGAAATAGGAAATCTGTATTCTGATTGCTGAAGCTCAGGTAATATGCATTGAGTCATGAAGCTGAAAGGTCCATGGGAGACAGCCATCTTCAGTTTGAGATAAATTATTTCTTAAAGTAAAGATGACAATATCCAGGTCAACAACATGCATATCCAGTGCTAAGGATTCTTGCATGTGTTAACATCATGTTTCCTAACTGACTGGTAAGATTGAAATGTTAGGGCCTATACCTCTTCCTGTCAATTCCAGAGCAAGCAGAGTTTCATTAATAATATCTGCAAGAAGCCAAAGGTCTTAATCTACTAAGAGTTTTTGGCTCTGGGGTATTACAACTACCCCAGATCTTACGGTTGATTTGCCCATGAACCTAACTATGGTGGATGCTACTCTCTGCTCTTACTCACCTTGCTGTATTAATTTCTCTGATCTCCTGACATCAGACTAGGACCAGTGACAATGTCCTGGCTTCTCTCTCTCCTTCTCCCTCATTTGCTGCTTTGTTTCTCTCCAGAGTCTCACCTGGTCATTGTGCGTCCTGCGTTACTCTCACCTTGGAGTTTTCAGTGAGTGGGCCCCGTGCCTACGTGCAATGGTAGTTTGCACCTCATGTGTCTCAGTCAGGAGACCCTAGTAAAGAATCCTTGTCAGTCCCTGCAGTCTCTGTTTTAGTTGTCCTTCTGTCACTAAAGTGGTTAATTTGCCCACCTCTCAATTTTAAAAAAGATCTGTGGCTGAGCTCAGTGCACACAATGTGATGCCTCTGGCTCCACCCCCAGCAGTTGGCCTTTCTCCTTCTGTTCCTTAAGCATGCTGCAAGGCAACCTTTTTCTGCTCAGCCAAACCCCACATGAGGCTCTGGCCTACCAGGGCCTTTTCTCACATTACCTTTCTAGAATTTTAGAATGACTAATTTTGATTTCTCAAACCCACTCTCCAAGGTCTTGTTGGATTTTAATAGGTATGTTTGTGGGGTGACAATCACTTATGTTCTTCCTCATGGTTTTGTCATGTCTAAAGATAAATTTATTTTGCTTAACAGGTGAAAATGATAAAGTTTCTAGATTACTTACTACTTAATCTCTTTTAGAAATGACAGAAACTGCTAGGTGTTCCCTGATATCTCATCTTCCCTTCTTTTGTCAGTAATAGGGTCTCTAAGTTTTAGCTGAGCAAATGGCTGCCCAGTTAAGAACCACATTTCCCAGCCTCCCTTGCAGCAAGGTGTAGCCATGGGACCGGGTTCCAGCCGATGGGAAGTGAGATGTGACATGTTTCAGGATGTGCTCTTAAAAAGAATGGCTGTGCCCCCCTCTCCCTCATTTCCCCCTTGCTGGTGAAATGTGGGCTCAGAAGTGGTAAGCCATCTTCAGCCATGCAGACCAAAGCATCAAGCCATGAGATAGATGAAGCCTAGGTTCCTAAAATCTTCAGATTTCTCAAGAGATTGAGAAAGAAACTTCTATCATCTTTATGTGAGCATTGTGAGTTTGGGTCTTTGATACAATGACTGAATTGGTATTCCAATAGGCCTTTTCATTTGAGAGGACTGCACCAATGTATCTGTCTTGGACTGTTATTATAAGAAGTGGATATTTAAAGTAGGTATTTGCAGATGTAAATTTTATAAAACTACAACCAACCATTACTCAATACTTACATAAAGTATTCACTTTTCTAAAAAGTACTAAATCATGATTAAACATGAGAGTTTTTAAAGAGGTCATCAGGATATTCAAAAGGTGTTTAAATATAAACCCTTTAGTTTAGTTTTTTTTTCTTTCTGCTGGCCTGTATATTTGTCAAAGTATTAAAACTTATATTTTTCTGTGGTTTTAATGTTCCAATGATCATGAAGAATTAACATGAAATTGTTCTGGTAGAAAGAAATGATAGGAGTAGGAGTATTAAGAAGCTTAGGCAAAGGATGCCAGATCCTCTGCCATCATTAAATTAGAGGGTGAGAGAGAGAGAGAGCATCCACAGCTTCTACAGCAGCTTCTGTGACTGGAAACTAGAATAAGTCTCTCTTCAAGTACAACTTGCCCCATTAAGGCTTGAAAAAACAACAAGTGCATATTTCCATTTGGGAGATGCAAATATGCAATTAATGAATCTCCTTTAAAACTTAAAGTAGAAAGCATTACAGTTCTGAGATAAGATTAATTCAAAGTCATGGTTAAGGGAAGAGGCAGTGTGGTGTTATATGGGACTCAAGGCTGGAGCTGAGGACCAGCTAGAGGGTGGTTCTTGCTATATCATCAACTCAGCATGTGGCCCGAGCCATCATCTCCCTTACACCTCATTTTCTTCACTTGTAAAATGAAGAGATTTGAATAAAACTTCCCTAGTCATGACAATCTGTGAATCTACAGAGAAATAACGATGCCATTTAAGTAGCTCACCAGAGAAAGTTAAGGCAGGTTAACCAAATTTATGAAAATATACAGTAGCTAGAATTTAAATCGCAGTATCCTACAAATCAATAGAAGAGATGAGCTGCTAGATAGAAAAGTGATTCTTGATAACTGATGTTTATAAAGGTGGAATGAAAATTCTCAGATCTTTAAATATTTGGATGACAATAATAACATCCTTTAAAGACTGAGTTTGGAGGGATGTCTTCCACCTTCAAGGAGACATCACATAATATGAAGCTTCCACATTAAGAAGTTTCCAGGGCACAACTACAACTTTCTAGCAAGATTCTATAATAGTAAGGTCCTAATCTAACTAACCAGAAAAAAATGATGAAGAAAAAAGGGTGCTTATCTCATGAAAGACAATCAGGGCTTGTTGATAACAGTTAACAGAAGCTCAGTCTTGTATTCTCTCACTTCAGTAGCCCACAGTTTCACTTACCTCAGTCACTCTTAAATCCAGCACACATCATTCCCCCGAGCTCATATTTGTCACTTAGAACAATTTTAGGCCGTCTCCTAGGAACATCGACACAAGTCCCAAACTGAAGAGTGAGACCATCCTACTCCACTGCTTCTGCACGTTTCCTTCTCCAGTGGTGGGTTCATGCTGCACTCCATCACACAAACCAGAAACCCAGGAGCCATCCCTGGTCCCATCTTCTCCCAGATCCTATAAATTTCTCTTGATTTTACCCCCTAAATAGCTCTCAATTTCATCCTTTCTTTCCATCTCCATGATCACCATTTTAGTCCAAGTTACCATCATCTGATTTCCCCACATCCTCTCATGCCCTTCACCTTCCCCAATCCAGAGTGATCCTTTAAATTGAATATCTCATCACGTTAATCCCAAGCTTAAAACCTTAAAACAGCTGTTCTGGTAACGGAGTACAGGTTCTTAACATGGTCTACAAGGACCTGCATGATCTGGCTTCTGCTTCCTTCACCAGTTTTATCTTCCACCATTCTGCCCTGCTTCTCTCTGTTCTAGTTCTGAACTCCTATTTTAGTTATTCAAAATGCTGTCAATCCCTGCTACAGTGCCTTCATTTATGTTGTTCTCTCTACCCAGAATGCTCCACCTCTTCCTGTCCCTTCCTTCACTTTTTTTTTTTTTTTTAAACAACTGCTCTGCTCAAATGTCACATCTTCAGGGATTATGGCCCTGACCTGCAAACAATGTCAACCTGCCTGTTATACACCTTAATAGAACCCTATGTGAATGCAGTGGACACGAGGAAGAGGACATTGTTTGGCTCTAGGAGAATCTACCAGACCTGCTCATCTGCAGAGGACTCTGAGCAAATTATGTTGACTGACAGCTGAATAGAACCATGGGGTAGAGTATGCTGTTTAAGTCAGGTCCCAGCAAGAAACACATGATACATTCAAATTAGGATAACTTGAGAAGAGTTTAATAAAGGAACAACTTAGAAAGGTATGAGAAGCTTATAGGGAAACTAAAAGGTATGATACAGTACTCTGGGGCCAGAAATAATAGGGACCATACCCTACTAAGCCTGAAAAGGCAAAAAATAGAATTGCTAGTAGAACCGGGATTTGGAAAGACCTAAGTGATGAGGGCTCCTTGACATGAGCTGGGACCTTCAGTCAAGGGACCAATTTCAGTGAATCCACAAGGAAGAAGTCAGGAGAGTAATACTTGTCATCATTGTCCTCCCTTCCCCTGATCGACTGCCATCATTCCCTATTAGCCAAACTCAACTGGAAGCCAGAGGGCTTGAGAGCCCATAGTGTAGACCACATAGATCATGGCAGAGCAGCAAGAAGGGTGGCAAGTGGCTCTGGAGGTAAAAAGGAGGATATTCTTATTTGTGTATATCTCTGCTCATCTTTACACAAAAATCTTGAGGCTGTTTGCTTGAAACAAAATAAGTAATATAAGGAAACAACCAGGAAGAAAGAGTCTACAAATGCCATACCACAAGGGTTAATAGAGTTTGACTGCACTGCAAGCATGACACTGAACTATAAGTAAATCCATAGGTACAGAAAGTAGAAGTACAATTAGTAGTTGCCAGGGTTGCTGGGGAGGGAAAAATGACTGCTTAATGGATATAAGGTTTCCTTTTGGGATGATAAAAATGTGCTGGAGTTAGACAGAGGGGATATTTGCACAACTCTGTAAATGTACTAAGTGCCACTGAATTGTATCTTTAAAATGATTATTTGTATGTTATGTGAATTTTGTTCCAATAAAAAGAATGACTCAATTTCCCAGCAACCTGAATAATAAAGAAAACATAATCAATTATGCAGTTCTCACTATTGGAAAGGAGGAAGTCTACTAATCCCTGTGGTGGAAATAAAGATGATTCTAGCAGGGAGCGTTAAAGATATCTCTCTCATGGGCTTTTATATACAGATGGTGGTAAATGATATAATAGATAATACCCTCAACACATTTTATGATAGGATGCAGAGGTAGTTTCCAACAGCTGTTCCTTGATCAAGGTTGAGATATAAGATTAAAAAGCAAATCAATGATGGTGTCTCTAGAATGGGACGAGATAATGTATTGGTCAACATGATATAAAGGTGGATCCCAGGGTAAACAGACTGAATGTCTCTTGGGATCTTTGTTAGATGTCAATCTTTTCTCTCACTTAGGTTTTGAAAAGAAGCTGGATATTAGACAATTCAAGGAAGTCCCCTGGGTTGAGGCACTCGTATGGTGGCATTTTACGTAGGTGACTAGGACCAGATCCATATGCTTTGGGCATCAGATGAATCAGCAGCAGCATTAATGTACTCTCAGGAGGCTAGGGAAGCCTAATTATATTCTTGCTAGAATAGAAGTCTGTCCACCTCATAGTCCCATGGAAGTAGACTTTCTAAGTCATCATCCATCCAACAACATGAATTTTAAAACTATATTTACTAACTGCCAACTATATGCCATGCACACTGAAAAGTAGTGGGGATGCAAAGATGAACATTGACTATTCCTTCTTTCCTTCAAGTAACCCCTTGGGATCCCATGCCAAGAAGGTGGGGAGTAGTGTTGAACTCCTAGATTCCACTTCAGAAATATATTCTGTTGAATCTCATTAAGTTTCTAGTTACTTTTTTTTCTTTTTAACATACTGTTTGCAATTCCTCTCTTCCTGCCCAGTGAAATCTTTAATATAATATGGTCAAAATGCTTATGAAAATATTGAGTTAACTGGTGGCTGGCAAGATGGTCAAACAGGAACAGCTCCGGTCTGCAGGTCCCAGCAAGATCAACGCAGAAGGCAGGTGATTTCTGCATTTCCAACTGAGGTACATGGCTCATCTCATTGGGACTGATTAGACAGTGGGTGCAGCCCATGAAGGGCAAGCTGAAGCACAGTGGGGCATTGCCTCACCTGGGAAGCACAAGGGGTTGGGGAACTCCCTCCCTAGCCAAGGGAAGCTGTGAGGGACTGTGCTGTGAGGAATGGTGCACGCTGGCCCAGATACTGCGCTTTTCCCATGGTCTTCACAACCTGCAGACAAGGGGATGCTCTCCAGTACCTAGGCCACCAGGGCTGTGGGTTTCAAGCACAAAACTGGGCGGCCACTTGGGCAGACACCGAGCTAGCTGCAGGAGTTTTTTTTTCATACCCCAGTAGTGCCTGGAATGCCAGTGAGAGAGAATCATTCACTCCCCTGGAAAGGGGGCTGAAGCCAGGGAGCTCAGCAGACCCCACCCCCATGGAGCCCAGCAAGCTAAGGTCCACTGGCTTGACATTCTCACTGCCAGCATAGCAGTCTGGAGTCAACCTGGGATGCTTGAGCTTGGTTGGGGGAGGGGCGTCCCCAATACTGGGGCTTGAGTAGGTGGTTTTCCTCTCATAGCCTAAACAAAGCCACTGGGAAGTTTGAACTCGGTGGAGGCCACTGCAGCTCGGCAAAGCTGTTGTGGCCAGACTCCCTCTCTATATTCCTCCTCTCTGGGCAGGGCATCTCTTAAAGAAAGGCAGCAGCCCCAGTCGGGAGCTGAGAGATAAAACTCCCATCTCCCTAGGGCAGAGCACCTGGGCGAAGGGGCAGCTATGGGTGCAGCTTCAGCAGACTTAAACATTCTTGCCTGCTGGCTCTGAAGAGAGCAGCAGATCTCCCAGCACAGCACTTGAGCTCTGCTAAGCGTCAAACTGTCTCCTCAAGTGGGGTCCTTGAAGGGACAGTGCCTCCTGACTGGGAGACAACTCCCAGCAGGGGTTGACAGACACCTCTTACAGGAGAGCTCCAGCTGGTATCTGGTGGATGCCCCTCTGGGACGAAGCTTCCAGAGGAAGGAACAGGCAGCAATCTTTGCTGTTCTGCGACTTCCACTGGTGATATCCAGGTAAACAGGGTCTGGAGTGGACCTCCAGGAAACTCCAGCAGAACTGCAGCAGAGGGGCCTGACTGTTAGAATGAAAACTAACAAACAGAAAGGAATAGCATCAACATCAACAAAAGGACGTCCACAAAGAAACCCCACCCGAAGGTCACCAACATCAAAGATCAAAGGTAGATAAATCCATGAAAATTAAGAAAAACAAGTGCAAAAAGGCTAAAAATTCAAAAAACCAGAATGTCTCTTCTCCTCCAAAGGATCACAATTCCTCGCCAGCAAGGGAACAAAACTGGATGGAGTATGAGTTTGATGAATTGACAGAAGTAGGCTTCAGAAGATGGGTAATAACAAACTCCTCCGAGCTGAAGGAGCATGTTCTAACCCAATGCAAGGAAGCTAAGAACATTAATAAAAGGTTAGACGAATTACTAACTAGAATAACCAGTTTAGAGAAGAACATAAATGACCTGATGCAGCTGAAAAACAGCTTGAGAACTTTGAGAAGCATACACAAGTATCAATAGCTGAACTGATCAAGCAGAAGAAAGGATATCAGAGATTGAAGATCAACTTAATGAAATAAAGTGTGAAGACAAGATTAGAGGAAAAATAATAAAAAGGAATGAACAAAGCCTCCAAGAAATATGGGACGACGTGAAAAGACCAAACCTACATTTGATTGGTGTACCTGAAAGTGACAGAGAGAATGGAACTGAGCTGGAAAACACTCTTCAGGATATTATCCAGTAGAACTTCCCCAGCCTAGCAAGGCAGGCTAACATTCAAATTCAGGAAACACAGAGAACACCATAAAGATACTCCTCAAGAAGAGCAACCCCAAGACACATAATTGTCAGATTCACCAAGGTTGAAATGAAGGAAAAAATGTTAAGGGCAGCCAGAGAGAAAGGTTGGGTTACCCACAAAGGGAAGCCCATCAGACTAACAGCAGATCTCTCTGCAGAAACCCTACAAGCCAGAAGAGAGTGGGGGCCAATATTCAATATTCTTAAAGAAAAGAATTTTCAACCCAGAATTTCATATCCAGCCAAAATAACTTCATAAGTGAAAAAGAAATAAAATCTGTTACAGACAAGCAAATGCTGAGAGATTTTTTGACTGCCAGCTCTTGAAGGAAGCACTAAATATGGAAAGGAAAAACCAGTACAAGTCACTGCAAAAACATACCTAATTGTAAAGACCATTGACACCATGAAGAAAATGCACCAACTAACAGACAAAATATTGAGCCAGCATCATAATGACAGGATCAAATTCACACATAAGAATATTAACCTTAAATGTAAATGGGCTAAATGCCCCAGTTAAAAGACACAGACTGGCAAATTGGATAAAGAGTGAAGACCCATTGGTGTGCTGTATTCAGCAGACCCATCTCATGTGCAAAGACACACATAGGCTCAAAATAAAGGGATGAAGGAAGATCTACCAAGCAAATGGAAAACAAAAAAGCAGGGGTTGCAATCCTAGTCTCTGATAAAACAGTCTTTAAACCAACAAAGATCAAAAAAGACAAGAAGGGCATCACATAATAGTAAAAAGATCAACATAACAAGAAGAGCTAACTCTCCTAAATATATATGCACCCAATACAAGATTCATATAGCAAGTTCTTAGAGACCTACAAAGACATTTACACTCCCACACAATAAGTGTGGGAGACTTTAACACCCCACTGTCAATATTAGACAGATCAATGAGACAGAAAATTAACAAGGATATTCAGGACTTGAACTCAGCTCTGGACCAAGTGGACCTAATAGACATCTACAGAACTCTCCACCCCAAATCAACAGAATATACATTCTTCTCAGCACCACATCACACTTGTTCTAAAATTGACCACGTAATTGGAAGTAAAACACTCCTCAACAAATGCAAGAGAATGGAAATCATAACAAACAGTCTCTCAGAAAACAGTGCAATCAAATTAGAATTCAGGATTAAGAAACCTACTCAAAACCACCACAACTACATGGAAACTGAACAACCTGCTCCTGAATGACTAGTGGATAAATAATGAAATTAAGGCAGAAATAAGTAAGTTATTTGAAACCAATAAGAACAAAGACATAACATACTAGAATCTCTGGGACACAGCTAAAGCAGTGTTTAGAGGGAGATTTATAGCACTAAATGCCCACAGGAGAAAGCAGGCAAGATCTAAAATTGACACCCTAACATCACAATTAAAAGACTAGAAAAGCAAGAGCAAACAAATTCAAAAGCTAGCAGAAGACAAGAAATAACTAAGATCAGAGCAGAACTGAAGGAGATAGAGATACAAAAAACCCTTTGAAAAAAATCAATGAATCCAGGAGCTGGTTTTTTGAAAAGATTAACAAAATAGATAGACTACTAGCCAGACTAATAAAGAAGAAAAGAGAGAAGAATCAAATAGACACACAAAAAAATGATAAAGGGGATATCACCACTGATCCCATAGAAATACAAAATACCATCAGAGAATACTATAAATACCTCTACACAAATAAACTATAAAATCTAGAAGGTATGGATAAATTCCTGCACATATATATCCTCTTAAGACTAAACTAGGAAGAAATCGAGTCCCTGAACAGACCAATAACAAGTTCTGAAATTGAGGCAATAATTAATAGCCTACCAACCCAAAAAAGCCCAGGACCAGATGGATTCACAGCCAAATTCTATTAGAGGTACAAAGAGGAGCTGGTACCATTCCTTCTGAAACTTTTCCAAACAGTAGAAAAAGAGGGACTCCTCCCTAACTCATTTTATGAGGCTAGCATCATCCTGATACCAAAACCTGGCAGAGACACAACAAAAAAAGAAAATTTCAGGCCAATATCCCTGATGAACATCGAGGCAAAAATCCTCAATAAAATTCTGGCAAACTGAATACAGCAGCACATCAAAAAGCTTATCCACCATGATCAAGTCGGCTTCATCCCTGGAATGCACGTCTGGTTCAACATATGCAAATCAATAAATGTAATCCATCACATAAACAGAACCAATGACGAAAACCACGTGATTATCTCAAAAGATGCAGAAAAGGCCTTCAAAAAAATTTAACATCCCTTCATGCTAAAAACTCTCAATAAACTAGGTATTGATAGAACGTATCTCAAAATAATAAGAGCTATTTATTTCAAACCCACAGTCAATATTATACTCAATGGGCAAAAACTGGAAGCATTACCTCTGAAAACCAGCAGAAGACAAGGATGCCCTCTCTTACCACTCCTATTCAACATAGTATTGGAAGTTCTTGCCAGGGCAATCAGGCAAGAGAAAGAAATAACAGGTATTCAAATAGGAAGTGAGGAAGTCAAATCATCTCTGTTTGCAGATGACATGATTGTATATTTAGAAAACCCCATCAACTCAGCTCCAAATCTTTTTAAGCTGATAAGCAACTTCAGCAAAGTCTTAGGATACAAAATCAATGTGCAAAAATCACAAGCATTCCTATACACTAATAATAGACAGACAGCCAAATCATGAGTGAACTCTCATTCACAATTGCTACAAAGTGAATAAAATACCTAGGAATGCAACTTACAATGGATGTGAAGGACCTCTTTAAGAAGAACTACAAACCACTGCTCAAGAAAACAAGAGAGTACACAAACAAGTGGAAAAACATTCCATTCTCATGGATAGGAAGATTCAATATTGTGAAAATGGCCGTACTGCCCAAAGTTATTTATAGGTTCAGTGCTATCCTCATCAAGCTACCATTGACTTTCTTCACAGAATTAGAAAAAAAACTAGTTCAAATTTCATATGGAACCAAAAAAAGAGCCCATATAGCCAAGACAATCCTAAGCAAAAAGAACAAAGCTGGAGGCATCACACTACCTGACTTCAGACTATACTACAAGGCTACAGTAACCAAAACAGCATGGTACTAGTACCAAAACAGATATATAGAACAATGGAACAGAACAGAGGCCTCAGAAATAATACCACACATCTACAACCATCTGATCTTTAACAAACTTGACAAAAACAAGCAATGGAGGAAGGATTCCCTATTTAATAAACAGTATTGGGAAAACTGGCTAGCCATACACAGAAAACTGAAACTGGACCCCTTTCTTACATCTTACACAAAAATTAACTCAAGATGGATTAAAGACTTAAAAGTAAGACCTAAAATTATAAAAAACCTAGAAGAAAACATAGGCAATATTGTTCAGGACACAGACATGGGCAAAGACTTCATGACTAAAACACCACAAGCAGTGGCAACAAAAGCCAAAATTAACAAATGGGATATAATTAAACTAAAGAGCTTCTGCACAGCAAAAGAAACGATCATCAGAGTGAAGAGGCAACCTACAGAATGGGAGAAAATTTTTGCAATCTATCCATCTGACAAAGGGCTAATATCCAGAATCTACAAATAACTTAAATTCACAAGAAAAAAAAAGCAACCCCACCAAAAAGTGGGCTAAGGATATGAACAGACACTTCTCAAAAGAAGACATTTATTTGGCCAACGAACATATGAAAAAAAGCTCATCATAACTGGCCATTAGAGAAATGGCAAATCAAAACCACAATGAGATACCATTTCATGCCAGTTAGAATGGCTATCATTAAAAGGTTAGGAAACAACAGATGTTGGAGAGTATGTGGAGAAATAGGGATGCTTTTACACTGTTGGTGGGAGTGTAAATTAGTTCAACCATTATGGAAGACGGTGTGGCAATTCCTCAAGGATCTTGAACCAGAAATACCATTTTACCCAGCAATCCCATTACTGTGCACATACCCAAAGGATTATAAATAATTCTACTATAGAGACACATGTACACGTATGTTTATTGCAGCACTGTTCACAATAGCAAAGACTTGGAACCAACCCAAATATCTATCAGTGATAGACTGGATAAAGAAAATGTGGTGAATATATACCATGGAATACTATGTAGCCATAAAAAAGGATGAGTTCATGTCCTTTGCAGGAACATGGATGAAGCTGGAAACCTTAACTCTCATCAACCTAACACAGGAACAGAAAACCAAACACCGCATGTTCTCACTCATAGGTGGGAATTGAACAATGAGAACACATGGACACAGGGAGGGGAACATCACACACCCGGGCCTGTCGGTGGGTGGGAGGCTAGGGGAGGGATAGCATTAGGAGAAATACCTAATGTAGATGACAGGTTGATGGGTGCAGCAAACCACCATGGTATGCGCATACCTATGTAACAAACCTGTATGTTCTTCACATGTATCCCAGAACTTAAAGTATAATAATAATAACAAATATTGATTTATCTGATATGATTTCCAGGTTTCTAGAAAAATTACTCAAGCATGTCAAAAGATCCACAGAAGGTGACTGATGCTCCCTGTCCATAAGGGCTATAGAAAGCAATTATTATTACCAAATGACTACAGCAATAAGTGTCAAGGGAATGGCAGTGTCAGTGAGACTTCTGGGCATCTGAGGAGGCCGAGCCTGATGAGCTGACGTGGCTGGGATGAGCTTATTAGATGAGATAGAATTTGATTGGAATGTTTCTCCTCTGACTTTATTTTAGTGGGTTCTAGGAGAACAACAAAACTATTTTAGCAAGTACTGTTTTCCAGCATTACCCATGTGGCAGTTACTTTCTGCATCACAGAAGGGGATCTACAAATGTTAACGTTTAATTGATCATTAGCCTTTTCTGGCAATTGCTTTCCATAATAAATGTTTCCCCACAACAACATTAAAGCAGCTCATACTGCCTTGTGGTATTAAGCCTGTTTCCCTAGCTGCCACCCAATTCCATTCACAGAGGGATTTATGAAAAGTAGGATTCCAAAAGCCCTGGCTTTATTCCAAGATGTCTAACAAGATGCATAGGAAAAGTAAAGGCAGGCAGACAGGCTGGACAAATGGGGCACTCTTATTTAAGAAAGTGCAAGAGAAAAATTGGAGTGTGCCAAAATGAGAAAAATAGAGGAAAAATCAGGAAGAAATAATCAAGAGCCCATCCCTAGACAGAAGATTAGTTTATCCTGCTGAAATGAAGCATGGTTGAGAAAAATGGATGATACAGATATAAATTATTCATGGTTAAAGACATCTCAGTCATTAAGATATTTACACCATGAGTGAAGCAGCCCATGCATGCTGGGTTGATTTATGGGCTACATAATTACAGAAGATATGCTGATGACTGTTTGCATGGGAAACCCTCTGGATTTTTATTTTGTTAATCAGTTTTCCCACTTCTGAGTTCTGCATTTCAATCACAGTGCAAGGCTTGATTAGAACCTCCGGGGCGAGGGGAGGAGGGAGGGGGGTGGTAAGAAAGGCTGTGAATGGTAATATCAGCTTTGCCTGCCTTACATTCCTTCAGATAATAAAGTACCTTTTGGGAGCCTTTCAACTTACTCATTAGTTAATGGTATTTTTATTAACGGTACCTATTCATATAATGCCACTAATAATTTCAACCCTTTACAGATAAACTAAACCCCAATAAATTTTTTAAAGTATTTTTTAAATTGCTGATTTATTTTTTTCTATTGAAATAGAGTGCTTGGGAAAGACTCGCTTAAAAGTGCACCTTCCAGTGTTCAAATAAGCTTCATCTTAAATCCTAACTTTTCCCCAGGGAGTTAAAGGAGACTCAGCATGAATCTTTATTGTATTGCAAGAAGAGTACAAAGCAAGTGAAACTCAATAATACACCCCATGCTAACTTGAGTTTGTATAAAGCATGTTTGATTATTGGCTCTCACTCTCTGCAGCAGGCTCACCCTGGTAATTGTATTAATTTTGGAATAACTTGACCCCTTATTTTACATGACAGATATTTTTGGTACCCTGCTTATTAGGTTATAGTATTTTAACAACTTTTTATGGAAGTATATCAACATGCAGATAATGCATAAATCACAAGTTTACAACTTGATACATTTTCATAAACTGAATGTATCTGTGTAGCCACACCAAGACCCAGAAATAGAACATAACCAGCATCAAATAATCCCCCTACTCCTTTACATTGCTCCCCATCCAAAAGGTAACCACTATCCATTTTCCACTGTAGCCATGCAGTTGAGGGGTTTATCAGGGGTTTCCACTTTTGTGCCTTACTCATTCTCTTTGCCTGTTGCCACCCATGTAAGACTGGAGTTGTTCTTTCTTGCCTTCCACCAGAAAGACAAATATTGGATGTTCTCATTTATATGTGGGAGCTAAAAAAGTTGATCTTGTGAAGGGAGAAAGAAGAATGGTGGTTACCAGAGACTGGAGAGGAGAAGGGGAGGGGGTGTGAAAAGAGGTTGCTTAGTGGGTACAAAATACATTTAGATAAAGGGAATAAGTTCTAGTGTTTGATAGCACAATAGGGGTGACTATAGTTATCAACACTTTATTGTCTTTTTTATTTATTTCAAAATAGCCAGAAGAGAAGATTTAGAATGTTCTCAACACAAAGAAATTATAAATGTTTGAGGTGATGGGCAGATATACATATCACCCTGAGTTGATCATTATATACTCTATGCATGTATCAAAATATCACATGTACCCTATAACTATGTACAATTATTATCAGTAAAAATATTGCTGCTATGAACATTCTAGTTGTCTTAGGTGAGCATGGATATGCATTTCTGTGGGAACCATAACTAGGACTGGAATTGTTGGGTCACAGGGTGTGCATATGCTCAGCTTCAGCAGATACTGTCAAAGAGGTTTTCTAAAGAGTTGTATGAATTTGCTGTCCCACCAGAAGGGAATGAGAGTTCCAGTTGCTCTATATGTTTACCACCTCTTGTTGTGGTCAGTCTTTTCCACTGTAGCCATTCAGTTGAGTGTGTAGTGGTATCACATTGTGTTTTCACTTTGCATTTCCCTGATGACTAATGTAGTAGAGCAATTTTTCATACACTTAGTGGCCATTTGAATATTCTCTTTCATGAAGTGTCTGTTCAGATCTTTTCCCTGATTTTTTATTAGGTTGTCTGGCTTATTGCTTTTTGAAAATTAATATATATATATATATATATATATATATAATTTTAAAAATAATTAAAATAGTTTTAAAGATTAAAACATAATTTAAAAATATATATTCTGGTATGAGTCATTGTTGTATATGTGATTTGCAAATATACTTTCCTCCCTCTATGACTTACCATTTCAATGTTTGAAGGTGTTTTTTGATGAAGAGAAGTTCTACATTATTTATATTATAGCTAAACTTCATATGTTTTGTTTAAGAAATCTTTGCTTACTATAAAGTCATGGTGATGTTCTCCTTTGCTTTTTCTACAGGTTTCATTATTAATTTTATATTTAGATCAGTAACCCTCTGAAATTGATTCCTGTGTGTTGTGTCAGGTAGAGTCAAGATATATTTTCTCCACATGGATATAACTGATCCATCATCATTTTTTGAAAGGACTACTTTTTTCTCATTGCATTACAATGTCACCTGTGTCACAAATCAGGTGAATATATATATGCACACAGATTAATATATACATTCATATGTATCATATATTTATGAATATACACATATGTATATATGTGTGTGTGTTTTCTGGACATTGTGTTCTGTTTGTCTTTTCCTCATGTATCAGTACCATAATGTCTTAATTACTTCAGCTTTTTAATAGATCTTAATATCTAGCAGTATAGGTTCTCCAGTTTTTTGTTGTTCTTTAAGACTGCCCTGACCTTCTTGACCCCTCATAGTGTGGTTTTACTGTGTATTCAATTCAGGAAAAAGTAAAGCTCAGTAACTAAATAGGTGAGAGAGTTTAGGCCCTTGTCACGGGAATAATAATATATGAAATAATCATGTTAGGATTTATGTGACAGGTTGCAGTATATAAACATGGTTTATATATATATATATTTAAATATACTCTGTAGAATACTAATAAGAGTCTTCCAACTTAAATTTCTAGGGTCTCAATGCTGTTCTATGTAGCCAAAGAGTTTTCAAATTTTTAAAGCAGGTGATATGGTTTGGCTCTGTGTCCCCACCCAAATCTCATCTTGAATTGTACTCACACAATTCCCACATGTTGTGGGAGGAACCTGGTGGGAGATAATTGAATCATGGGGGCAGTTTCCCCCATACTATTCTCGGGGTAGTGAATAAGTGTCATGAGATCTGAGGGTTTTATCATGGGTTTCCACTTTTGTGTCTTACTCATTCTCTCTTTGCCTGTTGCCATCCATGTAAGACTGGACTTGCTCCTTCTTGCCTTCCACCATGATTGTGAGGCTTACCCAGCCACATGGAACTATAAGTCCAGTTAAACCTCCTTCTTTTGTAAATTGCCCAGTCTTGGGTATGTCTTCATCAGCAGTGTGAAAACAAACTAATTCAGCAGACAATAAGAAAAAGCAGGTCTCAATTTTTTCTTTTTTTCAGTGAGAGTCTCATTCTGTCACCCAGGCTATAGTGCAGTGGTGCGATCCTAGCTCACTGCATCCTTGAACTCCTGGGCTCAAGTGATCCTCCCACCTCAGCCTACTGAGTAGCTGGCAGCACAGGTGTGCGCCACCACACCCAACTAATTTTTAATTGTTTTATAGAAACACGGTTTCACCATGTTGCCCAGGCTGGTCTCAAACTCCAGACCTCAAGAGATCCTCCCACCTCAGCCTACTGAGTAGCTGGCAGCACAGGTGTGCGCCACCACACCCAACTAATTTTTAATTGTTTTATAGAAACACGGTTTCACCATGTTGCCCAGGCTGGTCTCAAACTCCAGACCTCAAGAGATCCTCCCACCTCAGCCTCCCAAAGTGCTGGGATTACAGGTGTGAGTCACTGTGCCTGGCACAAAATGTTGCAAAGGTCTTTCTGAGCTCAGACATAGTGACTGGGGGCACACTTTGTACATATCATCATGGCCCTCATTGTACAAGCTCTGGAAGCCTCTCCCTCCATTGTCATTACTAATGTGAAGATTTTTTAAAAAGGGATATACAGGTCATCTGCAAAGAAATGCCCATCAGACTAACAGTGAAACTCTCAGCAGAAACCCTACAAGCCAGAAGCTATCGGGGGCCAATATTCAATATTCTTAAAGAAAATAATTTCCAACTCAGAATTTCGTATCTGGCCAAACTAGGCTTCATAAGTAAAGGATAAATAAGGTCTTTTTCAGAGAAGCAAATGCTGAGGGAATTCATCACCACCAGGCCTACCTTGCAAGAGCTCCTAAATATGGAAGCACTAAATATGGAAAGGAGAAACTATTACCAGCCACTACAAAAACACACTGAAATACACAGACCAGTGATACTATGAAGCAACCACATAAATAAATTTGAAAAACTTTAGGACCAGCTAGCATGATGATGACAGGATCAGATTAACACATAACAATACTAACTTTAAATGTAAACAGGATAATGCCCCAGTTAAAAGACACAGAATGGCAAGCTGAATAAAGAGCCAAAACCCATTGGCATGCTCTCTTCAAGAGACCCATCTCATGTGCAAAGACACACATAGACTCAAAATAAAGGGAAGGAGGAAAATTTACCAAGCAAATAGAAAACAGAAAAAAGCAGGGTTTGCAATCCTACCTTTTGACAAAACAGACTTTAAACCAACAAAGATAAAAAAAGACAAGAGGATGACATAATGGTAAAGGGTTCAATTCAACAAGAAGAGCTAACTATCTTAAATATATATGCACCTAATACAGGAGCACCCAGATTCATAAAGCAAGTTCTTAGAGACCTACAGAGAGACTTACACTCCCACATAGTAATAGTGGGAGATTTTAACACGCGACAGGCAATATTAGACAGATCATTGAGACAGAAAATTAGTGAATATATTCAGGACTTGAACTCAGCTCTGGATCAAGATGACCTGATAGATATCTACAGAACTCTCCACACAAAAACAACAGAATATACATTCTTCTTATTGCCACACAATACTTACTCTAATATTGATCACATAATTGGAAGTCAAACACTCCTCGGCAAATGGAAAATAACTGAAATCATAACAGTCTCTCAGACTATAGCACAAATTAGAACTCAATATTAAGATATTCACTCAAAATCACACAACTACTTGAAAATTTAACAACCTACTCCTGAGTGACCCTGGAGTATATAATGAAATTGAGGCAGAAATAAAGAAGTTCATTGAAACTAGTGAGAACAAAGAGACAATGTACCAGAATTTTTGGGATGCAGCTAATGTTAAGAAAGTTTATAGCACTAAATACCCGCATCTAAAACCTAGCAAGATCTCAAGTTAACAACCTAACATCACAGCTAAAGAACTAGAGAACTAAGAACAAATAAACCCCAAAGCTAGCAGAGGACAAGAAATAACCAAGATCAGAGCTGAACTGAAGGAGATAGAGATGTGAAAAGCCCTTCAAAAAATCAACGAATCCAGGAGTTGCTTTTTGAAAAAAAATTAATAAAATAGATAGACCACTAGCTAGATTAATAAAGAAGAAAAGAGAGAAGAATCAAGTAAACACAATCAGAAGTGATAAGGGTGATATCAACACTGATCCCCACAAAAATACAAATAACTATCAGAGAATACAATAAACACCTCTATGCACACAAACTAGAAAATCTAGAAGAAATGTATAGATTCCTGGATGCATACACCCTACTAAGACTGAACAAGGAAGAAATTAATTCCCTGAATAGACCAATAACAAGTTCTGAAATTCGGGCTGTAATAAATAGCCTACCAACCAAAAAATACCTAGGACCAGACAAATTTACAGCTGAATTCCACCAGAGGTACAAAGAAGAGCTGGTACCATTTTTACTGAAAGTATTCCAAAAAATTGAAAAGGAAGGTCTCCTTCCTAACTCATTCTATGAGACCAGCACCATTCTGATGCCAAAACCTGGCAGAGATACAACAAGAAAAGAAAATTTCAGGCCAATATCCTTGATGAACATCAATGTAAAAATCCTCAATAAAATAAGTCCTGGCAAACCAAATCCAGGAGCACACCAAAAGGCTTATCCACCATGATCAAGTTGGCTTCATCCCTGGGATGCAAGGTTGGTTTAACATATGAAAATCAATACATGTGATTCATCACATAAACAGCATTAAAGACAAAAACCACATAATTTTCTCAACAGATGCAGAAAAGGCCTTCAACATCTCTTCATGCTAAAAATTCTCAATAAACTAGGTATTGAAAGAACATACATCAAAATAATAAGAGCCATATATGACAAACCCCTGGCCAATATCATACTGAATGGGCAAAAGTTGGAAGCATTCACCTTAAAAACCGGCACAAGACAAGGATGCCCTCTCTCACCACTCCTAATCAACATAGTATTGGAAGTTCTGGCCACAGCAAACAGACAAGAGAAAGAAATAAAGGGTATTCAAATAGGAAGAGAGAAGTCAAATTATCTTTGTTTGCAGATAATATGATGCTGCATTGAGAATACTCCATTGTCTCAGCCCAAAAGCTTCTTAAGCCTGATAAGCAACTTCAGCAAAGTCTCAGGATACAAAATCAATGTGCAAAAATTACATTCCTATACACCAACAACAAATCTCTCTGATTTGGCAAGTAGAAAGCCAAATCATAAATGAACTCCCATTCACAATTGCTACAAAGAAAATAAAATACCTAGGAATACAGCTAACAAGGGAAGTGAAGTATCTCTTTAAGGAGCATTACAAACCACTGTACAAGGAAATCAGAGAGGACATAAATAAATGAAAAAACATTCCATGTCCATGGATAGGAAGAATCAATATTGTGAAAATGGCCATACTGCCCACAGTATGGTATAGATTCAATATTATTCCCATTAAACTACCATTGACATTCTTCACAGAATTAGAAAAAATTTTTTTAAATCCATATGCGACCAAAAAAGAGCCTGTATTGCCAAAACAATCCTAAGCTGAAAGAACAAAGCTGGAGGCATCATACCACTCAACTTCAAACTATACTACAAGGCTACAGTAACCAAAACAGCATGGTACTGGTACAAAAACAGACACATCGACCAATGGAACATAGTAGAGAACTTAGAAATAAGACCGCACACCTACAACTATCTGATTTTCAACAAACCTGATAAAAACAAGCAATGGCAAAAGGATTCCTTATTTAATAAATGGTGCTTGGAGAACTGGCTAGCCATAGGCAGAAAATTGAAGCTGGACTCCTTCCTTACACCTTATACAAAAATCAACTTAAGATGGATTAAAGACTTAAATGTAAAACCCAAAACTATAAAAACCCTAGGAGAACATCTAGGCAATACAATTCAGGACATAGGCATGGGCAAAGATTTCATGACGAAAATGTCAAAAGCAATGGCAACAAAAGCAAAAATTGACAGATGTGATCTAATTAAACTAAAGAGCTTCTGTGCAGCAAAAGAAGCTATCATCAGAGTGAACAGACAACCTACAAAATGGGAGACAAATTTTGCAATTTATACATCTGACAAATGTCTAATATCCAAAATCTACAAGGAGCTAAAACAAATACACAAGAAAAAAAAGCCACATTAAAGAGTGGGCAAAGGACATGAACAGATATTTATAAAAGAAGACATTCATGCAGCCAACAAACATATGAAAAAAAGCTCTACATCACTGATCATTAGAGAAATGCAAATCAAAACAACAATGAGATACCATCTCACACCAGTCACAATGGCGATTATTAAAAAGTCAAGAAACAACAGATGCTGGCAAGGTTGCGAAGAAAAAGGAATGCTTTTACACTGTTGGTGGGAGTGTAAATTAGTTCAACCATTGTGGAAGACAGTGTGGCAATTCCTCAAAGACCTAGAGGCAGAATTCCCATTTGACCCAGCAATTCCATTACTGTGTATATACCCAAAGGAATATGAATTATTCTATTTTAAAATACATGCATGTGTATGTTCATTGCAGCACTATTCACAATAGCAGAGACATGGAATCAACCCAAATGCTCATCAATGATAGAATGGATAAAGAAAATGTGGTCCACATACACCATAGAATACTATGCAGCCATATAAAAAACAAGATCATGTCCTTTGCAGGGACATGGTTAGAGTTGGAAGCCATTATCCTCAGCACAACACAGGAACAGAAAACCAAATACTGCATGTCCTCATTTATAAGTGGGAACTGAATGATGATTACACATGGACACATGAGGAGGAACAACACACACTGGGGCCTGTCAGAGTGGTGGGGCTTGGGGGAAAGGGAGAGCATCAGAAAGAATGGCTTATGGATGCTGGGCTTAATACCTAGGTGATGGGTTGACCTATGCAGCAAACCACCATGGCACACATTTACCTATGAAAAAAACCTACACATCCTGCACATGCACCCCTGAACTTAAGAGTTGAAGAAAAAAATAAAAACAAAAACAAAGAAAAAAGGGGGCATAATTCTTTGAGGACCAATCTTTCAGGAAACTCAAAGTTTATGTTCCTCATTTACTTTAAAAAGTGTAAATAGTCAAACCAATCCAGCATTTAAAGTGACAATTACCAATGGAAAGATGAAAATACTTGCCACCAAGGCAAAAAATTCTTTGCCCTACCTGTTAAAATGATTTAGTATATTACACATGGTGGCTGCACAATCATCACATTCCCTATCATCACTCTATAGAAAGTCAGATTCCTCCTCAATCTAAAAATAGTCACTGTCAGGTTTTTCTGGGCTGGATAAGTGATTCACAGGAAAAATGGAATGAATCTCCATCAGGCTCTCTGAGGCAGAGAAACTGTTTAAGTAGCAGCAAGTGTGTGCCAGCCTGAAAAAGAATTCCTACTACCCAGATTCTTAACTTCCCAAGACTGGGAAGGAACAGTCGGTAAGGAAGAGTTAATGGCTCAACAGCAAGATGCAAATGCTCTGGCATCTTGTGCTACAGTTGGCTTTATGTAAAAAAAAAAAAAAAAAAGTATCCTAGTTCTTTCAGAACCAGATCTGAAATGAGACAAATGAATACCAACCACTCAGATTTCCTAAAAGCCAATTTACTTGAAAGTTGCCAAAAATATACTTTGAAATATTTAAGGCATCTATATTTCTAACCGACCTCCTTGGTTTTTATAGGAGGTAAACATAAAATTAAAAACCAAACAGTACTAGACAAAAGTACCAGCCTAAAGACAGGACTAGATTTTTTTTTTTTTTAAATGAACAACAATTTGATGATTATGTATGAAAATAACCAATGTCCTGTCAACTGGGAAGCCTGACCAGGGAATCAAGAGAGCCAAGGCACTGAGAGGCACCAGCTGGGACCAGTGTGACCGCTGTGTAGAAGTAATAAGTACACAGTCCAGGATCTTGAATTGAGTCCTCAATAAATGCATTTATTAATCATAAAATAAATAAAATTTCTAATTTCCAATTAGAAGAATGTGACATAGCTAGAATTTGACATAGCTAGAAGGGATAGCAAATACGTTGGATGTCAGAATCAAAGAATTTAGACTGGCTTGGCCAAGCATGGTGGCTCACGCCTGTAATCCCAGCACTTTGGGAGGCCAACGCGAGTGGATCACTTGAGGTCAGGAGTTCAAGACCAGCCTGGCCAATATGGTGAACTCCCATCTCTACTAAAAATACAAAAATTAGCCGGGTATGGTGGCAGGCACCTGTAATCCTAGCTTGAACTAGGTGAGGCAGGAGAATTGCTTGAACTCAGAAGGCAGAGGTTGCAGTGAGCCAAGACTGTGCCACTGCACTCCAGCCTGGATGACAGAGACTCTGTCTCAAAAAAAAAAAAAAAAAAAAAAAAAAAAAAAAAAAAAACCAAGAAAAGAAAAAATTAGATGGATTGGAATGATGGGTGAATACTTACTTTCAAATTACTATCTAATATGCCTTACGTTTTCATAGTGAGTTTACAAAGTGCTTACACATACATCACACCATTCTCTTGCTCACAAAACCCCTCTGGGATGGGCCTGGGCATTTTAAGTGCTCTGTAGGTGATTATGATGTTCAGTAAGAGGTGAGAATTATTGCTTTAGGCTGCAGGATTGCTCGGCAGTGAGTTATCTGTTACTAGGGGGCTTAAATCAAGTTTGGTAAGGAGATCCTGAAGGCCTCCTAGCATTGTAGAGTGGTCCAAGTAAATGACACTAATATTCAATTATTGTGGTATGCTAACAACTTTGCAGATCACCATGTCCATGGAACTGTATATGCCTTCAGAAGCATGTTTTGAACATTGTATTTTCAACTGTGCAGTGAGATAGGTCTTCTAGACTAGGTTTTTTAGACTAGGTTTTGGACAGCAAGGGTATTTGAAAGTGATAAATGGCACTTTATGCCCTGGAAGATATACTACCACTAACAGAAATTGAGGGAGCTCCTGAAATACTTTAAAAGACCAAGGTAGAAAACTTTCCTAAAGTGGTACACAGAAAGAGCCAAGTAGTTCTCTGGAGAACTTGATCTATGGAATCCAATTACATGCAGAGCACATTTTGCCCATGTCCATAGAATTAAGAAAGGTGAGAGACTTAGCTAAAGGGCAAGAGTTAATAGATCGTTTCATTTTAAAACTTTCATTATGGAAACTTGATTTTAATGATGGCACTGCAGGATCACTTGTGATACCTTTATTATGTTAAGAAGTGAATACATACTCCAGATTGGGAGTAAACCTGTGTTCCTTTTCCCCGGCCACTTATTCCTCTCCCCTCTTCTGAGGAAAGCTGAATTCTAACAGTTCATTAAGAAAATCTGGGCTGCAGGTGTAATGCCCAGGAATCTGTGAAGACGCCTCTGGGTATATGTAAAAAAAGAGGCAGGAGGATTCCTGGAAAAGTATGCCTCACTCCCTTAGGCTGAGTAGCTTTACCATAATTTGAATCAATAAAAATACCCAAATGATTAAACAACAGTAGATAATTAATTCATTGTCTCACTTTCTTCCTTCTTACTCAGAACTCTCTCAGGCACTTAATGTTAAATATTTGATGTTCTGGGATTTTCCTCTGGGTAAGGCTCAACAATGTACTTAAATGTACTTAAACCTAAAACTATTATATTTTAAATAATAAGGTTCTACTTTTATTTTTAAACACTCTGTTAATACTTTTGTTTTTGTAAGAATATTAACTGAGTCTTACACTTTGAACTCAAAATCTTAAATTTAGAATACATAAAGTCACATTCCAGTATTTGTTCTGCCTTCAAAACTTTTACCTATACTTAAAACATTGTTTCGTATATCTGCCATAGTCTCTTTCAATCTTCTGTGAGTATAATGTCAGATTTGTGAGGTTCATCTGGGTTTAATCCTAGGTTTAACGCTACATGGTCTGTGTGAATTTGAATAAATTAACTTCTTGAAGACACAGTTACTTCATCTGTTAAAAATAAGGATATTAGGTCAGGTGCAGCGGCTCATGCCTATAATTCCGGCACTTTGGGAGGCTGACGTGGGAGGGTTGCTTGAAGCCAGGAGTTTGAGACCAGCCTGGGTAACAAAGTGAGAGTCTCTCTCTAAAAAAACAAATTAAAAAAAGGTAGCCTGGTGTGGTGGCACACGCCTGTATTCCCAGCTACTTGGGAGGGTGAAGTAGGAGGATGGCTTGAGCCCAAGAGTTTGAGGCTGCAATGAGCTATGATTGCACCACTGCACTCCAGTCAGGGTGACAGAGCAAGCAAGAAAGAAGTATCTCAGAAAGAAAGAAAGAGTAAGAAAGAGAGAAGCTCTTCTGAGACAGAGCATCTCAAAAAAGAACAAATAAAGAGAATTATAATGTATGTGTCCTAGGGTTGCTATAACTATTAGAGTTAATACAATGTGTAAAGTACCTGTACGATGCTTCTCGATATGAACTGTATACATTAATGCTGGTTTTCTTCTCTACTTCTTTCTGGGTTAATCCTAGGGAATAAATAACGATGCCATCTATGATGCTTAATTAGTTTTCCATGTGATGTGAAAAATCACTTTCTTTACTTGGCCAGAGAAAGCTGGAGAAAAGGCTCTTAAGCCAAAAAATTAAATTACTTATTTATATGTCCCCAGAACTTTTAAGTTAGTGTTGCTGCCATGTATGATGCAGTGAAGTTGTTCCTAAAAGAAAGTTATGAGAGAAACAGAAGGGAGAGCAGGAGGGAGCCAGACAGCTTTCCAGTGTATCATCAGTTAGATCTGCATGTGCCGTTCCACTTACTTACCTTTAAGTGTTGTGAATCATTTCAATATTACCCTATCTGCAATTTTAGATTATCTACACTGTTATGGATTGAGTTTTATAATCTATAACTAATGAATTCATATCTTGGGCAAGGTATTAAAAAAACATTTACATGTGGAGCATGTGGACTGTACAAATTACAAAAATGAAATTTTAATTTTTTTTCACAGGTGGCATAGTTAATATTCCTGCCAAATAGTACCTTCAGCGTAACTGACCAAACTAAAATCTACTTGAGGCCTCACCCCCGCCCCCATCCCCTCCCAAGTGTGAGAATTCTGCAGGAAAGGCTGCCAAGCTCCTGCTCTAATTTTGTTTGGAGAGTTAAATGTAAGGGAAGCAGACTCCACAAGGCGAATGTACCACTCAGCACAAAATTGGCTTTTAAGGAACTTAACAGACGAGTTGAAGTTAAGGAAATCCCCTCTGTGAAGTCATAGGTCCGAGAGTCACACAAAGCAGTTCCCGGCAGCTGAAACATCTCAGATGCCGTGCAGTGAAACCAAAGGAGTTCTCGGCAGCAGGCAAGCAACGGTGATGAACCGAAGCACGCCAGCCGAAGGCTGGCGGGATTTCACATGAATGTAGCTGAAATATGACTTCAGTACTTGAACCAATTCTTGTGAGTTAATGATAACCACTCCTTTCTACTCTCTGAAAGAGTGTGTGTGGCTCATTACGTTTCTTTTTCTAACCTCTGGAGAGCCACAAACGTAAATGTGCCAGAAGGAAAGTCTCCAGTGAGCTGGAAATGTAGTCTCGATACTTAGCTTGTTCAAATATATGATGTTTATCTGAAGCCACACCTGAAGGTAGTCTAAGAGCATTTCCTTTTACCAGTACCTACAAGGCTCAGGCTCTGTGGAGGATAGGGGATATAGCAGGGGCTGGACCACCAATATGGATACCAAGATTTACGTTCCTTAAAAGACCTACAGAAAACCCAGCTTTTGATCGGCCAAAATACCACTGCGGGGCACCTTTCAAAAGCTATATAACCAGGGACTTCGATCATGAAGACTCATATTTGCTATTTTGCTCCAACAAGGGTTATCTAAAATAGGAGGGATGAACACAAGGTGATACAGGCCACTTTGTAGACTGACTCCAGTGCTTCCCAAAATGCAAAAAATTGGCGAGAAATGATTTGTCACTGTGTACTACTGTACCTTCTCTGGGGGATGTCTCTTATAGCCCTTCAAAGTCTGAATCTCCAGACTAAGATTTACTGTTAGATTCTGGAGCTATAGTTCTCCTCAATCACTGGAAATTGCTAATGAAAATTCGGGTAGGAAGTCAACTCTTGGTGTGGGCCAATGAATGGTCTGAAACCCTTCTATGTGGTGCTCTGAGATTCAGGCATCCTGCCGCTTTTATCTACAGCTGGAGGAAATGCTTCTGTAAGGAAAGGGAAGAAAAGGGAAAGAAGGGCAATAAGGGGAGGGAAGAGAAGGGAAAAGAAAAGAAGGAGAGAGAATAGGGGAGGAAGAGAGGAAAGGAGAAGGAACAAAAGAAAACAGGAAGAAAAGAGAGGATGCATAAGAATACAAATTGCTTACTTAAGCCGTCACTGTATCTTTTACTACTACCTTTGGAGTTCTTCAGGGAAGAGTAAATGTACACTGTCAATTTAGATGAAACACTGCTTTTAAGCTGTCTGCATTTCATTCAGATAACAAATATTTAACACTTTTTTGGTGTGTCTGGTACATACTATGCATATAGTGGTAAAAATGCATATATAATGTCCTTGTCTCCCCGTCCCTGCCCTTCTGGTGCTTATTGTCTAACGAAAGAGACCAACAGCTTAGCTTAGCAACAAATTACTATTATAACTGTGATAATTACTACGAAGGAAAAGTAAGGGCTCCCTGCGGGAGTAAAACAGGGAGACCTAATCTATATAGGATGTTATGGAAGTTTGTTTTCTCTGGGTAAGAGATATTTAGGCTGAGTCTTTAAAGAACATTGCAAAATAGCTGGTAAATAATATGTGGAGGGATTGGAGAATCACTTCTTAGGCAGAGGGAACAGAACTTGGAAAGTCCCTGAGGACATGAAGCTGGCATCGGGGAGGAACTTAAAACAAGAGCTTAAAACAAGAGCACTGGGAATCAAAAGGAAGAAAGCAATTGGGGAAGAAATAGGAAGATGGCCGAATAGGAACAGCTCCAGTCTCCAACTCCCAGTGCGAGCCACACAGAAGACCGGTGATTTCTGCATTTTCAACTGAGGTACTGGGGTCATCTCACTGGGGAGTGCCGGACAATTGGTGCTGGTCAGCTGCTGCAGCCCGACCAGCGAGAGCTGAAGCAGGGCGAGGCATTGCCTCACCTGGGAAGCGCAAGGGGGAAGGGAGTCCCTTTTCCTAGCCAGGGGAACTGAGACACACAACACCTGAAAAATCGGGTAATTCCCACCCCAATACTGCGCTTTAAGCAAATGGGCACACCAGGAGATTATACCCACACCTGACCGGGAAGGTCCCACGGCCACGGAGCCTCCCTCATTGCTAGCACAGCAGTCTGCGATGTAACCGAAATGGCAGCAGCGAGGCTGGGGGAGGGGCACCCGCCATTGCTGAGGCTTAAGTAGGTAAACAAAGCCGCTGGGAAGCTCGAACTGGGTGGAGCTCACAGCAGCTCAAGGAAACCTGCCTGTCTCTGTAGACTCCACCTCTGGGGACAGGGCACAGCTAAACAACAAAAGGGGAAGCAGCAGAGGCCTGTGCAGACGCGAACGACTCTGTCTGACAGCCTTAAAGACAGCAGTGGATCTCCCAACACGGAGGTTGAGATCTGAGAACGGACAGACTGCCTGCTCAAGTGGGTCCCTGACCCCTGAGTAGCCTAACTGGGAGACATCCCCCACTAGAGGCAGTCTGACACCCCACACCTCACAGGGTGGAGTACACCCCGGAGAGGAAGCTTCCAAAGTAAGAATCAGACAGGTACACTCACTGTTCAGCAATATTCTATCTTCTGCAACCTCTGCTGCTGATACCCAGGCAAACAGGGTCTGGAGTGGACCTCAAGCAATCTCCAACAGACCTACAGCTGAGGGTCCTGACTATTAGAAGGAAAACTATCAAACAGGAAGAACACCTATACCAAAACCCCATCAGTACGTCACCATCATCAAAGACCAGAGGCAGATAAAACCACGAAGATGGGGAAAAAGCAGGGCAGAAAAGCTGGAAATTCAAGAAATAAGAGCGCATCTCCCCCTGCAAAGGAGGGCAGCTCATCGCCAGCAATGGATCAAAGCTGGTCAGAGAATGACTTTGACGAAAGGAGAGAAGAAGGCTTCAGTCCATCAAACTTCTCAGAGCTAAAGGAGGAATTACGTACCCAGCACAAAGAAACTAAAAATCTTGAAAAAGGAGTGGAAGAACTGATAGCTAGAATAATTAATGCAGAGAAGGTCATAAATGAAATGACAGAGATGAAAACCATGACACGAGAAATACGTGACAAATCCACAAGCTTCAGTAACTGACTTGATCAACTGGAAGAAAGAGTATCAGCGATTGAGGATCAAATAAATGAAATGAAGCAAGAAGAGAAACCAAAAGAAAAAAGAAGAAAAAGAAATGAACAAAGCCTGCAAGAAGTATGGGATTATGTAAAAAGACCAAATCTACGTCTGATTGGGGTGCCTGAAAGTGAGGGGGAAAATGGAACCAAGTTGGAAAACACTCTTCAGGATATCATACAGGAAAACTTCCCCAACCTAGTAGGGCAGGCCAACATTCAAATTCAGGAAATACAGAGAACACCACAAAGATACTCCTCGAGAAGAGCAACTCCAAGACGCATAATTGCCAGATTCACCAAAGTTGAAATGAAGGAAAAAATCTTAAGGGCAGCCAGAGAGAAAGGTCGGGTTACCCACAAAGGGAAGCCCATCAGACTAACAGCAGACCTCTCGGCAGAAACTCTCCAAGCCAGAAGAGAGTGGGGGCCAATATTCAACATTCTTAAAGAAAAGAATTTTCAACCCAGAATTTCATATCCAGCCAAACTAAGTTTCATAAGTGAAGGAGAAATAAAATCCTTTACAGATAAGCAAATGCTTAGAGATTTTGTCACCACCAGGCCTGCCTTACAAGAGACCTTAAAGGAAGCCCTAAACATGGAAAGGAACAACCGGTACCAACCTTTGCAAAAACATGCCAAAATGTAAAGACCATCAAGGCTAGGAAGAAACTGCATCAACTAACGAGCAAAATAACCAGTTAATATCATAATGGCAGGATCAAGTTCACACATAACAATATTAACCTTAAATGTAAATGGACTAAATGCTCCAATTAAAAGACACAGACTGGCAAACTGGATAAAGAGGCAAGACCCATCAGTCTGCTGTATTCAGGAGACCCATCTCACATGCAGAGACATACATAGGCTCAAAATAAAGGGATGGAGGAAGATCTACCAAGCAAATGGAGAACAAAAAAAAGCAGGGGTTGCAATCCTAGTCTCTGATAAAATAGATTTTAAACCATCAAAGATCAAAAGAGACAAAGAAGGCCATTACATAATGGTAAAGGGATCAATTCAACAGGAAGAGCTAACTATCCTAAATATATATGCACCCAATACAGGAGCAGCCACATTCATAAAGCAAGTCCTTAGAGACTTACAAAGAGACTTGGACTCCCATACAATAATAATGGGAGACTTCAACACTCCACTGTCAACATTAGACAGATCAACGAGACAGAAAGTTAACAAGGATATCCAGGAATTGAACTCATCTCTGCACCAAGCGGACCTAATAGACATCTATAGAACTCTCCACCCCAAATCAACAGAATATACATTCTTCTCAGCACCACATCGCACTTATTCCAAAATTGACCACATAATTGGAAGTAAAGCACTCCTCAGCAAATGTACAACAACAGAAATTATAACAAACTGTCTCTCAGACCACAGTGCAATCAAACTAGAACTCAGGACTAAGAAACTCAATCAAAACCACTCAACTACATGGAAACTGAACAACCTGCTCCTGAATGACTACTGGGTACATAACGAAATGAAGGCAGAAATAAAGATGTTCTTTGAAACCAATGAGAACAAAGATACAACATACCAGAATCTCTGGGACACATTTAAAGCAGTGTGTAGAGGGAAATTTATAGCACTAAATGCCCACAAGAGAAAGCTGGAAAGATCTAAAATTGACACTCTAACATCACAATGAAAAGAACTAGAGAAGCAAGAGCAAACACATTCAAAAGCTAGCAGAAGGCAAGAAATAACTAAGATCAGAGCAGAACTGAAGGAGATTGAGACACAAAAAACCCTCCAAAAAATCAATGAATCCAGGAGTTGGTTTTTTGAAAAGATCAACAAAATTGACAGACTGCTAGCAAGACTAATAAAGAAGAAAAGAGAGAAGAATCAAATAGACGCAAGAAAAAATGACAAAGGGGATATCACCACGGACCCCACAGAAATACAAACTACCATCAGAGAATACTATAAACACCTCTACGCAAATCAACTAGAAAATCTAGAAGAAATGGATAAATTCCTAGACACTTACACTCTTCCAAGACTAAACCAGGAAGAAGTTGAATCCTTAAATAGACCAATAGTAGGCTTTGAAATTGAGGCAATAATTAATAGCCTACCAACCAAAAAAAGTCCAGGACCAGATGGATTCACAGCTGAATTCTACCAGAGGTACAAGGAGGAGCTGGTGCCATTCCTTCTGAAACTATTCCAATCAATAGAAAAAGAGGGAATCCTCCCTAACTCATTTTATGAGGCCAACATCATCCTGATACCAAAGCCTGGCAGAGACACAACAAAAAAAGGAAATTTTAGACCAATATCCCTGATGAACATTGATCCAAAAATTCTCAATAAAATACTGGCAAACCGGATTCAGCAGCACATCAAAAAGCTTATCCACCATGATCAAGTGGGCTTCATCCCTGGGATGCAAGGCTGGTTCAACATTCGCAAATCAATAAACATAATCCAGCATATAAACAGAACCAAAGACAAGAACCACATGATTATCTCAATAGATGCAGAAAAGGCTTTTGACAAAATTCAACAGCCCTTCATGCTAAAAACGCTCAATAAATTCGGTATTGATGGAACGTACCTCAAAATAATAAGAGCTATTTATGACAAACCCACAGCCAATATCATACTGAATGGGCAAAAATTGGAAAAACTCCCTTTGAAAACTGGCACAAGACAGGGATGCCCTCTCTCACCACTCCTATTCAACATAGTGTTGGAAGTTCTGGCTAGGGCAATCAGGCAAGAGAAAGAAATCAAGGGTATCCAGTTAGGAAAAGAAGAAGTCAAATTGTCCCTGTCTGCAGATGTCATGATTGTATATTTAGAAAACCCCATTGTCTCAGCCCAAAATCTCCTTAAGCTGATAAGCTACTTCAGCAAAGTCTCAGGATACAAAATTAATGTGCAAAAATCACAAGCATTCTTATACACCAGTAACAGACAAACAGAGAGCCAAATCATGAATGAACTTCCATTCACAATTGCTTCAAAGAGAGTAATATACCTAGGAATCCAACTTACAAGGGATGTCAAGGACCTCTTCAAGGAGAACTACAAACCACTGCTCAGTGAAATCAAAGAGGACACTAATAAATGGAAGAACATACCATGCTCATGGATAGGAAGAATCAATATCGTGAAAATGGCCACACTGCCCAAGGTAATTTATAGATTCAATGCCATCCCCATCAAGCTACCAATGAGGTTCTTCACAGAATTGGAAAAAACGGCTTTAAAGTTCATATGGAACCAAAAAAGAGCCCGCATTGCCACGACAATCCTATGTCATAAGAACAAAGCTGGAGGCATCACGCTACCTGACTTCAAACTATACTACAAGGCTACAGTAACCAAAACAGCATGGTACTGGTACCAAAACAGGGATATAGACCAGTGGAACAGAACAGAGTCCTCAGAAATAATACCACACATCTACAGCCATCTGATCTTTGACAAACTTGAGAGAAACAAGAAATGGGGAAAGGATTCCCTATTTAATAAATGGCCTGGGAAAATTGGCTAGCCATAAGTAGAAAGCTGAAACTGGATTCTTTCCTTACTCCTTATACGAAAATTAATTCAAGATGGATTAGAGACTTAAAAGTAAGACCTAATACCATAAAAACCCTAGAAGAAAACCTAGGTAGTACCATTCAGGACATAGGCATGGGCAAGGACTTCATGTCTAAAACACCAAAAGCAACGGCAGCAAAAGCCAAAATTGACAAATGGGATCTCATTAAACTAAAGAGCTTCTGCACAGCAAAAGAAACTACAATCAGAGTGAACAGGCAACCTACAGAATGGGAGAAAATTTTTGCAATCTACTCATCTGACAAAGGGCTAATATCCAGAATCTACAAAGAACTCAAACAAATTTACAAGAAAAAAACAAACAACCCCATCAAAAAGTGGGCAAAGGATATGAACAGACATTTCTCAAAAGAAGACATTCATACAGCCAACAGACACATGAAAAAATGCTCATCATCACTGGCCATCAGAGAGATGCAAATCAAAACCACAATGAGATACCATCTCACACCAGTTAGAATGGCAATCATTCAAAAGTCAGGAAACAACAGGTGCTGGAGAGGATGTGGAGAAATAGGAACACTTTTACACTGTTGGTAGGATTGTAAACTAGTTCAACCATTATGGAAAACAATATGGCAATTCCTCAAGGATCTAGAACTAGATGTACCATATGACCCAGCCATCCCACTACTGGGTATATACCCAAAGGATTATAAATCATGCTGCTATAAAGACACATGCACACGTATGTTTACTGCAGCACTATTCACAATAGCAAAGACTTGGAATCAACCCAAATGTCCATCTGTGACAGACTGGATTAAGAAAATGTGGCACATATACACCATGGAATATTATGCAGCCATAAAAAAGGATGAGTTTCTGTCCTTTGTAGGGACATGGATGCAGCTGGAAACCATCATTCTTAGCAAACTATCACAAGAACAGAAAACCAAACACCGCATGTTCTCACTCATAGGTGGGAACTGAACAATGACATCACTTGGACTCGGGAAGGGGAACATCACACATCGGGGCCTATCATGGGGAGGGGGGAGGGGGGAGGGATTGCATTGGGAGTTATACCTGATGTAAATGACGAATTGATGGGTGCTGACGAGTTGATGGGTGCAGCACACCAACATGGCACAAATATACATATGTAACAAACCTGCATGTTATGCACATGTACCCTAGAACTTAAAGTACAATTAAAAAAAAAAAAAAGTTTAACTTTAGAAACAAAAAAAAAAAAAAAAGAAAGCAATTGGGAAAGTTCAACACTGAGATGGGAGTGGCAGTTCTGGGTAAAGGGCATGTAGGATTCAGAGGCATGACACAGATTTAGTGGAATGGCATTGAATGGAAGTAATGTGAAGAGCAGAGGTAGGCATGAGCTGGGAGGTGACTGTAGTTCCTTGGGAGAGAGATGGCAGCATCTGTGAGTGAGAGGTATGGGCAAGTGTGTGGACAGGAAAAATGGAGAGGAGCAGGCTGACTGGAGAGAGTCAGGGAGCTGTGTAAAGTTTGGTGTCAGTGGGGCGGGACAAATAGGAGATGGTCCAGGAGAATTGCTTGAGAATTGCTCAAGCGGAGGCACTAGTCCCTGAGATGGGGAAGATGGGAGAGGAACAGGCTAAGGGGGAGAAGTTCTAAACAGTTAATTTTAAGAATTATCATATAAACGTTGTGTTAAAGCTTCTCCGGTTAAACTGCTTTTAAGCAAGGGTTCTGAAATCAGGCATAACAGTTTGAATTCTGGCTCTGTTATTTTCTACCCAGGCAACTTATTTTATTTCCTCTGATTTCTCAAATAGGGATTCTTAAGTCTATCTCTTACGGTTAAAATGCAACGTGATAATGTTTATAAAATGCCTTAAACATCATAGGAACTTAGTAAACAAAAATTACTATTACTATAATCTTCTAATGGCAACATATTATGTTAGAGAAAAGACTCAGTTTTGACTTTGACATTTAGAAACTGTGTCATACAGGCAAAAAAAGAAAAATGTAGTTGAGATTTCTTACCTTTAAAACCAGCCAAATTACCCTCTTTTCCTACATCATGAAGAATATAAAAATGATAATTACAACTCCAACATTTTTCATTTAGTCTTGAACCTATACCATTGGTAAGTGATAAGGGGCCTTGAAGTGAAATAGTCTTTGTGCTACAAGGAAGAGAAGATGATAAATATTTATAGCCTGCGACCACAGGAGCTCTGGGAAAAACAGCGTTGTAAGGAGAATAGTGCATTGGGGGAAAGGTATTATTTAAGATCAGTCTCATGATCACTGAGAAGGAGCAAAAAGTTCCCTAGGACATCCAAATGTCAATTACAAAGTTCTTACATAATATTTTCGAAATGTAGCCTTCAACATTAAGTGTATGGTGACCATGAAGCCTATTAAGCTCTGTATCTTTTGTTTAGAAAATGGGATTTGTTGTCCAATTCATTTGTTGTCCAAATGAATTCACTAGCCTTGTGTGAACTGACCTATCACTGTGGAAGTCATATGGATTCTTCCATTAATCAAAAAGTGACAGACTCCCATGTCAACACAGCCCTTTCAGTCTTTTTCTCAAAAAACAAGAGGTAGCCTGTTTTCCTTTTTTTTTTTTTTTTTTTTTTGAGACGGAGTCTTGCTCTGTCACCCGGGCTGGAGTGCAGTGGCCAGATCTCAGCTCACTGCAAGCTCCGCCTCCCAGGTTCACGCCATTCTCCTGCCTCAGCCTCCCGAGTAGCTGGGACTACAGGCGCCCGCCACCTCGCCCGGCTAGTTTTTTGTATTTTTAGTAGAGACGGGGTTTCACTGTGTTAGCCAGGATGGTCTCGATCTCCTGACCTTGTGATCCGCCCGTCTCGGCCTCCCAAAGTGCTGGGATTACAGGCTTGAGCCACCGCGCCCGGCCGCCTGTTTTCCTTAAATAGGTTATTATGAGGATAAAATATGATGAAGATTGTAAAAAGTGCTCTAAATATAAGAAATTATTCTGGATATTATTACATTTGGCAGAAAGGCTCAAAATCAAATATTCTTCATTTATTTGTTCATTTGTTTGTTTCATCGACCAATAAACAAATAATATATTTTATGTACAGGGCACAAGAAAGGATACAATATGGTTAGAAATACCTCCTGTCGTCAAGGAGTTTATAACGTTAAGGAAGAGAGACAGTCACACACACAGATAACTATAGAACTACACTGAATGGGGCAGAGACTATAGGAAGCATCTAAAAAAAAGATAAGATGGTATGGGAGTTAATAGAATAGAGGTGTTTCCTTTAGGTGGGTTTGCCAGGATAACTCTAAGAATAGGCCGGGTACAGTGGCTCATGCCTGTAATACCAGCACTTTTGGGAGGTCAAGACGGGAAGATCTCCTGAGCCCAGGAGTTCAAGATCAGCCTGGGCAACACAGGGAGAACCTGTTTTTACAAAAAAATAAAAATACAAAATTATCCAGGCATGGTTGTGCACGCCTGTAGTCAGTCCCAGCTACTCAGAAGGCTGACGTGGGAGGATGGCTTGAGCCTAGGGGGTCGGGGCTACTGTGATCCTGCCACTTCACTACAGCCTGAGCGACACAGCCAAGATCTTATCTCAAAAACAAAACAAAACAAAACAAACACACACACACACAAAAACAAGAAACAGGAACAAATTTGAAAGACTGTAATAGCAGAGTAAGAAAATTCATCTAATAACAACAATAATAATAAAACAACAATAAAAGCAAATTTTAAAATTTTCTATATGTGCCAAAAATGTGTCAAGTGCTCTAAATGTATTAACAACTTTACAATAACCACAGGAAGGAGCTGCTATGACCAATCCCCATTGTACAGACTTAGAAAGGTCACACATCCAGTAAGTTACAGAGCCAGGAAACAAATCTGGGTCCTTTTAATCACAATACTCTATTGTCTCCAGATAGGATGAAAGTCATGAAGAAACAGAAAAACATAGTAAATCCTTGGTGACAAATCATGAGGTGTTCAGTGTGGCTGAAGCACAACAAAAAACAAATCTAGGAGAGGTAGGTCAGGGAAAGGCTGGGTAGAGTCTTAGTGTTAGACTAAAAATTGTGGCCTTTTTTTTTTTTTTTTTTTTTTGAGACGGAGTCTCGCTCTGTCCCAGGCTGGAGTGCAATGGCCGGATCTCAGCTCACTGCAAGCTCCGCCTCCTGGGTTCACGCCATTCTCCTGCCTCAGCCTCCTAAGTAGCTGGGACTACAGGCACCCGCCACCTCGCCCGGCTAGTTTTTTGTATTTTTTTAGTAGAAATGGGGTTTCACCGGGTTAGCCAGGACGGTCTCGATCTCCTGACCTCGTGATCCACCCGTCTCGGCCTCCCAAAGTGCTGGGATTATAGGCTGGAGCCACCACGCCCGGCCCGTGGCCTTTATTTTATAACTAACCAGGAGATGTCTAAATAGAGACAATGGGAATGGTGAGAACAGATGTTGACGTTACGAGAGAGAGTCTTCAGAGACAGGAAAGGTAAAGAGGTTCTGGGAAAAATTTCACAGTGAGTCTCTTGCATTCTACTTGTTTTTAAGTAAAATAATTCAGTAGGAGAGGTGATCTGTGTAATAGTCAATCATTCAATATTCCATGTGAATGAGTCCATTAGATGCTACAGTGATTTTCAGTGAGGACAAGTCTGATCTGTGATGCCCTCATAGAGATCAGGCGAAAGCTTGCTGGCTTTTCCATTTCCTGTTTTACTGCTACCAATACAATGTCTTCAGGTGGTAAGAACTTCAGGTGATACAGAAAGAAGACATTGTATGTTGGTGTGCTCTCAAAGAAATTCACATTAAAAGTATGATCTCAACCTGCTTCTGAGAATTCACAGTAGAGAAACTCTTCTTTAATCTTAAAAGTAAACCAGAGGGTCCTTACCAAAATTCTATGAGCTCCTGACCTCAAGACAGATTCAGGGCAGTTTCTATCATGGTTGTGAAGCCTGTGTCATACAGAAGAGCCAGGAGGCAGGGGACTCAGTGGGTGTTACTGTATTGAGCAACTGTACCCTCCTGGGTGATCTCACAGGGGCATCTAGGAGTCATTTTCAGTGTCAAAGTCATAGAAACAAGTAGTAAAATAGTTTATCCCCTTGATAGCATCACTGTCAGAGTTAACCTGGTATTTTAACACCCATTGGTATACCAGAAATAATTCTTAAAAAATTTTTTTTATTACATACCAAGCACTGTAGTTAATGCTGTTGGACAAAGATAGCTAAAATATGGAGAAAATTACATCATGCCTGATGAGAAATATTGTAGTCTTCTGTTTCTTTTGAAGCTATATACTATTATATAATGGCTAATGGAAGGTAAAAAAGAAGAGTAATTTTTTCTCCAGTGAATAACTGGAGCTCATTTTATTAAGAGGAATATAAAATTAGTATACAATCACAGAGAAAAGTAATCTTAATTAGTACTTAATAGCACTCTATAAAAGATGGCCTCAGACTGACCTTGTGATCAATAGAAGTGCTTGCCTGCTACTCTTCTCAAAAGGAAAAGCCATCCTTGTCTAACTAATACATGTACATAACCTCAGAGAAACTCATCACACAAAGAGAGATCGCCTCCCCTGACAGAGTTTGGTCAGTTTTCCCTATTTTTAAAATATGCTAAAATTAAAGGGATAATTTTCTCCCTAAAGGACATGCTTCATTTTAGAAGTATCATATGCAATCTGAAAAGGAGGGAATTTTAACCAACTTCCCACTAATTTAGTAAATATCTCAGAATGCTAAGATCAAAATCTTCACAGATAATGGCTTCACAGCAGCATGCTGGCTTTATGCCTACTATGAGAATGCTGGGAAGTAATCTTTGGAAAATTTGTAATTGTCAACGGGACTACTGGGTTTGATGTGATTAACAATGGAAATGATCAACTTTCCTTTTCAGATAGTGATTTTAGCTGTAACCACTTTAAATTGGTTAAACTATTTTTATTTATAGCATTTTTGTTTTATATTTATGGTTACATCGATGAAAAAAGCAGTGATGATAAATTCTGAAATCTTTTAAGAGAATTTACCAGGTCCAGAGATAGAATAGTAGAGCTGGAAGGACCTCTAAGATGATACAGTCTGGTCTCCTCATGTTACGAGTTAGGAGTAGCGGCCCAAAGATTTTTTAAAAATCCCTTCTGATTCTCTCACAATGGATATTACCTAAAATATCATCAATTTGGCCCTTAGAGAAAATGTATATATTAAATTATTTGTCCATGTTACTCCTACTTGGAATCAACTGCTCATCACCATGGTACCTAACACAACACTAAGCTTCTAGAAGGAGCTTCTGAATTCTATTTTACAGTATTTTGTATTCTTACATTTGTGTTACTCGGGAATTTGAAAGTGGTTATGAATACCTCTAATATAGTTTGAATGTCACTTCCAAATCTCATGTTGAAATGTAATTCCCAGTGCTGGAGGTGAGGCCTGGTGGGAGGTGTTTGGGTCATGGGGGCAGATTCCTCATGGCTTGGTGCTGTCCTCACTATAGTGTGTTCTCATAAGATTTGGCTGTTTAAAATTATGTGGTATCCTCTCCTTCTCTCTCTCTTGCTTATGCTCTTGTCCTGTGATGTGCCTGCTTCCACTTCACCTTCTGCCATGAGTAAAAGCTCACTGCGGCCTTCCAAGAAGCCAAGTATATGCTGACACCATGCTTGTACAGCCTGCAGAACTGTGGGCCAATTAAACCTCTCTTCCTTATAAATTACCCACTCTCAGGTATTTCTTTATAGCAATGCAAGAATGGCCTAACATAGTCTACACTAAAATCAGACTATCCAAATTACTTCAGAGGCCCAGAAATGAACAATTAACATATTAGGAATTGTTACATGAAGTTAGACAGGCATGAGCGGGGCAGGAGAGGGCTCTGCTCCCCACCCACCAGGAATGTCAGGTGATTATCAGGTGATGGTTTGGCAGTTATCACACTGCTGCTCTAAAAACGATAATTCAGCAGCCAGTGCACCAGGGAGAGACAATCTCCTGACAGTCCACAGCTGTCACAGTGAAGTGTTAACTGAATGCAGACACCAGTGAGAGGCAACTTCCCAAAGAGATAAAAATACTTGAAATTGGTAATTGGCTTTCAACAGGGTCTCAGGAATTGGGCGAGTGAACCGGGCATGTGTATTAAGAGACAAAATGGTGGAGTATGACTTTTGGGGGCATTCCACCAGAAAAGGGAAGAAACCTTCAGATGGGCATGTGTACAACTTCCTAAACACACTGCACATGCTCACGTCCCAAGCATAAGGAGGGCACATGCAGGCAGCCCACCGTAAGGGAGAAATCGTGGGAAAGGGGTGCAAGATGCTGGAGGTGGACCAGCATATCAAGCCCCAGGGGTCAAGGTTAAATGCCTGTTTGGGTCTCTTCCAAGTGTACTTTCCTTTCTTTCCTGTTCTAAAGCTTTTTAAAATAAACTTCCACTCCTGCTCTGAAAGCTTGCCTTGGTCTCTTTTTCTGCCTTATGCCCCTCAGTTGAATTCTTTCTTCTGAGGAGGCAAGAATCAAGGTTGCTGCAGACCCATACGGATTCGCCACTGGTAACTCGGATACCTTCTACCCCTAACAGAATGAGTTGTCAGGATACACATGTGCCCCCTGAGCTGAAAGAAACAATCAGAGTGTGGTGAACAGGAGGCTGCAGGCCCAGGAGAGAAAAGCCTGGGGGAGCCTACAGTGGCTATGAAGAGAGAGACTGGGACTCTGCCAGAAACTTCCCATTCCTCCCAAATACCTGTTCCGGGAAATGTGAGGTTAGAAAGAGAAGACTGTTGACCACTTGGGACAGGAATTTCTCATAGGGATCTTCTTTTTGAGAGTCTATACAAGTTAGGCTGTCTTGGAGCTAGGTTGGCTGAAACAAAAAGGTCATTGTGTAGAGCGGGAATCACAAACCCAAGTGCCTGAGGGACAGGCATGATGGTGACTTGCTATAAGGCTGTACTGTCAGGGACATGATTTGGACAAACTGGCAAGAACATCCCCATCAAGAGGGGCAGTCTGAGCGTCAACTCAAGCTAAGGGTTACATGCAGGAATGTTGACCCAGTGATGTCAAATTACTAAGAGTAACCCAATATTTAGATTTATTCGAAATACAAAGTCTCTCTTTTTAGGTGCTGAAAACAAATTTCAACTTCCCAAAAACATTGTGAAAGTTGAAAAATACATGTTCCACAGCCATGCCCTCCAGTTTGTTGCCTCTTGTAGAGGGTGTAAAAAATGGGGATTAATGTGTGTGGAAGTTGTAGGAAGAAGCATAAGCTTCCAGTTACATTGAAAAGATGACAACAAACTATTCTATTATTCAGATTTATTAGATAGAAAGACTCTAAAGCTGAATTAGATATGGACTCGTTCTTTGGTCTAGTGGCTTGAATCTCACTTAGGTCTCTCAGTGGGTGTGGGATGGTAATAAGATGCATTTGTAATCATATGTACCTGTAGTGCTCAGGTAGATGGTGTAGGTAATCACAGTGCTCTTTTCCTTTAAACTTCAAAATCCTTCAAGCCTCAACAATCTTCAAACTGCAAAATCCTTCTCAATGCAGTGTTTCAGATGGCCACCATCAGTTAATCAGAGATGACATAAAAAATAGAAGATTATTAACTCCCCCTGGCCTAGATGAGCCTCATATATAATGTATATAGTTTTGCGATACTTTATCATTTATTTGTTCAAGAATATCCAGAGAAAGATGATATAACATGCTGTAGTCAAATATGGAGATTAGAAAAAATCTCAAAAGCTACTTATTCATTTGTTTGAAAAATATTATTGAGAGTGTCCTTTATGCCAGGCACATTGCTAGGCACTGGAGTTGCTCTAGCTGATAACCTCTAAACAATTGGTTAGACTTCCAACTACTGACATTTCTTTTCTAGTCTGTTCCTGTCTCTTCATCTTGATTTTGGTGTACAGTCCCATGATAGGCAGAATTTCTGGATTTATCCCCCAAAGATTCCACGACCTAAGCCCCAGATTCTGTTAGTATGACAATATATAACTTCAATGACTGTGTTATGTCATTTGACATAGTGAACCTTAAAAGGGGAGATTATCTGGGTGGTCCCAAGGTCATCAAATGAGTCCTTAAAAGTAGAGGACTTTCTCCAACTAGTAGTGCGAGAGGAAGGCATTGGAGAAAGTCAGAGATATATGAAATATGAGGACTCAATGCACCATTGCTGGCTTGAAGATGGAGGGGCCATGTGAGAAGAAATGTGGGTGGTTTCTAGGAACAGCGAATGGTTCCAGAGAGCAGCCAGCAAGGAAATGAGGACCTTGGACTAACTCCAAGGAATTGACTCTGCCAACAATCTGTGTTAGCTTGGAAGGGATTATTTCCCAGACTTTACAGATAAGAGCTTAGCCTGCTGACATCTTGACCTAGGCCTTGTGAGATCCTAAGCAAAAACTCATCCATGCCTGCCTGGATTTCTAACTTATAAAACTGTAAATCACTACCTTTGTGGCATTTTGCTACAATGTAATAGAAAAATAATACAGTAATGGTGGGAGGGGTTGGTGTGGGGAACCCAAGAGCAACATCTATCTAAATATTAGAGAATGATTTTTTATCTTCTTCCAAGCTTCTGTGTCTAATTCTTTAAATAAAAAAATTCCAAAAAGTAACCCAGAATTTTGTTGGAATGTATAGTTTATATCTACCAATTTTGTCATTTATTTTGCATTCAGTAGCCAGGATTAGTTTGTAACACATAACTGAAAAAGGGCTTGCATATACAATATATAAGGAAATCATATAAACCAATAAGAAGAACAGAATTATCCAATAGAAAGAAAATGGATCAAAACACTTGAGCAGACATTTCACAAAAATATCCATATGGCCAATATTGAAAGGTACTCAACATTCTTATTCATCTGGGATATAGACATTAAAACCACAATGATATATTACTATATTCTTTTCAGAATGGTTAAAATAAAAAAGACTGACAATACCAAGTACTGGTGAGGATGTGAAGGATGTGAAACTGTTAGTGGGAGTGTAAATTGGTGCAACCATTTAGGAAACACTCGTTGGCAGTATTTACTAAAGCATGTAACTGACATGTAACTTAAGGCCTAGCGATTCCACTCCTAGGTATAATCAGATGGAAATGCATACATATGTTCGAAAAGACAAATATTAGAATGTTCACAATGGTATTATTTATAGGAGTGGCAAGCTGAAAAATACCCAAATGATAATCAATAAGGAAGTATTCAAATTGTGATCTATTCACACAATGGAATACTATACAACAATTAAAAAGAACGAACTATTGCTATAGGCAACAATATGATGCAATCTCACAAACATAATTTGGGCAAAAGAACCTGGCTACCAAATAAATACACTGTATGATTTCATTTATATAAAGTTTAAAGTCCAGCCAAATGAATCTCTGGTTTAGAAAATCAAGACAGGGGTTACATATGGAGAAGGGATGAGAGAAAGCACAATGGGGCTTTTGGTGATGATATTTATGTTTCATTTCTTGACCTCAATGGAGAGCACATAAATGAAAATTTAATAAGTTGTACAACTAAGATTTCAGTGCTTTTCTCTTTGTGTGTTGCACTATAACACAAAAGTAAATTTTAAAGCATACTCTATTCTAATTTAGTAATATAAAAGTAACTAAAAATTCATACCCTTTCCTAAACTAGGGTAACTCTTTTCTCACCCACTAGTTTTAGCTCCAGAAACATAGTAAGTGGCTCTGAGTTTGAATATGTAAAAGGGAATGAGGAAGGTGAGAGCCAGAGTATTCTGCAAAAATTAACCTTTTTTTCTCTAGAAAACAGAGAACATATAAGAAATTTATCTTAAAATGCCACTGTCATTTAAAACTTATAGACTTCTTTTATGTAGGAAACCCTCTGAACGTCCCTTTAATGACATTTTCCATGAAAAGAAAGTTAAGCTGGTAACCCACAAGGAAGCTTGTGTGTCGTGTTACGAATACTTTAGCAGCCCTTGGAAAACTGTTTCCAGTTCACTGAGATCACCTGTAAGAAGTCGATAAAGTATGGGCCGGGCGCGGTGGCTCATGCCTGTAATCCCAGCCCTTTGGGAGGCCAAGGCAGGCGGATCACAAGGTCAGGATATGGAGACTATCCTGGCCAACACAGTGAAACCCTGTCTCTACTAAAAATACAAAAATTAGCTGGGCATGGTGGCGGGCGCCTGTAGTCCCAGCTACTCAGGAGGCTGAGGCAGGAGAATGGTGTGAACCCGGGAGACGGAGGTTGCAGTGAGCTCTGTAGCCTGGGCTACAGAGCAAGACTCCGTCTCAAAAAAAGAAAATAAAAGAAACAAAAGAAATCGATAAAGTATGAATAGTGACTAATTTACTCTTGTGACTGGTAGAAGTTTTGTATCTTGATATCTCCCCCAAATAAAATACAAAATATAGCCAAGATACAGTTGTGATAATGCCAATAAACCTAGAGATTTTTACTGCAAGGGAGTTAATAATCTCTTCTGAAGACTCATAGCAGTCTTGATTAAAAAGGAATTATTCAAAAATTGCTATTTTATGTTTGCTCAAGATTAAATGCACATAAGTGAGGACTGCCCATGTAGCTGCTGGGCAAAGATATAACACCATAGGGCATTCCTTCCTTTCTTATCTTTTTTTTTTTTTTTTTTTTTTAAAAAAAAGAGAGATCTTGCTTTCTCGCCCATTCTGGAGTGCAGTGGTGTGATCATAACTCATGGCAGCCTCAAACTCCTGAGCTGAAGCAATCCTCCAGCCTCTGCATCCTCAGTATCTAAGACTACAGGTGGTGCTACCATGCCTAGCTAACACTGTTGGGCATTTCTAAGGAAATGATAAAACTTTTCTCAGTATCCTTGGTTTTGCATGCTAGCATAATCTAGGTGATCAAAAAGAAAGGTTTGAAGCTGAGCAAAGACAGTAACAACTAAAGGGAAAGACAGAGATTTACAGGAATTCAGAAAAAATATCATAGGTAGATTAGGAGGTGTTGTGACTGAAAGATCCATGATGTCATTGTGCAATGTAAGATAAAACCATGTAGTAACTTCATTTTAAACCTACAGCATAAACACTGATGTTCTGCTACATTCTACACATACCACTCAATGATGATGATTCATAAGAACAGCTAATCGATGGGTGAACACATTGTTCAATTTGCAGTTGTCTTTAAGTGCCTTCTATGTATGTGTGAGGGCTCCACATCAGGTGTTATGGAAATACTCAGATAAAGATGATTGGTTAGTGTCCCCACAGAGTCTGTAGAAACTAGTGGCACAATAGAAAAATACATAGATTATTAAGGTAAACTAAAATGTAAATACTTTCAAGAGTCACCAGGAAAGTATTACAGAGAGTGCTCCTTCCTCCCTCAAAAGAAAAAATGAGAGATTGAATAATCCAAATAAGAACAGGATGAATGAAGGAGATGGATTTGACCTGGGCCAGTACTATATTTTGCAAAGTTTGTGCATAGGAATACTAGATATTGGGCACAACAGTGGGAAAGCTCAGGGCATTTGGGAAAAATATTTTAGTTATTGTTCCATCTTTATTATCAACTACAATAGTTTGTTGGTTACATTTGAAAGCTACTAAGATCACTGTAGACATTAACTGTCTCTCGTTATAATTACTCTACAGTGAGCCTTGTTTTATTCAGCCAGCAAGAATTTCATGTTCACTGACTGTCATCTGTAGTTCTTCCCAGAGAAGGAAGTTATAAAATAGACAAATATTAGAGAATCATGTAATTTTAAAAATCCAGAGCAAGTTACAAGTCAGTACAGATTCGGCACAATGTTCTACACCTCTTGACTCTATAACACCTGCCCAAGGATTGGTGTTCAGAACGATGTTCTTGGGATAGTTGTGTGTTCCTCTACCAAAGACTCAAGTACCTAACTTAATATATATTCTCAGGAACAAATTTTAGAAATATTTTAGCAAAGGTCTAAGCAAAATAAGTATTCTGATGAACTTTTAGAACATAAAATGATCCAGAACATGTCATTTCCAAATATTTGTAACAACAATTCAATGTTGTCACAGAGTGAACCATCAGCTTCATCTTAATCCAGCATAATGGGAGACTTGAGGTTCATTTTAGGGAAGTGGAGCATGAAAAGAGCCAATTTAATTTCTTGGTGTTCACTAACAGTTTGGTTAAAGTGAGCACTTCACATGTATTCACTCACTTCATCTTTTCATCAGCCCTATGAAGAAGTACTACCATCATCCCTATTTTAGAGATGGATAAGTTGAAGCTTGGAGAGGTTAAATATTGTCCAAGGTCAACAGAGAGCAAAATCCAAAACCAAGTTTTTCTTACTTTAAAAGACACTGTATTTTACTACAGTCATTGCTTTCAGAACTTTTTTCCTTAGAAGTCCATGCTTTCCAAAGACATGGAATCAACCCAACTGCCCATCAATGATAGACTGGATAAAGAAAATGTGATACATATACACTATGGAATACTATGCAGTCATAAAAAGGAATGAGATCATGTCCTTCGCCGGAACATGGATGGAGCTGGAAGCCATTCTCCTCAGCAAACTAATGCAGGAACAGAAAATCAAACACTGCATGTTCTCACTTATAAGTGAGAACTGAATGATGAGAACATGTGGACACATGGAGGGGAACAACACACACTGGGACCTGTCGGGGGAGCAGGGGAAGGGAGAGCATCAGGAAGAATAGCTAATGGATGCTGGGCTTAATATCTAGGTGATGGGTTGATCCGTGCAGCAAACCACCATGGCACACGTTTATCTATGTAACAAACCTGCACATCCTGCACATTTACCCCTGAACTTAAAAGTTGAAGAAGAAAAAAAAAAAGATGCTCATGCTTTCCTTATACTTATACTTTTATGTTATTTTTCCAACCACAGGGCTCTCAGACCCAATCATTTGGTAATATAGTTCAACAATATTGAAGTGTAGGTTTTTCCCATATGCAATTTTAAATAATTTGTTCACAATTTATTGAGCACATATGATGTGCCAAGCACCACATACGCATTAATCCTTTTGCTCCTCGTAGCAACTTGTCAGTGTGGTAGTGTAATTGCCACCATTTTACACAGGAAAAATCTGGCCTCCATGACTCCATGCTTGGCCTTGGTTCACTGTCTCCATCAGTGCATTGGCCTCCTCAATTTATTTTACAGGGTCCTCTACACATTCCTGATGTAACTATGGGATGGTCTCAGAGCTCAGTCCTTGGGCCTCTCTCTTCTCTGCCTAAACTCTCTCCCCTACGTGTCTCATCCAGCCTTGCAATATAAGTGATGATGACTTAAAAATTTGTATCTTCTGCACTGACCTGTGTACTGAACTCCACCTAAAATACTCAACTTTCAACTCATACCTCCACTTACATGATGGACAGACATCTCAAACTTAGCATATCTAAAATTGAACTCTTAATTTTTCTTCAAACTTATTTTTCTCAGTCTTCCTTATTTCAAAAAATTGTCCTTAAAATGTCACAGACTAAATTGACACAGACTAAATTAAACTTTAGTTAATAAAATTGACAGTTTCAATAGCTTTCCTAAACGGAGCACTGAATTTACTAATATTTATCATTTGAGATTTACTGAAAAAATATATCTGATTCCAGGGTTGAGGTATTGATATCTATATTGTACACACACCACACACACACACTTTCTAAGAAATAATGTGTGTACTTGTAGTAGTATGTAAATAAATCAAAGTATTATTCATGAAAGTAAAACCAAAGCCATAAGCATGTCTTCCTGGCAACGAAAAGGTGCTCCACATTGTTATTCATCCAGGAAATGTATATCAAACTTAAAATGAGATACCACCACACGCTGATCAGAACGGTTAGAATGAAACAGGCAGAGAATACTGATATGGTTTGGCTGTACCCCCATCCAAATCTCATCTTGAATTATAGCTCTCATAATTCCCATGTGTTGTGGGAGGGGCATGGTGGGAGGTAATTGAATCATGGTGGCAGGTCTTTCCCATGCTATTCTCGTGATAGTGAATAAGTCTCATGAGATCTGATGGTTTTATATAAAGGGGAGTTTCCCTGCACAGTTCTCTTCTCCTGTCTGCCACCATGTGAAACGTTCCTTTCACCTTCTGCCATGATTGTGAGGCCTCCCCAGCCATGTGGAACTGTGAGTCCGTTAAACCTCTTTCTTTTGTAAATTGCCTAGTCTTGAGTATGTCTTTATCAGCAGCATGAAAATGGACTAATACAAATGCCAAGCACTAGTGAGGATGTGAAGCAAAGGAAACTCTCATATACTATTAGTGGGAATATAATATTTAACATTTAATTGCGTCTTAAAATGGCACCTATTATTTTCTTTGTCAATCCCACATCATCTACTTCGGGGAATTGCCATTTCTCTGGCTCATTCTGTTTGGGCCATTCAACATATGTTCTTGCCTTCCATACCACAGTTGTAGAGTGCACTATATCCCTAGACACAGTGCTTAGTGTAGTGATCAGCATTTGCCCTAAGCTAAGTCATTAAGAATCTTTTAGAGGAGATCAGTCTTGTTTCTTTTTCTGGCATCACAAACTCTCAAAATAATGTAGACTTTTGGGTGGTAGGGCCATCTTGCTGTGACAGAGGAGAGCCTTTCTCAGGCAAGGAGAACTGAGAGACAAAACTCCTATAACATTATTAAACTTGTTTCTAAAGCCAGGATATATTTTGGGCTTTTTACTTTTGTAGGCTAATAAATTCCCTCCTTAGGCTAGTTGATATAGTTTGGCTCTGTGTTCCCACCCAAATCTCATCTTGAATTGTAATCCCACATGTTGATGGCAGGACCTGGTGGGAGGTGATTGGATCATGGAGACCGTTTTCCCCCATGCTGTTCTCATGATAGTGAGTTCTCACAAGATCTGATGGTTTAAAAGTGTGTGGTGGTTCATCTCTCTCTCTCTTGCCACCATGTAAGATGTGCCTTGCTTCTCCATGATTGCAAGTTTCCTGAGGTCTCCTCAGCCATGCAGAACTGTGGGTCAATTAAACCCTTTTCTTTATAAATTACCCAGTCTCAGGTAGTTCTTTAGAGCAGTGTGAAAACAGACTAATATAGAAAATTGGTATTGAGGGAAATAGGGCACTGCTATAAAGATACTTGAAAATATGGAAGTGACTTTGGAACTGGATAAGGGGCAGAGATTGGAACAGTTTGGAGGGCTCAGAAGAAGACAGAAGATGTGAGAAAGTTTGGAACTTCCTAGAGACTTGTTGAATGGTTTTGACCAAAATGCTGATATTGATATGTACATATACTACTGAACTATTGTTCCTTATCTAAGTGTGTAACTGAAATTATTGTATCTATTTAGCTTCATCTAAGAGTGACAGAAAGCTATCACAATAGAAGTCCATAAATAACTTTGAAGGGAAATAAGCTACTGAGAAAAGTTTTTATGAAAAACAGATGACTAATGCCTTTAATATATAAATGTTAGTGCAAGCCAATAAACAAAAAACTAAAAGCATCTCCAAGAGAAAAATGAATAAAGGACATAAATGACAATAGAAAATGAAGATGACCATATAAAAAAATACTTACCTGCACTAGAAATTTTTTGAGTTGAATTAAAATGTAATGCAATGTTTACCTAACAAATAAGATATATTAAAAATAATATTCAATATTGACAAACTGATGAGATGTACACTTAAGGCATTGCTGGTAGTAATATAAAATAGTGCAACTTTTCCAGAAGACAATTGGAATTATGTTTCAAATATATTTAACACATTGTCTCAATGAAATGAGAAATACAGACAAACATTTAGGTAGAAAGATATTCTTTTTAGTTATTTATAATAGCAGTCTACTGGGAAATGGTTAAGTAAATATAAAATTTATTTTTGGGTATAATATGAAGTAGGAATTTAATTTTCCCCAAGTGGTTAATTGTTCTAGCATCTTTTACTGATTAGTTGAACATTTCTTCACTGATGTTTGACTATACCTCTGGTTCCATATGGACAGCGGTCTGTTTCAGGCATTTTATCCTCTTCTACTGGTCTCTTTATCATCCCATGTTAATATTAGACAGACTTAAGGCCACAATTTTAGAATGAGTCTCGATATTGGGTAGAACAATCTTCTCTGTATTCAGATTGTTTCAAAAATATTTTGACAATTTTTCCTTGCTCCCTTTTCTAACTTCATGTACATTTAAAAAACAGCTTATTCAGGTAACCTCGAAGATGCTTTTTTTGAGATTTTTAAATAGAATTAAATGTGTGGATACTTTTGGGAGAAATGACATCTTTTAGCTATTAAAGTTTCCCCTCCAAGATCATAATATAGGTCTTTATGTATTTAAGTATTCTTTTATGCATCTGTATATGCATATGCATATCTATATCTATAATGGGTTCATACAACTTTTATAAGGTTTATTCCTTGTAGGAACCTTGTAATTGTATTGCTATTATAAAGGACACCTTAAAATTTTAACTTTCTGTTTTGGCTGATATACAGAAAGGCAACTGATTTTTGTATAATCAGCTTATATTCAGCAACCTTGAGGAACTCTTAAAATGAGTTTCCTTCCTGATAGTCCACTTTCTCCTATATTAAGGAGCTGACTGGGAATTCTAGGGTGTGAAAACTGTCAGGTTTCATTCAGAATGTGAGAGTGAGTTGGAAAGAAGGCAAACAGGTAGGGTCACCCCATTCCCTCCTGACCCTGGCAATGGTGAAACTTGGAGGGCTTTTCCCTTAAATGGTATCTATCCCAGTGGAGGAGACCTTGTCTCTCTGATGTGGAATGCTGCAGCCTTACAGAGACTATTGCCTTCAGTCTGGGAGCTGGTTCCTTCTAAACCTTTGGGTTTTAACCTCTTACCTCTTCACTGACTGCCCTATTTAAATCACCTGCCAACCCTCACCTGTGCCTGCCCTTATTCCCTATTACAGAATACTTGTCCTTTACAGCAATGATCACATTTTATGAATTTATTTGTTTGGTAATATTCTTGTTTACTGTCTGTTCTTCCTATCCATTGCAAGCTTTATAAGGTCAGGGACCAGGTCTATTTTGTTCATCTTTTTCCTGGTCCCTGCCATTTAGTTCAATAAATGTTTGTAGACTGAACAAAGGAGTTAGATGTCAAATATCTGCTTCAATTTTTAATGTTAACAATCCACTTGTCTCATCATTTAAAATATACCTTACTTATGCAATCTGATTTTATCTTCATAATTGCCTTTAAAATAGGGATGCTAGTCCCCATTTGACAAATAAGGCACAGGGAAATCAAATCATATGCTCCAAATTAATATCTAGAAATTAGTAGAGTTGAAAACGGAACCCAAATCATCTAACTCAACATCTAATTAAAAAAACTATAACAAAAATAAGACAGAAAGAAAGGAGGGAAGGAAGGATGGAAAGAAAAAAGGAGAGAGGGAAAAAGGAAGGTGGAAAGTAAGGGAGGGAATATTCATTTATGAACTTTCCATATCAAGGGTATACCACATCATCTATCCTTCTAAAAACTCCTTAAGTTTCATACTTTCCCATTAGGAAACCTCATACTTTCCAGACATTTCAGGCCAGCAAACAGATTAAGAATACTCTCGTACAACATTGTTACAGATGAGTCATACAGAGTGAGAAATAAAGGAGTATGCAGTTATAGAATAAGTCTCTTTTTCTCAGCTACATTTCACAACATAAAACTAGATGGTAAAGCCAGGTCACCTAATGGAGTCTGATAATTGTAAGGTTTACTCACAGCATGATTTAAGTTTCAATTTCAAGTTCCAATTCATTCTCTCATAATTTTTCTGCCTTAGTCAACATTACACAAGACGTTGGCTCTCTTACCATTTAAAAGCCACATGAGAATATCTTGCCAGTTTTACTATAGGTGAGTATAAAAATAGTTTCTTTCTAGTAGAATCATAATTTAAAAAAAGAAAACTGCACTCAAGTTTTTATTTTAATCAATGATCCTACATCTCCTTTATTTTTCTTATCCCTAAATCTGATGGTGAAATAAATGGTCATTTCTATTATTTTGATTAGCTGACTTCACACTGAGAAGTTACAAGAAGGAAAGGAATCACCTACTACTGTCAGTGTCTATGTAATAAAAAAAAACGACTACCAGTCCTTACGTTAATAATACTATTTTTGTGATTTGGAGGGGAAAAAACACTTTGCTGCCAAAGGGTAATCCACATAGAAGAGCTGATTGCTAGGTGACACAGTGACAGAATGAGACTTTATTATGGAACCTATTGACATGAGAACTCTACATCACTATAAAGTACAGCCACTCACATCTTCCTGAACTCAGAGTAATATGATATAGTATTTATGAATTCTGTCTGTTCCAGGAGGGCATAACAATACATACTTAATCCAAAATCAGGGACAGATAGTGACGTTCTGGTGCTTAGAGATCACACCCTCAGGACTCCAACATACCCATTACTGAGACATCATATTCTATCAGCAGCGTTGCTTCTTGTCCACATTGTTTAAGAATACTCATGGCTTCAGCATGCGTGGTTCCAAGAAGCCGAATTCCATCCACACTGAGCAACCTGTCACCAGGTTTGATTGTGCCCTCTCTGAAGGGAGAATAAAGGAATAGTCTTTATTAATTTACCACAAAGGGGCTTGGTATTAATAGTCACTTAGCCAAATTCGTTTTGTCACACATATTCTGCCATCCATCCCATCTGCAATCTTTTAAAGCATCAAGTGTGATAGTAAGAGTGTAAAGAAGTAACCCTGAACAGAAAATTGCTGTAATATGAAAAACAGTAATGAGAAAATAACTACACATTAGCAAAAATCCTAGTTACCCACAGGTAATTCTTGAAGTACAAAAGTAAGAAAGGCATATTTTCCCTTTTCTACGTTTTTGCCTGAATGTCTAAAATGGATTCAATAGAGGCCAGAAAATACTATTCACCTATTTTCCCAAAGTCAGGTAAACAGAAAAGCCAGGGAATTTCATTCAAATTATTACCAGTGAATCCAAGCAGGATAGGAATTGCTGATGAGAAATTTCCCTTGTCTATAAATTTCCCTACTGATTTATAAGGCCATTTGGCAATCATGAAATTGATTTAACCTCACATTCCCTGGAAGAGGAAGGCAATTGCTATTCTCCCTGCTGTGACCACAGACACTCAAGGCGTTGAGAGATGACTCAGTGACACCACAAAAGTACAGCCAGGGTGGCCCCCAGATAACCCTGCCTCAGGGAGGGTCACAAAAATGAGAAAATCAAACAGTGGGATTATATGTTGAGGATTTGGAAAGAATAATAATGACCTTTGAAATAAACATCTTTCACCTAGTTCACTCTCTAAGTCCTTTGGCTCCAATTTTTTTCTTAAATTCTCAGATTTCTTTGAGTTCTAAATTAATTTGGTAATACAAGTACACCACTCACAAGCTTGTAGCCTATGTTTTGACATTTCTGTCAACTCCAACTCTAAATGTTAATAAGAAATGAAAACATTCTAATTTGCTTCAGGAAGAGTGATTCACTAGAGACACATGGAAAGGGAAAAGGGGAAACTCTTGGACATTTTGCTACCCGCTGCAAATGCAAATACACATCAGCACAAGTAAGACACCAGTGTTTTTTCCTATTTTCTAATTTTATATGAAATATCATCTTTCTTAAAAGTGAGCTAATCATATGAGCTTCAAACGAAAAGAAACCTGAATTCCTCCCACAGTTCTTTCACTTACTGCCATACTGGGCAGTTTTGTCATCTGTAAATGTGGATACAAAGACCTCATTTAGAGGGTGGGTTGTAAGGATAAAATAAGATAATGTCTGCCAAGCCCTCAGAACAGTCCCTAGCACATAGTAAATTCTTAATAAATAATGGTTATAAATGGTTAATTAATTAATGGTTATTAATGGTTAATATTTATTAATAATAACTACTATTGTTATCTTTATCTCTTAACAAAGGTTTTTAAGTTTATCCTGGTCTCAAACAGAGAGATAAGAGGAATCAGTACATTTTCCTCCTCCCCTTCAACAGTCTCTAATGGCAGCAGTTGTGTTCCCCCATCATTATAGAGTCAATTTTTGCTGTGGGAAACTAATACAGAGGTGAGTATCTCCAGAGACACTTAAGTTGTGAGCTTACTTGGGGCCCTACAAGGCTTACAATAGGAAAGTTGAAGGCATTTGCCCTTCACATATTCAAATTAGCAAGGAAGAGAAATGCAAAGAAAACTCTAGAGACTAATGAAATGTCTTCCATTTTACTAAAAGTCACTTCCATTCTGACCTGCATAGTCACTATCAAAAGATAACACTGATAGTAAGAATGTTGAGAATGGTAAGATTCTCACCACCACCACCTATCTGTCCAGGCTGGGAGATTAGCAACAGGAGAAGATGCATTTCCAGCACCTGCCTAAAAGAGCCAGCTGAGTTCTGTAAGTGCCTCCCCTGTGCCAGGCCCCTGCAAGGCATTATATATCTCCAACCTTTGATAAAACTGAACAGCTCTGAAAGGTAGATATTAGTATCTACATTTCCAACGGTGGTGGAAATTGAGCTCAGTATTAAGTCACTTGATAAACATATAGTACAGTAAGTATAGACTCTAGAGGCAAACCTTATTTTTTCTGATTCCATAGCTCAGACTCTCAGTTTTCACATTGTAACATGTTTGCTTAATATCTACATTTTACTGTAAAATTTCTAATATATCAACTTCTATGTCAAAGTCCCCAGCTGTATTTATTTTATTTTGGATAGTGACACAGAAAGATAAAGTTTACCTGTCAGCAGGTCCTCCAGGACGAACACATGTTATCACAACTGGACGAGATTTATTTCTATCATCATGTGCTCCCCCTAGCAAAGAAAAGGAATACAGCTTAAAAATGCTTTCATTGTTGACATTTAAAAAAATCACCTGCAAGATTTCAGTTGAGAAATGTCCTACTTCATGTACGGAGGAAAATATGTAAAATTATCCTTGAGGCACACAAAAGGCTTAAAGGTCTTGCTCATTTTATAAAGAATATATTTTTGAAGTCACCATTTCTCCATCTTTCAATAAATACATGGCTGTAACCAGATAACATAGAAAGTATTTAACAACTGGAATGGCAAGAGGATCAACTGATTATATCAAGTACTGGCCCGATTTGAACAGCTGTCAGTTATACAGTACAGACGTGTATATCTGTGCCAATAAAACGGATCTAAAATACTGGTCAGTAGGTCTACAACCTAACATAAAGGAAACAAAAACCAAAGTAAAATAAAAATCCTAGTATTAAAAAAGAAAGCAAAAAAAAAAAAAATTCAAGTGACCAAGTGGCTTTCATTAAAAGTGAGGTGTTCAAAAATTTGGGGCAAATTTTTCAGACTGTGTCAAACCAGCTGCAATCCTTGAATGGGAATTTTAATTTTCTGTTAGAAAAAATTCTCCACAAGAATTCATGGAAACATAGATGTTTCAAGATGGAAGGTAATTTATTGTAAATTCTCTTTTTAATCCATAATCCTTTTGTACAATTTCCTTAATCTGTGCTCCACCAGCGTCTGCATGAAATGCACGGGTGCTGGCCTACTTCTAGATGTGAGGCTGCTCATTCCACATTTGGACACCAAGGAGTGTTAGAAAGTTCTTCCTAATATTTAACTGACATCTCTCCTCCTTCAACTTTCATTCACTGGTCTTTGTTCTATGATCCAGAGCAGTAAAATAAAAATGTATGCTCTCTTTTACAAAAATGTTTTCTGAAAGTTGAAAACAGAGATTATACACCGGCTAAATCCCACCTTCTTAATGTTGAACAATGCCAGTTTCCTTATCTATTCTTTATGTGACCTGGTTTCTTAGCATATCACCATCCGGTCTGTCCATCTGGGAGTTTTCTAGTTTGCCAATATCTGATAAATATGAAGCTATTGTCAACTATTTCTCCCTTAATATTTGCATGCTAGAACAGATGGACATTTCCCAAACCTGGCATAGGCCAAAAGGTCGCCTTACAGAAAATAGCCTAAGAGAAAAATTAAAAGGCATTTGCAGTTCCTCAGGAAGGCAAATGCTTCTTTTGTGCTCACTTCTGTGACAAGTGATTTGTTTAGTGTGATTGATTGGAAAAAGCTCTCGTTCAGCATTTTGTCAGTATTTTACTCTTTCACTGTGTTTAGCTTCTTTAGAAATTCCTCTTTAAAATAAAAAATTCACCACTTTCTCAGAAAAAAATTTTAAAATGAAAATTTTAAATGTTACCACAAATGCTTACCCATATTTATGTAAATACTGTTACATAATTTCTCTTTTGCAAGGTGACCATAAAGAATAGGTTTGCTTTTCCCTAAAGGAAAATTGATTGAGAAGAGGATGAGGGCCAAAGATAGCAAGAAATCGTTCCATAATTTTGGCTTGTATTTATAAATTTCAAAATGTAACATTGAATACCTGTTAAAGTGTGAGATAGTTGTATATTTCTTGATATGTGGCATTTTACTGTTATTTGTAATGACCGAAGTTTCCTGTGTGACTCACTCAGGTTCTAGAAGTTTGCAGCAGCAAGGCAAAACAGGAACCACTCAAAGACCAGTGACATTCTCAATCCTGGTGTACATTAGTATCAACTGGGATGCTTTTTGAAAATATCAATGGCAGAGACACAGTGCAGACCAAATCTGAATATCAAGCAGCATATGTTAAATGACTAGGCCCACCTACAATTTTACATTTGACTAGAGAAGGTTTCCTTGTCTAAAGTGTAAAGCAACTTCATGGCAGAGTGCCTTTCCTATCAGCCCAACTCATCTCCTCTGGCTTGCTTGCATTAACTGAAATTTAACACTCCAAGGTTTTAGCCAGAACATCATTTTTACTCTATGGATGCAAGGTTCTATTGTTTAGGGAATAAAGGTTTTAGAACTTGTGACTTATAGCATTAGAAATATAATTCCATTCATCAGCTAAAACCTTAATGTTGCAAGTTCCATTCTAATAGGTTAAGAAGAACTTCACCCATACTGAATAGATATGCTCCATCTGCAGTAACTTCTCCTCTTTCCTGGCTGTCCTGGTATTTTCCACTGATCTAAGTTTAGCTCAACTCCCATCTATGCCAAAACATCTTATCTGCCATACTAACATTTACTCACAGCACTTTCTCATTCTGATTAACCAGTGACTCTTAAGTGACGGGTAGTGACCACCTTTTGAACAGGGAAAATCCTCCAGATGGACCTCAAACTAATCTAAAAATAGAAATTCTTTATTTGATTCTCATTGAGAAATTATGCAAAACTCCAAAAACGTTTATGTTCAACCAACATATTAAGGGAGTTATTAAGGCCTATAAACATGTGGTACTCATAAACTAATACTGGCTTATTGTAACCAAGTTTTTAAAAATCAGTATAATACTACGAAGTCTGATGTCCACACAAATCTAGGTAACATTCAATCATTCACTTATTAAGTGCCTCCACATACCAGGCAGTGTTCTAAGCTCATATTATAAAACTCCTGGGCATATACACAGATAGTTGAAATTCCTGCAAACTGTGGGAAGGGTGCTTTACTAACATCACATCATCAGTTGTCTTGAGGTGGTTGTACATTTCAATTGCTTCTATTCTGTTTATTTCTTAATAATACATTACTCTTGGTTTAGCTCTTTTATTAGTAATTTGATTCATTATTGACTAACCATACAGTCACTATCAATGAATATCTGCAACAGCAGTATTTTTTGGCATAGTGTTTCAATAATTAGACTTGTATGCATGTGATTGAAGAACCTTCTCATTCATATCTGTATTGCAAAACAGATTTGTATATATCACCCTTTAGCCAAAAATTACTTGTACAGTGACTTTTCACTATATTCATCTCGTTATTTTAAACAGAAATTTAGGAATGGTTAGGGTAAATGATCTTGGGCTCTGTTCCTCCACCTAAAAATAGGCCTTGGTCAGAAAAATGTAATAACTACAAGTCTAAACCTCTCAATGAGTTCCTAGTTCCTCATTCTCTCTACTACTCACTTGAGCACTCTATCAACTTATGTCTTAAATTCACTGGACTGTAATTCCCTGTAGATCGGAGTCTTGTCTTATGACTCTATAGTACTTCCCTCCATGCTGACATGTTGACATGTGCTTAATAAACATTTGACTGATTGATTTGCTAAGTGACTGGGATAAAATGAAAGCTACTATTTAAAACTCAATCACTTAAGACAAATCTGTACAAGTATCCACATCTCTTTTATTCTTTCATGCATATTTATTAAGATGTTTAATTTTAATTAATGTTTTAATAATTTTGATAGAATTTTTACTCAGTTGAAGTACAAAATGTTATAGGTGAAGACAAAAACAATCAAGAAATGTGAACTGTTAAAATATTCCTGATAGTGGAAAACCAAATACTGCATGTTCTTGCTTATAAGTGGGTGCTAAGCATTGAGTACACATGGACACAAAGAAGGGAACAACAGACACTGGGGCCTATTTGAGGGTGGCAGGTGGGAGGAGGATGAGGATTGAAAAACTACTGATTGAGTATGATGATGATTACTTGGATGACAAAATTATCTGTACCCCAAGCCCCCATGACATGCAATTCCCCCATGTAACAAACCTGCACATGTACCCCTTGAACCCAAGACAAAAGTTGGAAAGGAAAAAAATCCCTGATGTTTATATAGCTCCCTATTGAACCTCATTGTCATACTACAGATTGAGAGTTGTTAATGTAGGCATAGTCTTTACGGAATAAAATTACTAATAAGAAAACATAATGCAAGATAGAATTATACCTTAGAAGTAGTAGTTTAATGACAAGCTGGAGTCACCTGAAATTGTTATGATCAATGCCATATTATAATATGATGACTTGAGCTGAAGCACATAGATACCCAAGAGATTAGAATCTTCGATCCATTTTTAGAAAGCTACAATAACCAACTATGTTTCTGGAGAAATTTATTTAAATAAAGTCCCTTAATTCTGGTGTATTAAATCAAATCAAGGCATACTAATCAACATTTTTGATTCAGTGATATAGAAAAATACAAAAGGAAAGACAAAAGATATGTTGAAAAGTATAGGATGACTGAACTGACAAGGTTTATAAACAGTGGCTTCCTGCTCTGCATTAATGAACCAAAAATAGAGCTACATTTGGTTTCCACTTTTATGGCCACTCATTGTTGTGTTTATTTAAAGAAGGGAAGATCTTTCTAACCCACAGAGTGAGAGAAAATCTTTACAACTTACACATCCAACAAAGGACTAATATCCAGAATCTACAGGGAACTCAAAGAAATTAGCAAGAAAAAAAACCAAACAATTCCATCAAAAAGTGGACGAAGGACATGAATAGACAATTCTCAAAAGAAGATATACAAATGGCCAACAAACATATGAAAAAAACATGCTCAGCATCACTAATGATCAGGGAAATGCAAATCAAAACCACAGTGTGGTACCACCTTATTCCCACAAGAGTGGCCATAATAAAAAACAAAAACAAAAACAAAAAACCACATAAAAAAACAGATGTTGATGTGGATGCAGTGAAAAGGGAACACTTCTATACTGCTGAAGGGAATGTAAACTAGTATGACCACTATGGAAAACAGTGTGGGGACCCTTAAAGAATAAAAAGTAGAACTATCATTTGATCCAGCAATTCTACGACTGGATATCTACTCAGAAGAAAAGAAGTCATTACATAAAAGAGATACTTGCACATGCATATTTATAGCAGCACGATTTGCAATTGCAAAAATATGGAACCAGCCCAAATACCCATCAATCAACTAGTGGATAAAGAAACTGTGGTATACATATACAATAGAATACTATTCAGCCATAAAAAGGAATGAGTTAATGGAATTTGCAGCAACCTGGATGGAATTGGAGACCATTATTTCAAGTGAAGTAACTCAGGAATGGAAAATCAAACATTGTATGTTCTCATTTGTAAGTAGGAGTTAAGCTATGAGGATGCAAAGGCATAAGAATGATACAAGGGACTTTTAGGACTTGGGGAAAAGTGGGAAGGAGGTGAGGAATAAAAGGCTACAAATTGGGTTCAGTGTATGCTGCTCGGGTGGTGGGCACACCAAAATCTCACAAATCACCACTAAAGAACTTATGCATGTAACCAAATACCCAAATACCACCTGTTCCCTGAAAACCTATGGAAATGATTTTTTAAGTAGATTTTTCTAACCAACACCTACCTCGTATTACAAAACCAAAGGTATTGCCTTCTTTATGTAATGTGACCTCCACGGTTCGGAAAATAACACTTGATCCTTGCACAGCTGAATAAAGGAAAGAGAGAAGGAAATATAACTTGTAAATCATCATAACATTTCTAAATCATTCAATGTGGCATAAAATATTACAGATCCCTGTTGCAAATAAGTTTTGAGTAATAAGCAACAATCCCTTTTCAAAGAAAATGTTTAAAAAACTGTAATGATGTAAAAATATCATAAAACAGTCTTTTGTATAAGTGACTCATATAGATACAAGTGTAACCAAAATCATAGCTAGTTCATTTCCTTCTATATAGTTAGTTTCTAGATAACAGGGTGGTATTTACATTGTTTAAACTCTACCTAACAAGAGAGACAGTATTTATATAAGTAGAATTGTTTTCCTTTTGTAAATTGCAAAAACAATATTTTGTAACACTTGTAAAATAACTTCTGTATTTATTTTAATTTTGCAGCTGGCACAGGAAGAAAAATTACCATTCTCAGATTGCTATCGATAGGCTGATGCTAATAGATGTTCTGACACATAAATAGCTATTAAACTATTAAACTAAGACACAGCAACCCAGATGAAACTTAGAGGGCAAAAGAAATTCTAAGCACATTCAGAATACTACTACTATCTAAGAAACTACAGATTGACTTAATTTTACTTGATACATTATGCTTATGTTGTGTTTGCGTGATTATCGCTTTCATTTAACAAAATGGAATTGTATTGTCAAGCTGTAATCTCTAGTCACATTACAAACATGTATGACGGTATAAGGTAGATGAAGGTATAGTTACTAAAATATTCTGTAAGATTGCTTTCGAGAACCTGTTGAGTCATGCTGATTGTACTATACACTATTTCTGCATTAAAAAAACCCATAAAACTTCTACAAATTGGTAATTTATCATTATGCACAGAGGGATGTTTTTATTCATAGAGACTTGTAATGTGTAGGAGAATTTTAGATCTTTATTTTGAATTAGTATCTAGTTAATGCCATGTTCATTATCAAGTAACACATTGTTTTTACATTCCCACTAGATCCTGAAGGGTTTATTAGATAAAACTATCAGCAAGAAATATACAGGCAGGCCAGGCACGGTGGCTCATGCCTGTAATCACAGCACTTTGGGAGGCCAAGGTGGGTAGGTCACAAGGTCAGGAATTCAAGGCCAGCCTGGCTAAGATGGTGAAACCGCATCTCTACTAAAAATTCAAAATCAGCCGGGCGTGGTGGCAGACACCTGTAATCCCAGCTACTTTGGAGGCCCAGGCAGGAGAATCACTTGATCCTGCGGGGGCAGAGACTGTGGTGAGCCGAGATCACGCCACTGCACTCCAGCCTGGGTGACAGAGTGAGACTGTCTCAAAAAAAAAAAAAAAAAATATATATATATATATATGTATACACACACACACACACACACACACACACACACACACACATATACACACACACAGAGACAGAATCCAAAGGCATTGTTTAAAACAATTTTTTCCTATAGAAATAGCAAGTAGTTTTAGGTTTTAATTACAATTATTTTTAATTATCAGAAATTCTGAACCCTCAAGGGAATAAACATGATTAGAAAAGTACACATTTAAATTCATAAAACTGTCCACTATCTGGCTGGGACACAAAGTACAATAAAAATTTGGATCGGCTGAAAAACAACATAAACCTACAGTTGAAAAATGTTTTGGTATACTGCTGATTTAATTAAATGTCATATTCTTGCTATCAGGGGAATTTCAGCTTAGACTAATCAACTACGAACAGTACTCACAAACAGATGAAAGTGTTGAGGTACAGTTTTAATTAAACAAAAAAAATTGAGTTCATTCCAAATGTTTTCTTATTTCCACGGCTCAACAAGCCACTTGAAGAAATTGGTTAAGAACATATTTTTTTTTTTGTTCTCTAAGTAAGTGAGGAAAGTAAAGGATATGGAAAGAAATAATTAATAAGAATTTACTGTGTGCTCAGAACTCTGCAAAAATGGTTTACACATATTGTTTCATTTACTCAGTAAATCAGCTTTCAATGATATACAACTGAATTCTAATTCTGGGCCACCTGTCCTTGTTGGCTGAATATTTGTTATAGGAATGCAAAGTACTGCAATTTTGATTTTGCTTTAGCTAAATCTTGCTGACTACAAAATCTTACAATCAAATTTAAAGTCAGTATAAAGGCTCTGTATTTTCTACAGCTTTAGATTATCTACACTGTTGTTCTCCATCATTTACAAAGATAAATTTGAATGTTGACTGCATTTTAATACAATTAATGAAATAATTTGGTCTTTATCGTTTTTATTTGCATGGCTGGCTCTTCGTGATTGGGTTTTCATGTGCAGTACCAGATATCCTGCATTGCCATGTAAATTTTACTAATGACTCATACATATGTATGTGTACACAAAGTTCCAATTAAGGGGCTTACCCAATGGATCAAAGGGTAGGTAGAAACCAAGTTCACAATGTAAAAATTCCCCTCGGCCTGTCAGTTGTGCTGCTGTCCCTTCTTTCTATATGTGGATATGCATCTACTTCTATATAGTGATTTTCCTATGGTAGATGAGGTTTTTGAAATTACAAACTCCTTCCCTGCCTCTATATTCCCTGTCTCAATAGGAGAATAGGAGTTGTGAATGTTCCTACCTCATTATGCTGCACTTGCCCATGTGACTTACTTTTGCCACTAGGTTGTTAAGAGGCACAAGCAGAGGCTGGAATTGCACTTACATGGCTGCGCTTGCCCTGTTTTCCCTCTGCCATTGCCCCAGGAAGAGCTTCCTCCAGGTAGCTGCTGCTCCCTCAGACTGAATCCCAGAGTAAACCACATGGAGAAGACCTGAGATTATCTTTCTCCCTCTCTCCTCCTCCTCCTCACTACCACCACCACCACCACCACCACCACCACCACCACCACCACCACCATCTGTCTATGTCAGAACTGAGAAGTCAGAGGACTGTCACAGGGGCATGCTTTAACATATTTCTTTGAGTTTAAAATGACTCCTTATGATAGGAAGCTCATCTGAGTTAGCTAATGGATTAACAGTGAAGACTGCCTTTGCCAATCAGATTATAAGGCAAACTGTTTTCCATTAAATGCCCATGAGGTAAATCTGTAGCTCTAAGGTTTACATGAAAACAGAATTTAAAGACATATAAAACAAATAATATGCTAGGAATTGCATCCTTTCTAACTATTTATGCTTATGATAATTTTAGGTGTTAACTAAAAATGGATGAGAATTATGTAACATTTCAAAATTCTTTAAGACTTAAGTGACCAAAAAAATGTGAAGGCACCGCTCTAGACCAACTTTTTATTTTTATTATTTATTTATTTTTAATTGAGACAGGGTCTTTCTGTGTTGCCCAGGGTGGTCTTGAACTCCTGGGCTCAAGGGATCCTCCTGCATCCGCCTCCCAAAGTGCTAGGTAGGATTACAGGTGTAAGCCACCACACCCAGCCTCGACCAACTTTTAATACATATATATCTAAGATACAGGTTGGTAATAGTCTCTCTACAGTCTCGAAGGATCACATAATTTTAAAATCAGAAAGAGCTTTAGAGCTTATGTAGACCAATCATTTTATTTTCATAAAGAAACTGAATCTCAGAAAGGGCCAAGGTCAAACCAGTTTTCTTCTATCACATTACACTCTCTCTCTCTCTCTCTCTCTCTCTCTCTCTCTCTCTCTCTCTCTCTCTCTCTCTCTCTCCCTCTCTCTCTCTCCCTCCCTCCCTCCCTCCTCTCTCTCTCTCTCTCTCTCTCTCTCTCTCTCTCTGTCTCTCTCTCTCTCTCTCCTGGTTCTTTCTGAACTCTGTGATTGGCTGAGCCTCAAACTGCTGTGATCCTGAGAGAGCTACCAGTCTTGGCCTTGGGTGGCTTGTCTTTCAGCAGTCAGTTCTCCTTACAGACCTTCAGCTGTGGATGGCCTGTTTCTGCTCTAGCAGTCCCAGCTAAGTGAAAGGTGAACTAATTAATCCCTTCAACCACTCTGAACTCAAGTATCTTAATACTTTCTTCAAACATAATAGAAAGAGACAGAGATCATTCTTGGAGAGTAGACCTCTTTTGATTTCCATCAAAACAATTCACACTTGTGTGTTTAAACATATTTCCCCCCTTTTCCATCAACTTTATTGTATGAGGGAGAAAAAGATGGTACTGCGTAATCACCAAGTCACGATAGGTTTTAACTCCTAAACATTTCTGATATCCATCTTCTACTCTAACTCTACTAATGCTATGTTTATTTAGGGTCTCACTTCTCTTTTGGAAAATCGTAACAGCCTTTGGGCTTGTAGCCTCTGGTCTTTTCTCTATTTGGCCTCCTATAATGATAAATCTAAACACTCAGATCTTATGATGCCATTCCCCTTTAAGAGCTCCTCATGGCCCACTGGATGCCAAGCTCCATCAATATGGCTTATAAGGCCCTCATTTGGTCCTTGTGTGCCTCATTGGCCTCATCTATCTCCAAGCCCTCTCTTTCTTTCTTTCCTTCTTTTTTTTTTTTTCTTTTTTTTTGAGATGGAGTCTTGCTCTGTTGCCCAGGCTGGAGTACGGTGCCACAATCTTGGCTCACCGCAACCTCCACCTCCCAGATTCAAGCAATTCTCCTACCTCAGCCTCTCAAATAGCTGGGATTACTGACACCCACCACCATCCTGGCTAATTTTTGTATTTTTAGTAGAGACGGGGTTTCTCCATGTTGGCCAGGCTGGTCTCGAACTCCTGACCTCAAGTGATCCACCTGCCTTGGCCTCCCAAAATGCTAGGATTACAGGTGTCAGCAACCACATCCAGCCCCGTCTGTCTTTCCCTATCTGTAGTTTAACCTGTGCACTGGGCTGTCATCTTCCCTTCTTGCCGCACCCTTTGTCTGAAATATTCCTCTTTCCACCTGGCTGGGATGACCTTCTTCAAGCCTTCCTAGAAGCTCCTAGTTCTGAATCACCCATAACAGTGGACAAATCTTCTATTGGCCTTTGCCTAAAAACTATACTTAGAGTTTGTTTTAGGAAGGGGTTGCCTTTTATTGATAGGCCCAGAGGAATATAAATGTATAATCTAGATATCTGGTTTCTCTTATGTCTTTGGCAATGGTTTGAGAGAGAGATTTCAAAGCAAACTGACTCATGTAAAGTTCAAAAAAACACAGTATAATAATGGTATAATTATATACCATTTCAGTATAATAATGGTAATAATGGCTAATATTAGTTACTGACAAACTGTTTGAAATGGTCTCAACAATGATTATGGGATTATAACATTGAATCATTACAAAAAATCCTGCAACTACTATAGCTATTTTATAGATTAGAAACCGAAGGCTGAGAGAATTTAAATAACATGCCCAAGGTCACAAAGACAGAAATGAGCAAAGTTGCCATTTAACTACTGACACAGTCCAAGCCTTTACACTCTATTTTATTGCCTAGCCTTGCTGAAATGAAAAAATGTAGCAAGGTTTGTGAACATAGTCTTAAATTGATTTTGTTACAAAATGACTACTAAATCTTTGGTGTTAGATTTTATGTGAAGAATACGAACTTGTGACTGATTATGCACATGCTTCCTGAGTCCTCTAATCTGGTCCCCAAGCTTTGAACACCGTCTATATTCTCATTACTCTCAAATGTATATTTACAGTCCAGATCTTTCTTCAAACTCCAAATCATATCTTCAGGTCTCGACATTTCCTCTTGCATGTCAAATAGGCATCTCAAATGTAGTATTTCAAGCAATGAACTGCTGATCCTTCCCTCACAAATCAGCTCTACCCACATTCTTATCCACTCCTGTTAATGGATACTCTGTCCTTCCAGCTGCTCATGCTCAAAACCTTGGGGTTAACTTTGACTCCTCTTTTTCTGCACAACTCACATCAAATCCATTAGGCAATCCTCCAAAACAGATCTGGAATCTGACTGCTTTTCACTGTCTCCATCGTCATCTCTCACATGGATCACTATAACTGCTCTCCAGCTCATCTCCCAGCTTCTACCCTGGTCTCTTATAGTCTATTGTCAACACAGTATCCAGAGAGCCTCTGAAAACATAAATCACATCATGTCACTCCTCTGCCCCAAACCATATAGTGACTTCCTGTATCATTCAGAGAAAAACTTAACGTCCTCCCAATGACCTACAAAAATGCCCCACCCCCTTCCATTTCTGATCCCACTTCCTAATTCTCTTACTGCTCATTCTGCTATAGCCACACTGTCCTCCTTAATGTTTCTATAACAACCCTAAGTATATTCCCACCTTTTGGTCTTAGCAATGACTATTCATTCTTCCTGGAACTCTCTTCCCCCAGAAATCCGTACAACTAACTCCCTCACCTCCTTCACAAGTCACTGACTAATCTCACATTCTCAATGATGCTGTCCTAACCACTCTATTTGCAATTGCATTCAAACCCTGATCCCAGCACTCCCAATCCCTCTCCTTGCACTGCTTTTTCCCATAGGATTCATAGTATTCATACTATATAATTTACTTATTTATTATGGTTTTATTTTGTTACCTGTCTTTTGCTATAATATAAACTCTACTCATGTCCCCCAGGCTCCTAGTACGTAGTGGTGGCTGGAACATAGTAAATGCTCAATAAGTTATTGCTGAACAAACGAATTCTACCAACTCTTCATAATCAACCTGAGTTCTCATTAGTATGGAAGAGCAAAAAGCTATCTCAGGGTAACATCCATATTCATAGCTAATAATAGGAGAGGTGGTGCTAGAACAGCATAAACGCAGGGCAGCAATCATATATCAGTATACCTCACAATGAATATGCATATGGACTTTGGAGTCAGGCAGCCCGGATTCAGATATTGAATCCAGGCATTGTAAAATGAGAAAAAATGCCTATCTTGTAGTGTTGATTGCCTTTTTATTGAAAACTTTGATAGCACCAGGCATTTCCAAATACTAACTCAGTTAATCCTCTTAACAAATCTATGAGTAGGAACTAATAATATTCCCATTTTACAGATGTGGAAACTAAGACATAGAAAGCATAAGTAACTTTCTTATGTTATATTATATTATTCTGGAAACCTCTGCGCCATGAGAGCCAAGTGGAGGAAGAAGCGAATGCGCAGGCTGAAGCGCAAAAGAAGAAAGATGAGGCAGAGGTCCAAGTAAACCGCTAGCTTGTTGCATCGTGGAGGCCACAGGAGCAGAAACATGGAATGCCAGGCGCTGGGGATGCTGGTACAAGTTGTGGGACTGCATGCTACTGTCTAGAGCTTGTCTCAATGGATCTAGAACTTCATCGCCCTCTGATCGCCGATCACCTCTGAGACCCACCTTGCTCATAAACAAAACTGCCCATGTTGGTCCTCTGCCCTGGACTTGTGACATTCTGGACTATTTCTGTGTTTGTGGCCGAGTGTAACAACCCTAAAATAAATCACCTCTTCCGCTCTTTTAGCTGAAGAATTAAAAAAAAAAAAAACAAACAAACAAAAAAAAAAAATTAAGAAGCTGATTTTGCCTAGGAAAAACTGTGGTGCAGCTGTTCTTCCTCTGGGTTATGATTATAGCAATTCCTCCTTATCTGCAGTTTTATTTTCTGTGGTTTCAGTTACCCCCAATTAACTGCAGTCTGAAAATATTAAGTAGACAATTCCAGAAATAAATCATTCCTAAGTTTTAAATTGTGTGCTGTTAGGAGCAGTGTGATGATAATCTCACACTGTCTGCTCTATTCATCTGGATGTGTCTGGCACATTCACACTGTTTACACTACCTGCCTTAGTCACTTTGCAGCCACGGCTGTCTTTGGTATCAGATTGGCTGTTGTGTTCTTGCTGTATTTTTTTTTTTTTTTTTTCAAGACAGGGTCTTGCTCTGTCACCTAGGCTGGAATGCCATGACACAATCATAGCTCACTGCAGTCTCGACCTTCTGGGCTCAAGGGATCCTTCTGCCTCAGCCTCCCAAGTAGCTGGGACTACAGGCATATGCCACCATGCCCGACTAATCTTTTTTTTTTTTTTTGGTAGAAACAAGGTCTCATTCTGTTGCCCAGGCTGGTCTTCAACTCCTGGCTTCAAGTGATTCTCCTGCCTCAGCTTTCCAAAGTGCTGGGATTACAGGCATACGCCACCACACCTAGCCCTTGCAGTATGTGTGTTCAAGGAACCCTTATTTTACTTAATAATGGCTGAAAGCACAAGAGTAGTGAGATTGGCATATTGATATAATTGTTTCACTTTATTAATGTTCTGTGTGTGTATTTCTTGAGACAGGGCCTTGCTATGTCCCCCAGGCTGGATGGCAGTGGCGCGATCATGTCTCACTGTAGCCTCAACATCTTGGGCTCAAGTGATGCTCCGCCTAATGCTCAAGTAGCCTTGAGTAACTGGTGCTACAGGTGTGTACCACCATGCCCAGCTAATTTTTCTATTTTTTGTAGAGGTGGGGCTTTGCCATGTTGCCCAGGCTGGTCTTGAACTGCTGGACTCAAGCAATCCTCCTGCCTCGGCCTCCCAAAGTGCTGGAATTATAGACGTGAGCCACTGCTCCCAGCCAGTTATTGTTGTTAATGTCTCACTGTGCCTAATTTATCAATTAAACTTTATTGTAAGTATGTATGTATAGAAAAAAAAACCCAATGTATATAGGGTTTGGTATTATGAGAAGTTTTAGGCACCCACTGGGGGTCTTGGAATGTATCCTCTGTGGATAAGGGGGACTACTGTACTTACAGACCGGCGGAAGCTCATACTCTACTTCAAGAACCACTCTTTCTCCCACATTCTTCAGCAAGCTGATGATCTCATCATGGCGGAATTTGGCCAGGTTGATTCCATTCACTGCTTTGATGTAGTCACCCACATCCAGCTGGTCACTTCTGCAAAACAGACAATGTTGTTTCAGCAGACTCACCCTCTCCACAGGCCAGTCTGACTATATTTCCACTTTCCCTTCATGAGTAAGCATGCAAGTGGAGAAGCAAGCCTAGAAGGCTGACAGCAGAAGTCCCTGCCTCCTAGGAGATGGTGGGCCCTTAAGGGTAAGAGTACAGCTGAAGTCAGATGAGAACCAGGGATCCCTTTCACTCATGCAGCCTGTGATACCTTGGAAGTCCTGCTCTGAATCTGCCACTATCTCTGATTTTTTCCTTTTCACCTCTTTTATTTTTAAAAGCACCATAAAACAAAATTAAGAGAAGCATTTTTTTTTTTTTTAAGTTCTTTGCCCTAAACCAGTTGGTTCTCTGGGATGGGATCCAGATCCTAGATATAACACACATCTTTTTATTCTCAATCCTTCTCATTTTTGCTGCCTGCCTTTTGTACATTTCACAGCTTTCAATAACTTCACTGGGAGTTTGACCAGGACTAAGGAAAGGGTCAGTTTATTTTGTTATTTATTGCTTACAGCAGGATTGATAAGAAGAGTATTGGTGAAGGAGAAATCACAATGCAAATATTGGCTTTCAGTAACATTCTTGTCTCTCTATACCACCATAACAGAATATTGGCTGCTCTTGGACTTTAGTCAAACTCTGTTTCTAAACCAAGAGAAGGTAGCAAGATCAATAATAGGAGTTAAAATTCATGTCACTGATAAGGACCTTCAACAACATTTTCTCCCAAAATAGAAATAGCTAATGCATTTATTTTATATATAAATCCAGCTCCAATCATTCCTCCTTCAAAGAGCCTCCTAATCTGCCCCAGTCTGCAGTACGTGCATGGCCCTTACCTCACTTTACTGACACTTATGTCAACTTAACCACCTAATGCTCTGTAATAACTTCTGTGCTGTTGCTTTTTGCTATCATGCAATGCCATTTTTGCTCCCAAATGTTTCATGATTTTTATGCCTTATCTCCACTAATAGACTGTGAACCCCTTTAGGGCAGGGATCTCATCTTTAATTATTTTGATTTACTACCTACAAAATGGTAGTGCCTTAAATAGTGACGATTTGGTGATTTTTTTTTTTTTTTTTGAGACGGAGTCTCGCTCTGTCACCCAAGCTGGAGTGCACTGGCCAGATCTCAGCTCACTGCAAGCTCTGCCTCCCGGGTTCACGCCATTCTCCTGCCTCAGCCTCCCGAGTAGCTGGGACTACAGGCACCCGCCACCTCGCCCGGCTAGTTTTTTGTATTTTTTAGTAGAGACGGGGTTTTACTGTGTTAGCCAGGATGGTCTCGATCTCCTGACCTTGTGATGTGCCTGCCTCAGCGTCCCAAAGTGCTGGGATTACAGGCCTGAGCCACCGCGCCCGGCCTATTTGGTGATTTTTAATATTCAACATAACTGGCACAGTAACACTTTTAATTACAGCATTAATACAACTGAAAATGCTACCCCTCTCCTCCATCACACGTGCCTTAAGGGAGAGATATAAAGAAGCTCTGGAGACTTATGAACCCCTAGCATCATGAACTCGCCATGATTGTTATAAAATAAAGGAGGCTTCTTAAAAACCTAAAGAAAGCAGATTGAGGTGCTTGTGTCCACACCAGCCTCCCTTACAAACAATACCTTCTGATCATGGAGCAATCCACTGGATTAAGTTTATAAATTGTACAAACAGGTTGATCATTAAAAGTAATCACAGAAATCACCACTTCAGATGACATTTTATGAGGCAAGAACTCTAAGATTTAACCTGGAATTATGTGGATATGAATATTGGTGGCCCGAATTTAAGGTATTTTAGCTTCACTTTTATTTTATTTATGTATGTATGTATTCATTTATTTATTTAAGATGGAGTTTCACTCCTGTTGTCCAGGCTGGAGTGCAATGGCACAGTCTTCGTTCACTGCAACCTCCGTCTCCTGGGTTCAAGTGATTCTTCTTCTTCAGCCTCCCAAGTAGCTGGGATTACAGGCATGTGCCACTACGGCTGGCTATTTTTTTATTTTTATTTTTACTACAGATGGGTTTCGCCATGTTGGTCAAGCTGGTCTCGAACTCCTGACCTCACGTGATCCACCTGCCTTGGCCTCCCAAAGTGCTGGGATTACAGGCATGAGCCACTGCCCGGCTTGGCCTCACTTTTAATGAAACCTGATCTTCTGCCCCCTTTTTCTGAGGCAGATTTAGAATGTGTCTCAAGGAAGTCCACCCCTACCCACTATCCAGGACATTCTGCCTTTGGTAATAACGAGTGGAATTTGCAGTTATGGAAAGAAAGACAGGTGAGACCTCCTCCTCTAAGTCTTCTGTCCTTTCAGAAACCAACTCTTGAAAACCACACAGGTAGAAAAGGAGAAAGGATGTGGGATAAATAAAATTTTCACTGAAAACTCAGAGTTGGGTCTCCCACTCTTTCAAGGGTAGCCATGTCCCTCTCTGGCACTTTCCCTATACACATTATATGGGTCATCTGTTTCACATTTAGATGACTGGAGCATCTCCTTCCTACTGCAGCCTGTCTGCTGTTCAGTGGCACATTTACAGACTAGCTGCACATGGTCATTTTGAAATTAAAATCTTATGAGGGCCTGGCAGCTCCTGAGATGACACAAGAACCTCCCTGGTGACTGCAGCCTAGGCTAGAACAGCCACGCGGGCAGACCTGGGGAGCAGCTTCTGAAACGTGCCCCACTGTGCTTCTGCTGGCCTGTGCTGCCTGGCAGATGGCAGCTGTCATTTATTTATTAGTGACCACTTTTGATGGAGCTTTAATTTTTGAATTAATTACACCCTGTGTTCCTTTCAGTAGATTTCCCCAAGAGGCAGTTACCTAGCAGCAATTCCTCCTTGCCGCAGATTAGATACTCTTGGCTTGCCATCCTTATCAATTCCTCCCGATACCGTCAGACCCAGGGTAGTGCCTTCCTTCTTCATCAACTCGACGACTGTGGAGCCCTTGAATTCCTCTGTTAAAAGAAAAGCATTTGCCGTATTAAAATGAGAGTAGAATTGCCAATGTCATTTTGTGTATGTTTAAGTGACTCCTCCCCAGAAGTTCTTTCCACTTTTTCTTTTATGAGAAAAGATATCTATGGCCTCCTTCCATGGTAATTTACAGAATATTTCATAAAGATGTACATGCAGAAAATGCTGAGGCAGATATCCTATTAGAGGCTATGAAAATGGGCACTGGTGGGGTATTCACTCCAGGCTGACAATAAATAGTACAAATTGTCTTATGTACAAATAATATTCACCCTTTGTTTTCTGCCATTCCTGGGTGACTTTCTCTGGTTTCTCTCCTTATAACTCCAGTGGGAACAATTAAAAGTTGTAAAGTAAGGAATTAGAACAGAATTTTAGATGATAATATGAACATATATAGCACAGTGGCAGACTCAAAGTTCATGGTATGTTTCAGGTTAGGAAGCCAACTGAAAGGAGAAGAGAGCTTTCTACAGGTTCTAGAAAAATATTATTGACTTTGGCTTCTTTGTCTTTCGAAAACATAGTATGATGGCTTATGTAACACTCATATCATTCTTGCAGAATGTGCCACAGTATGGCAAGGCAGGATTGATCCTCAGAATTTCCAGGTAACTGCCATAAATCTTTCATTCTCTACTTACAAAATTTTAAAATTTCATAGATCTTGTGGAGATAATGTCTATACAGCAAGACAGAGCTCAAATCTTTTGATTTTAGTCAGAACAGAAGGTAAGAAAACTGTAAGAATACCCTCCCTTTCAAAAATAAAAATGAGTAGAGTCAATATTTACCTTCCAGAGGCTAATTAGGATAAATGTTGTTTTAAAATTCCCTGTGATGTTATTCCCCTACCTGCAAACATATTTTCTTGGTAGGGATGGGGAAATTGTCCAATTTTCCAACTTCTCCTAAATTAACTTACACATTTCAGGGGTAATGAACTTCTAGAACATCAAAGATACATATTAAAATGCAAAAACAAACTCGCTCTTTCAAAGTGAAATTAAAAAAAAAATTATTTGCACATCTTAACACTTTCCCTAATAACAGTTAATTATAATGTTGAAAATATCTATGAATGTGTATCATAAAGGTTTTTTAATTGCTGCTGCTAGTATATTATCCCACTAGCCAATGAAAAAATGAAATTACATTAGGTAAAGAAATAGTATCTCATCTGATCTAGTGAGGAGAACAGAGTACTTTGGGGAAGAAGGCTGCAGACAGCAGGCTACTTATTTCCTCAGCAGCCTGGAGAATGTCCTTCAAGGCAGGGCTTTCAAGTTTGCCAGCTCCTGTGACTTTAACATCCCAGCATACCATCATTGGAATCCTGCCTTTTCATGGCAGTCTCATGACACTGTATACATAAGTCATTATTGTCTTTTAAAGTAGAAGCCAAGGAGGAGTCTGAGTGTATATCTACTACATTTGGTATGAAAAACCAAATAAAAATTGAAATTCAAGAATGAAAATTCTTGTCAAGTGCATGAAAGTACAGGACCTTTTACATCATTTACCAGAAGCATCTGTAACAAAATTCTATCACTATGTGCATTTCCCCTGCACTCCTTAAAACAAAACAAAGAAATCCCCAGAAATCTCATGGAAATATACATAGGTTCAACTGATATTGAAGACATCACCTTAATAAACAATCCCTCTAAACTCTTGTTGGTAGAAGGCTAATTATAAATTTTTTAAATAAAGTTAATAATTAAACAAAATGACATAGCAGATGATGACCATTCATATAAAAGAGATATAATGTGCCCAACAATTTTGTCAACAAAAAGATTCTTTGCATCTTCTTTAAATATGCAGAGTGATCTTATATATTTAAACATTTGATTATAGAACTTTACATGTGGAGTTGGAGGCATAGTTTTTTTAAGTGCCTATCTTAAAGGTCTGTCCAATTTTCATGAAGAAGCAACTCTAAAATACTAACACCAGGCATGTGAGAAGTAAGTTTCTACTCATAAAAATTTTCTTTCTACTCCAAGCTTTCAAGGACATGCTTCCTGCATAAAATAGGATGCACGGGTACAGCCTTATGGGAGGTGGACAATGTCATTTTCTCCAGAAGGAACCCAGGTGCTTCCTGGGCTTCTGGCTGAATCCTGAAAATCTAGAAAAGCTCAATTATTTTAGTTTAATTTCATCATTATTAAAATATAAATGCATCGATCTGGCTACTTTTAAAACTGATACTAGTCAATTAACCTGTCATTTAAAAACATTTCAAATGTTTTTCTAAGAGCTAATTTTAATAATGTGAAATTGAGAAAATATTCCTCTACCAGTTATTTGAGTAATTTGTGCATTCATTGAGTCAAGCACATATTGAATGCCTACCCTGAGCCAGACAGTAAAACTCAAAGATGGAAAAAGCAAAGGCCATTATCCTCAAGATGGCCACAGCCTAGTCAAAGAGGCAACGTCACAGACCACTGTGCCATACAATGTGAGTTGTAGGGAAGCAGCCACAGAGAAGATGGTCCAGGCAACAACATAGAACGAAGGGCCTGAGGTTCAAAATGCACCATCTATTTTACAATTTTGTCTTCTATCCAATCTGCTGTACTTGTTGACCAGGATTAGCTGAGCAGAGCAGACCAAAGAAGGAATATAAATTAGGCAAAACTCAGGAGTAAAGATAGAACATTCTTGCAAGAAAATGTGCTGAATTGCAAGAATGGTAACTGCCAATAAGTATCTGTGGTCCCAGAATAATTGACTAAATCTTTTATGGATGTTTCTGTAGGGGGTGGGAGAGAAGAAGTGGTCTGGAGAGAAAGGTACCTGCTTTTGGAGCCTCGTTTTGGCTCACCTGAAGTCTCCACTTGGCTAATTAATCATTTAATACCCCTTTTGGTGTTTAATGTCTGCATAATGATCTAATGAAGACAGAAGAAATGAAGACAGATGGATTCATTTGCATGAGTTCACTTATGTGTCAAGGTTTACTGAACAAACACTGCGGTAAAACAGTGGAACTTGGGCAAGTCAATATGTACAGATGATTTCTTTCTTTTGTGATTTAAATTGCAAATATCACTCCCCCAATTAAGAGGACCTTGTAGCGAGCACTGTAATCTCTTTCAATTAGCAAGCAGCACAGGCAACAGATGATGTCTAACTAGTGAGGAAAGAAATGGTTCTGAATTTGACTTTGTCCTTAATCACCGTATCTAATTATCTTAGAAAATAAAAGGTATAGGGTTACATCTATACCATTACTTACTCAACATAACTGAACAGAATCCCACTGATAGAATGAAATTTAGTTGTTTGCTGTTTTTCTTTGTGTTTGTAATTCAATCTTTTTAATTACTGAACTCCAGAAATTTTTAAGAAAAGTAACAGTGATGCTTGGCAAACATAAGAGAATTATGAAAAGGTCTTACAAACAAATAAGGATATTTAAAAACATAGATAGTTATACAATCAATATGCAGAAAACTATATCCTTTATATAGACAAACAGCAGCCAGTAAAAGGTTATTATAGAAGAGAAGGCCCCATTTACAACAGTCACAAGGTAAAATCCCTAGGAAAAAACTTAACAAAACTGTGCAAGAACTATATGAAGACAACTTTAAAGTGCTTCTGAAGGATGTGAGATTAGAATAAATGAAAAGGCATCCCATTCACTCATTCAATAAGAACTGAGCACTTACTATTCCTGCCATCTAAGAACTAATATTCCAGTGAATAGAATAAGTCAACATAAAAAGTGTTGATTTTCTTTAATCAATTTTATATCTATATAGTAGCAATGAACATATGTACATTAAAATTAATAATATCATATATAATTGTTCCAAAAATGAAATTCTTAGGTGTACAAGTAACAAAACATATACAGTACTTACATGGTGAAAACTAAAAAATGCCAGTGAAAGAAATGAAAGAAGGCCTAAATAATTGGAGAGACAAACATGCGCATGGACTGGGAGACTCACCTTAACAAAGACATTAATTCTTTCCAAATTGATACATAGGTTTAATGCAAACCTTATCAAAATCCCAGCAAAATATTTTGTAATTGTAGACAAGATTATTCTAAAATTTATATGAAAGGGAAAGGAACAATTTTTAAAAAGAAGAAAGTGGGAGAATTTAGTCTACTCAATTTCAAAACTTACATAGTTAGAGTAACAAAGGCTATGTGGTAGGCCAGGTGCAGTGGCTCATGCCTATAATCCCAGTACATTGAGAGGCTGGGAGGGGAGAATCATTTGAGACCAGGAGTTCAAGAGCAGGAACAGAGTGAGACCTCATCTCTACATATTATTATTATTTTTTAAATAGCTGGGCATGGTAGTGTGCACCTGTAGTCCCAGCTACTCAGGAGGATGAGGCAATAGGATCACTTGAACCTGGGAGGTTAAGGCTGCAGTAAGCCATGATCATGCCATTGCACTCCAGTCTGGACGACAGAGTGAGACTCTGTATCAAAAAACATAAGCAAAACCACTGTGTGGTATTGATGGAGAGATAGACATATAGATCACTGGAACAAAACAGAGGACCCAGGAATAGACTCACACAAATATGACATACTGGTTTTTGACAAGATGCAAATGCAATTCAGTAGAGGAAAGGTAGCCTATTCAACAAATGATGTTGGAGTAATTTTACATCCACAGGCAAAATAAATAAATAAATAAATCCCACAACTTGCCCACAGTTTCACACCTTGTATAAAATTTAACTCAAAATGAATCACAGTCAAAAAAACCCATAATATTATAGAAATTGTATGACATACTTATAAACTGTAGGAAAACATAGGATAAAATTTTTAAGATCTAGGTTTAGTGAAGGGTTTCTAGATTTGACATAAGCATGATCCATAAAAGGAAAAAAATCTAGCAAATTGGACTTCATCAAGATTAAGAATGAATGCTCTCTGCAAGACCTGCTTAAGATGAAAAGAACATCTACAGACCAGGAAAAAATATCTGCAAACCACATATCCGACAAAAGACAAAAGAATAGTATTTCAAATATATAAGCAACTTTCAAAACTCAACAGTAAAAAAGCAAATACTTAGAAAATAGGAAAAAGACATGACATATTTTATTAAACAGGATATACAGATGGCAGGTAAGTACACACGAAAAAATACTCAACATTTTCCATTAGGGAAATGGCTCAAATTACTTAAAAATTAAAACTACAATTGATATCACTACACACTTATCAGAAAGGCTAAAATAAAAATTAGTGACAACACCAAATGCTGGTGAGGATGCAGAGAAATTAGATCACTCTGATGCTACTGATGGGAATGTAAAGTAGGAGAACTACTCTGGAAAACAGTTTACCAGTTTATTAGAAAACTAAATATGCAACCACCCTATGAGCCAGAAATTATACTCCTGGGCATTAATCTTAGAGAAATGAATGCCTTCATTCACACTAAAACCTGTAAATGAATACTTATCACAGCTTTATTCATAATAGCTGCAAACAGAAACAACCAAGATGTCCTGCAACAGGTAAATGGTTAAACAAATGTGGTATGTCTATCCCATGGAATACTTCTCAGCAACCAAAAGGGTCAAACTAGTGCTACAAGTAACAACCCAGATCAATTACCAGAGAATTATGCTAAGGTAAAAAGTCAACCCCAAAGATTTCACATTGTATGATTCCATTTATTTAACATTCTTGAAATGACAAAATTATAGCACTAGAGGATGGGTTAGAGGTTGCCAGGGTTAAGGCAAGAAGGGAAGTGAATGCAGCTATAAAAGAGTAAATGATTGATCCTTGTAGTAATGGACATGTTCTGTATTTTGACTGCATCCATGTCAATATCCTGGTTGTGATATTACATTATAGTTCTGCAGATGTTCCTATTGGGGAAAACAAGGTAAAGGATATAAGGAATCTCTATATTATTTTCTACAACTGCATATGAATCTACAATTATCTCAAAATTAGGAGTTTAATTTTTTAAAATGTCCCATCAGTGGGTACATGATTCAATTGGTCTGGGGTGCACTCAGTATTTGAAAAGTTTCTCCAGGGGATTCTAACATGCAGCTAGAATTGAGGAAAATTGCAAACTGAACTACAGGACATGCTCTCCCCAGACCTCATGTAATCTCCTACCATTTGTTATTTCTCTGCCTTTAAATACCTCCCCTTCAACCATGTCCCTAGCTGAGGACGTCTTCAAGGCAGCTCTGGGATGACTCCTCTGAAGAACCATTGAGAACATCGTTTGCCCACATGGATTAGGGGCCCTCCCACGCTGTGCCATGATCACCCTTTATTTACTCTTGTCAGAGCCTGTACCACCTGTTGTTTAATCATTACATATGGCTTTCTTTCCTCTTTCAGCAACTCTTGTGACAATTGTCCATGTTGTAATTTCCTGTTCATATAGCTCCTGAATTTTAGGGACTTGCCAAAATTTACTGGTAACTCCCTTTTTCTGTGTAAGCCTATTTTATTTTTTAAATAAGCAATGAGACAAGAATTTCCAGAAACAAGAGTGTCACAGAACAAAACAAGATTATTATGCTGGATTTCCATCCTGTACAAAACAGTTTACAAAACAATGAGATGGTTGGATATGGGTTCTGAATGCCTTATGCCCATGATACTTTTCTGTTTTGTTTTGTTTTTGTATGTTCAAGCAGATCCAGACTGACCAATTTTGAGGGACCGACACTGAGGGCTTTACCAGCCTCCTCACCTATGCCCCTGCTTTTGGGTGTCTGTTCTTTGTACAATCTCTTTCAAAGGAGATGTGATTGGTGGTATGACATACCTCATTCAGGAAGGCTTCATGGGCAGGGTCTCTGATCTTTCACAGAAAAGTTAAACAACAAGCTAGCATACCTTGGAAACATAATTTCTCACAGAATCTTTGCAAGTATATATGTTCTATTTTTGCAATAATGTAAAATACATCTTGTGCCAAAAAAATCCTATTGGCATTTTAAGTTTATATTTTAGAATAATCTTGTCTATAGTTGCAAAATATTTTGTTGAGATTTTGATAGGATTTATATTAAGCCCGTATGTCAATTTAGAAAGAATTAACACCTTTACTAAGCTGAGTCTCCCAATCCACGCACATGGTTTGACTCTCTAATTGCATTTTCCAGTTTTCAGTATGTAAGTACTGTATGTTTTGTACTAAGAATTTGTTTTGAAACAATTATAAATTGTTCCTAAGAATTTCATTTTTTGGAACAATTATAAATATTTTAAAATTTTTTTTATAGAGGGGAATCTCACTATGTTATTCAGACTGACCTCAAACTCCTGGACTCAAGGAATTCTGCTGACTTGGCCCCCCAAGGTGCTGGGATTACAGGCGTGAGCTACCATGCCTGGCCTAAATTATATTTTATTATTAATTTTAATGTACATATGTTCATTGCTAGTATATAGTTATACAATTGATTGTACTATATTTCGCCTGTATCCTGTGGCCTTGCTGAACTTATTAGTTCTGGAAGTTTTGTGGGTTTTTATGTAAATTCCTTAGCATTTTCTATATAGACAATTGTCATCTGCAAATAGGGACAATTTTACTTCTTCATTTCTAATCTATACATATTTATCACCCTTTGTTGCCTCAAGCACTGGCTGAACTTCCAGCACTACGTTAATTTAGAGTGGTGAGACTTTACTGTTATGGTCTTAGAGGAAAACCATTCAGTGTTTCATCACTCAGTACTATGTTAGCTGTGGGTTTCCTTTATAGATACTTTTTACCAAGTTGAGAAAGTTCCTCTCTATTCCCACTGTTCTGAGAGTTTTAATAATGAATAGATTTGAATTTTGTCAATTTATTTTGCATTGACTGACATGATCATGTGATATTTTCTTCTTTAGCTTGATAATATGGTAGATTACACTGTTTGATTTTGTAATAATGAACCAACCTTGCTCCTCTGAAATACACCCCATTTGGTCATAGTACATAATTTAAAAACTATCTTGCTGAATTCTACTTACTAATATTTTATTAATAATTTTTTCATCTACATTCATGAGTGATACTAATCTGCTGTGTTCTTTTTTGTATTGTCTTTGGTTTGGTATCAGGATAATAATACTAGCTTCATAAAATCAGTTGGAAAATACATTTCTTCCTCTTCTGTTTTCTGGAAGAGGTTGTTCAGAATTGTTCTTAATTCCCTTTAAGCATTTGGAGAAATTTTCCAGTGAAGCCATTTGGGTCTAGAGATTTTGGCTATGGAAGTTTTTAAATTACAAATTCAATTTCATTAATAGTTGTAGGGCTATTCAAATTTTCTGTTTCATATTGGGTGAGTTGATTCAGTTTGTGTTTTTCAAAGAATTGGTCCATGTCAGTGAGATCAGAATCTTTGCAAGTGGGGAACTAGGCATAGTTTTTAAAGCTCCTCAGGGTATTCTAACGTATAGCTAAGATTGAGAGACAGACTTAGGGTTTGGTGCATGAGGAGAGATTGGTAGAAGAGACTGGGATACCAACAGACATTATACCATGAAGGATCCTAAGAAAGTGCTCAGATTTGGGTTTTAGAAAAGGTTAGCAATGGTTTTGGTAATGGTAGTGTAAAGTCTTGAGGAGAAAGACCTTAATCTTTGGTCAAGGAGAACCATTAGAAGGCTACTGCTGTCATATAATGTATGGATTAAGTTAGGCTATGTTGTGTCAACAAATAAAAAAATGAATAATGACTTAAATACAACAGGAGTTTATTCTGCTCACATACAAGTTTATGGTGGGTGTTCCTGATCATTAGTCAGCTCCCTCTCACACAGAGATTTAGGGAGCTATGCTCTTTTCCGTTTTGTGACTTTGTCATCCCTTAATGCTCTGGTTGCCAAACTGTGCACTCAGGCACATGAATCCATGGTGAATTCACAGGACTACCATTGGATGTTTTAAATTTTCAAGAAAACACAGCCACAGTTGATATCTGCTGGACACAACATCACCTGCTAGCTTCAGGTAGTTCAGTTAAACATTAGCTTACACTATATATAGTGCTTTGTTTATGTCACAGCTTTCCAAAGCTGAGTTGTTTTTTTTTTTTTCCAGTTACTGTGGTAAAAAGCAAGTCCCATGTGAAAACCAGTGTGAAACAGGAATTGAGATTATCAATGTTCATTTAAGGATTTGAGAAATTGTACAATGTTCAACAGGCATACACATACCATTCATTATTAACTACTTGTGGTTACTTAAGAGTGAAATGAATATGTGTTGTTCTTTTAGTTTATAAATATCTTTTTTTCACATGGCTAATAAGTTGTTAGGATAAAATATGAACTGTGTTGTTTGGACCTGACTACTTAGTAAATTGAACTAGTGGTATTTTATTTGGCCTGGAGGTGCTGTAAAAAATTACTGAGACACTAAGGGCTCTGTGGACTGAGAAAGTTTAGAAACTTCTGCCCTAGGACTTTATCTTGTTTTCATTCAGCTGGTGGAAGGGGAAAGACAGCTCTCTTAAAAGCCATTACTGGCCTGCTTATGTTCACAACCCAAGGGCAAGAACTTATTCCATCCATGCACACACATAAATTCAAAGGAGGTAGAGAACTAGAGTCTAAATAGAGACCCATGCAATGAGGGTAGGGTGGATATGGAGGGACAGGTACTGACTATGCCACACAGAGGCAACACATGATAGATTAAAATACATCAGTGGCTATGTGGATGGCATGGACATCAGACATATTAATGAGGAGAAATTTTCCTGAGTTAGAGACCAATTAGGATGTGGGAAGCATGGAAGCATGGAAGTGAATGGGATCAAAAAGGCCCCAAGGTTTCCAACTTGTTTGACTGGTGGATGTTGACATCTGTCGCTGAGAAAGGGAATCCAGAAAACAGGAAGTTTGTGTTGCTGCGAGTGATTGGAGCACAGCAGGCACACTATATAATGTCATATAAGAGAAACTTAACACTGAAATACCACAGAAAAATTTGGTCTTAAAATAGTTTTTGTCACAACTCAAAATGATCTATAAAACCCTCACCCCATGGCTGTAGCATAAAAAGAGAAAGTACAATTTAAAAGCAACCACTAGAGGCATATTCAGCAAAACAGGTTAAGCTCTTTACTTCTTGGCGTTCTATTAACTGCAGAGATTTTTAAAAATACCATAAACAGTTAAATAGAAATACTATTGGTGAAAACTCTGTAAAGTAAGTCACAAATTTTGAAATGCTGGTGTCAACAACAGTGTGTTGTTCCCTGCTGTATCTCCAGCATCTAGAATAGTGCCTGGAACATTCACAGGTCCTCCCTGGTAACTGCTGGATGAATGAGCACATCAGTCCCTAAACAGGGAATTATAATGGGGTGGTGAGCATCAGCTTGTGGTAAACAGAAATATTGCTGGACGGTGCAGAAGCAAAATGATAAAGGAGCAGAATCTGAACGGAGCAGACAGAGTTATTTCCCCACGCTTACTTGGTTGATTAATTGTACCAATGCCTTGGTAAGGGGAGTTGGGTCACACACCAGAATACTATAGCTATATCCGTGTACTACTATTGAAAAAAATATTATTGCTCATACTACAGTTTTATCTGTATATTACTTTTAGTGGTGCCACTAGGAAGTTTATTCCCCTCAGGAAATAAACAGATGCTTTTTCCAATACTCATTTCAAGCTCTTCCTAAAATCCCCTGGTTCAGCAAAGCTGTGGGGATCAAAGCTGGGTTTCTGTGATGAACTGCTGCATTTTCAGTCTCAGTTCTTGCCACCCAGACTAGCAGAGAAAGGTTATTGGGCATTTTCCACCTCTGTGTAGTGACATGAGGGATATACTAGAATTTTTCTCATCCCTTGGGAGTCTGAACATAAATTTGATCAGTGGCAGGGATGTACAGCACATAAATATTACCTGGCACAAATATTCATGTGAAACAAAATTATGATTGGGATTTATCTCATGCAGTGATGGGAGGGCTGGATTAATATCTGTATGTTTCCTGGAGCACCTCCAAAGAAAGGTTATATACAAATATGCATTGTCAAATACAAAAATATGTGACCCCTGAAGATATGTGATATATAGGTCAGGATTCCTTTAAAAATAGATTGAACAGAGATGTTGACTGTTTTCCTGGTATAACTGATTCAGGTATCAAATGTCTTCTAAAGCATTAAGTTAAAAAAAATTCCTGCTTCTAAAATATGGCAATACTAGAATTGTTCCAATTTCTATTTCTCCCAAAATCAGTTCTATTTGTCAAAATTTGCCCTTAAGCTTTCCAATGTCAAACTTATTAACAAGTTATTTAGCTTTCATGGGTCTTAGTTTCCTCACATCTAAATTAGGGATAACAATGGTATCTACTCACAGAATTTGGTGAAATTAAGTAATACAATTCTTACAAGGAACTTATGATAATAACTGTCACACAGTAAGTGTTCAATATATGTTAGCCATGGTCTTATTGTTGTCTTGTTGTCATTATTATTGTTATTTGGATATTGGGCATTTCCAGATACACAAACTTCCAGTTTTCTACTATATTTTGATTGTTATGAATATAAGACAAAACAATTAATAGTGGTATTTAACTGTTGGTGAAATCACAGACTACTTTGAGAATCTAATGAAAGCAGTGAACCCTTGTCCCAGAAAAATTGTGTGCATGATTTCAGGGGAATTCATTAATTCCCCGCTGGGGTTTATCCATGTACCCTACTTTAGAAACTCTGACCTAGAAGATGAGGTTTGAGCAATGTGACAATCAAAGAACAATTTATGTGGGAGTGACATTTTATAACTTGTGTGTTTGCTGGGTAGGGGGTTGTAGAATAGCAAATAGCACCCACATCTATCAGTCATGTATTCCTACACAGTCATCTGATAGTCTAAATAAAACCATGATGCAAGATATCAGAAACAGGAAATGGCTTACTTCAGTGAAACCGCCTTTCTTCCTAAGCATGATGGCCTGAGCGGTGGACATTTAAAAGTAAGAGGTGATAAGGACCAGCAAAAAGCACTGGGCAAGATATCTCGCAATTGCACTTGCTTCAAAAGCCTCAGGCAACTTTCCTTTGGGAAAACTCTCCATCTGTAATTTTCACTTCTAAGCTGTTATAATCACATTGTTGACATAATTGAAAACTGGCGTTTACAAGTAAAACTGAAGCAATTGGCATGGCTATCTTTGAATTTAATTACTCTGATTTTCAATGTTCCCTTAGATAAGTTAACTACATTCTTGCAACTACTTATGGACTGTTTTGTTCTAAAAATATTTTTAAGCATTTATAATTGCCAGACTATGTGGTAGAGGCTAGTATTTTGAAGACCAATAATCACTGCCTCTACCTTTCTGCAATTCACATTCTAAATGTCTAAGAGACAAACATCTAAATAATTTCAATGAAATGTCATCAGTCCATAGCATGGGCTGGGAGCCTGAAAGGGAATAACAGCTCAACTTATGCTACTGAGAAAGTCCTCTGTAGGCTATAGATGGCTAGTTAGAGGTTTAAGTTCTTCTTTAGATGAAAGTAGGATATTTACTTGCAGTATTGTTTCCACATAATAGAGAAGTGAAGATACCAAGTATTGCTTAGCAAATTAATGAGCTATTTTTGGGAGGAAGTCTTTTATTTTTGTACGTATTTTTGGGTATCCTTTTGGCTAGAATCCTTTTTTTTTTTTTTGAGACAAGGTCTCACTCTATTGACCAGGCTGTACTGCAGTGGTGCAATTTTGGCTTACTATAGTCTTAACTTCTTGGGCTCAAGTGATCCTCTTGCCTCAGCCTCCTGAGTAGTGTGTGTCACTAAATGCCCAGCTAATTTTTTAAAACAGTTTTTTTGTTGTTGTTGTTGTTGTAGAGATGGGGATCTCACTATGTTGCCTCGGCTGGTCTTGAACTTCTGGGCTCAAGCGATGGTCCTGCCTCAGCCTCCCAAAGTGCTGGGACTACAGGCATGAGCCATGGTGCCAGGCAGGGCAGTATCTTATGTTGAATAACTATTTAAATATGAAAATCCAGAATTACTGTGCTAGGATTAGAACGATCAGATGTTCTGATCTGGGAGTCTAGCTGAACAACAAGGGATGGGGCAGCTGGGTGGGCAAAAGGAAAGAACACTCTGGAAGTGAAAGACGACCCTGAGAAAGATACCAGGTAAGGCTGCACTACAGCTAGTGAGAACTAGTCATCGCTGAGTTAGGTCGCTTAGTGTTTAACATAAGAGGCCAAATGTTGCATCTTCAAAGACAACTAAGAGGACAAAGCTTGAGTTCCATTGTGCCTGAAAGGGAAATGGAGAAAGGATAAACTTCCACAAGAAATCAGACTTCTTAAATAATCAGGGAAAAGTAGAACTAAGAGCTACACTCACTTGGCCTCTTTCTTCCATGAATGTCTAAGTACCCATGAATCTAACATGAGCTAGGAACCTGCCTGAATAGAGAGATTAAAATGAAGAAATTCATGATATATATATATATATATATATATATTTTTTTTTTTTTTTTTTTTTTTTTTTTTGAGACAGAGTCTCGCTCGGTCGCCCAGGCTGGAGTGCAGTGGCCGGATCTCAGCTCACTGCAAGCTCCGCCTCCTGGGTTAACGCCATTCTCCTGCCTCAGCCTCCCGAGTAGCTGGGACGACAGGTGCCCGCCACCTCGCCCGGCTAGTTTTTTATAGTTTTTAGTACAGACGGGGTTTCACCGTGTTAGCCAGGATGGTCTCGATCTCCTGACCTCGTGATCCACCCGTCTCGGCCTCCTAAAGTGCTGGGATTACTGGCTTGAGCCACCGCGCCCGGCCTGATACTTTTAAGATACTTTTAAAATTATCCATTCTTTTAAAGCAGTTGATGCTTTCCCAAGTCTTCTTACATCCGTTCACTAACTTAGCCTTCAGAAAAACTCTGTAAAGAAGGGCATACTACCATTTTATAGATTAGGGACACTGAGACTTAAAAATTAGGGTCCTTTCATCAGGCCAAACTTCATGTCTGTTTTATGTACATGAAATTTCCCCCTCATGTAACTAAATGCTACAAAGTTTCAGACTCATCATATAGTAATTGTTAAACAATGGACCAAAAGAACATATAGATGAAATACTATTGAGAAAAGGGAAGAAAAATAAAGCTAGCCTCAAGCAGACTCCAAGTCACAAGGGCACTAGTAAATCAATCCTTCTCATTTTGTTACAGATGCCTGTACGTCAGGGCCATTTATTTGACTTTCCCTTGTTTCATGGGACTTGATCCATTTCAAATAAAGGAACAGATGGAAAACTAATAGTGCAGTCACTGCAGATCACCAAGAGGCAAAGCATCTGGGGAGCCCTGTGGACTTTCCATGGAGAAGCCATGGTCCTGCTGCAGTGAGTCAGAGCTTCATGAGAGCCCCACGCAGACCCACTGGAATTCAGAACTAGAGAAGGCTGTGCTGCCTACATCAAGGACTCTCACACCTGTATTTGGCTTCCTCTGTCCTAACAGGGAGGGTACTATTCTCTCCTGGACCCTCTCTTGGTCCCTTTCGTTTCTTCTGCTCTGCATGGGAAACCATTTTCTTGTCACAAAGAAATGTTCCCCGTTGGAGTAAGCAGAAAAAGAATGAGCAGATAAAGCAGTCACTACTGTTTCCTCTTTGATGCCATCCATCCTTTGTATTAGTACCTCAATCACCTTATGTAACACTATCTTATCCAAGTATAACTATCTTCTAGCCTCACTCTGAGTTTGAAATGCTTTAGTCCCTCCCTCTCCTCCTCATTTCCTCCCTCCTTCCCTCATTCCTTCCCTTCCCCTCCCTTGCTTCTCTCCCTACCTTCCATTGAATATCTATTGACAATTTCCTAAATTCTAGGCACTTTGCTATCTAGTGGTAAATTATGCAGACTTAGTCCCTGATCTCAAGGAATTTATATTCTATTAAAAAATACAGACCTTGGGAGGCAGAGCAAGATGGCTGAATAGAAACCTCCACAGATCATCCTCCCTGCAGGAACACCAACTTTAACAACTATCTACACAGGAAAAGCACCTTTGTAGGAACCAAAAGTCAGGTAAGTGATCACAGTACCTGGTTTTAACTTCATATCACTGAAAGAGCCACTGACAAGGGTAGGAAAAACAGTCTTGCCAACCTTTCCCCATCCTTCATGTCTCATGGCATCAAGAATCTGTGAGCTTGGGGGAGGAAAAGTGCTGTGACTTTGGGACTTTGCATTGGAACTTGGTGCTTCCCTATCACAGTGGAAAACAATACCAGGCAGAAGTCAGCCAACACCCATGGAGGAAGCATTTGGACCAGCCCTAGCTAGATGGGAATCATCTATCCCAGCAGTTGGCATGTGAGCTCTGACAAGCCCCACCATGGTGGACTAAAGTGGTTTGGGGCCTTAAATCAACTTGGCAGTCTAAGCTGCAAGAATTGCAAGTCCTAGTGCTATGCTGGGCTAAGAGCCCATTCACTTGGTGGGCATGTGACCTAGTAAGATACCAGCTGGGGTGGCTAAGGGGTGCTTGCACCACTCCTCCCCCAAGCCCAGGCAGCACAGTGTGCAGTTCCAAAAGTGACCCCTTCCATCTGCTTGAGGAGAGAAGAGGGAAGAGTAAAGAGGACTTTGTCTTGCAACTTGGATACCAACTCAGCTACAGTCAGATAGGGCACCACACAAAGTTGGAAGGACCCCATTGCAGGCTGTAGCTCTTGAACAAGATTTCTAGATAAAACCTGGGCCAAAACTCGCTGCCTTGAAGGGAAGAACCCAATTCTGGCAGGATTCATCAGCTGCTGACTTAAGAGCTCTTGGCCCTGAATAATCAGCAGTGGCAGCCAGGTGGTACATGCTATGGGCCTTAGGTAAAAATCTGAGACATGCTGGCTTCAAGTGTGATCTAGCATATTCCCAACTGTAGTGGCCATGAAGAAAGATTCTTTCTGCTTGAGAAAAACAGAGGAAGAGTAAAGGGGACTTTGTCTTGCATCTTAGGTACCAGTTTGGCCCCAGGGGCTAGAGCACCAAGTGGGCCCTTCGGGTTCCCATTCCAGGCCTTGGCTCATGAATGGCATTTATGGACCTGATCTGGACTAGAGGGGGGCCCACTGCTCTGAAGGGAGAATCCTGGGGCTGGAAGCATTCGTTACAAGCTGAATGAAGAGTCCATGGACCTTAAGTGAACACTGGTAGTACTTTGGCAGTATTCCCCATGGCCCCTTGGAGGTGGTGGCCATGGGGAGAGGCTACTCTGCCTGTGGAAAGCAGAGGGTAGAGTGGGAAGGACTTTTTATTGTGCTTTGGGTACCAGCTCAGCTGCAGCAGAATAGAGCACCAGGTAGCTTTCTAAGGTTCCTGACTCCAGGACCTGGCTCCTGAATGCCATCTCTGAACCCATCCAGGGCCCAGAGGAACTCTCCACCCTGAAGGGAACTCTTTACCCTGAAGGGTGGCTGGTTCTGCCACTTGCTGATTATAGAGTTCTAGGGCCTTGAGAAAACATAGGTAGTAGCCAAGTAGTGGTTACAGCAGGCCTTGGGTGAGACCTAGTGCTGTGCTGGCTTCAGGTCTGACCCAGTGCAGTTCCAGTGGTAGTGACCACAGGGGTGCATGTGTCACTCCTTCCCCATCTCCAGGTGGCTCAGCACAGAGAGACTCTGTGTGTTCGGGAGAAAGTACGGCAAGAGAGTAAGAGTCTCTACCTAGTAATCCAGATAATTGTTCTGGGTCTTATCCAAAATCACCAAGGTGGTGCCTCTATGAGTCTATAAGATCCATAGCATTACTGGGCTTGGGGTGCCCCCTAATGCAGATATGGCTGCAGTGACCAAAAAATTAGATCGCAACATCCAAGTCCCTTCAAATACCTGCAGAGCTCTCCCAAGAAGGATGGGTACAAACAAACCCAGACTGCAATGACTATAATAAATACTTAACTCATCAATGCTCAGACACTGATGAACATCTATAAACATCAAGACCATCTAAAAACATGACCTCGGCCGGGCGCGGTGGCTCAAGCCTGTAATCCCAGCACTTTGGGAGGCCGAGGCGGGCAGATCACGAGGTCAGGAGATCGAGAACATCCTGGCTAACACTGTGAAACCCCATCTCTACTAAAAAATACAAAAAAAAAAACTAGCCGGGCGAGGTGGCGGGCGCCTGTAGTCCCAGCTACTCGGAGGCTGAGGCAGGAGAATGGCGGGAACCCGGGAGGCGGAGCTTGCAGTGAGCTGAGATCCGGCCACTGCACTCCAGCCTGGGCGACAGAGCGAGACTCCGTCTCAAAAAAAAAAAAAAAAAAAAAAAAAAAAAAAATGACCTCATCAAATGAATAACATAAGGAATCAGGGACCAAACCCAGAGAAATAGAGTTATGTAACCTTTCAGAGAGAGAATGCAAAATAGGTGATTGGGGGAAACTCGAAATTCAAGATAATACAGTGAAGAAATTCAGAATCCTATCAGATAAATTTAACAAAGAGATTCAAATAATTAAAAAGAATTAAGCAGAAATCCTGGAGATGAAAACATGCAATTGACATACTAAAGAATGCACCACAGTCTCTTAATAGGAGAAGTGATCAAGCAGAAGGAAGAATTAAAGAACTTGAAGACAGTCTATTTGAAAATAGAGGAGACAAAAGAAAAAAGAATGAAAAAGGAATAAGGCATGCCTGTAAGATCCAGAAAATAGCCTCAAAGGGACAAACCTAAGAGTTATTAGTCTTAATGAGGATGTAGAGACAGATAGGGATGGAAAGTTTATTCAAAGTGATAATAACAGAGAACTTCCCCAACCTAGACAAATATATCAATATTTAAGTACCACAAGGTTATAGAACACCAAACAGATTGAACCCAAAGAAGACTGCCTCAAGACACTTAATAATCAAACTCTCAAAGGTAAAGGAAAAAGAAAGAATCCTAAAGGCAGCAAGAGAAAATAAACAAATAACATAGAATGGAGCTCCAGTAAATCTAGCAGCTGACTTTTCAGTGGAAATCTTATAGGCCAGGAGAGAGTGACATTACATATTTAAAGTATTGAAAGAAAAAAAACTTTTATCCTCGAATAGTATATCTGGCAAAAATTGCTTTAAGCATGAAGGAGAAATAAAGACCTTCCCAGACAAACAAAAGCAGAGGGATTCCTTTAACACTAGACCTGTCCTACAAGAAATGCTAAGGGGAATTCTTCAATTTGAAAGAAAAGGATGTTAGTGAGCAATAAGAAATCATCTGAAGTTTCAAAAATTACTGGTAATAGTAAGCGCCGAGAAAAACACAGTATAACACTGTAATGGTGGTATGCAGACTTAAGTAGAAAGACTAAATGATGAACCAATCAAAAATAATAACTATGACAACTTTTCAAGAAATAGCCAGTACGATAAAACATTAAAAAAACAACAAAAAGTTAAAAAGCAGGGGGCAAGTTGAAGTGTAGAGTTTTTGTTAGTTTTCTTTTTGCATGTTTGTTTATGCAATCAGTGTTAAGTAGTCATCAGTTTAAAATAATGGGGTATAAGACAGTATTCGCAAGCCTTATGGTAACCTCAAATTGAAAATATACAACAGATACATAAAGTATAAAAAGGAAGGGATTAAAACATACCACCAGAGAAAAATTACCACTAAAAGGAAGACAGGAAGGAATGACAGAAAAAAAAGAAGACCACGAAACAACCACAAAACTAATAACGAAATGGCAGGAGTAAATCCTTACTTATCAATAATAACATTGAATGCAAATGATCTAAATTCTCCAATCAAGAGACACAGAGTGGCCGAATGGATAAACAATAAGACTCAACTATCTCTTGTCTACAAGAAACACACTTCACCTATAATGACTCATATAGACTGAAAACAAGGGATGGAAAAAGACATTCTATGCCAATGGAAACCAAAAAAGGGCAGCAGTAGCTATATTTCTACCAGACAAAATAAATTTCAAGACAAAAACTGTAAGAAGAGACAAAGAGGGCTCATTATATAATGATAAAAGGGTAAATTCAGCAAGAGGATATAACCATTGTAAATATATGTACACCCAACACCAGAGCATGCAGATATACAAAGAAATATTATTAGAGCTTAAGAGAGAGATAGAACTCAATACAGTAATAGCTGGTGACCCTACTTTCAGGATTGGACAAATCATCCAGACATAAAATCAACAAAGAAACAATGGACTTAATCTGGACTACAGGTCAAATGGACCTAATTGATATCTACAGAACATTTTATTCAACAGTTGCAGCATACACATTCTCCTTAGCCCGTGGATCATCCTTGAAAATAGATCATATGTCAGCACAAAACATATTTTTAAAAATTCCCAAAAACTGAAATGGTATCAAGTATATTCTCTGACCAGAATGGAATAAAACTAGAAATCAGTAACAAGAGGAATTTTAGAAATTCAACAAACACATGGAAATTAAACAGTATGTTCCTGAATGACCAATGGGTCAATGGGGAAATTAAGAAGAAAACTAAAAAATTTCTTGAAACAAATCATATCAGAAACAAAACATACCAAATCCTATGGGATACAGCAAAAGCAGCACTAAGAGGGAAGTTATAGCTATAAACACTACATCAAAAAAAAAAAAAAAGAAAAAGAAAACCTTCAAATAAACAACCTAAGAATGCATCTTAAAGAATTAGAAAAGTGAGAGCAAATCAAACCCAAAATTAGTAGCATGAAAGAGCAGAAATAAATGAAACTGAAATGAAGACAATACAAATGATCAATTAAAAGTTGTTTCTTTTCTTTAAAGTTAGTTTTTTGAATAAACAAAATTGACAAACCTTTAGCCAGACTATGGAAAAAGAGAGAAGACCTAAATTAATAAAATCAAAGATGAAAATGAAGACATTACAGCTGATACTACAGAAACTCAAAGGATCTGTATTAGTCTGTTTTCATGCTGCTGATAAAGACATAACAAGACTGGGTAATTTATAAAGGAAAAGAGGTTTAATGCACTCACAGTTACACATGGCTGGAGAGACTCAATCATGGCAGAAGGCGAAAGGCATCTCTTACATGGTGGCAGGCAAGGGAGAATGAGAGAGCCAAGCAAAAAGGGAAACCTCTTATAAAATCATCAGATCTTGTAAGACTTATTCACTACCATGAGAAAAGTATGGGGGAACACACCCCTGTGATTTAATTATCTCCTACTGGGTCCCTCACACAACATGTGTGAATTATGGGAGCTACAATTCAAGATGAGATTTGGGTGGGAAAACATCCAAAACATATGAGGATCACTAGAGACTACTATGGGCAAGTATATGCCAGTAAATTGGAAAATCTAGAAGAAATGTATAAATTCCTATATAAATAAAATGTACCAAGATTGAACCATGAGGAAATCCAAAACCTGAACTCACCAATAACAGGTAATGAGATTAAAGCTGTAATAAAATCTCCCAGCAAAGAAAAGTCCAGGACCTGATGCCTTCACTGTTGATTTTTACCAAACATTTAAAGAAGAACTAATGCCAATCCTGCTCAAACTATTCCAAAAAATAAAGAAGGAGGGAATACTTCAGAACTCACTCCACAAGGCCAGTATTACCCTGATACCAAAACCAGACAAAGACACAGGAAAAAAGAAAACTACAAGCCAATATTCCTAATAAATACTGTTGCAAAAATCCTCAACAAAATACCAGTAAATCAAATTCAAGACCACATTAAAAACATCATTCATCATGATCAAGTGAAACTTATCCCAGAGTTGCAAGGATGGTTTAACCTACACAAATCAATCAATGTGATATATTATATCCACACAATGAAGGACAAAAACCACATGATCCTTTCAATGGATGCTGAAAAAGCATTTGATAAAATTCAATATCCCTTCATAAAAAACCCCTCGAGAAACAGATTATAGCAAGAATATACCTCAACATAATAAAAGCCATATATGGCAGACCCACAGTTAGTATCATGCTGAATGGGGAGAAACTGAAAGTGGTTTCTCTAAGATCTGCAACATGACAAAGATTCTCAGTGTCACTCTGTTATTTAACATAGTACTGGAAGTCCTAGCTAGAGCAATCGGATAAAAGAAAGAAGAAAAGGGCATCCAAATCGGAAAGGAAGAAGTCAAATTATCCTTGTTTACAAATGACATGATTTTATATTTGGAAAACCCTTAAGACTCTACCAGAAACGTATTAGAACTGACAAATTCAGTGAAGTTGCAGAATACAAAATCTACATAAAAAATCAGTGGCATATCTATATGCCAACAGTGAACAATATGAAAAAGAAATTTAAAAAGTAATCCCATTTACAACAGCTAAAAAGAAAATTAAATAGCTAGGAATTAAAAGAAGTAAATGGTCTTTACAATGAAAACTTTAAAACCTTGATGAAAGAAATTGAAGAGGACACACAAAAAATGGAAAGATACTCCATGTTCATAAATTGGAAGAATCAATATTGTTACAATGTCCATACTACAGAAAGTAATCTACCAATTCAATGCAATCTCCATTGAAATATCAATGACATTCTTCACCGAAATAGAAAAAACAATCCTAAAATTTATATGGACCCACAAAAGACCCAGAATAGCCAAAAGTATCCTGAGGAAAAATAAAACTGGAGGGATCACATTACCTGACTTCAAAATATACTACAGTGCTATAATAGCCAAAACAGCATGGTACTGGCATAAAAACAGACACACAGACCAATGGAACAGAACAGAGAACCCAGAAACAAATCCATACACCTACAGAGAGCTCATTTTCAACAAAGGTGCCAAGAACATACACTGGGGAAAAGACAGTTTCTTCAATAATAACTTATGCTGGGAAAACTAGATATCCATATGCAGAAGAATGAAAGTAGACTCCATCACTTGTCATATACAAAAATCAAAGTGGATTAAATAATTAAATCCCAGACCTCAAATTATGAAACTACTACAAGGAAACATCAAGGGCACTCTCCAGGACATTGATTTGGGCAAAAATTTCTTGAGTAATTCTCCACAAACACAGGCAACCAAAGTAAAAACGGATAAATGGGATCACATCAAGTTAAAAAGTTCTGCACAGCAAAGGAAACAATCAACAAAGTGACGAGACAACCCACAGAATGGGAGAAAATATTTGTAAACTATACATCTGACAAGGGGTTAGTAAGCAGAATATATAAGGAGCTCAAACAACTCTATAGTAAAAATTTTAATATGATAATTCAATTTAAAAATGGGCAAAATATTTGAATAGACATTTCTCAAAAAAAGACAGACAAATGGCAAACAGGTATATGAAATGGTGCTCAACATCACTGATCAGCAGAGAAATCCAAATCAAAACTACAATGAAATATAATAACATCCCACCCCAGTTAAAAGAAAGGGAATAACAAATACTGGTGAGGACATGGAGAAAAGGGAAGTCTTGTACACTGTTGGTGGGATACAATCACAATGCAGAGCAGTTTGGTGGTTCCTCACAAAACTAAAAATAGAGCTACCATATGATCCAGCAATCCCTAGCAGCATATACCCATATACTGCTAGGTATATGCCCTAAAGAAAGGAAATTGATATATCAAAAAATATCTGCACTCCCATATTTATTGCAGCACTATGTACAACAACCAGGATTTGTAAGCAACCTGTGTTCATCAACAGATGAATGGATAAAGAAAATGTGGTACATATACACAATGGAGTACTATTCAGCCATAAAAAAGAATGAGATCCTGTCTTTTGCAACAACATGGATGGAAATGAAGGTCATTATGTTAAGTGAAATAAGTCAGGCACAGAAAGACAAACACATGTTGTCACTTGACTGTGGGAGCTAAAAATTAAAACAATTGAACTCATGGAGCTAGAGAGTAGAATAATGGTTACCAGAAGCTCGGAAGGTAGCGGGGGAGTGGAAGGAAAGTAGGGATGGCTAATGGGTACAAAAACATTAGAAAGAATGAATAAGATGCGGTATTTGATAACACAGTAAGTGACTACAGTCAATAATAATTTAATTGTACATCTTAAAATAACTAAAAGAGTATAATTGGATTGTTTGTAGCACAAAGGATAAGTGCTTGAGGTGATGGATTCCCCATTTACCATGATGTGATTATTATGCATTGCATGGCTGTATCAAAACATTTCACATACCCCATAAATATATATACCTACTATATATCCACAAAAATTAAAAACTAAAAAAAAAAAAAAAATACTGACTTAAAGAAATAGAAAATTATAACAATATGGTTAGTTATGATTATTTAGAAAAACAAAGGGTTAATCTGGGGCTAAGTTGGGACAGTCACTTGAAAAATATTTGCAAATGGTTCATTATGCCCTAACAAACCAGGCCTACTTGCCTCGCCTCTGGCAAGTGACTAAATCCTTGTGTGACCTAATCTCTGAACTGTAAAATAAGAGAACAGAGTATTTGGCTTAAAAAATTACCATATTTTATTGATTTTAAGGTGCCAGCAATTGTAAGACACGCTGTTACTTTATTTGCTGCTAAGAAAGAATATGGCTGGGTGTGTGGCTCACGCCTGTAATCCTAGTACTTTGGGAGGCTGAGGTGGGAGGATTGCTTGAGCTCAGGAGTTTGAGGCTGCTCTGGGCAACTTGGCGAAACTCTGTCTCTACAAAAAAATTTAAAAATTACCCAGGCATGGTGATGTGCTCCTGTAGTCCCAGTTACCTGGTGGGAGATGGGCGGGGGGCTGAGGTGAGAGGATTGCTTGAGCCTGGGAGGTTGAGGCTGCAGTGAGCCATGATTGCACTACAGCATTCCAGCCTGGGTCAGAGCAAGACCCTGTCTCAAACAAAACAAAACAAAACAAAACAAAACAAAACAAAACAAAACAAAACTGCAAAACAAAATGCTGTCAATCAAACTACAACATAATGCTTATCACTAAGATTGTTTAAGTATTATACTTATTAAATAATGCAAAGGGCATGCATGAAAAGAAAAATGTCAGTGAAATAAATCAGTCAAGGTACTCCTACAACTTTTCCACATTCACCCTCTGAACCAGTGTCATTGATATCCATATTTTCTATATGATATTGTCCTCATCACTAGTCCTTTGGGCCACCAAGAGCACTGTGATGCTGCATTTTTTACAGTGCTCCGTTACCGTCCCTTGGATTTTCTTTCAAGCTGCTGAGGCTCATTTGGCAAGTTTCAATTTTTTTTGAAAAATTACTTTATGAAGCCTGAAGAAATATTGAGTATAATTAAACTATAATCTAGGGTTAGAGACAACTTAATAATAGTTCAATTCCAAAAGAAAAGTTATTGCAGGTGAGACCATAATATTTCCCAACACGATTTCAAGACACTGTGCTCATTTCTCAAAATAACTCTGAGGAACCCATATTTACAGTAGAAGGAGTTTTTATGAAAAATCTGGCATTAAGTATCTTTGTTGCATGATTGTATATATATGTACATATAATACAACGTTAGATGCACCATCACCCCCCACCCCCCGCCGTACTGTTGAAAAATCCACATGTAACTTTTCACTACCCCAAAACTTAACTATTAATAGCCTACTGTTGACTGGAAGCTTTACTGACAACATAAACACATATCGTGTATGTTATATGTATGATATACTATATTCTTATAATAAAGAGAATTTTAAGAAGATCATGAGGAAGAAAACACATTTACTATTTATTAAGTGGAAGAGGATCATCATAAAGGTCTTCATCCTTGTCTCCTCATGTTAGGTAGGCTGAGGAGGAGAAAGAGGGGGTTAGACTTGCTATCTCAGGGGTGGCAGAGGTGGTAGAAAATCTGTTTACGTAGACCTGTGCAGTTCAAACCTGTGTTGTTCAAGGGTCAACTGCATATACTGTGTGTATGTGTTTGTGTATATATATACACACATATAATCCAACATATGAACTGTACACACACACACACACACAATCCAACATCATCAGAACTAGAAAACAGAAATTGTGTTCCTTAACATCAGTATTAGAGTGTGGAGTTTGAGGCTTGGATTTAGAAATGCTTTTCAATATGTAGGGTTTGGAAAAGGAGCAAACATCTTGTTTTCAAAACCTGAAGTTTTTCTGAGGACTTATGGCCAAAACTGCCACAGAGGAAAAAAGGGAAGCTTTTCCCACTGTAATTGTTCACCTGTGTCAGAAAGTCCCATATCCTGTGTAGATCTTGTAAATATTTTGCTAGATTTATGGCAAAGAGAGACATTGATGCTGCAACTGAAGCAAAACACAAACTTGAAAAAGAGAAGAAACCGAAGAAAGCAAAGAGAAGGAAATCCAATGGGAGACAAGTTTATTTCATGAAGATGGAAGATGGTGCATTTATGATGAACCATTACTGAATTATCTTGGTGCTGCCAAGCATTGGTTTAGGAATTTCTATTTATTTGATTTTTTTATGTTATTGCAAATGGTACTGCTTTTTAAATTTCCAATTATTCATTGTATAGAATTAAATACAATTGATTTTTAATTGTAAAAAAAAAGTCTCCTATCCCTGAGATAGGAACCATTGCAATAAGAAGGGAATGAACAGGTTCTCCCAAAGGGAGAATGTTGCTTAATTATGCTTACTGCCCTGGCTATCAGTTGTAAACTTCACATTTCCTAGCCCAATGCTTGGCAGCACCAAGATAATTCAGTAATGATTCATCATAAACCCAACATCTTCCATCTTCATGAAATAAGCTTGTCTCCAGTTGAATTTCCTTCTCCTTCCTTTCTTGGGTTTCTTCTCTTTGTCTTTTCTTTTTTTTTTTTTTTTTTTTTTTGAGACGGAGTCTCTTTCTGTCGCCCAGGCTGGAGTGCAGTGGCCGGATCTCAGCTCACTGCAAGCTCTGCCTCCCAGGTTCACGCCATTCTCCTGCCTCAGCCTCCGGAGTAGCTGGGACTACAGGCGCCCGCCACCTCGCCTGGTTAGTTTTTTTTTTGTATTTTTTAGTAGAGACGGGGTTTCACTGTATTAGTCAGGATGGTCTCGATCTCCTGACCTCGTGATCCGCCTGCCTCGGCCTCCCAAAGTGCTGGGATTACAGGCTTGAGCCACTGCGCCCGACCTCTTCTCTTTGTCTTTTCCAAGTTTGTGTTTTGCTTCAGTTGCTGCATCAATGTCTCTGATTTTTTTTTTTTAATACTTTAAGTTCTAGGGTACATGTGCACAACATGCAGGTTTGTTACATACGTATACATGTGCCATGTTTGTGTGCTGCACCCATTAACTCATCATTTACATTAGGTATTTCTCCTAATGCTATTCCTCCCCCCTCCACCCCACAACAGGCCCTGGTATGTGATGTTCCCCACCCTGTGCCCAAGTGTTCTTATTCTTCAATTCCCACCTATGAGTGAGAACATGCAGTGTTTGGTTTTCAGTCCTTGCGATAGTTTGCTCAGAATGATGGTTTCCAGCTTCATCCATGTCCCTACAAAGGACATGTACTCATCCTTTTTTATGGTTGCATAGTATTCCATGGTGTATATGTGCCCCATTTTCTTAATCCAGTCTATTATTGATGGATATTTGGGTTGGTTCCAAGTCTTTGCTATTGTGAATAATGTCGCAATAAACATACATGTGCATGTGTCTTTATAGCAGCATGATTTATAACACTTTGGGTACATACCCAGTAATGGGATCGCTGGGTCAAATGGAATTTCTAGTTCTAGATCCTTGAGGAATCTCCACACTGTCTTCCACAATGGTTAAAGTAGTTTACAGTCCCACCAACAGTGTAAAAGTGTTCCTATTTCTCCACATCCTCTCCAGCACCTGTTATTTCCTGACTTTTTAATGATCGCCATTCTAACTGGTGTGAGATGGTATCTCATTGTGGTTTTGATTTGCATTTCTCTGATGACCAGTGATGATGAGCATTTTTTCATGTGCCTGTTGGCTGCATAAATGTCTTCTTTTGAGAAGTGTCTGTTCAGATCCTTTGCCCACTTTTTGATGGGATTGTTTGATTTTTTCTTGTAAATTTGTTTAAATTCTTTGTAGATTCTGGATATTGGCCCTTTGTCAGATGGGTAGATTGCAAAAACTTTCTCCCATTCTGTAGGTTGCCTTTTCACTCTGATGGTAGTTTCTTTTGCTGTGCAGAAGCTTTTTAGTTTAATTAGATTCCATTTGTCTACTTTGGCTTTTGTTGCCATTGCTTTTGGTGTTTTAATCATGAAGTCCTTGCCCATGCCTATGTCCTGAATGGTATTGCTTAGGTTTTCTTCTAGGGTTTTTATGGTTTTAGGTCTAACATTTAAGTCTTTAATCCATCTTGAATTAATTTTTGTACAAGGTATAAGGAAGGGATCCAGTTTCAGCTTTCTACTTATGGCTAGCCAGTTTTCCCAGCACCATTTATTAAATAGGGAATCCTTTCCCCATTTCTTGTTTTTGTCAGGTTTGTCAAAGATCAGATGGTTGTAGATGTGTGGTATTATTTCTGAGGGCTCTGTTCTGTTCCATTGGTCTGTATCTCTGTTTTGGTATGAGTACCATGCTGTTTTGGTTACTGTAGCCTTGTAGTATAGTTTCAAGTCAGGTAGCATGATGCCTCCAGCTTTGTTCTTTTGGCTTAGGATTATCTTGGCAAATAATGTGGACTCTTTTTTGGTTCCATATGAACTTTAAAGTAGTTTTTTCCAATTCTGTGAAGAAAGTCATTGGTAGCTTAATGGGGATGGCATTGAATCTATAAATTACCTTGGGCAGTATGGCCATTTTCATGATATTGATTCTTCCTATCCATGAGCATGGAATGTTCTTCCATTTGTTTGTATCCTCTTTTAGTTTGTTGAGCAGTGGTTTGTAGTTCTCCTTGAAGAGGTCCTTCACATCCCTTTAAGTTGGATTCCTAGGTATTTTATTTTCTTTGAAGCAATTGTGAATGGGAATTCACTCATGATTTGGCTCTCTGTTATTGGTGTAGAGGAATGCTTGTAACTTTGGCACATTGATTTTGTATGCTGAGATTTTGCTGAAGTTGCTTATCAGCTTAAGGAGATTTTGGGCTGAGACAGTGGGGTTTTCTAAATATACAGTTATGTCATCTGCAAACAGGGACAATTTGACTTCTTCTTTTCCTAACTGATACCCTTTCTTTCTTTCTCCTGCCTGATTGCCCTGACCAGAACTTCCAACACTATGTTGAATAGGAGTGGTGAGAGAGGGCATCCCTCTCTTGTGCCAGTTTTCAAAGGGAATGCTTCCAGTTTTTGCCCATTCAGTATGATATTGGCCGTGGGTTTGTCATAAATAGCTCTTATTATTTTGAGATACGTCCCGTCAATATCTAGTTTCTTGAGAGTTTTTAGCATGAAGGGCTGTTGAATTTGTCAAAGGCCCTTTCTGCATCTATTGAGAGAATCATGTGTTTTTGTCTTTAGTTCTGTCTAAATGATGGAATATGCTTATTGATTTGCATATGTTGAACCAGCCTTGCATCCCAGGGATGAAACAAACTTGATCATGCTGGATAAGCTTTTTGATGTGCTGCTGGATTCGATTTGCCAGTATTTTATTGAGGATCTTTGCATCGATGTTCATCAGGGATATTGGTCTAAAATTCTCTTTGTTTGTTGTGTCTCTGCCAGGCTTTGGTATCAGGATGATGCTGATCTCATAAAATGAGTTAGGGAGGATTTCCTCTTTTTCTATTGATTGGAATAGTTTCAGAAGGAATGGTACCAGCTCCCTTTTGTACCTCTGGTAGAATTCGGCTGCGAGTCCATCTGGTCCTTGACTTTCTTTGGTTGGTAGGCTATTAATTATTGCCTCAGTTTCAGAGCCTGTTATTGGTCTATTCAGGGATTCAACTTCCTCCTAGTTTAGTCTTGGGAGGGTGTATGATGTGTCCAGGAATTTATCCATTTCTTCTAGATTTTTCTAGTTTATTTGTGTAGAGATGTTTATAGTATTCTCTGATGGTAGTTTGTATTTCTCTGGGATCGGTGGTGATATCCCCTTTTATCATTTTTTATTGCATCTATTTGATTCTTCTTTCTTTTCTTTATTAGTCTTGCTAGCCATCTATCAATTAAAAGCAGCTCCTGGATTCATTGATTTTTTAAACGGTTTTTTTGGTGTCTCTATCTCCTTCATTTCTGCTCTCATCTTAGTTATTTCTTGCCATTAGCTAGCTTTTGAATGTTTTCTCTTGCTTCTCGAGTTCTTTTAATTGTGATGTTAGGGTGTCAATTTTAGATATTTCCTGCTTTCTCTTGTGGGCATTTAATGTGATAAATTTCCCTCTACACACTGCTTTAAATGTGTCCCAGAGATTCTGGTATGTTGTATCTTTGTTCTCACTGATTTCAAAGAACATCTTTATTTCTGTCTTCATTATTTACCCCGTAGTCATCCAAAATTGACCACATAGTTTAACGTAAAGCACTCTTCAGCAAATGTAAAAGAACAGAAATTATAACAAACTGTCTCTCAGACCACAGTCCAATCAAATTAGAACCCAGGATTAAGAAACTCACTCAAAACTGCACAACTACATGGCAACTGAATGTCTCTGATTCTTAAGTTGAAAGTGACATCCTTCTAAAGGCAGTGGGATTCATATTTTTTCTGATCTTTCAACTTCTTATCTTCTTGATTATAGACATCTTCTTGGTATCTAAAAAGACTGCATTTTCCCCTGTTGCATATTTTGCATACATTACACCATTCCATTCCCCTTCAATTGAGTAAAAGGCTTCTCATCATTTGGAGAAAAAAAATCACAGTGGTAATTCTGTGTTTCCTTTCCCCAGAGAAAGATTCAGTGTGGAAGATGATATTTGCATTATCACCAGTTTTGGAATAATTAATATTGCTTCTCCTCCTGGTTCCATTTGGAGCACTGTGAGGATAGACCATCCTTAAACACTGGGGAATGTGAGGATGTAATGTTTCTCATAATTTAAACACAAGACACAGGGCTTGTGGCCCCACCCTATGTTGTTTATCCCAATTGACATCCTAAGGAATTTTGATTAGGTCCAGATATCAGCAATGAATTGAATCTTTTTGATAAACACTCAGCATAAAAGGCTGAAGTAGGTAGATGATGGGAAATCTGTTCAGCCACAAACTTTACATTGTTTTTGGAAACCCAGGGAACTAGTCCTTCTAAAACTAGCCCTTTGTTCTCTTTGGTATCATTTGGTAATGTGCAGTGACACTGAAAGATCTTGCTAAAATGGCTTTTTGGTAATCGATTCTTTCCTTCTTGCATGAATGGCTGAGAGGTACCATTTCATATTCTGAACTATTCAATCCCTGGTCACCAATGTTCGCAAAAAGGTTGGATATACAAAAAACGTCTACATATGCTTCTAAAAGAGATCCTCTTTCAAGCAAAAAATGTTGGAAGAACTACTTTAGTAAGATCTATACTAACCCTAACCTGTGACTAGAGGTACGTGATTACACTCTTATGCTCCTCCATGGACCCTTCCTTCTCCTCGTCAGCTCTCTCATCAGTGAATCAAATGAGTCAGCATCAGTTGTTCCATTGGATGTGAAAGAAGTAAACGATTCTGTGCTATCTGGGCACTTTAGTCTGTTTTCCGCACTGCCATGTGTCAAGATTGAGGCAGATTCAGAAGAATCTATTAAGTGCTTTGGGGATGAGCCATGTTGATGACATTCATCAGCATTGTAGAATTCATCTTCACTGCTGGAATAAGAGAACTCTGGGACTGTATTTAGAGAAGCCATTGACATGGCTTGGAGAAGTTAAGACTGCTACTAGGTGGTGAACGGTCACTGCCTCTATTATTTGGTGTTGGAGTCTAATGGTGTCCCAAGGTAACTAGTACAGGTCCAACTGGTCAGGAAGATGAAGTCTGCTCTGTCTTATGCAGTTGAGTAGGTTCCGGAGGTGAGACCGTCTGGGAAGGCATTGTGCTGATCATGGGTTCCAAGGGACTAGGTTGATACATTGCATCTACAAGATTAATAGTACTTATAATTCTATCTGTGTGCTTCTCAGCATTATTCTGGTCTTTAGCAATCTGCACCAACACAGTGCAGTGTTTAATTGAGTCTACCATGCTATTTGCTTCTCTTTAAGAGTTTCAATTTTCTTTCTCTATTTATTATCTTTGCAGTTTTGAAGCTTGTGATCAAAAAACTTTAATTGTTCTATCAAGATTTGTAGGTAAGCATCAGCCTCTGGCGCGGTGGTTCATGCCTGTAATCCCAGCACTTTGGGAGGCTGAGGTGGTTGGATCACGAGGTCAGGAGTTCAAGACCAGCCTGGCCAAGATGGTCTCTACTAAAAATACAAAAATTAGCTGGATGTGGTGGCAGGCACCTGTAATCCCAGCTACTGGGGAGGCTGAGGCAGGAGAATTGCTTGAACCCAGGGGATAGAGTTTGCAGTGAGCTGAGATTGCACCACTGCACTCCAGCCTGGGTAACAAAGTGAGACTCCATCTGAAAAAAAGAAAAGAAAGTTTCCTGTCAAAGTTTTGGACACCAGGAGCAAATCCTGAATCCAAATCTCTGGAGGTGACAGGAAGGAGGCAAGGAAAGCGTGACATCTGAGCCCATAGCCTGGCCTTGGGCAGGCACCAGGGACTGTGGGACTGAGGGGTGGAGGTTGGCCCTCTCCCAGACCCTCAGGTTATACTCACCCCACAAGTGTCGGCCAAGAAAGTCATTTGCAAGACCCCCACACTCTGTGCCTCCAGGAGAGGGGGCTGGGGACAGCTTCTGAGCACCCCTTTTCCTTCCCCACTTGATTGGATCCTCATTTGGCAAGTTTTGATACTTTTGCTTCTTGAACTTATGGAAAAGTGTCAACAGAACATTTTAGACAACAGTATATATTCCTTCCTCAGGTTTATTTCAGGTTTTATTCGTTTTCAGGTTTATTTCCTGAAACTTCAAGGAGTTATATTTATCCAATGATATCACCAGGAACTGTAACCAAGTTAAGTGCATGCACAGGCAATAATAATAATATTATGATTATCACATGTCTAAGAGCAACTATAAAATGCATCCCAGTTTCATGGTTGTTAAAATGTGTATGTTGGGGGGTAGTTTGTAGGCAATGTATGTATGTATGTATGTATGTATGTATTAGAGACAGGGTCTTACTCTGTCACCCAGCCTGGAGTGCACTGGTATGATCTAGCTCACTGCAACCTTGAATTCCTGGGCTCAAGTGATCCTCCAGCCTCAGCCTCCTGAGTAGCTGGGATTACCGGTACATGCCACCACGCCTGGCTAATTTTTAAATTTTTTGTACAGATGGAGTCTTGTTATTTGCTCAGGTCAGTCTCAAACTCCTGGCCTCAAGTGATCCTCCTGACTCAGCCTCTGAAAGTGCTAGGATTAGAGGCATGAGCCACCACACCGGGCCTCAACTGAAATTCTTCCAGGGAAGATAGAGACCAAACGGGCATATCTCTAAGTCCTAGGTCCCATCTTCAGCTACACTAGTCAGTTTTTCCCTCTTATTCCTCCACATAAGATTTTGAAAAGAGGTTTCTACTGCTAAAAAAACAAGTGTGAACCCCTGTCAGGTGAGAGGTATGGCCATTTCCAGCTTTAGCATTCTGTACGTCTGTAATAATGCTGCACAGGCTAAGTGACTGAGTCTTTAATTTCTGGGACCTTAACTGGCATAGGCTTCTTCCAAAGTCTTGGGAGGCATCCTAGCAATGTGTTCACAGCATCATATGGTTTTGTCAAATTCGAAAAATTATATTTTTGTATTTTTTTTCTTAAAGAGCCCCCTCTCCTCAAATTGTATAAACTTGAGGCGGCACAAAACCTAGATCTTCCTTTGATCATACAATTGTATATCCAGAGAGCACTTAAGTTGGCCAGAAGAGTCACATACATTTGATTCTCACAGAAACCCAGGATCCTACAAATGAAAAATCTGAAGCTTTTCAAGGTTAGACAACTTGCCTAAGGACAGGTATCAGGCAAATCCTTTTGCGAGGACTTAAAACTCTAACTTCAGTTCTCACTCCACATTCAGTCTTCTTTCTGCACTATCACTTTGGTTAACATGGGTTGTGTTGGCTTGACCAGGTTGCCAAAGTGACTCTTATCAAAAAAGAGTTCTGAATTCTAATGAAAAGTTCTAAGACTATTTTTCTTTTATTTTGAATGTAAACATGAAACTGCAAAATCAATTGTAGCTCAAGTAGCCTGTGAAAGTCACTTTCACACAATGTGTAAAAGAATATTTACTGATTTGTATTGAGTAAACGACCTGCCAAACCCTCACTTGGGAGGCCACACCAGTTCCAGAGAATAACAACTTTGTATTAAAATTCCAGAGAAATATGCCTGTTGAGTATCTTTTTTGTTGTGTTTATCTTTGTTAAGCTCAGTGATATATGCACATATAAGAACATATTTTTCTCATATCTGAAATCTGGATACATATTTCCTGAAAATGTATTACTACTCCTTTATTTTTTTCATTGCATATTTTCCTTTCACAGATTCATCATGTAGTCTGAATATAATACCCACTCTTGTTATTAAGCACAAACAGAAAAGAGGACAGTTTCCCTTTAAAAGCACAATGCCCTATTGATGCCTTTAAAAGTCATTAAAGAATATCTCACAAAGCCCATGAGAGCATTACAGTAATTGCTTCCCTTACCTAGGTGAAAAAGGACGTATCTGTCAAATAGAAAAGTGCAGAAGCAATTAACACCTTAATACTCTACTGGGAAATTGCCTGAATTAAAGAAATAACAGAGATGCTGCATGGTTATTGTATTTCTAATGTTTAGTTACTAATATGACTGTCCTCAGTCATTTCCATTTACTTTCCCCAGCACAACAGGGCTCGGAGTTAGGTATGGGCAGAGGGTGTATTTGGGTGTTTGCATATCAGGCACATATGGTTCTTCAGTCACATGTTTCAGAGGCTGAATGCAGAAGTAGGGCTGGCGTATGCACTTATGAAATCAATATATAGGGATACATACGTTTTAAATCAACTTTTCAGGCATAAAAAACCCCACACTTCTGGATTCTGTGCTGCCTCCCATGGAACTGCCTTATCAGTCCTCTTCCAGGGCTGGGGTACTCAACAGAGAGTTTATATTTACCAGGCCTTCCACAGAAACAGCGGAGGCACATGAACGAACTGAGAGTGAATCAAACAGGTAAAAACCCTCATATATCAGCAGCAAGATCTAGAAAGAGCCTAGCAGTCCAATTCATTATCTCTCCCTTTTCCAGGAGATGTTAGATGGTATTTATTGAGTACAGTCTAGGCACACCTATCTGGTTAGAATTTTGAGAGACACTGTAAAAGTAAACAGGGCCTGGGTCCCTTTTCCTTAGGAAGAAACAAACCTGTAGATTGTAGTAAAGGTAAAGTGTATTTCCTTCCTCCCACCCCACCCCCAAGCATGACTACTCTATGAGGGAACAGGGCAACTCTCAAGAATTCTCAGAGAAAATCATATGGGATGTTCTAGTTTCCATTTTTACACAAGTGAAATCAGACAAAAGTGAAAAAAGACAGTATGCAAAAAGAAAGTAGCAATGAACTCAGGACAGTGCTGAAGGAGGAGGGGGCAGTTGGTTCACCTTGTCTGGTGACAGAATAATCTCAGGTGACCTTCAAGAGCTATCTGGCTCAACACCTACTTCCATTTGGTTTTCTTTGCTAGATGTCTACAGTCTCCACTCAGTAACGGTCTGGATACCCCCAGTGTGAGAAACTAATCCTCTCAGAAAGTCACCTATGCCTTCATCAGACAGCTTCCATGGATAATACCTCACATTTATTAAGAACTTTATATGTAGTAGGCTTGACTTGGTATGCATGGAGGACGGTGTCTATGGCAGTTCTCTATGATCCCTAACTCCTGATGTTCACCACCTTTAGATGTCTTCTTCCCTTGAGTGTGGGCATGACCTGTGGCTTACCTCTAACCAGCAGATATGGCGAAGCTTCCGGATGCATGTTGTTATATATATGCTGAATATGCACATAAGACAGTAGCACCCATCATGCTTACAGTCTTGTCTCCCTTGTGGGCTCTGAGGCTGGGGCTGAAGGCAGCTTCTGGGGCTGACAGCCAGCAAGAAACCAAAGCCCTGAACTGAATTCTGCCAACAACCTGGGTGAGCCTGGGAGTAGATCCTCCCTGAGTCAAGACTCAGTCGAGACTGCTATTCTATTTGACACCTTGATTGTAGCTTTGTGGGACCCTAAAAAGGACCAGATAAGCCGTGCCTAGATTCCTGACCCACAGAAACCATCGGATAATAAACGTGTATTGTTTTAAGCTGCTAAATTTGTAGTAATATTGTTACATGGTGATAAATAACTAATGTTAATGCTTTATGTGTATTAACTCATATAATCCTCATTACACTCTCATTTCACACAATGGGAAAACTGAAGCATGAAACTGAAGCAACCAGCTTAATTCCACACAGTAGTAGGTGGCAGGGCCAGCATTCAAATGAGGCAGGCTAGCTCCAGAGCCTGCGTTCCTAACCAGGCAGGTGTGCTGCCTTTCTGTGCTTAGAAAGTTCTACCTTAAGCTGCTTCCAAATCTGATTCCCTATAGCTTGCCCTCATAGCACGAGTCAAACATCCAAACACAGGTGCTAGTCAGAGAAACTGAAAGAAGCAAGCTGTGCAGGACACACATGTACAGGCTACGGATGTGAAACAGGGTGAAGAGCAACAAGTGCTGCCTCCCTAGTATTCACCAGCCAGACAAGATGCATCTGTGTTTAGATGGTGACTGCTGAGAGGGTGTCATGCTGGTTGGTGCCCTCTGGCCTATGAGTTCTAGTTCTGCCTCTAAGATCATGAAAGACATGATAATCTCTTTTCCATATGAGTTGAAATATTTCAAACTATTGATCTTTCCCCCCTCCAAATCCTCTATTTTCTCTTACTCACATAAATAGTGAGTTGTTTTTGGTGTTCTCTTTTGCAAATGGTCTTCTTGACACATGCAGAAATATTTATATGGTTGTTGGCTCTGTGTGCTTTCAGCTGGCAGAGATGCCTCATCTTCTTCCTCATCAGCAGGGCAAGGTCAGGGATGTCCTCCACCCACCCAAGATATGGTTCTGATAGGCAACTTCAATTCACCGATATTCTTTCCTGTCATTATAGCAGTTTAAAAAAATTTTCCAGGTAATAAACAAATGTGTTTTAGTATAAGATTCCAATGAGACAGAAGGATTTGGGCAAAGCCTGAGGGCACTCCTCTGCACTTTCCTTCTACTCCTCCCATCGCAGAGGAAGCCACTGTCAAAATTTGTGCCAACCTTTCACTCTCTCTTTTAAAACACTAACATTTCACCTAAATTGGATTGAACAACATGAAATGACTTGCTGTTTCCCAATATACCAATATGTCTTGGAGATCTTTTCATGACATGGCCTATAGGTCTACCTCATACTTTTAACAGTCTTGTAAACCTTCCTAGAATAATGACATCCTAATTTGTTTGACCATTCCTCTATTGATAGATATTTTCAGTTGCTTACAATATTTTATTTTATTTTATTTTATTTATTTATTTATTTATTTATTTATTTATTTATTTATTTTTTTTTGAGATGGAGTCTCGCTCTGTCGCCCGGCCTGGAGTGCAGTGGCCGGATCTCAGCTCACTGCAAGCTCCGCCTCCCGGGTTTACGCCATTCTCCTGCCTCAGCCTCCCGAGTAGCTGGGACTACAGGCGCCAGCCACCTCACCCGGCTAGCTTTTTGTATTTTTTAGTAGAGACGGGGTTTCACCGTGTTAGCCAGGATGGTCTCGAACTCCTGACCTCGTGATTCGCCCGTCTCGGCCTCCCAAAGTGCTGGGATTACAGGCTTGAGCCACCGCGCCCGGCCGTACAATATTTTATTAACATACTTCAACATGCATCTCTGTACAGACTGACTTGCTGTTATATTTTATACCCAGTCCTGCCCACTTTTATGGTCAACTCCACTCTACTTGTCCTCTTGCAGCTGACTGAAGGAACTCTCTGTTCCCCCTTTTCTTTTCCTTTTTTTCTTTCCTTTTATTATTTTTTTTAGACGGAGTCTCGTTCTGTCGTCGCCCAGGCTGGAGTGCAGTGGTGTGATTTTGGTTCACAGCAATCTCCGCCTTCTGGATTCAAGTGATTCTTGTGCCTCATCCACCTGAATAGCTGGGATTACAGGCACTAGCCACCATGCCAAGCTATTTTTTTTTTTTCTATTTTTAGTAGAGATGGGATTTCACCATGTTGGCAAGGATCATCCCAAACTTCTGACCTCAGGTGATCTGCTCATCTTAGCCTCCGAAAGTGTTGGCATTACAAGCGTTAGCCACTGTGCCCGGCCTCCATTCCCACTTTTCAACAGTGAATCAGAGTTGGGAGAGGTCCCTTCCTATTCCTGGTGCCACCCTCTTCCAAACTAACTGACATTCTCCCTCAGAGGCAGTGACTGATGATAACAGTGGTTGTCAAGTCTACTTATATATTTTTTTGAAGCACTCCTTTATCAGATTGGGATGATTCTAAAAATCACCACATTTTATGAGTAGCAAGTACAGTTACATCTTCATGCACAGCTGTGAATATTGTTATAGGATATACTCCCGGAAATGTTCAGAAAAACATACATTTTTAAACATTTTTATTGATGATACTACCGTGTCTTCCAAAAAGTTTATATTCCTATGAACAATTAGAAGTGTTTATTTTTTGGTATCCTAGATAACACTTGAAATAATCAGCATTTTAAAGATTTGCCACTTTATTTATTATAAACTCTTTCTTTCCTTCATTCCTTGTGTCTGAAGAGGAGAAGAAGAGTTCTTGCCACCATAATGACAACCACCTTCATTTGGCCTCCTAGAAAGAAAAGATCCTGGATAGGCTTTATTAGCTTATAGGCAATGTTCTCCCGCAAGAATGGTAGCTAGAAGGTGTTCAGGACAACTAGAAAATTTTTCCAAGTTCTGTAGTCCCAAACAAGAAGCACATAGGCAAGAAGTCTCTGCTTGTAGAAGTTGGTATAAAGTCACTTTTAGCATTTAGCTGAAATACTGAGCTACTCAATTCCAATGTTGTATCTCCAGTGACTTCAAAGGAGAAAAATCTTAAAGTAAAAAGGATTGACTTTAAGGTTAAAAGAAAATGTATGCCAAAGGTAGGCAAAATGATATTAAAAGAATGCCCTAGACGTTTAGAATATATTCAAGTTTCTAGAGTCAGATAAAGTTAAGCCAGATAATTAAAATAATGTATAAACGTGACTGTGAAATGCAGATAAAAAATCAAAGATATGCTGAACGGCTGGAATGAGCAAGCATCTCAATTTCTATATTGAAGGATGCTAGAAATCTTAGACCTCTGAGATATGTCCTGGTAACATTTTAGAAAGGATTATTACACCGCTGAAGAATAAGGAAGGTAAACCACCACCATATAGAAAGATAATATATACTAGGTATGATATTTTAGTATTTCAGTGGGACTTTTAGAAAGATCTCTCATAATAACCTGCAGATGGATGGACTATCATGAACTGAGTGAAAATGATACCCAAAGCCCGTAAATCAGCATGCGTGGGTAAAAGGCAAGATCTCTGCCAGGGATGCTGCAGAGCTCTGTCCTTGGCATTGCTATGCTCAAAATTCTTAACACTATTTGATACTTATCAAATTTGCAGCTAATTCATTGCTAAGAAGAGTAGTAGATATATATGATGATCAGGAATAAAGACTATTTCACCAAGTTGGAAAGAGAGGCTGACTCACTCGAGAGCTGTGTACATAACTGAAAGAAGACAGCCTTTGAATTAAGGGGATTCTAAACTCAAATATCAGCCCCGTTGTTGGGTAGACTTGGACAAGTTACCTTAGCCTCTGTGAGTCTTAACTTCTTCATCCACAAAAGAGGGATAACACCTCTGTTTTTTAAATAAATAAGATCAACACGACTTTTGGTACATAACAGATGCTCACTAGTAAGTACTCTTCCTCCTCTCCTCTTCTCAAACATTACTGGCTGAATAGAAGAGAAATAAATGTGCAGACAACTGAATGAAGGGTACAGAGTTGCACAGAATTACACAGAGTCCTACCCCTCAAGGGAGGAAACCTAGCTCTTAAGGGCAATTCATAAGAATAAGACCTATATGTTTTAGTTGATGGCAAGTTCAATATAAACAAACATCATTATTTCATTTAAAAATACAATAATAATCTGCATTGAGTATTACATCCAGATCAGGGGAGCTAATGGTTTTCTTGAACTCTGTTCTTTTCAGACCAACAGCATGGTGAAGTGTCTAGTTTTGACTGCTCCATGCTAAAGACCATTGACAAACTAAAGAAAGACTAGCAGGATATGGAAAACATGTCACATAGGGCAGAACCAAGGAAGGAGCATATTTTATCTGGTTTAAACAACAACAGCAACTCAAGGAAGAGATGATAGATATATTCAAATATCTGAATGACTGACTTTGGGGAAGTTCAGAAAGATTAGAAGAGCCAGTGGGTTCACGATAAGAAACTTCAGTCCATCAGGATAAGGAATGTTCAAGAGAGATGTAAAAAACCAGGGGTTACTTTGTAAGATAGTAAGTTTCCTGTGTCTAAAAATGTTGAAGCAGAAGAAAGTAGATGTGGAGTTTCCAATAGTGAAAGTAGAACACAAAGGGGAAAATATGTGTATGTGATGCATGCACATATTTTTTTAGGTGTGTATTAGAGAAAGATCAGTAAGAGCACTGCGAATTCCACTCTATCATTCTATTTCATCATTGTGTAAGGGTTGATTTATAATATTGATGAGATCCTAAGGCAGGTGATGAAAGGAGACTCTTTAATTTGACAAACATGGGCTGCACCCTGCTATGAACCCTACTGGGCTTTGTGGGAAAATTTTTAAAAGATACATTTTCAGCTGGGTGCAGTGGCTCATGCCTGTAATTCCAGTACTTTGGGACGCTGAGATGGGAGGATTGCTTGAGCCCAGGAATTCAAGACCATCCTGGGCAACATGGCAAGACCCTGTACCTACAAAACATTTTTAAAAAATTAGCTGGGCATAGTGGCATGTGCCTGTGGTATCTGCTACTCAGGTGCCTTCTGAAGTGAGAGGATGACTTGAGCCCAGGAGGTCAAGACTGTAGTGAACCATGATCATGCCACTGCACACCAGCCTGGCTGACAGAGCAAGACCCTGCTTCAAAACCAACCAACCAATCAACAAAATAAACAAACATTTTCTTGAATTTAAGGGACTAAGCCTGTAATCCCAGCACTTTGGGAGGCCGAGACGGGCGGATCACGAGGTCAGGAGATCGAGACCATCCTGGCTAACACGGTGAAACCCCGTCTCTACTAAAAATACAAAAAAAAAAAACTAGCCGGGCGAGGTGGCGGGCGCCTGTAGTCCCAGCTACTCGGGAGGCTGAGGCAGGAGAATGGCGTAAACCCGGGAGGCGGAGCTTGCAGTGAGCTGAGATCTGGCCATTGCACTCCAGTCCGGGCGACAGAGCGAGACTCCGCCTCAAAAAAAAAAAAAAAAAAAAAAAAAAAGAATTTAAGGGACTATAACCTTAAATTAAATGTAAGTCTACAATCCAGGAAAACAATTGCAGAGCAACTTGAAACAGGATGAGTGAAACTGCTGAAAGCTTCAATAAAAATATAAAATATTCTGGGTCGGGCATGGTGGCTCATGCCTGTAATCCCAGCATTGTGGGAAGCCGAGGTAGGTGGATCAACTGAAGTCAGGATTTCAAGACCAGACTCACCAATATGGCGAAATCCCGTTTTTCTTTTCTTTTTTAAACACATTTTGCAAAAATACAAAATTAGCCAGGCATGGTGGCACATCTCTGTAATCCCAGCCACTTGGGAGGCTGAGGCAGGAGAATCATTTGAACCCAGGAGGCAGAGGTTGCAATGAGCTGAGGTCACGCCATTGCACTCCAGCTGGGGAAACAAATAAAATAAAATATTCTGGGTGTTACAAAAAATGATTATGGAAGGGAGAAGTAAGAGGAGAGAACCCAGAGGAATGGAATACGCTATATGGGAATGTCACGGGCATCAGCATTGGAAGGGTTAGTTTAATTTGTCCCTTTTCAATTTGAGGAGGCAGGGTTTGTAAGAAGGAAGAAGGGTCTATTAGTTAGGGCTATACCGCACTGCAGAGTAATCCTCTGACAGTGTCCTAGGTAATCCACTGTCCCAGTCTTTGAAATGATACCTCCTCTCTCTCTCTGAGCCTTGAACATCTCCTTCCCCTCCATACCCTCTGTGGATGACCTCACCTCTTATGTCACTAAGGAAATAGAGCAATCAGAATATGACTCACAAATCTTCTCAGCAGGGACTGTAGCACCCTCCTGCCACTGTGCCCTTCCACGCTGCCTTCCCTCCCGCTGAACCGGTGGTGCACACTGGAGGCACCCCGCCTCTTCAAAGACTGCTTTTGCTTTTATCCCCTCTCCCTCCTGCACGATTTTCTCTCATTCCACTAGATCAGTCACATCAGCACACGAACATGCTGTATCCTCTCTTATGTATATATTTTAAAGTCCTCCCTAGACCACATGCTCCCTGTGGCCACTCTCCCATTTCTCTGCTCACTTTGATAGAGAAACTCTGATTAGAGTTGTCCACATTCTCTGCCTGTTACTCAAGTCCTATTCTCACCTCAACCCATTCAAATCAGGCTTTTACTCCTGCCTTTTCACTGAATCTATTTTTGTCAGGGTCACCAAACCTCCCTTCTTATAGAATCTTATGGCCAATTCTCATTCATCTCATCATCAATCTTTGACCTAGTTTTTCTCTCCCTCTTTAGTGACATGGCTCATAACTCGGATTCCAGGGTACTACATTCTCCTGATCTCATGACCACTGCTTTTGTTTCTTCATATCTTCTGCTGAATCTTCCTCTGTCTGTGCTACCTAGAAGACCTGTCAATGGGTATAAATACCATTGACAAACTGAGAACTTCAAAATTTCTATCTCCACCTAAGCTCTTCTCTGAGTTCTCCACTCTCCTGTTCCACTGATCCATTTCTTCCTGGGTTATTTTCTGTTTCAGTAAATGGCATCAGTATTTACCCAATTGTTAAGAGCAAAAACCCTGGAATTATACCAGACTTCTCTCTTCCTCTCTCATCTCACATCCAATTTGTCAGTAGGTTCTTTAGATACTTTCTTCAAAATTTGACCATTTTTTACTACCTCCACCTCCACCTCCACCTCCTAATCCAAGCCACCATCATTTCTTGCCTGAAATACCGTGGCAGCCTGCTAACTGGTCTTCTTGTTTCCACTTTTGCCTCCTTAAAAGTCTATTTTCCATATAGCAGCCAGAGAAAATAAAATAAACGAAAAAGAAATTACATCAATACCTTAACCCCAACAATGGCTTCCTATACTGCTCAGAATAATATCCAAACTCTTACCATGGCCTAAAAGCTCTACAGGACGCAGCCTTGTCTCTTCTCCAGACTCATCCCTTACACCCCCAGCCTTGCTTCCCCCTTTCTGGCCATGCTTAGCCATTCAATTTTGAGTAATATTGTTCAACCACCTCTTTCTCTTTCCTTGTTTCTTTTCACTTGTTAGCAGAAGTTTCTTTCTCTCAGTTTCTTTAAAAGCCAAGCTTGTTCTGACTTCGGGACTTTGCATTTGCTCTTCTTTTGGCCTAGAATCCTCTTCCTCCAGATCATTACATGGTTCACCACTCATTTCAGGCTACTCCAAAGTCACCAGCTCATGGGGGCCAACCTTGGCCTTTGGAGGCGATGGAGGCCTCAGATTTTCTGTCTGAGCATGGACCCCATAACTTTCTGCCCCCACCACTCTACTACTTACACTAGTTCATTTCCCTTTATTGTACATAGCATAGCCTGACTTTAGACCAGGCATTCAATGTTTGCTGAATGCCTGTTTCCCCTGCTAGCCTGTCAGCTCCAGGAGGACAGAGGCTAATAGGCTGGGTTCACATCTATATTCCTAGCACCTGGAACAGTACCTGGCACTCAGTGACTGCTCAACGAGTAACTGTTGGATAATTATGTGTTGAATGAATGTATAAGGGTCAGTTTAGAGGAACACTCAGAATCAAAAAGGGAGAGATCATTTTAGTTATAATGGATGTAGCGAGCAAGTAAAGGATGGGCCAGAGGAAAAAAGGAGAATGAAGTGAGTGTGCACGGGTGAAGGGCAAGGGATCAATGTGTCAGTGGTTTACATTCCATGCAGAAGGCAGGGGGGTTCCAGAGGTGCAATCAAACTCCTGAAGAGATCAAAGAGCTTTGCCAGGTGCTGTAAAGTATTTCCACCCACATTTTGAAGGGGAAATGTTAATAACATCTGTTTAATGTGTAGCCCAGTAATAGGTTTTAGAAATGTATAAGAATATTTGATTTTAAAAGAATTTGTGTATCTCTTATATATTTTATATATTTATATATAGATATTATCAGAGTCAGTGAGTCAAGACTGACTATGATGCCACAGAACACAGTGACTCGTTTCATTTTCTCAGTGTTATCTTACCGCTTTCCATTATTCCGTGGTTTTAAAGGGGAAACATAAAGCATAGTTATGATGTTACCAGTTTCAGAATAAGTAGTTAAAAGCCTGCTTGACCAATTTTAATTTTCTTCCTTGACTGGAAAGCTCTGAAAGGCATAAGTGCATGGAATAACACGACCCGAAGCCCTGGTAGTTCGCCTCCTCAGTTTCTCCTAGTACTCCGTTACTTAGAGATAATGGCATGAGCCCTATTGACCCCAAGCCATTACTCATTAACCCCCTCTAATTTAGGGCTCTAGTCAATGAGGACTGAGATGGAGTCTGTGACTTGGATGGACAGAGATCACCCACATTCAGAGGCTTCTGCTCAACTCACACTTTCTGGATACTTCCGAGCAGAGGCTCAACCGGACTCGAGAAGTCAGTCTTCACATTTTGTTCTAAGTGAGGATTCTCTCCACCACCTTCTCCCTTCCCTCACTACTCAGGAATCTGGTCAAAATTTATATTTAACTAGGGTTTATCCAAGGTTCACTGTTTTCTAGCCCTGTGATTTTAGACAAGCGACTTCAGCTCTCAGAACTTCAGTTTGCTGGCGGGGTGCAGTGGCTCACACTTGTAATCCCAGCACGTTGGCAGGCTGAGGCAGGCGGATCATGAGGTCAGGAGTTCAAGACCAGCCTGGCCAATATAATGAAACCCCCATCTCTACTAAAAATACAAAAATTAGCTGGGCATGGTGGCGCACGTCTGTAATCCCAGCTACTCAGGAAGCTGAGGCAGGAGAATCGCTTGAACCTGGGAGGTGGAGGTTGCAGTGAGCTGAGATCGTGCCACTGTATTCCAGCCTGGGTGACAGAGCAAGGCTGTGCCCCCCCCCCACCAAAACAAACAAACAAACAAAAAAACAAATTAAATAAATAAATAAAAGAACTTCAGTTTGCTCATGTGTAAGAGGGGAATAAAACTTATTTTCCCCTGGTGGTGTTTCTGAGGAAGAAATGAGATGATATTCATGAAAATGACTAGTCCAATACTTGGCACTGGCATGAAATAAATGGTAACTAGTAATTGTATAATTATTCCCCTCTCCCCACCTTCTCTCTCTCTCTCTCTCTCTCTCTCTCTCTCTCTCTCTCTCTGTCTCTCTCTTACTCTCGCTCTGGGTTAGGTTACTCCAATGATCATTTCATTCTTGTTATTCCCTAAGCTTTGGCGTAATATTGTTCAACCTCCTCTTTCTCTTTTCTTTTTTCATTTGTTAACAGAAGCCCCCAAAGCCTTTCACTGTCATTCAAATGATGTTTCTGCACTACAAATCAACAACTACTTACTGACTACCAACAAAGTGAAGTTTTGTGGTTGTCAAAGTCATGTCTTCTGAGAAGAATCTCATTCCAAGTCAGTGTTTCCCAAAGTAGGTGTGTATAGATATTGCTGGATGCAAGATGATTTAAGATGACACAGAAACCTTTGTTTTTCATTTTCAGAGTCAGAAAAAATTTATATCAGAAAAATATGATTAGCATATAAAATTACAGATAGTAAAGCCTATGATAAACCTAAGTAAAAGGGTGTACCAATTTAAACTTACTTAAAATCATATTAATTATAGTAGAGGTGGAACACAAATATATAACAAAAGTAATGAAGATGACATATGAATAACTGAAATTTGGGATGCTGTTCTGAATCATATAAGGTCAATAGATAAACCACAATGAGATACCATCTCACACCAGTTAGAATGGCAATCATTAAAAAGTCAGGAAACAACAGGTGCTGGAGAGGATGTGGAGAAATAGGAACACTTTTACACTGTTGGTGGGATTGTAAACTAGTTCAACCATTATGGAAAACAGTATGGCAATTCCTCAAGGATCTAGAACTAGATGTACCATATGACCCAGCCATCCCACTACTGGGTATATACCCAAAGGATTATAAATCATGCTGCTATAAAGACACATGCACAGGTATGTTTATTGCAGCACTATTCACAATAGCAAAGACTTGGAATCAACCCAAATGTCCATCTGTGACAGACTGGACTAAGAAAATGTGGCACCTATACACCATGGAATATTATGCAGCCATAAAAAAGGATGAGTTTGCATCCTTTGTAGGGACATGGATGCAGCTGGAAACCATCATTCTTAGCAAACTATCACAAGAACAGAAAACCAAACACCACATGTTCTCACTCATAGGTGGGAACTGAACAATGAGATCACTTGGACTCGGGAAGGGGACCATCACACACCGGGGCCTATCATCGGGAGGGGGGAGGGGGGAGGGATTGCATTGGGAGTTATACCTGATATAAATGATGAATTGATGGGTGCTGATGAGTTGATGGGTACAGCACACCAATATGGCACAAGTATACATATGTAACAAACCTGCACGTTATGCACATGTACCCTAGAACTTAAAGTATAATAAAAAAAAAAAAGAAAAAAAAAAAAAAAGAAAAGAGTATTAATAGGCCCAACTACTCTATTCAAAAGTAAACTATGTAAGATGTTTCTTCACTTTCCTCAATGCCAATCAAGCCATACACCTTCTACCCAGCCTAATTTTCTAAAGTCACCTAAAACCCTAGGGTCGAAGGTCTACCAAACCCAGGAATGGGAGAATCAATTTTTTTCAGGGCAAAAGTAACAGAGGGAAAAGACTTTTTCCTTATAGCTCTTATGGCTATATCCTCAGTCGGCCTGTAAAATTTTTCTGACACTGGAGGCTGTTGCTAGCTGTCGTCAGAGTCACTCCTACATGTACCTGGAGCACAACATTGACCAAGTGCCACCTCTTCTGTAACACAGGAGTTCCTGAACAGGGGGTTCAGGAAATACCAAAGCACAGTCACCACAAAAAAATTTCCCCTAAATTGCATGCTGGAAGAATTATTGTTTCAAAATCACTTGCTGCATATGCACCACTTTATTCTATTTCAGCCAATGTTTACTAAGGCATGAGAGAAGTTCAAACATAATAGACCATCGTTTCTCCAAATCACTAATGAAAGCTATGGTTCTGAACACACAAACCAAGGTGCTGGTTTTGCCTTGTGCTATTTGAGGAGCACTCAGTATATACTCACAGCCACATAGCGAACTGGATCAGTTCTCTGGAGGAGATACTTAATGTGTACCTGCCATAATAAGTAATATGTTTGGCTCTGCATTGCTCTATTCTTTTCTTCCTCATATTTTTTAGCACTTTTCTACAAGCAGAACATGTGAATGAATCACTCTTATCTTCTCAATTTTATTATTAAATGGTGCTCAACTTTTTCCTCGGGTGTTTTAGGACTACACAGACATTTTCTGGTCAAACAGAAACAAATGAGGCTGGGGGGAACCTCTGGCCTTTCAAAGTCTCTAGCTTCTGGCTGACCTATATTCCATTCATCAGTCTTGGGCAGCAGGCATTTTCTTGGAAATGTCATGTTGGGTGGAGCTTCAAGGCCAAATGTGAGTATTTGCTGCAGCATACAATGAGACAGAAAACATGTGGTCAACAGAGGACTTGTTGCACTTTTTCTGTAGGAAAGTATGCCAGTCTTAGGGTCACAGATTCCTCACACAGAAAATCTACCTGCTGACTTTTGCTTATTCATTCATTCCACAAGTATTGATCAAACACCTAACATTTGCTAAGGACTGTTCCATGCACTGGAGATAACAGGTGAACTAGACATATAGAGGATCTGCCCTCCTGTAGCTTACATTTTAGCTAGGGACTGAGAAACAAAACAATAATAAATTGGTAAGTTAACTTCATATAGCGATAACTACTATGGAAAACCAAACAAGACATGGGAGAGGGCAGAATCTCAGGTATATTTGCAATGCTAACAGTCTTGACTTTATAATTGTAGAAACTTATCTCTAAAGAAGTAATGTAATTTAGCTACTTTCTTAAATATTCAGTAATTTTAACACTTGTACACATAATTTTAGGTTCTTTCTTAAGGCTGACACTGAATGATTTGGCAGAGTACACCCCGGCCCTTAGTTCTCATTGTCCTCACTTTGGCCCACTGGAACACTTGCGAGGATGCAGGGACAGCCGGACTGAGAAGCAAAGGTACTTATCCCTTGGTATTTTTTCCCATGTTGGTCATGTCCTCATTAATAGTAGATTCTGCCTTAGTTTCTTTGGACAGCAACTGTGTACTTTAAGGACATTTCATACTTGCTTGATTCAACTGACTTTGGTTTCTCATCCCTGAGATACACTCTTTGTTTTTTTTTTTTAAATTTTTACTTTTTGAGAGAGGGTCTCACTCTGGAGACCAGTGGTGCCATCATGACTCACTGCAGCCTTGATTTCCTGGGCTCAGGCAATCCTCTCACCTCAATGTCCTGAGTAGCTGGGACCACAGGTGCATGCCACCATGCCCAGCTGATTTTTGTATTTTTGGTAGAGACAGTGTTTCACCATGTTGCCCAGGCTGGAACTCTCAGGCTTAAGAGATCTGGCTGCCTTGACCTCCCAAAGTTCTGGGATTATAGGTGTGAGCCACTGTGTCCGGCCTCACTCATTTTTTTTGCAGGGGCTCAATAGTAGAACTAACCAGATGAATCAGAACCAGGCATTTATACACTTGAACAGTGGTATAGCTGTAAAGTCCTAGTGTAAAAGTTACACTATATATCTTCTGTAATAATACAAATTTACATAAATGAAGCATCTAATGATATGAATAACAAAGACAGGAAAAATTTGGATCAGAGAGGGCAGAACCTTCAAATTCCTATTGTGGCCTCTTAATTTAAGGTTACCAGCTCCTCCCTGGTGTCAAGGGTATGGTATTATGGGGATTATCTTCCAGACTTTGATTGTTCAATAGATATTGACTTTTCCTGGATGTATTCTAATCAGCTTGACTATACACATCTTGGGCTACTGGACATTTCAGATTCTCAGCTTCATTTTTTACTACCTACTCCCATGTACCTAAATGTGAGCAGCAAGAAAGACTGATGTATACTTTACTCACTTAAGACCTAATTGATAAGTATATTTTCTTACATTTTAGGCTGGGAAAAAAAATCCTACACAAATGTTTATGGCATTATTCTGGGTGCAGACTGAAGACAATTTTCCTGGGTGCACTAAAGTTTAGAAATGTAATAGATATGAATATTTGACATCTTCCTGCATTTGTCAATTGTCCAGAATTCTTTGGGCAATTAGTCAAGACTGATATAAGCAAAGAAAGATGTCCTATATAGAAAGAGGAGGCAAGTCAAATAAGTAATATATTAACTCTAGGTTTTGAGGTCAAGTGTAGTATCCTGTCTTTCCTTCACAAATATGAGACAGACATGATTAAATTCCTCATCTCTAAGTGGGCAAGGTCACAAACTATTGCAAAATATGCCAAACTCAAAGTCTGTACAGATTTTCTCTAATGATTTGGACAAACCCTTCAAGTGGTCGAACTTCATTTCACCAGCAATCTGTCAAATAAAGGAGAATCAACAGATTCTTTTTAATAGACATTGATATACAGCAAAATCTGTTAGTTCTAAATACCTTTGTCCTTGGAATTTATCTTATTTTTGAAAACTAATGGGGAGGAATGAGATTGAAAATACATCTCCCTAATATTTTTAATTGAATATTAAGTCTCTAATACAAACTTAAAGTTTGGTGTCATAGGACACTCATGTCATTCTTTACTATCATCAGTATTAAAAATTTCATTAAACCTTATGGAAGACTAAAAAATCCTTTTATTTTTACATTTTATGCCATATGAGACATGATTAAAATGACAAGTTCCCAAATAACATGAATAATGTATTTTCCCTTTATCCAAAGCAAGTGCATTTTGCTCCTAAGAGTGTTTAATCCATTTTCTTTTTCAGGAAGAGGAAAGGAGGGCGATAAAAGGATTTACAGTTAGAACAGGTATTTAATGAAAGGCACATATTTGGCTTGTGATTATAAAATAGCTGATGTAGTTATTCTGAGTTTAGACAGGAGTCATAGATTTTGACATGAATAAAAGCAAATTATGATTCTGTTAACATTCATATTTACCTCTTTGGGACAGAATTGTTTAAAGTTACTCTGTATTAGTCATGGAAATAGTAGAGCCTGTATTAAGAAAGCTTATTTCTGTGTATGTATATAAATGCTTACTTCAGGAAGCACCAGATCTACATTTATAGAACAAGTTTCAAAGAACAGCTTAAAATATCATAAAACTTAGATAGAGAAACTTAAGGTGCCTTCTGCTACTTTATACTCTTTTTCCACTATATTCCACCCCATTCATCAGAGAAAGTGCTAATATGAATGGTCAAATCCAGTCACCATCTTTGGACCACTGGGAGTGAAGCTTTAGGGGGAGATGTAGGCAAAAGCCATAGCTCTGTTAAGATTTTAGCCTCCTTGTGTTTGCTTACTCCCCAGCAGCTGGGGCAGGTCAATGGCCCTGGAGCTGCGTCTTACTTGGGAGGGGCCTCTGCATGGAGAAGGTCAGAAACTAGTACATTAGCCAAACTCTCCTTTAGGGCTTCTTTTCATTGTTGCGCTTTTCTCTAGAGGCATCTTTCCATGCTGCTGGGGTGTTAAAAATAACTTGAGGGAAGCAGGATTGGGAGTGAGCACAGGAAAAGTAGACTAAGGCTGTAAATGTCCATCTAGCTCAAGCTTGTCCAACCCACAGCCCACAGGCTGTAATACAGCCCAGGATGGCTTTGAATGTGACCCAACACAAATTCGTAAATTTTTTAAAAACATTATGAGATTTTTTTGTGATTCTTTTTTATTTTTATTATTACTTGTTTTAGTTCATCAGCTATCATTAGTGTATTTTATGTGTGGCCCAAGACAATTCTTCTTCCAATGTGGCCCAGGGAAGCCAAAAGATTGGACTCTCCTGAATTCTGGCTCTTATAGCTCTGTATGGTCCAACTTAGTCCATCAGGAGACCACTTCAGGATTTTTCAGTTGAAGCTCTGGTAAATAATAAAGAGGATACATTTACTCGGCCTTTTCCTCTGTGCATTTTTCTCTCTCTCATGGACTTAGTGGGGGCAAAAGTGGACACATTAGGTGATTGTTCAAGACTTCTGGATGTTGGGTTTCACCTCTGTTTGAGTTACTTCTTGGCCAAACATCTGAGAATACTCTCTTCTTTTTGCCAGAACAAGAGTTCATGGGTACTTTTAAGTAAGACAGTAAGGGATTAGAACTCCACGAGTCATTAGTCAGTCAGGAGGCAGTTTCCAAGAAGTTTGTTAATTCTCTCCTTAAAATACTATTAAGTAATAGTCTGCTGTTAACCACTTTGGTTTCTTAGCCCTCTGGCTGGTGCAATCTTTTCTTGAACTGTTCTAAGTAACTAAGAAGATTCTGAACACTCCTAATACCTCCGGCCCCTACCTTAAGAGAGATGAACAAAAAGGGGTCTATCAATGGTCAAGCTCCAGGAAAACATCTCATAAAGCTTACCAACAGTTATGATTCCAGTGACTTTTAAATCTAACATAAAGAGAAGGAAAAGACAAAATTCATGATGAAGAATAATATGTGCCACAAACTAGGGATTATGATTAACCAATTCGGTGTATTTAACGTGTAACTTAAAAAACTACTTAATGACTTTAAGAAAAAGGAAGGACTTCAAACGTGTTGTCATTAGAATGTGGCACTAGAGAACCCATGAAAAGAAAACATTGATAATAGCATATTTGCTTAGTATCCCATAGAGTTATGAGGACACTGGGAACTCTCCTGCTTCTTCCCAGCAGTAGAATACTCAGTACCGGTGAATGTAGAGCAACCAAGAAAGAATGGATGGGTAACTGATATTCTTGAACTTCAAACGGGATATTTCTTTAATGTTGACAAGGAAAAAGCAGATAACACAGTCCAGAGCTGACTGTAATAGTTTTTCTAAATTCAACCAGCATGAAGAATGATGTTCTATAGGATAAAATAGAAGACATCTTGGCACTGACTGGGTGATGCCATCTAATTGCAGAATTCAAATTGCTTTAGAATCTTTGAAGCACCAAAACAAGGATGTAAAACATATTCATAATATGTGTCTTCATAAGTCCTGTACTTTCAAAATGAATCTAAGCCTTTGGAATAAGAGTAAAAATAACCACCTGAAATTTTTATAAAAATAAAGAATAATCATGAAGAGGGTTACTCACAAATGGGATTCTTCTTGCTCTTTATTCAAGTGGAAAATTCTTCCTTTCACTGACACATTTGCCAAACCATTCCATTTAATGTAGGAAACACCACTTTGTTTCTTCTGAATTGCTAAAACTATTGTACTCTAAAATCCTGTAGCTGAGGTTTAGCTGTACTCAATTTGCTTGTATAAAATATACAATACATCATTTTAAATCAACGTTTAAATGCATTAATGCTTTTAACCCTTCTAAGTACAATTGCTTCCATAAGGAATTTTTCCATGAATTATCTAGTTCAGATTGTTTGAATAGCATTTTGAATTTCCTTTCCTCTTTAATTTCAGAACTTACATGTTTTTGTGTCATTCACAAATCAAAGCTTCAAAATATTGAAGTTTTGGGGTAAAGACATTTAAAGATATTTCTCCAAAATGTTTTGTTGGAAAGACATAGATATCACGCATTGTAGTACAATATTATGACTCACACTTTCCTAAGGAAACAAAATCACAAATTTTACAAGAGGTGTCCAATGGAAGCAAATTCAGGTTCAAAGAGATGAGAAGAAAAGAGTGATTTTGCATTCAGCATACATGATCTGTTGCGGCAACTGTGAATTCCTTATTTCTGCCAGCTATAGCTCAGTAAAGAAATGGATGCTATTGTGAAAGTCATCCCCTGAAAACAGAGATGAGAGTAAGTAAATGAGTAGAGTTGATATAAATTCAAGTCATTTTGCAAAGGATTTTACAATGATGGATTACAAGATGAATTCTCACAAGTTGGCAAGGTTTTCCAAAGTCTAGCTTTTATGAATATTGTTTGAATAAGTGGTGTAGAATTCAGTCTATGCTCTGTGAAATAACATGATTTATTATTATTATTATTTTTACCAAGTTGGAATTATTTAGAATCACCAAATAACAGGATTCAAAAGTAAAACAGCTGAAAAATCCAACAGTCTGGTCTAACCTGGGATGCTCTGTCTCCTCACAGCCAACGCTCCATCAGGCGGCTTTGTCTGGCTGGCGGATTTAGTGTAGGGACTCTCATCTGCAAAGGTACAATGAAGCGTTTGGTTAATTTCCATCCAGTTTCTAATGCAGTGAAGATTTTTAACGGGTTGCAATCCTTCTGCGAGAGAGAAGTGGTACAGTACAGTGGAAAGTGTTGGTAGGCCTGGGTCCTATACTTGGGTTAGCTGTGCGATCAATCTTTGAAAATGTTGTGAATATGTTTCTTTCCTTATAAAAGAGAGAGAAAATTCTCATCTACTTCTTAGGGTTGTCAGGATCAAAAGCTATAGTGCTCATGAAGATGTTTATGAAATGGTAAGAAGTATGCAAATATAGTATACAAATTATTTGTTTGTCACCTACATTCATTGATAGGTAAGTACCAGTGAATAGGTGTAACAAAGACAAAGAAGAAATAAAATGGCTCAATGGGCACTAAGAATAATCAGGTAGAAGAACAAAGAAAGTAAAAAGAAAGGCAATATTTCAGATAAGCAGATGACAGAGTTAGTATTGCAAGGGAAATAAAGCCACTCAGAGTTAGTAGGTTCCTCCTGGGAGTGTGAACTGGCAGCCAGTGCAAAGCAGAGGGATAGAGATGTTCAGAGGAAAGACCAGAGGAGCTAGGTTGAGAATAGGGAAGGAATGACGGTTTGGCAAAAGAAGACATATATTGCAATGAGCTGGTTTGTGCTCTTTTAGAAAGAGATGAAAATAACTTGCAGAATTATTAAAAGAGCAACTGAGAAGACAGAAGGTCTAAAGCTTAATGTATCTGTGAGAGTTAGGCAAGAAGGTGAATGATTAAAACAGTAGGTGACAAGATCATGGAGACAATGGGTCCATCCAGTTCTAACTAAGGTGATTTTTTTTTTTTAACTTTGAAAATGATTTTACCTGACTAGGAATAAAGGAGTAGTGATCTAGGATGGCAAATACTAAGGCTAAAATAGAAAGGACAATTCTTCCTAATTGAGATGGGAGCATTTATAAAAAGTAAAAGAAATGTGAATAACAACCTTAAAAATGTCAAGAATAAGATGTACATGGCTTGAGTAAATAGAACATAAAATAATTATCTAGCATATTCAGTCCAGCTAGATAACCTAAATGTCACTGCTGGCCACAGTATAAGATGTATTATTGTTGTTGTTACCATTTTATAATAGCAGGAAATCATTAAAGAATTTAAAGAAACCATATTGTGCATGACAAACTATTACACATAACAAGGATTTATTCAGAACAAGGCTTTAATCATCTGAGAACATTAATTCTCCCAATTGAATGGCTTGTGTTTCAAAATTGAGGAACTCATTTCCTCTCTAGGATGAACTTCTGGTTTGAAATGATTCATGATTTCTTCATAAAACTAACAAGGTCTTTATACGCAATTACAAAAGGAAAAGATTAACACTGCTGTAAGTGGCAATTAACTTAAAAAACAGAAGTCATGCTGTTTCACGTTTATATTTAATTTGTCACACAATTTTTTATATTCTTCCAACCATAAAGATAAACTACCAACTTTCAGATACCAATTCAATCAACACCATTTTTGCTTTAGAAGTGGTATCTTAGGTCTTCGACTCTTCTCTTTGCAAACACCATTTTGAGTATAATTAAAACCCACAAAACAAAATACAAAATGTAAACATTACACTATAAAAGTCTCCCTTTGCCCCACCATTGTCACTTGAATATTTGAGTGTTTTTCTCACAGTGTTAGTAAGAAAGCGATATGCTTCATTTAGCACCTTTTAAAACAAATGTACTATGTATTAAAGCCGGGAATTCTTTATAAGACTGCTTTAAAAATGTATTTCCTTTCATTGTCCAACACCTTGAAACGGTGTATTTATGAGCATAGAGCACTAAGCCAGGAAATAATCACAACAACCAGGCTTAGGTACGGCATCTTGGAAGCCTAAAAGCTTTCCTCAGTGTTCTATTTGTCAAGATTCCAGCCAATTAAAGTCTTGAGTTGAATCCAGTGTTGGATTTTTATAAAGGGCAATAAGAGATTTACCCAGGAGACTCTGGGGTTATCTGCACTTGATGCTCTATTTTAAGGAGTATTTCTTTAGAAATGTACCCAGTTTGCATTTCAGAAGTAGTCAACCCTGGTAAAATGGTTTTCTCATTTATATTTGAAAACAACTTCCTTGATTTAGAACTGAGATAGTCTAGTTGAGCACATCCTTAAAAGGTTGAAACTGAATTATAGATGACCACCTGGCCAGCCTCTCCATCACCACCCCCAACCTCCACTCCTGCTCCCAATATCAAGAGTGACCTTACTGAGCACAGGCAAAAGTAAATAATTATCTAGAAGCCAAATCTTGTATTGGTTAAAGGACCAGAATGAAAAAGTTCAGTGTTATCTAATGTTGTCTAAGCGATGTTATTGCTTTCACCCTGATTGCCAAAGCCAATCATGCCAAAGCCTATCAGTGTGAAAGCAATAATTCCTAATGGAAGGGAGGCAGAGGCTTGGCAACATTGATCATCAAAGCTAAGGAGGGCATAGCAGCAGAGCAGCATGGCACAATATAACACTTGGTTTTTAGAAGACTTTCCTGAAGAGTGTCTTTTTGTTTTAAATACCTTAGAGGCACCATGGCCTTTTATAAAAAGCTACCCATCACAGAATGAACACCAGCTCTCTTAACGTGATTTACTGAAACTCAGCTCTGGATTTAAACTTGTTTGAAAATAGAAATGGAGAAAACACACTGAATGAATCTGTGGCTGATGGCTCCACAGTAGGATACTAAAGGACAAGAGCGTCCAGAGTGCATTTCTAATCCTTGAGCATAAAGTCACGGAGAACTACGGAGGCTTCTATCTTCTCTTGTGTCCCTAAATGCAGCTTTATAGATATATCCCTAGAATTTCATGCTTATAAGGGATAATCTATACCATTCTTTCATTGTAAATAGAACTGAGGCCCAGAAAGATAAATTTACAGAAGGACACACATCTAAATTGAGTCTAGATGGAATTTCTTATATTCTTAGTCCCATGTTCTTTCTTCATTTCCTTTTAGATAGACAATAAGATTTCATAGGCCATTGGGTCCACATGTTGCTGTGTCACAGGAGTGAGTGATTGGGCACACTGTACCAGCAGAGACCTTGTATGGTGTAAGTTAATTGCTACAGTGAAGCCTTTGAAAATGAGCCTGAGCCACATAGCCAATTATTTTTGTGTATATATACATCCCATTCTTCCCTCCTCCACATACTTGTTGCCTAAAGCAAACAACACTTACACATGGTACTACCGAACTAATTTATGCTTTTCAGTTCATTTCTTTGAAGATAAAATTTAAAAGCAACGTCAATATAGCTCATTGTTCCCCAGGATGAGCCTTAAAAGAGTCACTGAATTATAAGATTTATGTTAATACTTTTCCTTTGTTTCATTGGAGAGATACTAAATAGGCTTTCAAGTTACATCCAGACATAAAAATGAACCAAAAAAAGGTCAAATGACAAGGAAAGAAATCAATCAGAATAGTACCTAGCACATCATAGGCTTTCACTAAATGTTTGCTGATAGAATATGTGAATTAATTATATTCACTTTTTCAAACAAGAGCATTTGTTGTAAACAAAGAACATGAAGAAAGTCAAACATTTGTTATAAGCTATATTCCCTCCTACTTCTGCTTTTCTTTTTCTAGGTTGATAGCCTATTCCTTTTAAAGTCACATTATCATCCAATAGCTATTAAGTATTGACTTAATGTGAAAAATCTGACCCTTTATAAAACGGTTATCAACATATATTTCCTTTCATTTTCAGACTGTAGAATGATTGATCAACCTTTAAAATAATGTCTTTAAACAAAAGAATTATGATTTTCATAGCAGACTCTCAGCCCAGACTTGGATGATCATATTAACCAGGGATTCTCACTAAAAGTCACTACAGGGGCAAAGCAGACATTCAGTTAGTGAGCTACTTGCTCACTGAAATGAAATGCTTCAAGCAATCACTAAGGGCATCTCAGGGTATCAACACTGCCAGCCTTTCCTAACGACATTTTAGCAGCTAGGTAATCACCGTCACACATGATGGCCCTTCACAGGGGCTTACCTGTTAGTCACAATAAAGAAGAACATGGGTCCCTTTAGAGTGACATCTCATGAGGCTAGGGAAAAATGCCCTCCATTAACAGGGAGAATTGATATGGTGACAAAGGCACCGAAAGCGTTAGTCAAGCATATACTTAAAGCAGAAGAAGAACAATAGGGGGGACCATCTGTCCCTCTCATTCCCCCCAGTTTGGCCAGTTTCCTCATGTGCCAAACACAGGAGGGGCAAACACAGATCATTTGCTTTGATCACATGAAGCTGGTGTTTATAAACTTGGAAAGCAACCAGAGGGCACCTAAGGAGCAATGCTTCACTATGCATCACAACCGCCTGTGCTGGAGCTGGGAGAGTCACATCGTGAGGAAGGGACTCGGGTCCCCTCATGCTCTCAAATCCTCCAACGTTTGCTTGGTATCAAACAGCATCCTTGTGTCACCAGGCTGGTTCCTGTTTCTCCATTTCCTGAGACTCTCATTTCTCACTCTGGGCTATGCAGAGGAACCCGATATGAATATGGTTTCAGGAATCTCCAGCTGTGTTCAAAGCTTTGCTGAAGAAAGAAAATTTAATTTCCTTTGGCTGAGACTAATCAGCATACGCTAAACAATTCTTAGCAACTAATTATGCACAACTGAGGCACCTGCTAAGGCAGCAGACCCCCTTAACATCTTGATTAGGAAAAAAGAAGGCATTTGGTGCAGTTAAACATTATGACCATTTCCCAGTAGCGAGGAGACAGGCAGGGCATGCCACAGTGCTCATGCATGTCCTTACAAACTTGAAATAAAAGTCTGGTTTCCATGAATGAACAAAATAAAATCCACTGTGGATGAAACAATCTGTCCCTTGAATTCAATTAAATGTCACACAATTTAGTACCTACTATGTGCAAACTAAGACTCAAAGTACACAAAAGATAATGACACTTTCATTGGAGTGGTGATGGCAGAATCATTACTCCCTACATTTGAGACTAGAACATGGTACTGGATTAACCGATGGGGAGAATGAGTATGGGCTTAGGGTTAGGTGGAGGTGAAGCACAGGATGAGAAAGGGAGATCCACCACTAGGAATTTATCCGTAATTTTTCAATCAGAAAAATCAAGAAACAAGTCATTTTAGGCTTTCCGATAACATGGTAGTTTTGTGTGGTGGGGAGCCATAATCGTTTTAGTAATTGGGTCCTGTGAACATTTTATCCCAGTTAGCATGAACATATCATGGTTGCTTCTCTCCCACAGACACTAGCCTTCCAGTCCCACTTGCTTCCCTGGTGGTTTGATGGCACACTTTGAAATTTAAGCAAGATTTCCTGAAGGATAACTGTTAAGGCTTTTTGACAACAGAGCTTAATTATATCTTTCTCTTCTTGTTAAAATGATGTATAACTACAATCACAGGGCCCCACATAATTTAAAGAAATTAAATTGTTCATAATTCCTGATTCAAATAACCCTATTTTTCTAGGGTCAAGCAAAAAGTGCACTCATGATCTCTCCTAGAGTCAGAAGGCTGCCAAGTCCTCCACAGGCTTCGGCTCTACAGCTTTGGTATGTGGAGGCTGTAACATGGAGAGCTGCTTACAACTTACTGAGAATGAATCAATTTCATTTCCTTCCCTAATCTGATAGAGGGGTCCATACAGCTAAGTTTACACCAGAAGATTGGGGAATGATCTGAGCTTGACAACAAGAAGCAGAGGCAGTGTGCTGCCCTGTGACAATCTCTTTCCTATGAAAAGATGATTTCCCCCATCTACTTTCCCTCCTCCCTTTTGTTATTTGTTTTGCATCTGCATGGCATTAATGTCTATCCTTGACTCTGCAGGTTTCCTTATAGTTTCATAATTCAGACACAGATGTGCTCTATATTCCTAAAGGGACCAGATCTTTTGCCTTTTTTTTTTTTTTTTTTTTTTTTTTCTGAGATAGGGTCTTACTCTGTCACCCTGCCTGGAATGCAGTGGTATGATCATGGCTCACTGCAGCCTCAAACTCCTGAGCTCAAGTGCTCCTCCCACCTCAGCCTCTGAGCAGCTGGGACTGCAGGTGCATGCCACCAAGCCTGACTTTTTAAATTATTTTTTATAGAGGCTAGGTTTTGCTATGTTGCCCAGACTGGTCTCAAACTCCTGGCATCAAGTGATCCTCCCACCTCAGTCTTCCAAAATGCTGGATTACAGGCATGAACCGCCACACCTGGCTTTCTTTTACTTTTGAACTTTGGAGAAAAAAAAAACACCCAAACAGCACAATTTCATTTTAAGAACAAATATACAGTGGTTTTTTGGTTTCTTCACAGTGATAGAAAGTCTTCTAATTAACCATAATCTGATAACCATTTCAGGGATTAAATATTGCAGCTAAAAAGAATGGCAACAATATAGCTCACATTGTCGAAGGCCTGTGTTATAAGATCATTTCTCTCCCTTACTGCTCTATTATCTAATTCTTGCTTCTCAAAATGTGGACCATGGATGAGCAGCAGGAGCATACCTGAGAATTGTCAAAAATGTAGAATCTCAGCCTCCACCGCAACCCATGGAATCAGAGTCCGCATTTAACAAAATCTCCAGGTGATTTGTATGCACGTTAATGTTTGGAAAGCGCTGCTCCAATTGATATGACCAACAGCAATTGCACAGGTAGTGAGGATACACCTGTTCCAATGTCTCACCTGGTTGCATCAGGGGCAGCCTACAAAGTAGCTGGCAGAATGCCAGTCATATCAGCAAACTCCAAGAGTATCCCCAGGCCTGCAATCATCAAATTGCTCATGGACTGGTTTCTTCAAATGTAAAGGAAACTGTTGTAATGGTATGGTTTTGAGTGAATTCAATCTTCCCTTGATCCATTTTAAACCTCTCAACAAATCCTGAAATGGCTGAATTATAGGAGTAACTAGAGCTATCTAAGGTCAGATTCACTGGAGCAAGTGACTGATTATAATAATAATCTATTAGTCAATTTACATTTTAAGGTGGAGAGAGGAAATGGTATTGAATTACTATCCCCTAGTAGTAAAGGTCAAATGAAAATAAAAAGTTATGTTCTGCCTCATGGCAGGGACATGAGGGAAGAATCTTCCATGACGCTGTCTCCTTAAATTCTTTCTCCTCAGATACACATTTGCTTCCTTGCATCTGCACAGTTCTGCAACCAGGAAGGTCTCCAGCACAGAACCCGGCCTCTGATCTGCACACAGGGACAAACAGAACTGCGGTGGCCCCGGAGCATCTGGACAACCTTGTGGAAGTGGTCTGTGCTAGCTGGGCTGCTCAGTGATGCCTGCAGGCCTTTTGGGAAAGTAATATCTTTAGTCAGGTTAATTTGTAAATCCTCTCTGAAATTAATGAGCATGAAATTGCACATTTTCTGCCTCTGGCATTCCTATTGCTAATGTGTCTGAATCACAAATGATAACTCCTATGCTTCTTCCTAATATTGTTTCCAGCAAGGACAGCTGAACCAGTCTGTTAATGGCAGTCACAGACCTGCCTCATCACCGAAGAATCAAAATTTGTCAAGGGCTGGAATCCATGCCATAAAGTTCATTTTCATGACCATATCAGATCCCAATTAAAAACATTAACATCTTAAATTCATTATATCTTTCACATTTTCTCTTTGTGGAGAGGGCTATGTGCTTTAAAGCTTTGGTTTAGCCATTAGATTATGCCAGCTGACATTTTCAGTCTCTCATAGGTTCAATAAATGCTTAGCCTTAGAATGACAATTTGGTGCAAAATTTGAACTACCTCAGCTGACATTTTCAGTCTCTCACAGGTTCAATAAGTGACTAGCTTTAGAATGACAATTTGGTGCAAAATTTGGATTACCTCACAGCAATGAGTACTGGCTATTTAAAACCACATTTTAAATTCTTATTTAAAAAGCACACCATTCTTCAGGGAAAAAGTATGCATTAACAGGTATAAACTGGCTAGACCATATCCAAGTATTCCTGGAGGGCCAAAGAACCAGTGTTTGATTTCATGTAATGGCAATTGAGTGGTAGGATTAATAAAAATAAATAATACATTTGGAGTAATTAAGGTTTCTCCATTTTTTTAACTAACGAATATGAAATTCAGAAGTCACTTTCATATATATATATATACACACACACACACACACAATTTGGACTGGACTAAATTTAGGGAAAAATGTAAAACAGTACATAGGTTTTCCTTAGATAATTCAAGAAACAAAATGTTTAAAATGTTCTCATGGAAAAGATTGGAAATGATTTTTAAACACTCAAATAAGAAAACTGAATCATAGTTTCAAAGTTTCAAAACTGAATCATTTAAATGATTATATCGCTTTACTATTTAAACTGCTTTTTTTGCCCCTTGTTTGGAATGTTTTTGGATTTCTAATGTAAACTGCAGAAAAAAAGAGGGAGCTTTCTGTTAAATCAGGGTTCTCCAAGAGTCCTTCTTTTACATGACATTACTGCGAAGGTTTCCATATTTAGAAATTTTCAGTATGATAGCTGCTAGAATGAAGTCAAGATTGATGGGAAAACTGTTTGGACAAACGGAGGCAAGATGGCACAGTTCCGGGTTCTTCACCGTCAACTTTCCCGCGCCCAGGAGAGACACGGGTCAACTGCGCAGGCGCAACCCGACCTCCCACAGAGAAGAACCGGAACCCGCCTAGCCACGCCTACCACCCTGCCCCCGACCCGCCTATGTCCCGCCCACTGCCCTCCCACTCCCGGGCCCAGGACATAAAAGCTGCTCCCGGCAGGCAGGCGCGCGGTGCGAACTCCCTTGGCCCCTCTTCGTACGCGGGACCCAGGAACCTCGCTGAGAACGCTGGAGCGACTTCGTCGGCCTCCACCACTGGAGGCCGGTGAACCTCGCTCCCTCCTTCACATTGGCTTGTAAATAAAGTTTTTTTTGCCTTGCCTACTTGCCTTTTCTCTGGCATTTGCTCTGGGGGTTGCATTAAAGCAAATCAGCTGGTGCCGAAACCCGGGAGGAGACCCCTCCTCAGGGCCCCCCAAGGTCCGAGGAGCCTCCTTTCACGCCCCAGATGGACCAGGACCTGGACATCGCTTTCCCCACCTCCAAGTCTCCTAGGGGTGAGTACCTTTTGCCTCTCTCTCATATTCCTTGGCCAGAAGTCCTGCGCAGGCCCAAGGCTTTTTTTTCCGGTCACCAGGTGACCCAGGGAAGTTCCCAAAGGCAGAGACGTCTGCCCAAAGGAACTCCATTCCATTGTGGGAGACCCGTCCAGGACGGAGACGTCCGCCTGGAGGTAATCTCCATTCCGTTTCGTGGGAGACCCGTCCAGGACGGAGACGTCCGCCTGGAGGTAATCTCCATTCCGGCTCCAGGAGCCTCTCACCGGTCTCTGGTGGCTCCAAGGGACGCTTTGTAGCCAGGTAGAGTTTGGTTTCCGTTTCCGCCTATTGGTGAGAGGAAGGCAATGGGAAACCCCCAATCCAAAATACCTAGAGACTCCCCTTTAGGGTGTCTTCTAAAAAAACTCAAAACTTTGCAATTAGAACAAGATCTCAGGTGAAAGCGAGTGGTGTTCCTCTCCACTGTGGCGTGGCCACAATATAAATTAGACAATCAGTCTCAATGGCCGCCTGAGGGCACTCTAGACCGTAACATTTTGACCGACCTCAGTAGTTTTTGTCAACGCTTAGGCAAGTGGTCCGAAATTAATTATATATAAGGATTTTGGGCCTTGCGTTCTCGTCCGGACCTGTGTGGCCGGTGTTCCTTGGCTCAAGTCATGTTGGCTAAGGACGCAGGCCTAACAAAGTCCGAAAAAGAGGAGTCATCTTTCCTGTCTGAGTTGCCCGAAGACCTTACTTCCCCTCCCTCCCTTCCACTCCCGCCGTATACCCCACCTCCCCCTCCCGCTCTGGCGGTTGTTCGGCCTCCCTCCTCAGCCCCTCCCACCATTGTTGAGGCTACACTTCCCTCCGACCCCTCGGCACTTCTGCCTGGTCATCTTAGTTCGCCTATCTCTGCCCATACCCACTCTAAAGATTGCCTAACTGCCCCCGCTCCTACTCCCACCCTGTCCAACCCCCCTGCGGTCTTAGCACCCTTGCGTGAGGTGGCCGGAGCAGAGGGCGTGGTTAGAGTTCATGTTCCCTTTTCATTAGCAGATCTTTCAAAGATTGAAAGACGCCTAGGAGATTTTTCTGCCAACCCTACAATTTATACCAAAGAATTTAGATACCTTTGCCAGGCCTATGATTTAACCTGGCATGATCTCCAGGTTATTCTTACCTCTACTCTAATCCCTGAGGAGCGAGAGCGCATCCTAGTGGCCGCCAGGCAGCATGCCAACCAATTACACTTAACAGACCCTGCGTTCCCACTAGGGGAACAAGCAGTCCCCTCTATAGACCCAGACTGGAACTATCAAGTAGGCCAGCCAGGCCGCCGAAGACGAGATGTGATGACTCAATGTCTTCTGGCTGGTATGCAGGCGGCCTCAAATAAGGTAGTAAATTTTAATAAACTAAAAGAAATTATTCAAGGTCCAGATGAGAACCCAGCTACATTTTTAAACAGGCTAACTGAGGCTTTAATTCAATACACTCGGTTAGACCCAGCTTCCCCAGCCGGGGCCACTATTCTAGCATCATATTTTATTTCACAATCGGCCTCAGATATTCGGAAAAAACTCCAAAAGGCAGAGGATGGACCTCAAACTCCTATTCAAGACCTAGTCAAGTCAGCCTTCAAGGTCTATAATTCAAGGGAGGAAACGGCTGAGGCCCAACGACAGGCCCGCCTAAGGCAGAAGGTACAGCTCCAGACTCAAGCCTTAGTTGCTGCTTTGCAGCCTAGCCGTAACCCAAAACTGGAGAGCAAAATCCCTGGAGGCTCAAAGACAATAAAAGGGGCTTGCTATAAATGCGGTAACCCAGGGCACTGGGCTAATAGATGTCCCCAGAGTCCCCAACCGTCTGAGCCAGTGCGGCCATGCTACAAGTGCGGAGTAGCTGGACACTGGGCTAAAAAGTGTCCTAACCCTCGTCTGCCAACAACTCCTTGTCCAGCATGCCATGAAGAAGGGCACTGGAAGTCTTGACTGCCCCACCCTGAAAACGGGCATGGCGCCTCAACGTGATGTCCCTTCTCAGGACCCTGGGAGCTCCTTCCAGCTCTTACATCTGGATGACGACTGAAGGTGCCGGGACTCAGGGATCCCCATCACCCTCGCCAAGCCGCGGGTAACTCTCCTGGTAGCAGGTAAGATAATTAATTTTTTAATCGACAGCGGGGCTACCTACTCTGTTTTGCCGTCTTTCGAAGGGCCTAGCCTTCCCTCCAATATTTCTGTTGTAGGAGTCAATGGCTCCCCGTCCAGCCCTCGAAAAACCCCACCCCTTAATTGCTGCCTGGCCAACAACTATTTTGCACACTCGTTCCTCATTATCCCCTCATGCCCCACTCCCCTACTGGGCCGAGATGTTTTAAGTCAACTGAAAGCCTGTATCTCCATCTCTACTAGCGCCCCCCACCCTACCCGCCATCTGCTTCTAGTATTGACTAACTCAAATGACTCCAACAATCCTACTAACCCTTTCCCCGATTTCCCCATTCCTATCAACCCCCAAGTGTGGGACACCTCCACTCCTGTCGTGGCAGGACCATCATCCACCAATACTTATAAAACTTAAGAAACCATCTCAGTTTCCAACCCGCCCACAGTTCTCTCTCTCTCCACAGCACTTACGAGGACTAAAACCAATCATTACTAGGTTACTCAGCCAATACATCCTCGTCCCCATTCATTCTCCCTGTAACACCCCAATCCTACTGGTAAATAAGGCAGATGGAACTTTTCGGTTAGTGCAGGATCTTCGTCTTATCAACGAAGCTGTTTATCCCACCCATCCGGTAGTTCCCAACCCCTATACCCTTCTTTCTCTCATTCCACCTAATACAACACACTTTACTGTACTGGATCTAAAAGATGCATTTTTCACTATTCCCCTGCACCCAGATTGTCAGTTTCTTTTTGCTTTTACATGGGAAGACCCAGACACCCATACCTCTACCCAAATGACATGGACAGTGCTTCCCCAAGGGTTCTGAGACAGCCCCCATTTCTTTGGGCAGGCCCTAGCAAAAGACTTAGTCTCCTGTCCTCTTACCAATAGTAAAATTCTCCAATATGTAGATGACCTTTTACTCTGTAGTCCCATGGGACAGGACTCTCTTTTACACACTGTGATCCTCCTTAATCATCTAGGATCCAAAGGTTACCGAATATCCAAACACAAAGCTCAACTCGCACAACAATATGTCATATATTTAGGTATTGAGATCACTCCTACGACGCGCTCACTTACTATAGACCACTTAACTCTAATACAAAATCTTTCTCCTCCTCAAGATGCTAAGGAAATTCAATCCTTCCTAGGCCTAGTAGGATTTTTCAGACACTGGATTCCTAATTTCGGAATCTTGGCTAAGCCTCTATATGCAGCTGTCAAGGAGACTCCCCAAGGACCTTTGTCTAACCCAAAGTTAATCTATAAACATTTCACTCACCTGAAAAACTGCCTTCTCTTACATCCTACTCTCTCACTCCCAGACTTCCAACGCCCCTTCCAGCTTTTCACAGATGAAAGACAAAAAGTTGCAGTGGGTCTTTTAGCCCAATCTATAGGCACCACCTACCGCCCCGTGGCATATCTATCTAAACAATTAGACCCCACCGTACAAGGGTGGCAGCCCTGTCTTCGGGCCCTGGCAGCAGCAGCCTGTCTAACCCAAGAAGCAAAGAAACTCATTAGGGGTGGTAACCTAACAGTCTTCTCTACTCACCGCCTTCAAGATCTTATTGCCCACAGAGGTATTAGCCATCTAACCCTGTCCAGACTCCAACTCTTTCACCTCTTATTCATAGAAGACTCCACCATTGCCCTAGGAGTCTGTTCTTCTCTGAATCCAACAACCCTACTTCCTGACCCTCTCAAGCAACCTAGTACTGAACACTCCTGTCCAGAGCTTTTAGAGGCCCAACCACCTAGTCATTTACATTTACATGACCAGCCATTGGAAGGCTCACAGTTAACCCTATTTGTAGATGGCAGTTCTTTTATAAATTCTCTAGGAAACAGACAGGCAGGATACGCGGTAGTTACATCTTCTGCTGTCCTAGAAGCTAAGCCTTTACCACAAGGAACAACATCACAGCAGGCAGAACTTATCGCACTAACTAGGGCTCTCCTCCTATCCAGAGGAAAAATGGTAAACATATACACAGACTCCAAGTATGCCTTCTTGATTGCACACACCCACTCTGTCATCTGGAAAGAGAGAGGGTTCCTAACCACCAGTGGTACCCCTATAGTCAACAAAAAACAGATACTCAAACTGCTAGACGCTTTATCAGCACCTTCTAGAGCAGCCATCATACACTGTAAAGGTCATCAGACTCCATCTAACTCGGTGGCGGCTGGCAATAACTTTGCCGACACCACTGCCAAGTCGGCAGCCGGATTCTCCACTCCCATGCTTCCCTCTATTTGTTTTCTCTCTCCTCAATATACCCCTACTTATACCCAAGAGGAAAAGACCAAACTATTACAAGATTCAACAGCCAAACTAGCTGCAGACAATTGGATTTACCTCAATAATAAATTAGTTATTCCTGAAACTCAACTCCACACCATTCTAAAAGACATACATAATTCCCTACACACAGGACCCAAAGCTTTATATAACCTCCTAAGCCCCCTCATTCACTGCCCCACAGTCATGAAACACCTAATTATAATCAACCGACAGTGTTCCACATGTCTCAAGTCAAACCCTCAAGGCACATTGCGCAACCCCTATCCGAGCCATCAACTCAGAGGGCACCAACCAGGCGAAGATTGGCAAATTGACTTTACCCACATGCCAAGGCATAAAAAATTCAAATATCTCTTAACCCTCGTTGATACTTTTTCAGGATGGATAGAAGCCTATCCTACTACAGGAGAAACCGCCAATATAGTTGCCTCCATACTCACTGAACACATTATTCCTAGGTTTGGCCTCCCGCTCACTCTTCAGTCTGATAATGGCCCAGCATTCATCTCCAAGGTAGTCCAACAGGTGGCAGCCCTCCTACACATCACCTGGAAACTCCACATCCCTTATAGACCTCAGTCTTCTGGTAAAGTAGAGAAGGCCAACGGGCTCATTAAGCAGCAACTCACCAAACTCTCTCGGGACTCGACAATCGTGGGTAACTCTCCTTCCCCTGGCCCTAACCTGGCTGCGAGCAGCCCCACGGAGTCCAACAGGCCTCAGTCCGTTTGAATTAGTTTACGGCCGGCCCCTCACCCTCCAGCAGTTACCCACCCTTTCTTCCCCACTGGCAACTTATCTCCCATACCTCACCCTCTTGAGACAACTCCTGAGACAGCATGCAGAACTAGCACACCCCTCTCCAACAGACACCTATAGCCCACATCTCTCTCTCAGCCCAGGAGACCAAGTATACTTAAAAGATATCCAAGCCAAAGATCTTCAGCCTAGATGGAAAGGCCCCTATACTGTCCTCCTATCCACATACACAGCAGCCTTCCCCTAGTCATTGGAGACTCCCTGGCCGCCTCCTTAGTGGCATCAGGGCTTGGAACTGGGGCACTTGCCCACTCGGTACAGTCTACCCAATCTCTAGCAGCTCAAATCCGAGAGGCCATAGAGGCTTCAGCTGAAAGCCTGGCCTCTCTGCAGTGTCAAATTACCTCAGTGGCCCAGTTAGCAGCACAAAATAGGCGAGCATTAGATTTACTTACTGCCGAAAAAGGAGGAACATGTCTCTTCTTAGGAGAAGAATGCTGCTATTACGTAAACGAGTCAGGCCTAGTAGACACTAACATCCAAACCCCAAACAGGATTAAAGCAGAATTAAAAACCTACAATACCCCCTTCACCCCCAGACCACCAGTATGGCTGCTGCCCGTAATACAGCAGATGCTCCCATTCCTAATTCCCATACTAATCCTCTGTTTTGTCTTATGTCTCGCTCCTGTTTTAATCAAATTTCTCCGAGCCAAAGTTCAAGAGATCACGCGCCTCACCTTCAACCAGATATTTCTTCATCCGTACATCCAAATACCAACCATAGACCCCAACCTTAACGACGTCCCTTAACAGCAGGAAGTAGCCAGATAGACCATGCCGCCCCTTATCACTATTATCAATAAAAGGTTGGACTGTTTGGATAAACGGAGGCAAGATGGCACAGTTCCGGGTTCTTCACCGTCAACTTTCCCATGCCCAGGAGAGACATGGGTCGACTGCGCAGGCACAACCCGACCTCCGACGGAGAAGAACTGGAACCCGCCTAGCCACGCCTACCGCCCCGCCCCCGACCCGCCTATGTCCCACCCACTGCCCTCCCACTCCCGGGCCCAGGACATAAAGCCGCTCCCGGCGGGCGCACGGTGTGAACTTCCTCGGCCCCTCCTCGTACGCGGGACCCAGGAACCTCGTCGGAGAACGCCAGAGCGAACTTCCTCGGCCCCTCCTCGTACGCGGGACCCAGGAACCTCGTCCGAGAACGCCGGAGCGAACTTCCTCGGCCCCTCCTCCTACGCGGGACCCAGGAACCTCGTCCGAGAACGCCGGAGCGAACTTCCTCGGCCCCTCCTCCTACGCGGGACCCAGGAACCTCGCCCGAGAATGCTGGAGCGACTTCGTCGGCCTCCACCGCTGGAGACCGGTGAACCTCGCTCCCTACTTCACATTGGCTTGTAAATAAAGTTTTTTTTGCCTTGCCTACTTGCCTTTTCTCTGGCATTTGCTCTGGGGGTCGCATTAAAGCAAATCAAAAACAAGCAGCAGCAAAATGAAGTCAGGATGGCTTCATTTGAAGTGGTCTAAATCTTGTGCCTGTGTGTGAATGTACACTGATGTCTAGGAAAATGAGCCACATATATCTGTGGGGTGGAGCATTCCCAGGTGGGTTTGATTATTGAGAAATTAGCCTTTAATGCTCTCACCTGTTGCTCTGACAATCAGTGACACAATAAAATTTTATAACTTTGGTAACTTTAAAACCTGGTTCAGTGGCTCACTATGATCTTTCCTTCTTCTTCTTTTCTGTTAATCAAGTGTAGTGTAAATTGATACATGTCAACTGCAGGCAAATTATCTAAATAAGTGATCAGATAGTCACCACTTTTGAGAAATTTCTACATAAAATGGAAATAAAAGTATTATCACCACTGTTTAGACTCAGTTTCCAATACACAAAATGAAAATGCCTCTATATCTAGCATCCTGGAATAATAAAGGGACAATGTATAGTATATATTTATAACCTTGGGTAACATTTTGGAGCTAAGAGCACAGATGATTCTTCCCAGGGTCACTGATCTGAGGAACAAGGGCTACATGTGACTGCCTATATGTGCAAAAATCACTGTGTGACTCTCAACTCCCTCTCTCATGTCTCAAGTGTGTAGTGGTCTTAGAAACAATGGTCCAAAGGATGTTCCCAATAAGCCAAGGGAAACTAAGATTTTTCCAGGCATCAATTTTCATTAATTTTCAAAACAGTGAAATAGGTGATGGGACTCTGTGGGAATGGGGAAAATGGATTAAGTCAGAACTTATCAGAGTGCAAAGTTGATGGCAGGAAAAGTAAACCTCATGTTGAAGTCCCGGGTTGTATGTAAGGGTTATAAGTTACATGAAGAAAAATGAGAGTTTAATCATAATCATGTATTTTTAGATGCCTCTTTCATTAAACAGCAATGCCACTGGTTTCCTCTATAAGTAATCTAAATAATTTCTTAGAGATCTGTTACTCATTCTGATCTGAATGAGATCTGAACTCATTCTGAGTTCAGTTTGAGTATACTTCAGTCAACCAGAAGCCTTTTTAATGTAAATAATACCAATAACTTTATAAATAGAGTTAATACTTATAGAGCATTCATAAGACGCCAACATGAGTCTAAATCCTTTATAGCTATAATCTTATCTCTTCTCACAATAACTCAATAAAATGTAAAATAACAAAACAGATAATTTCATTTTACAAAAGGAGTACTGGTTTCAAGAAAGAATTTGTCTTCATCTAAATAGGTTGCAAGGCAAATCTGAAATGGAACTGCTATTATATTAAAGCCTAGGGCAGGGTAGCATATTACATGCCCAGCACTCTGCTTGGTACCTCACATACATTATCAGTACTCACATCAATGTAATTTCACAGGAACAATTACATGACTTGAAGTATGAGGATACAGAGGCTTACAGAGATGAAATTATGTGTCTAATATTACCCTGAAAGCAACATGCAAAAATGAAGCTTTAACATACATATCTTTAGAGAGTCTGCTCTTAGCCACCATGATACACTGTTTACCAAATTTTGATTCACATCCTTACTTGGAGAGAGAGAGAGAGAGAGAGAGAGAGAGAGAGAGCGAGAGAGCGCGAGAGAGCGAGAGAGAGCGTGTGTGTGTGTGTGTGTGTGTGTGTGTGTGTGTGTGTGTATAAAGGCACTCCTTCACATAGTAGCCACTACTGTGTATATCTTGCATGACTAAATGTCACTGATACAGGGACTTGGGGCTGCATTTGAAGATCTTCTGAAATTGCAGTTTAGAAAAGAATATATCACCTCACCCAATTTTTAGACATCACTTCTTCATCATGAATTCTTGGTTTAATTTATGATACAAGATTCAAGATTCTTTCCAGCACGTAAACAAATCACTTGAATGAATGCATTTTAGCCAAGAAGCTCCAAGCATTTTAGAAGATGAAATCTGGCTGAATTTATCTCTCTAACTCCCACTCTGAGCCAACCATTCTCTACAGATAGAGTATTTATGAACTGGTTCCTATAGATGGTTTATCATTTTAAAATGAATAAATACTGGGACACACTCTTTTCTCCTTTAGTATTCTAGACAACAAGTTCATGGCCTGCTGCTTACAATATTTCAAACCTTTTATGAGTGTTCATGTAGCCAGAGTGGGGAATAAATGTTAGACCAGGCCATATCCAGCAACACAGTGAAGAAAATGGTGGTATGACTTGTGTAGGTGGCAAGGAGATTGCTGAGTCTGCCTTTCCTTACTCTCTGGCTCTCCAGGCTCATCTCTACAAAGAGCCAAGCACCAGGGCAGATGTGCTGCCACCTCAGTTCTCAGACTCAGGAGTGGCTCATGCAGCAGAGTCACTGGGCAGACAGGCAAGAATTTTTTGCTAGACTTAAGAATTTTCTGAGGAGCTTTTGAAACCAAGGTAATTAGCCATTATTCCCAAGACTGTCATCTCTCCTGGCCTTGGATCATTTCAGGACCTTTCTCAGAACACACTTTTTTTGTAGACTTTAGTTTTGAAAATTCCCAAATTTAAGCTCAAGTCCTAAGAGCAGGCCAGTGTCATTAGATAGTGTCTTAGAACCAACATCTTGTCTAGTGTAGGCAGCAGGTGGGGAGGGAGGCAGGGGCAGAAATCACATTTGGATGTCTTGGGAATAACATATTTCACACACATGCCTTGAATTATCACATGTTTTGCTTTATTAATTCATTGCTGGGTCAAGCAATAGCAGATGACTGCTTATCAAACACATGATATGTGTTTTTAATGCACGATTAAAGTAGGATTTATCACGGCTGTCAGAATCCAGGGAGTCTGTGCTTTTTGTTATTTAAAGCCGTAGTTGTTTGGATACTTTCTGGTTTTACAGTGAGACAGTGATTATACACACAAAACCCCACAAAAGTGTTAGACCAGAGAGAGGTGTGTTTTTTTTTTTTTTTTTTTTTTTTTTTTTGGACAGAGTCTTGCTCTGTCACCCAGGCTGGAGTACAGTGGTATGATCTTGGCTCAGCTCACTACAACTCCACCTCCCGGGGTTCAAGAGATTCTGTTGCCTCAGCCTCCTGAGTAGCTGGGACTACAGGTGCACATCACCATGCCTGGCTAATTTTTGTAGTTTTAGCAGAGATGGGGTTTCACCATGTTGGCCAGGCTGGTCTCAAACTCCTGACCTCAGTGATCAGCCAGCCTCACCCTCCCAAAGGGCTGGAATTTCAGGCATAAGCCACCACGCCCAGCCCATAGCTTTTGTATGGACAACACCACCACCATTTTCAATTCACTAGAATTTTACTGTACTGCATAGTTCATACCATCTACCACTTTCTAGCCATGTGACCTTGTACAGGTTCAGTTTCGTCACCTATAAAATGGAAATGATCACATAGGATTGCTGTGAGGATTGAACAAAACGGTGTAAATAAAGCACCCAGAGTGGTCCGAGTTCAGGAAGTCTGGCTCTGTTACTTTATCTGGAATAGATGAGGAAGCTGAGTGATAGACAAGAACCAGTAGGAATCCCACAGTTTTTTTTTTTTTTTTTTTTTTTTTTTTAACAGCACTTACCATACTACCTTAAAATCACCAACCTGCTTATTGCTATGCTGTGTACTCCTTTGAGTGGGGGATTTACTTTTACAATCATGGGTATTATTACCCCAATTTTTACAGACAGTAAAACTGAATCTCAGTTACAAATCTGTCTAAGGCTATCAAAAGCTAACAAAAATCAGAGACAGGATTCTAACTCAGGTCTGCCTGACACAAAAGACCATCCTTTCCCAATGTCGCCGCACTGCTTCAATAGAGGGGGTTTGCACAACACACAATCATTAGTGGAAAGGAGAGAAAACTGGGGCCTGACCATTACAAACTTATCTTCATGCAACCAAAATCTATACCTAACTTTCTACCACAATAAGGATGTAGATATTTGACATATTTTTGGTTTTTTATTTAAGCTATGGGCTATCATACCTGAGTTTTTATGGAGAAATTCATTGACATTAAATGGTCTATTATGATTCAATTTATCAATGGAAAATAAAAATTAAAACCCAGATGCTTAGATTTAATAGTCCAAAGATGACCAAATTATCTTCATTTGCTTCTAAGACAAATTATTCAGACATATAATTTCCTCACAAATTACTTGCTTGTCTAACTCTCCTTGGGTTATGTCTACCTCATCAATTTCACTACTTCCTTCCATAAATCTTGCCTGAACAAATATTCAGCTTTTACAGTTAATTTGGATAAACAAGGAAAGTGCAATTCAATTCCAGAAAATGTGATCGTTTAATTTTGAACTGATTTTGTAGCATGATACTCACGACTCTTCCAATTTTGAGATAAACGAGTTACTGACATTTACAAACATCTAGAATAAAAGAAACCATTCCTTCCATCATTGTTTGTCAATTTCATTATTGAATCTGCTTTGGGACACTTCAATCATGAAAGTAACCATGTAAAACTATATTGCATTCTATTAGCAATAATACCTTAGAGGAGGTTCATTTATGATAACTGAAATTTTCTCTGACTCAGTCTCATCAGCCATGTATTTTGTCTTAAGGTATTTTGAAAATCACAAAGTCAAAGCTTTAGAATTGTACTCCTAAGGCCTTAGCTGAACCACAGTATATTTTGGGACACAGAATTTTTATGAAATATATTGATAGGCAAATCAGTCAGAATTTTTCCATGTTAATATTGTTTAAAGTTTCTATATCAGTTGAATACTAATGCCTTATGAGAAAATCAGGAAGGAATATATACATATATACACACATCCATATATATGTATATATATAAATACATACATATATACATAGATACACACATACACATATATTCATATATATTTAACAGATGTAGACATCTACATATGTATCTATTTAAAAGCACTGCCAAGAACAAATATACATATAAACAGCAGATCCAAAAGGACTCCTCAGTCCTAAGACATCTCTCCTCTCCTATCCTACAGGGCAAAATACAATTGGCAAAAGTTGGAAACCACCATCTCTATCTCAGTGATGTATGGAGCCCTGTGGTAGAATGACCACGAACTTAGAGCCAATGGTAAGAACCAAGATAGTACAGAGCTTCTGTACTATTCCAGGGACTTCAAAATTTCAGAAAACGTATGCCAAATTTGTCCTTTATATAATTCACAGACTTTGGATTTCTACATTTGAGATTGCCATATGACATCCAGAGATGCTTTCAGAGAAACTGTAATTCAGCTTAGAGACAGCCTACAAATATGAAACATATGCAATGCCAGGTTCATGGCTTGTAAAAGAACAGAAGAATAGCTATGTGAAAAATTAGTTTATCTCAGTGGTCAAAAGTGATAACTCAAGCTCAGCCCAACAGACATTGCAGAGGTGGGAATGAATACCATTTATAATGTGTACTACTCATACATCCACTGCATAGAGAAGTAGCTTAGAAAGGTTATGCATTTGTGTGCAGATCTACTGAGTAACTTGGGTACTGACTTTAAGCCCAGCCTGCCTTCACATTTTTCCACTGTATAACTATAGCCTTTATTGGCTTCTCTTTTGTTTAAGACAAGCTTAACAAAACATTTGACATTTATCGTGATAGAGTAAATAATACATAATGGCTATCATGAGTACAATAAGGGTCAGATGTTTACTTCTTTAACAATTAGGGATGCATTGCTCAAAATAAGTAAAAGCATTTGTGGCATTACTTGAATATCATCATATTTATGTAAACAGATCATAAAACTGAAATATGTAAGTACCACCGATGCCACTCCTGTCAGCATCTTCCCTCTAGGAGATGATTTCAAATGACATTTTTTCTTTCCAATTACGAGAGACATTAGCTAAAAATCTACTAGGTCAAAAAATTCTTTTTGTTAGACTAAGTAGAAAGCTTTGCCTTCATTGTTAAATAGCCACAGACTTAACTGAAAAAAGATGTTAAATTTAGTGAAGAAAGACCAGAAAGCCTTAAGCAATTTGCATAATTACACCATCTTTTCCCATTGCCTTTACCTTTTTTATTTTGACCCTAGAACTTCCTTTTTGCATTTCATACTTGTGCATAATTAAGATGAAATATCAAAAAAAAAAAGATGAAATATCACGCAAAGGCTGAATTCTCATTCTGTAAGCCCTCAGAAACATTTGAGGAATAGCTGTTCTATGACTAATGTCTATAAAAATTAAAGATTGATGTATAGCCACTAAACGATCTCTTCTTATTTAGACTGTGAATTATGTAAACCTATTATAAATTTTTATAAATATAAAGAAGTCATATATTTACCACATTTATTTTTTCCACCATCAGCAAAGATAAGCTGGTTGGAAATGTGAGAGAAGGCAGTTCTTTATTTTTCTTCTACAGTTTATACCAACAGAGTGCATATATGTATTACACAACATTCACGGGATGCCTAATGCTTCCAGGCTTATCTCAAGCTAGTCTTTCTGCAAACAGTTTGAACGTAAGAATGGGAGATTTTTTCGGTAGAGAGAGAACATGGCAAGTGGAAGCAGACAGGCTTTATATCATAAAATATTTAAAACCTAGTTCCTCCATTTATTTTGGGCAACTTACATAAATCCTCTAAGTTTCAAATTTTTCATCTCTCAAATAGTAATACTAATATTTATTTTTCAAACTTGTGGAAATTAACTAATGCATATAATGACCTTGGTCTATAGCATAAGCTGAATAAATACAGCTATGTGTTGCTTAGTGATGAAGACATTTTCTGAGAAGTGTATCATTAGGTGATTTCTTCCTTGTGCAAACATCAGAGTGTACTTACATAATCCCAGATGGTATAGTCTACTACACACCTAGGCTATATAGTAGAGCCTATTGCTCCTACACAAACCTGTACAGCATGTGACTGTGCTGAATACCGTAGGCAACAGTAGGCAACTGTAACATAATAGTATTTGTATATCTCATATCTAGGCTGGGTTCAGTGGTTCCGTGTGTAATTCCAGCACTTTGGGAGGCCTAGATGGGAGGAATGCTTGAGCCCAGGAGTTCCAGACAAGCCTAGGTAACATAGGAGGACCCCGAGTTTAAAATGTTTTTGAAGTGCCTGTAGTCTGTTACTTGGGAAGCTGTGGTGGGAGGCTCGCTTGAGACTGGGAAGTTGAGGCTGCAGTGAGCCGCGACTGCCACTGCCCTCCAGCCTTGGTGACAGAGTAAGACCCTGTCTCAAAACAAAGCACAAAACAAAAATAAAAAATTATCAAATGTCTAAATATAGAAAAGGCACAAATATGACATTATAATCTTATGGAGCCACCATCATATAAGCAATTTGCTGCTGACAGAAACCTTGTTATGCAGTATACTACTATATGATCTTCGCCATGCCATTTTGGCCTGGTGTGATTCCATGGACCCCTAGGGAATTTGATAAACATTAAATGATCACATAAAGTTTGGTAAAAAAAAAAAAAAAAAAAAAAACCGCATGCAAATGAAGGCTTTTAAAAGAATTTTCTTCTTCATATGTTTCTATTTTATTATCGGGGAAAGATAGAATCCAAAACAACAGAGAATCAGAACACTGCTGTTCACATGCAATGATTTGAATTAATTAGAGCTGAGGTCTGCAGGGCTAAAAATGGCTCCTTAAAAGCATAGTTAAATAATCCCCTAAATACACAAGAAACCTATTAAGTATAAAACTTATCTTTCAAATATAATATGGTAAATCCTCCCAGAGGCATAACTTAGTCCCCTAAACCAGACACATCAGGTGGGCAAATGCCAATTCTTTCATAGCATGAGGATATCATTTATTAAATTACTACTTTAATAGGGCCCTGGTGGCCCTAGAACTAATGCTCCTTGTAAAGGTTTAAGTTAGAATCAGGGGGAAGATTTGCTCACCTGATCCTTTATGCATAATTACAATAACTGTGCAAATCTGGCTTGTATTTATTCCATTAAGTACCTCCAATGATGTCACTTTGTCTGCAGCCCAACTCTGAGATGTACTTTCTGTCTAGGCACAGAAAGTTTCCTGTATGTTACAGTTCAGTTCAGAATTTTAATTAAATAAAATGAGAAACAATTGAAAAACAAGGCATCTACAATCTTTACATAATGAGTATGCACTGGTCTCCTTGCTCTACATAATAAATGATGACAAAGGACAGGGTAGTATCATTATCCAGTTTGGCAACAATGATGAAAAAAAAAAGAACTTTCCAATTTCTTTCTTTAAAATTTTATTTAAAAAATGAAATATGGCAAAAGATGAGTACTCTTGGGTATTATAAATCATCTCCCAGCTAGGAAGAGAGTTCTACTTGGAGAGCTGCCCAGGGCACACCGATTTGTTCTCTTTCTCTGAATCACCATTAGGGTGCAGTCACTTTTTATTGGACTTAGGTTTCTTCTGTGCAAGGATGAAATAAAATGCTTTTGCATCCTGGAGTTTAAAACACTTAAAACACAGTATTAGGTAGCATCTACTTCTGGTGAGAAGGTACTCTTAGAAATCATGTTTGAAGACACATCAGCATTAACGCTATTTTAAAGCATTTACTGATCTTTTCATTCTTGACATTTCAGCAGCATTACAGCAATCTTCCACCTGACTTTGAATACACCATGTGGTTCTGGCTTCCCACCTGCCTCACTGACCACACCTTCTCAACCTCTGTTGGTGCCTCCTTCCCCTTCTCCTCTTCCTTTTTCAGACCTATAAATAAGGATATGCCCTAGGATTCAGCCCCTTTCTTTTATCTATGCCCCTTCTTTCCTTTCTATCACATCTATTTCCATGCCTTTAAATGCTAAGTGCTCTCGGTTTGTATCTGCAGCCATGACCTCCCCAATGAACTCCAGACTCAGGACATACAGCCGTTTATCTGGCATCTCTGCTTGAACATCTGAAAGGTATTTTAATCTTAACATGTCCCAAACAGAACTATTGATTCCCTAACAGCCCTCCCTCACACTATGGCATCCTCATCTCATCAGATAATCACACCAAAAACATCTAGATCCTCTCTTGCCCTTACATTCTGCCCTAAGCCCATATGCAAGTTCCGTAGACTCTTCCTTAGAACATATTGCAAATCCATTCCTTCTCACCACCTATACTGTTACCACCCTGGTCGATGCCACCATCACCTCTTGCCTGCACCATTCAAGACAACCCCTGAAACTTGTCTGTCTACTATGTGTGCATGACTGCTGAAGTTATCTTTTAAAAACTAAAAAAAAAAAATCACAGTACTTCCCAGATTAAAGTTCCCCAGGGGCTTCCCATTATACTTAGAATAATATCCAGACACTTGACCATGGTCTACAAGGCCACCTGTAATCTGGCCCCAACCCATCATCTTGACCTCATCTTGTATCTTTCTCCTCTTCATTCACTGCCTTGCAGCTACACCGGCCTTCCTCCCACTCCTTCAACGTGTCAAGCTCATTCTCACCTTAGAACTTTAACTAAACCTTGCTACTCCTTCTGCCTGGAATATTATTCCCTTAGGCCTTGGCATGACCAGCCTCTTCTCAATTATTCTAATCTTACTTAAATGTTATCTCTTAACCTTTGATCATCCTTTCCCAAGCTGCTTCTCTTTTCCCAAGTTCCTCTCTATCCATTAACTTATTTTCTTCTCAACACTTAGAACTATCTGAAATGTCTATGTATTTATCTGTTTAATGTCTGTCTCCCTTACTAGAGTATAAACTCCACAAGAGCAGGAGTCTTGTATATTGTCTATGTGTCTTGGCACAGAGTTGATATTCAGTAAGTATTGGCTGAATATTTTGAATGCATTCCTAACCTGCATACACATATAATGATATACAGAAATCCTATAAAATAAGCCAAACATGACAAGTAAGATCCTTTATAGTAATTTAAAATAATAAAATCATGTTTCTGGTCATAGAGTTCAAGCACTGGGAAGGGTCTTGGAAGTTATAGTGTAACCCCCTTTTTTACAATGCTCTGATGCTCAGAGGAGGGGAGCCACTAGCAGTTCACAAAGCAAGAGAGAGGTGGAGTCAGGCTGACCAGATCCCCACTGCAGCTTCAAGTAGAGCTGGCTGCTCCTTATCATATATTACACCTGGGTGACTGTTAGAACTCATTGATTATACAGCACAGAGTAACTCCATTTTAGCACCAAAGTGTATATCCACTCTACATAGCAAGTAAAAATAGGACTTTGAATCATAAATTTCATCTATATTAAATGAATACACTAGTGTTCCTAAAAATGGCAAACTTTAAAACTAATTTTATTTTTAATTTTTGAGACGGAGTTTCACTCTTGTCACCCAGACTGAAGTGTGCAGTGGTGTGATCTTGGTTCACCGCAACCTCCGCCTCCTGGGTTCAAGCAATTCCCCTGCCTCAGTCTCCCGAGTACCTGAGATTACAGGTATCCACCATCATGCCTAGCTAACTTTTGTATTTTGGGTACAGACAGGGTTTCACCATGTTGGCCAGGCTGGTCTCGAATTCCTGACCTCAGGTGATCCACCTGCCTCAGCCTCTCAAAGTGCTGGGATTACAGGCATGAGCCACTGCATCCGGCCTTAAATGGCAAACTTTCAATTAACCACTATACTTGCATTCAAACACAGAAGGCCTTTTTGTGGACAATTAAATGATACGTATCTCTTAAAAATATAATCAGGAAAATTTTAACTGATGCTTACAGTTTCTCTTCATAAACACCCCTAAATATCACTTCCAGAGAATCTATATAGCTGTGTCTTATTATTTGGGTGGCTTTAACTAAGTGACATAATGATGTATATAATGCAACCCCCTTGAATACCTAGGGCATTTCTGAAAATCAAGAGAGGCCTGGGCCACAATAAATTTGTGGGATTCTTGGTAATCTTTTTTTTTAATAAAAAAATACTGAAATGGTGTTACCAAAATCACAAAATATCTAAAATATATGTATTTAACAAATTAACATGTTAACCCCCAAAACAGTATTCTATAATTATAGGCTGTTTTAAAACTGCTTATTCTTAGTGCACTAGAGCCTCTGTGATCTACTGCAGGAACACATTGTACAACTGTAAGAGGAACACCTACTCCTCATACCTCTATGAGTCTCTGTGACATGTGCATGCAAATAACAGCAACAGTCTAAGTTTGAGACTTTTGAAGGGGAGACCTGGTCCAGTGGTCCTCAGTACTCATGACAGGCCTTCTGTATCTATTTGTTTTTGTTTTTTACCTCCATCCAGCTGCAAGCAAGCAGTGTGGGGAGAGGTTGGTGGAGGATGGGAAGATCTTAGCCTCAAAAAGCCAACAAAAACTAAGTATACAAAAGGTAAGGGAGGGACAGAACCTTCTCAGTCTCAGAACTTTAAAACCAACCTAAGCAAAACCAACTGATAACTGATGGGACCTCCTTCATCTTCTCTGAGCACCGTCTCTCTGTTCCTCAGGGAAAACCAAGGGGCTGTTTGAGATTCACAGTGACTGTGGCTTAACCCAGAACAAGGACCACCTGCCGTGACCACAGCCAAATCCTGACATGCATCTTCCAGATGTGAATGGAAACCAAATCAAAATACCCAGCTACTAGAATAAATCACAGGGCCTCAGGCATGCAGATGCATGCTCTGAAAGGTCCATCTGTTCCTGAGAGGGAAGGCACAGGAGAACGGAAACAAAGGTTGTTTCCCCAAGAGTTAGGGAACGACTTGACAAGCAACAGGCGTGTGTGTGTGTGTGAGTGTGTGTGTGTGTCTGCACGTGTGTAGCTGGGGGAGGTGAAGAGAGGTATAGCCATAGGTCCCTTTCCATTTCAGAAAATAACCTCTGTATTGAGGCCACGAGACAACTTTGCTTTAATTATCCAGAAAGAATCCATCTCAGGTCTGCCTGTTTCCTCCACACAGCCAACAAGAAAAAAAAAAAAAAAAAAGATGCTTGTAAGTCACTGCAGTGGTGGTCTTATTAGTCTTCTTTAGTGACATTATCCATCTAATAGGCTTTAGTTCTTAATTGTTTTTACAAGAATGATGTTTAATCGAAGCTAATGATATCAGCAAACTTGAATCACCACATGAATTAATTTAGCAATATGAATGCTTCATCACATTATCTCTTTATTTCTCTCAATATTAAAATATTAATTAGAACCATTTTCCAAAGAAAGTGGAAGTTCCAGGGATGGTCTGCATAGCCCACTTTACTACCCACAGTGGACACATTCCAGGAGTCTGGCCACAGAGAGACTGGCTTTGATTAGAGGTCAGTTTTTAAGATATTCCAAATCTGAGATATTTACTTATTCTTGATTTTAGCACATAACCAAAAAACATTATGAAATGGGCTTGTGATATTAACAGAAATTCACAGAAAAAGAAATACTACTGGCTCATGAAAGAAAAGATGCTCAACTTCACTCATAAGAAATGCAAATTAAAGCCACATGAATTATAATCTTTTTCACTTCTCAGATTAGCAAAAACTTGCAAGTTGATCAAAACACATATTCTTTTCAGGCTGTGGGGAAACTTACTGTCATACGTTTCATGTGGGAATATGATCTGATATAACCTTTAAAGAAGGCAATTTGGCAGTATTTATCAACATTATACATGCATATACCATTTGACCCAGAATTCTACAACTGTGATTTATCTTACAGATATGTCTTCCCATGTACATAATATATTCATTATAGCAATTTAGTAATAACACACTATTTTAAATAGCTCAAAACTTCATAAAGACTGGAAACAACTCAAATGTTTCTAAATAAAGAATAACAGAGTATTACAACAACAAAAAATCAGTAGGTATAGTGACAGGCACCTGTTGTGCCAACATGAAGAGATCTCCAAGATATATTTTCAGTGAAAGCAGCAAAGTGCAGAACAGTGTGCATATGCTATATGCATATGTCCATCTGTGACAGACTGGATTAAGAAAATGTGGCACATATACACCATGGAATATTATGCAGCCATAAAAAAGGATGAGTTTGCGTCCTTTGTAGGAACATGGATGCAGCTGGAAACCATCATTCTTAGCAAACTATCACAAGAACAGAAAACCAAATACCGCATGTTCTCACTCATAGGTGGGAACTGAACAATGAGATCATCTGGACTCGGGAAGGGGAACATCACACATCGGGGCCTATCATGGGGAGGGGGGTGGGGGGAGGGATTGCACTGGGAGTTATACCTGACATAAATGACGAATTGATGGGTGCTGACGAGTTGATGGGTGCAGCACACCAACATGGCACAAGTATACATATGTAACAAACCTGCATGTCATGCACATGTACCCTAGAACTTAAAGTATAATAAAAATAAAAAATAAAAAAAAGATTATATCATCGGCGAACAGGGATAATTTGAGTTCCTAAAAAAAAAAAAAATAAAAACAGAAAATTATGAATATAAATTTATAGATGCTTCTATTTGCATAAAGAACATCTGGAAGAATTCTAAGAAACCAGTAAAAGTGTTTTTCATTTTGTGTATGAAGTAGAAACTGGCTGGCTGAGGAATATAGAGGAGAGTGAATCTTTTCACCATATATCTTATATGTTTTGAGCTTTGAATCATAAGACTGTACTAGCAACTACCTGCTTTGAATTTACTTATTTAAAAAATAAGTAAAAATAAAGCATGATTGATTAGGATGTCATAATTTCTGAATTTTCTAAAAACATATTGCATATATATTACTGAATATACTTAAAATATCTTTTGCAACTTTCTTTGCCAAGAAAGTCTAGTAAATATAAAAAGATTAACATTGAAAGACATTTTATTAATACATGCACATAATGAAATATTTATCAATATCCACTGATGCATGTTGTGAATGAACTTTACTTCACTTCATACTTGTAAAACAATTAGGAATTAAAGCATATTGGATGGAGACTGCTGAAAAAAGGCAAGTACCAACATCATCTATAGTAAAAAACAAAAAATGAGATGTTCAGTAGCTATCACGTCATCTTGGTAGGATAAATAAAGAATATGTTTATTTATTTATCGCAGGTTTTGAATACTGAGAAATTCGAACTCGTATTACTCTGTTTCTGTTAAAAAGGATGTTGAGGCAGCTATGAACCAAAGCATTGAAAATACTCAGATGAAAGTATAAACAACATTTCCTTCAGGTTTTTTGTTGTTGTTACAGTTGTTTGAGGTCTTCTTTGTGTAATTAAAAATGAAAAAAGAACCCAAGGAATGAAGATCAAGATAAGACAAAATAAGATAAACTAGAATATACAGATTAAAGTCAAAGTAAACCCTGTGAATAGAGAAATAGTTCAGGATCCATAGGGCAAGCAGCACTAAAATATAAGACTGCTATTTCTCTTTTAAAACGGAGTACAAAGCCTATAAAAGGTACTTTTGGATGGGCACATTATGTTCATAATTTATAATTTTAAAATGACACATGAGAACTAGGTACTAGATCATAGGGCCTAATGAGTATTCTAGAGTAGAAAAAAATGGACATAAGGAGCCATTATGGGTAGATTTCCTTGTCCTCCACAAATCAGCCACACTTACAGACTATTTTCTTTCTTCTTAGTGGCATCTTTGACAAAAATAGCAGCCCACAAAATTTGCACTCGAGGCCCACTTCAAAAATTAGCACAGTAAGCTTCCAGCGTTGTCATGTACCAAAAGTAAAAGAAAAAAGAGCCATACATGAACACGGAAATAAAATCAATGAAGGTTACACAATGGCCAATTTATCAAACTTTTTAATTTTTATCTGCCTTGTGCAAGAAAACCAAAAGGAGGAAATAAAAAGATTTGAGGGCAATTATGAAGCGAAGACCTTCTAAAAGTGGTTACAAAAAACAGATGACTATATATTATCCATCTAATTTTGTTCTCCAGTGAAACAGTCAAGGAAATTCTGCAGGTACAGAGGGTTAAAAAGGGTGAGATTTTAAAATACCAGTCACTATTATGCTGTTTTAAAATACCAGTTACTATTACATTGTTTTAAAATACCAGTTACTATTATATTGTTTTTAATTGTTAAAGGGGAAGTAAAAGCAATTGATCATTTGGGGTTGAACTTATTGCCTCTTAAAAACTTATTGCCTCTAGTAAGAACAACTCTTCTTTAGAAAACATTTTGTAATTTCAGTGAGACTTTACATCCATTACTTCATTTGATGAGTTGCTATCATCCATATAATACAAATAATATACAGAGATCAAAGCTCAGAGGCATTAAGCTACCACTTAAGTTTACATAGGTAGAAAGTAGTGGAGCAGAGATTCAAATTCAGTTCATGACTTCACAGATGTGTGCTCCACACATCCTGAAGAATATGAATATGTGGAAGTAATGGTACCCTGGCGGTCTTAAATTAAAACGAGTCATTCAATTCCTCTCAAGAGTCATTCAATTCCTCTCTTAGGCTAGGGCCTAAAGGTATTTTGATGATTTCTGCCAATGATCTGCTGAGGAAGCTCTCAAAATTTGGTTCAGTGTTAGTTATGAAGACATATGGATGCATTGCCACCATCCAGGACCTTCGACTCCCTGCACCCAAAAGGACAATATAATTTTTTGCCATGAGTGGAGCAATGAATTGATTTTCCTTTGATTCACATTCCTGAATAGGCTGCTTTAGAACCATGGGAAAGCTTCCACTCTCACCTTCTGGACATTCTACTTCATTATCAGGCCGATGTTAACAATAAGAGATGTTCAAAGAACAATAAACATGGCTAAGAAGCTGGTGGGATTGATCTTATTCTCCAGGTAATAGCTCTCTGAGGATACTGTGCCTTTACAAAGCTGCTGATGAGTACATTCTCTCTCATTCTTTCTTCTTCTTTTCTTTCCTTCCTTTCTTTGATATCTTTTTTCTTTCTTTCTCCTTCCTTCCTCCTTCCCTTCCCTTTCTATCTCTCCCGTGCGCGCTCTCTTTCTCTTGTTATGACACTCTTTCTACCCTCCTGCGCCCCCCACTCCCGACTTTTAATGGCCAGGGCAGTGGGGGAAAGAGTGGTGCATAAGCTGCTTCTTCCTCATCATAAATTAAGGGCTGGTTGTAGAAATTCTTTTGAAGTCTGGAGGCTGCAGCGTGATGATTCACTTTTCCTGCCCAAACTTCTCTAATTTACTCAGGTTTAGACTCTCCCAAATCCCAGAGGCAAAAGATAATGAATAAATTAAGTTTTGAGAACTTACTGTATTTAGAAAAGTTTTAACATATTTTTGCAAAAGCATTTCATAAATTGCAAAGCAGAGCGATTTCGTTTACTTTTTTTATATTGTGGTAAAATAGGCATAACACAAATTGTTCATTTTAATAATTTTTAAGTATACAGTTAAACAACATTAAGTATATTCACAGTGTTTTGCCTCCATACCACTGTTATCTTCAGAACTTTTTTTAATCATCCCAAACTGAAACTTTGTACTGATTAAACAATAACTTCCCATTGTCCCCCCACAGCTTCTGGTAACCTCTATTCTACCTTCTGTCTCTATGAATTTGCCTATTCTAGGCACTTCCCATAAGGCAGTGACATCATGTGTGTCCTTTTGTGTCTGGCTTTTTCACTTGGCATAATGTCTTCCAAGTGTATCCACATTACAAGATGTATCAAACTGCATTACCTTTCATTGCTGAATAATATTCCTTGGTGTATATACTACATTTTGTTTATTCACTCAATCTGTCGATGGACTTTTAGCTCGTGTCCACCTTTTGGCTATTGTGAATAAAGCTGCTCTGAACAGTGAAGTACAAGTATCTGTTTGAGTCCCTGCTTTCAATTCTTTGGGGTATATATGTAGGCATGGAATTGTGGTAATTCTCTGTTTAAGTTTTTGAGGAACCCCCAAACTGTTTTCCACAGCAGCTACACTATTTTATATTCCCTCTAGTAATGCAAAAGGGTTACAATTCCACCACATTCCTGCTAATACTTGCTATTTTCTGTTTTTTAATAGCCATCCCAATGGATATAAAGTGCTATCTTATCATGGTTTTGATTTGCATCTCCTTAATGTCTAGTATTGCTGAGTGTCTGATCTTGTGCTTAGGGCCCATTTGTGTATCTTCTTTCGAGAAACGTCTTTTCCAGTCCTTTGCCCATCTTTGAGTGGGGTTGTTTGTTTATGCTGTTGAGTTGTAAAATTCCTTATGTATTTTGGATATTCTCTGTCAGATATATGATCTGCAAATATTTTCTCCCATTCCATGGGTCGCCTTTTCATTCTGTCTATAATGTACTTTGATGTCAAAAGGTTTTAATTTGGAGAAGTCCAGTTTATCCATTTTTTTTCTTCTGTTGGCTGTGCTTTTGGTGTCATATCCAAGAAATCACTGTACTGATTCCACTTTGATTAATCTATAATACAATTAATTTCTAAGCAGGACCCTTGAGTTATGCTACAAGTCACTTTTGCCCCAAATAAATTCCAAACAAATACAATGTGATGGAGGAGGGAGGGGAAGTGGGGATGGGTAATGGGTACAAAAATATAGATAGAATGAATAAGATCTAATAAGATCTAGTATTTGATAGCACAACAGGGTGACTACAGTCAAAAATCATGTATTGTGCATTTAAAAATAAAGAAATGTATTTGGATTGTTTGCAACACAAAAAAAGATAAATGATTGAGGTGATGGATACCCCATGTACCCTAATGCAATTATTATACATTATATACCTGTATTAAAATATCTCATATACCCCATGAATATATACTATGTACCCATCAAAACAAAAAAATATATAAACAATATGAGAGACTAAAGAGCAAGCATGCTGGGCAACTGAACACTGTTTCCAATTGGTCTTAAGGTCCAGAAAACATGGCACATGGTTTTCTGTTACCTGGTCCCTGCCTACTTTTTTAGTTTCATTTCCCCCTTGCCATCTAACTTCAATGACCTTGAATTCTCTGTGCTCTAAAGTACTCTTCATTTTCCCTATACCTGCCTTACCCATACTCATCCTTCAAGTCTCAACCCAGTCATCCCTTCTTTCAGGATGTTTCGCATGATCTGTCCCTATTTCCACCTACTATTCATGCAGTGAAAGGGTTGATGTGATAGCTTGAGCTCCTGTGGCACCCCATATGTTGTTTACTACAAGATTTACTATACAGAATTACTGTTTATTTAGCTGTCTCCCCCTGTATATTATGAATTCCATGAGGACATTGAACATGATTTTAGTTTATTTTTATTACTATATCCTCAGTATCTAGAATACTTCCTGACAAACTGTAGATGCTCAGTAGGTAACTGACGAATGAATGAATGAACCAGACTAATAGCCTTGCCAAAACAGTTTTCGGTTTCTAGAAGTAGTTACAAGAAATATTTTCATGGAGAGGCATAACATTTAGAGATATAGCCTAAATCTTTCTGCTTTTCTTAATAATTTATCTTCGACCAAGTTTATTTCACAAACCTTTAATCAAAGTAGTGTCATAAGCACTTTATAAGTATTAATTCATTTAAACTTTACACCAGCTTGATGAGGCATTCTTATCTGCAGTATTCAGGAAATGAAACAGAAGCACAGAGACATTAAGTAGCTTGCCCATTGTCACACAGCTGCTAACTGGGATTGGGCCTACTTAAAGTTGGTCAGCCTGTATCATCTCTTGGTATGAGTTCCAACTAAATGGGAAACAATATGTACTTGAACATTTCAGCCTTATAAGGATGGTCAAGTTCATGGAATTTTTAATTTTTCTAAACTTGGCTCACATCACCCTCAGATTTATTGTCTAATTTTCCTCCTGGAAGCCCCAAGTTTCCTAACTGGGGCTCACATACCAGTCATCCCTTCCCTCTTTCTGTTTCTTCTCAGAACCTGAGCCACTTCCTCATTCCTTCTGTAGGCTCAGCTGCTGGAAGCACTGGGCATTTCAAGTGCAAGTGGACCATATTTATTTTCAGGATTAAAGACATTTCCTATTTGGTTTTTGATGTCTCTTTGATTTCAATTTGATCGATGCACTCAAACAACTACTTAAAATAACCATAGGACATTTTAGCTGGTAGTAGCTCCACATAACATTTTATAGGAATATATGAATTTTTCCTTTTAAATGTATTATCTTTTGGTTTCCTTCAAGAAAACCAATCTTCAGCTACACTATTATTATTATTATTATTGCAGGGAAGCATTTTTTGAAACACAGCTCCTTTATAATTCATTCATTCATTTGTTCACATATTTATTCAGTAATCGTAGGGTGCAAGGCACTGTGATAGATGATGGGAACACAATTTTATCCTCTCGGAGTCAGTGTCTTTCCCACCTACACAGATTTCTACAGTAACATAGAAGTTAAACATTCCTCTGATTTTGAATATTTAAAAACCTTGTAAGAACATACATTATTTCAATTGGTTCCTCTGTTTCCATATGCATGTTTGCCTTCTCAAAGGTCTAGATTATGTTGCACAGAGATTAGCACCATTATTTTGGTTTGAATAAATAAACAAAATGTCTCATTTTGGAAAGTACAAAAATATGTAACAAGATGATTTACAATTTCAAGTCAAAATGTGTTAATAGGTTGCTATGATTGTGATTAATCCCTAAAGAGAGAAAAAAATTAGAAGTAAAGTAACATTTTAAAGTAAAATAGATATATTAGAAATTCATCATTGGATAGATTACAAAATGTCTCCTGCCTCTGAATAATAAATATAATTTATTGATTCTCTCTGAATGCATTAGAGAAATAAACCATGTAAAACAATCATTTAGGCTAAGTACATACAGCAAAGAATCAAAATTATTCTCTGCAGCAAGTACTAGGCTGATGGATAATAGCATATACATTCATTTTCATACCTCTTACCCCTTTTAAAAGTATCTCTAAGGAAAGATAGTGGTTATTTTGCTTTCTCCATGTGAAATATCCTGTGCAGTATAGCACATCTGTAAAAGATGTGTGAAAAGTACATTTTTCTATCAGGATTTTCATTCATAGTTAATTATTTCATTTAGCATGAGCAACATTTCCAATTTAACTTGTTCCAGAGATTGTAATATTTACAGCTAATTTCCAGCAAAACATTTAGAAACAGCTCAAAGTAAAAATCCATTACTGGTTTTTGTCATGTTTTAAAATGCCAAATGCAAATGAAAACCAAGGCAAGACTATATTTTACTTTTGGATCATGTATTTCAGTTCCTTTTTTTTTTTTTTTTTTTAAATAGGTTTGGTGTAGGTGGTAAGCTTGTAATGTCATTCTTTCTATAAAACACAAGGCAGAAAGGTCTCAGGAAGGAAGAGACATATGTTATTATCTGTCATGACCTTATACTTATGAATCTGGGGACAGATTTGGAGACAGGTCTTCAAGTGACCAGATGGACTGCCATGTTATTTAAGTTGCGTATATTATAATAGCTTCATTTATTTCTTAACCAATGTAACTCATATCTTATCATTTACATTACTGTGTTGCTTCCATTATGGATGGTGTACATTATGTTTTCCCCAAAGTGAACTGACTCCTTGATCTTGTTTATGCATCCTACTTGCATACAGACACATTTTCACATAGGTACTTTCCCATATAAATAGATGACCAGTAGATCTTATAACACATTTTTCTGAGAATTTATGGTGCTTTAAGTTACATCAATTTTTAAAGGGACTCAATAAAGTAATAAAATATTTACACATTTACATTGAAATACAGTCATTTATACTATTATATGAAAAACTATAGTGAGTATAAGTGATATTTTATTGTAATTACCTTCTGACAGTAGGTATAAAATGAAGAAATTCAAAATGATGGAATTAACCTTGAAATTTGAACCAATATAAGCAGTTTTAAAGTGTTAAGAGTTTAATCAGAAATGTCACTGAGGTGGAAAAATTATGCAAACGTAAATTTTAAATGGAGCTTCCAAAAAGGAATAATTTTAAGATAGTCTTGCAAATGTAAGGGGTTGGGATTCCTTAGATGAGAAGTTTGATAAAAACATAAATAGAATAAAGAGTATATAGAGACATTTGCAAGTGTCTCCCAAATAGCATTTAATAAAATATTTATTTTATACCTACTAAGAATTTTGGGTACTGAGAGTTCCAGAGTGGGAGAGAGGAAGCAGCATCAGAAAGAGAATGCCTCTCTGTGGACATGACATGGGCTAACACTCAAAGGAGAAGAAGGAACCAGCCCACTTCTGGAGAGGAGATGTTCCAGGCAGAGGGAAGGACAAGCTTATCAGTCTCAAAAACACATTAAAAGTATATTTATTTTTCACTTTGGGAGGCCGATGTGGGGAGATCACCTGAGCTCAGGAGTTCGAGACCAGTCTGGGCAACATGGTGAAACCCCATCTCTACCAAAAATACAAAAAAAAAAAAAAAAAAAAAAAAAAAAAAAAAAAAAAATTAGCTGGCTATGGTGGTGTGCACTTGTGCTCCCAGCTACTCGGGAGGCTGAGGTGGGTGAATTGCTTGAGCATAGGAGGCAGAGGTTGCAGTGAGCTGAGATTGCACCACTGCACTCCAGACTGGGAGACAAATTAAGATCCTATCGCCAAAAAAATAAAAAGTATATTTATTTTTAAAACCAAATGCTAAAAGAGTCAAACAAAAGTTCAATTAAAAATCAATATATTTATAAAGTATATATTATCTTCTGAATATAAATACTAAATATGTGTGCACAACAAATAGTATAGTATTTCTCTAGAGAAAACTGAGGAAACATTTCTTAAATGTTTTGGATATAAACCAGGCATAGCTAGGAGTATCTGGATATCCTATATTCTGAAAGCATTTGCTTACAGTTTGCCCTGATAAATGTGCTCTGTCCTTATATTCTCTTGGCCTTTCTTTCTGCCAGTGTCTCATGTTCTGTTCCCATCCCCAGTAAGCTGGAGAGGGTGAGAAGGCCTTACTGTCTCAATTAAAAAGAGGTATAGTCAGCATCACCACTCCACATTTCACAGTTCTGAATACATGCATAGAATCCTGATGAGAAACAGTCCTGCTTCTTTCTGCAGAAATGACTCTGCAGGTGTCAAGAAGAAAGGGTACTGAGCTAGGACAAATGAGAACTTGGTACTGATGCTATTTTGCCAGGATTCATGCTCTCGTGCTCTCTGACCATCCCTGCATGGTCCAAGTAATTCATTTGCATGGACATTAAGCTCCAAATGTCATTGTACATCGTGCCTTCCCATTTTCTAACCACAGGTGCTTACAGATTAGGCTCTTGCTTAAGCTGCCACTGGCTGCTGGGCCATCATCTGTCCCACAGAGCATTATGACAGCTGTACTCCTTCCTTCGATGAAGAATACTTAGATGTTCTTTCTCATCAGTCAAGGTAGCTCACATTCACTTCACAAAGATTATATTACTACTGGCCCTTCATCAGGTGATTTCTTTGTGGTAGATTCTGGTGCCTATCCTTAAGATGTTTCTGCACTGCTAAGGAGACTACAATCCTGAAATTCAACACAACAACCAAGTCTACCAAATCTCTGGCAGGACTACCAAACAGACTCCTAATTGATTTTCCTGATTCTTCCTTTCACCAGATCTCAGTAAGCAAAACAAAGTGAAATTATCAGTTCATTTTATCATTCACTCATTAATTCAGCAAATACCCATAGTATGTATTGAATGTTTTCCATGTGTCAAGTATATGTCTGACAAGTGTCAAAGCTGACTGTAGCAGTTCTCATAGTGTAGTTGGGGAGGGTGTAAGTTACTGTAGTGGATGAGTAATATTCTTGTCTAATTAGCAGCCATTTCTCCCTTTTCTCCTAATACTATCTGGATTTATCTGAGGATATGTTTTTCCCCAAGTCTGACACCATGCCATTTGAGTGGAGCTGATTTTCCCTGCAAATTTGAAGAAGGGGTTGCAGAGACCTAGTTCTAGTCAATCAGAGCACTGGATCCTCTGGGTGTAGTGACTGGTTCAGAGTTGGGGAGTCATTCCCTCAGACACAGCAGGACTCACTTTGAGGCCCTTTGTTGGAAATTTTACAAAGGAAGAAAATCTCCTTCTGCTAGTCTTGGAGCTGGGAGCCTGTAAGGACTCCATGGAGAGAAGCCTGCCTGCCTGGGAATGAGGGTGAGAGGGAGGGAGAGTCTGAGAGGGCTGGAGAGCAGGAGTGTGGGGAGGAGGCTAGGGGAGGGAGGTAGAAAGGAAAGAGAGATTTGTTTGTGAATTCCAATACTTGATCATTTAGATCTAGTTGTGCCCACAGCTGTAAGGACAATGACAGAAGCACTAACAAACCACAAAATGATCATCGAGGAAATCCTCCAACTCTGCTTGGAGCAGCTGGGGAAAGCCATAGCCACCTGGCACCTGCCCATCCTTCACTATTCTTCAAATGTCATCTCTTCAGAGCAGGCTTTCTCTAGATCCCTTATTTGTCCTAAATAGATAGTGAGCTCACAGATACCAGAGAACACGGATTGGTAATATTATATCTCCTAGTGCTTATCACTGTGCCTGTTAGAGGGAATATACATTATGCCTCCAATAAAAATTCCTTGAGTGTCCCTGTGTACCTAGGCCTCCGGTGAAAGCAGGGGTCTGAACAGGACCCTAACGCTGCCCTGCTTTCAAGGGATTCCCCATAACTAACATGTAGAAGGAACCAGCCTTCAGCAGGAAATCTAAAATAATTTGTTCCTTTTCTCATTTTCCCTCCTCCTCTCCTGCTGCCCCCAGCCCTTTTAGTCTTGTTAACCCCTCATCAGAGTTTAATACAAACATCACCATGCCACTTATCAGAAAGCTTTGCCAATTTAGGCCTAGTTTTCCTTGTTGTGTATTCTCAAAATGCCTTGCAATTTCCCTTCATATAAATGAGGGCACCTCTCAACCAGGGGTGAATTTGCTCCTTTCCTGAGATTATGTGACAACATCCGGAGATATTTTTGATTGTCACAACTGGGGAAGAGGTTGCTGTTGGCATCTAGTGGTTAGAGGCCAGGGATGCTGCTAAGCACCCTGCAATGACCAGGACAGCTCCCGCAACAAAGAATGATCTGGCCCAAAATGTCAATAGGGCTGAAGTTAAGCACCCCTTATAGAAATCATCACAGTTTAGAGTTATGCATCTAGTTTTTACTCCACTAAACTATGAATTCCAAAAGGGCAGGGACTAAGTCTGTTTTGCATCATTGTATTCCCAAAGACTCACAAGTAGTAGGTACTCAACAATCATTTTTAAAATGCTATCATTAAAGGAATGTTAAATATATTCTCTGAAACAGAATACACCATTCAGGTAATTTTTCTTTCTTTATTGCAAGTATGCATATTAGCACGCAAAATTTAATTTTCTGTTTTCATTTACCATATTCTAGAAACAAAAGTTTTGAATTGCATGGCTGGATTTTGGTTTAATTGAGGAGGCTCTATTTCATAAGAAAATATTTGTTTTAGTACATTAGGACATTCTTGGGAAGTTGACAAGACATATTAAAATGAATGAGCCTGACTGAAGCAGTCGCTCACACTTTGCAGCACATCGTGCTGACAAGCCTTAACGACATAAATGGCATGAAGCCTAACACATGTGATGACCAGCATTTCACAGAGTTATCACAGTGGCATCATTACTTTCCTGAAGCAAAAGGTGATACAAGCTCCTATACTTCATCTCTGCTCCCTAGTAACAACAATAAGCTTGGATTCTACTGAGCCATGTAGAATGGCTTGGAAGACTGATAGTTCTAAAGCCTCTAATTATAATCTTGAGTCATAATATTTGCTTGAAAGCTTTAACTCAAATGAACATTCAAATGTAATTTTTCCATAGAAGTCAATTTCTGGAAGAGATACAATGTAAAAACACAGGCAAAAGAATGTGGTTAGTTATTAAACCAAATCTGAAACAATGTACTAAAGTAACACTTAAAAGCATGTTACAAACCACACTGGACCTACTTTCATCCAGAAATGTTTGCTTTCTCCATGAGGGAGTGAATTCTTTAAATATACATAAAACCTTCATTTGAAAGAATACCAACCCATTCATCTATTAAATTCCTATGTTGAAATTTTGTGTGAGAAAATACATCAAGATTTTAGTTTCATACAGCTTAATTTTACCTTAAAAAGATCCACAAGCCAGTTTTGATTCTTGTTGTTTTTCCTGAAAGTCTTTGAACCTCTGGTTTTCACTCTACTAAGTATAGGCCAGCGCTTGGGGGCCTTGAGACACTTTTTTTTTTTTTTTTTTTTAATTTTGCAGCTACAATATCCAAGGCTCTTTCTACTAGGTATTGAAGAGAATATATAAAATTCAGAGCTGGGTGTGGTGGCTCATGCCTGTAATCTCAGCACTTTGGGAGGCTGAGGCAGGCAGATCACTTGAGGCCAGGAGTTCAAGGCCAGCCTGCGCAACATGGTGAAACCCTGTCTCTACTAAAAACACAAAAATTATCTGGGCGCATGCCTGTAATCCCAGGTACTTAGGAGGCTGAGGCACGAGACTCCTTGAACCTGGGAGGCAGAGGTTGAGCCAAGATCGTGCCACCACACTCCAGCCTGGGCAACAGAGCAAGACTCTGTGTCAAGGGGAAAAAAAAAAAATCAGAATCCCTGTCCTCAAATCCCAACTCTCAGTCTCTCTGAATTTGGACTTTTTCCTCTGGTCTCTTCCCTCAAGGAGCTTAAGTTCTTATGGGACAAAAAACATGGACTTTAGAGCTTGATTTGTATAAAAATTTTTTTTGAGTGAAAGAATGAATCGCATTTGACAGGTGAGAAGAATAAGGCTTGGAGAAGTTAGTTGAAAACAGTATAAAATGGAGGCTATCTTCCTCGGTGCCTTAAGGCCCTTGAGGGCATGAACATGAGGGCAGTGAGCAGAGACTCAGAGTGGTTCAGTTACTCTCTTATGAATCAAAGCAATAGCCTGATTCTGCATCTCATCGCATAGTGCAATAAAAGATGCTCTCAAATAGGTGAAAGCCTCCATGGAAGAACTGTCTATTCTTAGGATTTTACTGAGATTACACTGTAGAGAAGAAATGGCCAGAAAGCATTTCTGCAAAACCAAATCTCCATGTTTGTTGGCTATATTTATTGGGATAATTTTAGTAATAATAGATGAGAAAAATAACACTTTTTTTTTGAGACGGAGTTTTGCTTTTGTCCCCCAGGCTGGAGTACAGTGGCTCAATCTCCACTCACTGCAACTTCTGCCTCCCAGGTTCAAACAATTCTCCTGCCTCAGCCAACTGAGAATAGCTGGGATTACAGGTATCTGCCACCACACCTGGCTAATTTTTGTATTTTTTGTAGAGAAGGGGTTTCACCATGTTGGCCAGGTTGGTCTTGAACTCCTGACGTCAAGTGATTCACCTGCCTTGGCCTCCCAAAGTGCTAGGATTACAGGTATGAGCCATCACAGCTGGCTAAAACTTTCTATTACTCTAATAACAGTAAGCAAATCAGGAAAGCTAATATTTTCTTGGGCATGGGCTTCATTAAAAAAGTCATTGAAGCTGGGGTTATTTCTTATTCATTTTTGTTTCCCACACAGCATCTTGTACATTATAGGCACTTGATAAATATTTGTTCATTGGCTCTGCTTACTGCTCTGATAAAAGAGATCTTAAAGGTGGTATTCAAATAGAACATGAAAACCTACTAATAAAACAATACTATCTATACCTGTTTCAATGAATATAATAGCACTACTAAAGTCATATAGAGTGTACCCGTTTTCATTGCTGCCATTTTCCTCCATTTAGCAAGCATTAAGAAGAAGCGAGATTTCCTTCCCTCTCTCCCTTTTTAATATAATGCCCATCTACCGTCATCATCTGACTTTCTGTGTAACAAAGGGAAAAAGACAAGTGATACTATGCTTATTATTATGGGAGACTGATGACAAATTACAGCATAGTGGTCCTACCATGTGAGTCAGTTGATATAGAAATTTCTGTCTAAGCAGAGGATTGTCACAAGGTGAGTATTTTAATGTGGCAGAACTAGAGCAGAACATGTAACACTGAATATGTGCCAAGGATTGGCTGCATATTTTATATGCATTATTTTATTTAAGTCTCTTATAACCCTATGAGGTAGGTATTCCTTCCTAGACAAGCTCATAATGGAAAATAACATATGTGGGACTGTGAAGGGGAGGTGAGAATACTGAGGCTCTCAGGAGCCTGTCTCCTACCAGGGCTTCCCAAGGTGGTGTTCAGCTCCTTGGTTATTTTACCATGGTTCTCATCTTTGGGCCTCTCCCTTATAGGTGTAGAAACTTGCATTATCAGCAAGTCAAGAATGGCCCCATTTCTCAGAGGTGAGAAATGCATGACCAAACTGAGGGGACTGGAGTATGAGACTGGTGGATGTGTAATAAGACATTTGTTGTTACAGGTGTAGAACACTTGCTAAAACAGAACTGCATGGGAGACTCAATAAAACCAGAAGGTCACAAAGCAAGTAGGGAATGGAAACAAAATAAGCTTTATCCAAAGAGATGGCAAAGCCATTGTAATTGGAGCCCTTGGAGCCCTCAGCAACAACCCCTCTCTATCTTTACATCAGGGATGATCTAGCTATTGGGCTTGGAACACTTGAAGACCACTAACTAAGGTACCCCCTCTTCTCTGGATGGTGCCAATGTTTCCTTCTGCGATCCTTTTTCCCATGCTTCCTTCCCAAAAATGAAGGGTTCTTCCATTTTTCCAGTGAGAACCAAATTCCATTCTAATGAGCACTTTCCTTATCGATTTGTATAGACACATTTGGTCAGGTTACAGTCAGGTCTTGCTTTTTAAAGTTCTTTGGTCTCATGTTGAGGAAATGGTTCTTAATCTCTTTGGGGTCCTAAACTCTTTTAAGAATGTATTGAAATACAGAGAGATATATAAATTCAAATACATATAATTTTGAGGGATTTCAAGATTCTTAGAAACTCATACTGGAATCCAAGTTTTAAGACCATTGCTTGAGGTAACTGTGCATATTCCTGCTCTTATCCATTAATGTAGTGATAAGGTGTATCAGCATCTATGAGGGACCTATAATTCTTATGAACTGGGATTGATTCTATTTTATAAAGAAAATTGAAGCTCAGGGTATAAGTGACTGGCTTAAGGCCCAGTGAGGGCAGAATACAGACTATGTCAGTCTCTATAGAAGATATAAGAATATCTGTAACTTTTTTCTTTTTTTGAGCAGCATCTCTCACTGTTGTCTAGGCTAGAGTGCAGTGACACAATCTTGGCTCACTCAAGCCTTGACCTCCAGGGCTCAAGTGATCCTCCCACTTCAGCCTCCCAAGTGGCTGGAACTACACATGTGTGCCGCCATGCCCAGCTAATTTTTGTGTGTGTATGTATATATAAGTGTGTGTGTGTGTGTATATATATTTTATATATATTATATATATTAAAGTATTATGAGTATTATATATAATATATATTAGAGTAATATATGTGTGTGCATATATGTATCTACTACATATATATGTATCTACTACATATATATATATGTACTACATACACACACACACACACACACACACACACACACACACACACACATATACAGTAGAGATGGGTTTTACCATGTTGCCCAGGCTGGTCTTGAACTCTTGAGCTCTAGCAATCCTCCCACCTCGGCCTCCCAAAGTGTTGGGATTACAGGCATGGGCTAAAGTGCCCAGCCAAATGTCTGTAACTTTTAAGATCACTCTTTAAAAATAAAAATTTCATCACAAATTCAAAAAATCCAGAAAGAGAAAGTAAGTGGAGAGACAGGGAAATGGCATTTGTGACTTTTGAGTACCTGAAGATGGCTACATTTTTTTTCTTTTAGTCAGTAAAGACATGGATTAACTTGCCACTATCTGCATTTTACAGAAGAATAGAAATTTCCCAAAGTTAAATAACTTGCCCAGATTTCTTTAAGTGACAGAACTAGAATTTGAAGTAGGAAACTAAGAAGTTGTATTTCATAAGCTGTGCTCTTACCCCCTCTGCTATGTGACCTCTGGCCACAGCCTAAGCAATTTCTCGCTTCCCTCATCTCTATTGGCAAGGTCTTAACTGAAGTTGCCAAAGGCAGTCAAATAACATTCTTTAAGCACACTTGAGAGTGTGATTGTGCAAAAACACTAAAACTTCAAGTTCAAAAGAGTCAGAGTCCAGGATAACCCTCAGGTGGATGAGAGGCATATGATTCATATCCTTTCCTTCAGTTTTTCAGAGACATAAAATGGTTTATGTTCGACTTCAAGAATGGTCTATCTTTGCATTTTCTTTGTGTGTTGTGTTATATTTCATTAGGCAACGAAGGCTTCTTTTCTTCCCCTCCAGGTAATAAGTAGTGATTTATCACAATCACTTGTCACATTTAACTTAGCATTCATTCCATGAAAAGATTTTCCATACATTTCCAATGTGAAATTTAAATGTTAATGTCCATAGATAAAGAAGTATAGCAGTATGTGTTACTTTTTTTTCCACTATGAAAACCATTTTCAGGAATTTAGACTGTTAAATAATCATTCCTTTTATGAGACTAGCTCTAAAGATACATATAAATTTTGAAATCTATAGTATTACTTGGCAATTTTAGTGCTTTACTTTTTGCAGCCAATCATGGAAGACTTGCTTTTATAGCTTTCTCTGCAGAGTCATCTTAATTATAGGGAAATCCCTTTACAAATGGCTTTCCATTTACAGTGCTTCAGCTAGAATCTAAAGTTGGTTTTATTGGAAATGATAAAAAATTACTCTTCCTGAGACACAGAGTTAAGAATCAGAATTGGAAATGAACTAAGTTCTTTTAGCTTTAGAAAAAAATTTAAATTGATCATATTCTTCCCTTCTAAACAGTTTATCCCAAAGAGGTTTAACACAGTAAAATCTCTTTGATTTTCAGGTACTTAAGAAAATGTTTCAAGGCAAAAGAAGTCATATAGATTACCTAATTCAATCCACACATTTAACTGAATGTGAGTTTCACCCAATTTACAGAACTAGTGATAGAGCCAGGACTAGAACCCCTGCCTATGGGGTATCATTTGTACCATTTAAGCCACACTCTGCTTCCGATGTTGAACCCTTCTTGTGCTTTCTACATAACCCACATGGGTGGGAGAGATCTCTGGCTCCAATAACAGAAATTTCTTTTAGTCGTCCTTTATAGCATCTAGACAACCTGGCATCATATTATTTGTTCATTTGGCTATTGTTTTTCTCCTTCAAAGAATATAAACTCCATGAGGACAAATAATCTGTGACTTTTAATGGTATCTGGCACATAGTAGGACTCAATAAATAACTTGTTAAATGGAATTTCAAATTTAACCTTAAACATTCTTATTTAAAATATATAGTTTGGGCCAGGTGCAGTGGCTTATGCCTGTAATTCCAGCACTTTGGGAGGCTGAGGTGGGAAGATGGTTGAGGTCAGGGGTTCAAGACCAGTCTGGGCAACATAGCAAGACCCCATCTTTATAAAAAAAATTAAAAATTAGCTGGGCATGGTGATATATGCTTGTAGTCCTAGCTACTTGCAGGGTGTGGCTGAAGCAAGAGGATCACTTGAGCCCAGGAGTTCAAGGTTAGAGCAAACTGTGATCATACCACTGCACTCTAGCCTGGATGACAGAGTGAGGCCCTGTCTCTAAAAAAAAAGAAAAAAAGAAAAAAGAAACAAAATTTATACATTACATTTTACTTCCTAAAATATCCATGTTTGCTTTGACTGGAATTTTAAATAATTAATATCTGAATGTCTTCAGGGAAGAATAATTATTCAACAAGATAAGGAATCATCAAAAGAAAACATGGTAAATTCCATTACATCAAGGGCTTCTACGCAACAGAAAGCCACCATAAAGAGATTGTAAATACCAGAAATCAAGAGAAGAAAATTGCAACACATATAAGAAACAAAGGATTAGTATCCAGAATACATAAATAACTTCTAAAAATCAGTAAGGACAATAAATACCAGTTACCCATTAAAAATGGTAAAAGATATAAACATATATTTTGAAGAAGAGAAAACACAAATCACTAATGGCCAATAATGACCAATAAAAGTAAGATCAGCTATTTCACCTCTTTAGTAATCAGGGAAATGCAAACTAAAAACCACCATCATATATACTCCGTCTAATTTAAAGCAGGAACTGAAAGAGACATTTGTACACCCGTGTTCATAGAAGCATTCTTCACAACAGCTTGATGGTGGAAGCAATCCTACTGCTGAGAGATGGATGAATGGATAAACAAAATACTCTGTTTACAAATAACTTACAATGGAATATTAGCCTTAAAAAAGGAAGAAAGTCTTGTCACATACTATAACATAGCTGAACTTCGATGACATTATGCTAAGTGAAATAAGCCAGGCACAAAGGGACAAGTACTGTATGGGTCCATTTCTATGAGGCATCCAGAGTAGTCAAATTCATAGAGACTGAAAAAGAATGGGTGATTACCAGGGGCTGACAGGAGAGGGAAGGGGAATTATTTTTTAATATGTAGAGTTTCAGCTTGAGATGATGAAAAAAAGGTCTCGAAATAGATTGTGTTAACGGTTGCACAACCATATGAATGTACTTAATGCCTCTGAACTATGCACTTAAATATGGTTAAAATTGTAAAGTTTGTTGTGAATGTTTACCAACAACCACAATGAGATATCATTTTATATCCACTAGATTGAAAACTAAAAAACAAAACTCTAACTTCCAACAATAGCGAGCATCTGTTAATTGCTGTGGACTGAACTGTGTCTCCTATCCACCCTAAATTCATATGTTGAACCCTAACCTCCCCCTACCTTGACCATTTCACAATATGACTCTATTGAAGATAGGGCCTTTAAGGAGCTGATTAAGGTTAAAATGAGGTCATAAGCATGAAGCCCTGATCCAACAGAGCTGGTGTCTTTATAAAACAGGGAGAGACATTAGATCTTGATCTCTCTCTCTCTCTCTCTGTCTCTCTCTCTCTCTCTCTCTCTCTCTCTGTGTGTGTGTGTGTGTGTGTCCCACTCTCTCTCTCTTATCTCTCTCTCTCTCTGTCTCTCTGTGCTATGTGAGGACATGAAGAGAAGGTGGCCATCTGCAAGCCAGGAAAAGAGCCCTCATCAGAAAATCAAATCTTGCTGGAACCTTGATCTCAGACTTTCCAGCCTCCAGAACTGTGAGAAAATAAATTTCTGCTGTCTAAGCTGCGCAGTCTGTGACCTATTGTTATGACAGCCTGAACAAACTAAGTAACAGTGGAGCAATGGGCATCACATGCTGCTGATGGCAGGGGACACAGAACAGCCTGGCCTGATCTAGCACAGCTGCACTGGCGCAGGCCCATAGCCCAGTCAGGCCGCTACATGGTGTGCATTCTAGGGAACCTAGCGTGTGTATAACATGAGACAAGTACAGGGAAGTTAACTGGGGCATCATTTGTATTGGCAAAATCTGGGAACGACCAAAATGTACACTGACAGGAGAGTAGAAACTGCAAAAAAAAAAAAAAAAAAAAAAAAAAAAAAAAAAAAAAGGTAAGTAATAACTTTAAAAACACAGGACAACCTTACATTTAGGAAGATAAAGGATGATGAAATCTTTGAGGGGTATAGAGGGGCTTAACATGGTTACCAATATTCTGTATTTTAAGCTGTGTGATGGGCATGTGAATGTCTTCTTTTGTCTTCTTTTTTAAAACATGTATGTCCATCTACATACTCTTATTTCACACATCTAGTATATATATTAACAATTAAACTAAATGAATAAAAATATGCAAAACCCAAAGCATATAGCTTAATTTTGTTAATCTTGGTCCAGAATTTTTTGTTAATAATTTTATATCTCTCCTCTTGTTATTTTCATATGCTTTAAAAAAAATTACAGAAGATAAACAGTTAAAGTAATTAAGCTCAACTTAAAAATTTCAACTTCTTATTTTATTCATTCAAAATCTGAGCCCCCTTGGAGCCAATTTTCCTTAAAGACTGTAGAATCCTCTACTGATCTCCCAAGTTCTCCTAGTCTTGCTCAGCTCTGTTACACAATTTTCCAGCATATGTGTCTATCGTATGATAATGCAGGAGAGACAGAAATGGAAGGTCATAAATAAACAGAGTGTAAAACTTCAAGTTTCAGGGCATAACTGGGACAGATAACTAAGCAAGCAGAATTCTGATATAATAAATTACTTGAACTACCTGAAAGAGTCAGCTACATAAATCACAATTTTACCAGAAGTGCTACAAAATCTATGCTGGCTACCAAATGCACTGTGAACACTAAGAACTCTTTTGTATGCTGTCAGCCAAGACTCCACATGGTGTATGTAAAGTCTGAGGGCCATTTAGATATATGCCACAGGCTTCTATACACAATGATCAAGAATAACTTTCCCCTCTCAGAATGAGAATATAGTCGTTCTTATGAAAACAGTTATTTTTGTTACGGCTTGGGGTGAGAGCGATGGCGAGTTGTTAGAAAGAGTGAGAGTAAAAGGTTATGAATGTTGAAACCCCTAAGAAATACCATATTTTGCATTTTATTCCACAAATTATTTTTTGAGGGTTCTGACGATGTTACATATAACTATTTTAGGTGTACTCACATTTATCACTTTTTTTAATCTGCAATATATACCCTTAATAGGTATTACTTCTCCCATTTTGTACATTAAAAAAAGAGAAAGAGGTTAAATAACCTGCCCAGGGTTACAATGTGAGCAGGTGAGTGTTAAAATTCAAACTTAGTTCTTCTTAATCAAACTCCAGTACTTTGGCCACTGTACTGTTTCTTACTGCCCCACAAAATAGTTTTTATAATGACAGACAAAATAGTTAACAAGTCAAGAGCTAATCAGCCAGGCTCCTTGATTCTTTCCCAAACTAGTTTAAGGGCTTCTCTTACCTTTTTGGCTATATTCTTCCTACTCATTAGTTTTTAGTAAGATAAACCAAGAAATACGAAATCAATTTTGTCAATTTAGGTCCTTCTTTAGAGGTCAGATCATCATGTCTAAGGTGAGTCTTGGGATCTCTCTCTCTCTCTTTTTTTTTTTTTTTTTTTTTTTTTGGTCTCAGCTTTACATCCTGTAGCTTTACTTGTAACACACACAAAGTGCATATGATATAGTGCTGGCCTACAGCCAGAGTTGTGAGGTGACAGTGCCTGGGTAAAAACCCAGGGACAATACTCAACAGCTCTGGTGCTTTGGGCATTTTACACAACCTCCTTGTGTTTCAGTTTCTTTGTGAAATGGGGGTTGGTTTGGCTATGAGGATTAAACAATAGAATGTATTAGGTTGGTGCAAACCTAATTGTGGTTTAACAGCTAAAGCATGTAGTCAATCCTGGCATATAACAAGAGGTTAATAAATGTTTGGCATTACTATTAGTAACAGATCTACATATATACATGTGTAAATATTATATATTTTGTAATATATGCCTAATAAATGTTAGGTATTCCTATTACTATTAGTATACAACTGTTAGTAGGGTACTAATAGTATTACTAATCACAGAGTATGCTACTACTAGTGAACTGAGGTGCCATGTAGGGTGGGGAGAGGTGAGCACTGAGGCAGAAAAGGATTAGGGAGATCTTCTAGAAGAGACTAAGCTTGAGTTATGTTTCAAAGGGTGAGCAGAAGTTAGCTAAAGGAAGAAGATGTGTGTATTGGGGGAGGGCATTCCAGGAAAGAGGGAATGGCATTTGTGAAAGCACACAGCATAGAACAGCACAATGAACAGGTTGGATGTGTGAGGGAGAAAATCAGGGACCAATTACAGCACAGTGGGAGGAGCAGAGATCAAATTTAGGTGGATCCATTAAGGACTGGATAGCTAGTGGAAAATGACTCTTTCAGGTAGGTGGGTTGTGAAGAGATTAAACAGTTATTCCAGGAGTCAGAAAGAACCACAGAAAAGAAAGATAAATAATCCAGCATAAAATGTCCGTTTGAACTATCATCGCATTCTTAGTTTTCAAATTTTTGAATTTTCTAGCATAAAAGTCTAAAATTTCAGAGATAAAAGTTGTAAAAAACAACTGCTTCAAATATCCTCATTGCCATTTTTCCATTAAAACTTACCACACATGAAAATGAGCAAAAACTATTCTTTCATGACACATATGAGCAACTGGATGAATTTAGTACAAGCACAGTTACACTAGTAGAGTTAAAATAGAAGCTGAGACAAGCTCTGAGGAAGCAGAATTAAACAACATCATTCTCTATCCATCCTGAATGACCAGCAACCCCTTGAACATACGCTGTGCCTTTCCACATACCCACACTTCTCTCTAGAATGTCCTTCACTCCTTTCTTTTTGACCTGATATTTTCTACTTGGCCTTCAAAATTCAGCTGAAGGGTCACTTCTCCTGAAACCCTCCACCAACCTTCCAACCAGCTTCAGGTGCTTATTCCCTTGGTCCCAAAGCACCTCATGCATACTTCCATCTCAGCACTTTCTACACTGCAGTTTAATGATTGCTGTTATGCTTATTTGAATTACTACTAAACTATGAAGTTTTTGAAGACAGAGATCACAGTTATTCAGAATAGATACCAGGCCTGACTCTATCCCTATAATTCCAAGCACATTACTTAGCACATATTAGTTGCTGAATAAAAATATGCAATTTATCAGTTCAACATCAGACAAACATAGACTGAAAAATAAATTGGTCATCCCTAGAATAACAAGATGCCTTTTAAACAGATTCCTGATTTTTCCATCTCAAAACTACAAATAGATTATATGGCAAAATATCCCAGAGATACTCAAGCTAGAAGAAAAGACTCAAACAACGTCTCTCAAAGTTGATTTTGAGAGTGGTGAGGATGTTTTCCTTCTTATGTCCATTAAAACTCCTTTGGTTTCCAGATCAGTCCACCTTCAAATCAATAGTTATGATTTTTCATTATTGAGAAAGAAGAACAACTCTCACATGCACAAAATAGGCCATTATAGCATTACTGGGTCATTTTCTCCACACACAAGCATAAAAAAACTAAAAGAGAAATATTCTAAGAATTAATGTTTCAAGCAAAAGCCATTCTGGGTTTTGTCATAATCTTTCAAGGGAATTTTCTCTCTAGTTCTCCTAAAGCACATTGACTGTACAAAGAAAAATCACTTGACTTTTAAAGCAAAAACAGACAAAATATGTGTCTGGAAGTAGTTCGTAAACCCCATTGGGGGAAAATTCCTTATACAACAAGAACAGAACAACACTACAGTGAATTAGACAATGACAAAATCCAATGCAAGAGTGCCAATAACTTTTTCTCCCCAGAGGATCGCCCAAATTTCTGTGCAAATTTCTATGCTAGAGTAGGCTGAATATTAAGTACACATAGTATAGTCATATTTTTCCTCATTTTAGACAAACATGGCTTTATCTGACACGCTGAGGTAGTAATCCTTTAGGATAATTTGTCAATTTAGTTCCATTCACTTAAGTATGCCAGGCTCTGTGGAAATGGTAGTAACCCAGACACTGTTGATGACTCACAGAACTCACAGAAACAGATGTCTGCAGTCAAATGTGAGCACAAAGATCTGCACAGGTGCTACCACTACCCAGGGGCAAGAGAAGCTAAGTCAGCCAGTGGGGGCCTTGACAAAACCATGTGGGACATCCGAGGGGAGCTTTAAGGGATGAGCCTAAATAAGTCAGACTGGGAGGGGGGGATCCTTGGGGAGTGGTGGGCCTGGATCCCTGATCACATTCTTATTTAGTTTTTAAATTTTTGAATTTTCTAGTATAAAAGTCTAAAATTTCAGAGATAAAAGTTGTAAAACATACCTGCTTCAAATATCCTCTTTGCCATTTTTCTATTCAAAATTATCACACATGAAAATGAGCAAAAGCTATTCTTTCATGACACATGAGCATCTGGATGAATTTAGTGCAAGCACAGTTACACTAGTAGAACTAAAATGGAAGCTGAGACAAACTCCGAGGAAATGTTATTTCTTTGAATTAATATAAGTTAATTCAAAATAACCCTGAGAATCTTGTAAAGACCTGGAGGGATTCCCAAGGGCATTAATTCTGTGGGTCACCTCTTTCTCTTACCTTCACCATGCCTTATAAGGATCGCAGTGCTACCATCACCTAGCACTGTTCAGATCACATTCCTACTGAACATGTGCAAAGTAGAAATAAGCATCACCTTAAACGTGAAGGACGGAGTAACAGTTTTTATAACAGCCATACTGCCAATAGAAAGGGTATCCTGAATGGAAAAAATAAAGATCATAGTGTTGTAGACTGCTTTATTCTTCAACAGAATTGACTGTGTGCCCTCAGTGCCAAGTTACAACGTGAATTACAACGCTAAACAAGACACAGAGCTTGGATGACCTTATCAATCTCGTGGGGGAGAGAAGCCAGTGGACAGGTTCTTACAATATAGTGTTAAATGCCATCCTAGGGGATGTTACAGGTGCCAAGAAAACACAACAGGAACAACTAAACCAGACTTTGCAGGGAGGAGGGTGGTGCTGGGAAAGTGACATCTAAATCAAGGCTGGAAAGAAGGGTTTACAGAAGAAAAGGGGGATGTAGAGGAGAGCACTCCAGCTAAAGGGAACAGCATGTGAAAGGCAGGGAGGCACCACGTGCCTGGTGAATTCCATGGGCTAGCAGCAGGTCAGGACTGCTAGAAAGGAGTACAGTGGAAGGGGAAAGAGTGTGTGTGTGTGTGTGTGTGTGTGTGTGTGTGTGTGTGTGTGTGTGTGTGTGTGGTAGGGCAGAGATGAGAAATTGAAGCTAGACTGTTAAGTAAGAGCCAGGTCACCAATAAGACTATATTAAAGAGTCGGAGCCTTATCCCCAGGATGATGGGGAGCCATCATGGTGTCTTCAGCACACAAACGACAGAAGCAGATTCCTGCTTTAGGAAGAACCCTATGGATGCAGGGTGGAGAATGGGTTGAAAGGGATCAGGGAGGGCCCAGAAGGGCAGTTAAGAATCTGATCTAAGTAATCCAAAGACTAATGTTTGCAAATTGTGAACAATGATTCTAAAATCCATTTGGAAGGATAAATAAGTAAGAATAGGCATACCTCCTTCCTAACCCTCTACCCCATCCCATCTAAGATATTAAACTTATTTAAGACTAATGTAATTAAAATGCAGTGATAATAGTACAGAAATAATGCAGATGAATCAATGGAACAAAAAGTCAAGAAGTAAGCCTAAGTATATATGAGAACTCAGGTTATTATAAGGGAGGCAAGTGGAATTGTTTTTTAAAATAAATTAGGCTTTGACCATATGTAATAACAAAATATATTCTAGACAAAGATTTAAATACACAAAACAAAGTAAAGGCAATTCATAAAAGAAGACAAGCAGATGCAAAATAAACAGATACCAATTATTACCCAGCAGATTGGCAAGGGTTAAAGAAGTTCATAACCCAGTTCATAATCCAGGGGCACTGAGATTATGGGGAAACAAGGACCCTTCCCTACATTGGTAGGAGTGTTTAAATAGGCACGTCCTTTCTGGAAGACAGTTTAACAAAATGAACCAAAACTTTTAAAATGTGCATTCTGTTTCACCCAGAAACTCTATTCCTAGAAATGCATCCTAAGGAAATAACTAGACAGCCACCCAAACATGTATGTGGCAATAGTAACATTCTGAACAATAAATACATTAGTGACAACCAAAATGTCTTGACAGAAACAATGAAATATTATAGAACCACTTAATGTAAAGATACAGAACTATTTTAATGACATGAAATGATAGTCACAAGTATCAGTACATGAATAAACGAGGTTATAGCATGGTGGGGATAGTACAATTCTGAAATACATATTTGCCTAGAAAAAATGGAAATTTATATAGAATTATTAATAATAGTTTAGTGTTAGAATTATGATTGGCTTTGGTATTATTAATTATTATTATTATTATTATTATTATTATTATTATTTTGAAGCAGACTCTTGCTTTGTCACCCAGGCTCTTAGTTTACTGCAGCCTCTACCTCCCTGGCTCAAGCAGTCCTCCCACCTCAGCCTCCCCAGTAGCTGGGATTACAAGTGTGCACCACCATGCCCAGTTAATTTTTCAATGTTTTGTAGAAATAGGGTCTCACTATATTGCCCAGGCTGGTCTCGAACTCCCGGGCTCAAGCAATCCTCCTGCCTCATCCTTCCAAAGTGCTGGGATTACAGGCATGAGCCACTATGCCTGGCCTGGTTTCTGCTTTATCCTTACGTATTTTCTGAAATTTTCTTGCCATATGTATTAGGCCATTTTCACACTGCTGATAAAGACATACCAGAGACTGGGAAGAAAAAGAGCTTTAATTTGACTTACAATCCCACATGGCTGGGAAGGCCTCAGAATCATGGTGGGAGGAGAAAGGTACTTCTTACACGGCAGCAGCAAGAGAAAATGAGGAAGATGGAAAAGCAGAAACCCCTGATAAACCCATCAGATCTTGTGAGACTTATTCTCTACCACAACACATGATAATTATGGGAGTACAATTCAAGATGAGATTGGGGTGGGGACACAAGGCCAAACCATATCACCATGAGTACATATCACTCTTATGATCAGAAAAAACATATAGTGTTCATTTTTCTTTTCGTGAAGAAGTGCCAAGAATAACATCGATGGTGGAGTTAACAACTTGAGAAAAACCAGGGAAAGAGCAATTGCCTGTATCACATTTCAAGTCATTAACAAGTGCCTGCTCCACAGCCTCTTCTCTGTGGATTCAAAAGAAAAACTGATACAGAAAAACTTTCTACCACCAAACCTCAAAAGAGGATTGAAAATCCTTATCAGGAAAACCAGCAGTATTATTGAATAGATTACAAAATATTTTGCACTTCAGTTGCGCAGGTAATGTAGACACTTATACACCACTTTCACTCTCAATCCCCATATCACATCTCTGCATTTATCAAACCATGTCAAATATTATAACCAGATAACTTAGCATAAAGAAACATGGTTTTATCTTATGTAGGACTCCGTTTGACTTGCAAGAATTCTCATTTACTCATTTAATTCTGTTTTTGTAATTATGAAAGAATAAAAAGCTGTTTCATCTATTTTAATTTTGCCTATCAAGTACAGCATACAATACTATGGTAAATGTTTTCATAATAGTCTAAAATCAGTAGCAATAAATGTCACCTTAGTTTTGTAATGTATAATTTTTCAATACTCTTGTTTAGCTTAGCATACAGTCTTTAAAAGACCACGTTTAGTGGAAGAACAGGCATTTTTACTGGTGGTAATAGTACTTCCACTAATACAAATGAGTTATTATTAGAGGAATTTATTTCCCCAATGGCTTTATGGTCAATCAGCCACAAATTCAGATTCACACCCAGTTTTAGTTTTATAATGGTATTTTTTCAACTTCTACAGAAAACAATTTTTAAATGAGAAATACTGAAATACTGGAGTGGGCTAATTGAATTTTTCTGCCATCTGCATCGTATAGAGTTTTTAAATTATGGAGCTCATATAGTTCAATCTCCTCATCTTATTGACAAGGAAGCTAAAGCCCAGAGAAAGTTAAGCAGTTCTTCTCATATCTCAACAGTCATTAACAGCTTGGAAAACAGACCTTAGGTTGCCTGTCCTCTATTATAGTGTTTTCTTCACTGTGCTACAGAAAGTCTGAGGACCTTATACATGCAACAATTTACAGAATGTTCTCTCATTCATTGAGCTCCCATAATAACCATGTTACTATTACTATTATTATTCTCATTTTACAAAGGGATTAACTTTGGCTTGGAGAATTTAAGTGACTTTGTAACACTTTCAGTCATGAAGTCCAATGCTTTAGATTCCAAAGCCAGAGCTTTGCCACTCAAATCAATGCTGGGATGTGTTTTCTGTAATTAACTCCCATTAAAAGCAATTCATTGCTGGAAAAGTTTTGGAAGTATAAAATTATATAATAATCTTATAAAAAGATTCATAAATTTCAAGATAATTATTTTCCAAGAAAAAAATCTTTTAGAGTATGTATCTTCTCAAAGCATCAGCTTTCTATAGATAATTAAAAATCAAACTCAGAGAATAATGAAAGCTTACCACTATTTGACTTAGCAAGAAATTCAAGAGGACTCTGATCCAGGTTAACCTTTGTATCGTTAATATCAGGAGGCTCATAGTTTAAGTGAAAATCATCAACGTAAGCATCTAGGGCTTCGGAGGCAGACAGATACAGGTTTTCTTTATACTGTATGGAGCCATCAGTATTAAACGATATGCTGTTCAGTATTAAAGTTGCTGGAAGATAAGATTCAGAAGTGCTAAACTGATGTTTCTTAACTGACTCTGCCATGGCTTTCTCACAATGGGCCACAATGTCCATTCATCTTTCAAGAAATTCTAAACACAAAAAAAGGTACGTTAAGTTTTCAGTTAAGTAGGAATGGATACTACTACTCATGGAATCCTTGCTAATCTTTCATGTGTAATTACTTATAAAAATGAAATTACTCTTTATCTCCCTTTGTGTTTACTTGACTTTCAAGCAATGTTCATTGATTGATAGATGATTAGTTTCATTGGCATGACTGCAAGTATAAACCATGTTTCAGAAATATATTTGGGGGAAGGGCAGGCACGGTGGCTCATGGCTATAATCCTAGCACTTGGAGAGCCCAAGGCGGGTGGAAAATTTGAGGTATAGAGTTCGAGACCAGCCTGGCCAACATGGCAAAATTCCATCTCTATGAAAAATACAAAAATAAGCTGAGCGTGGTGGCACGCACCTGCAGTCCCAGTGACTTGGGAGGCTGAAGCACAACTGCTTCAACCCGGAACATAAGCCTTGCTAGGTGACCATATAAGAGAGGTACTGCTTTCCTTTGTTTTCAGTTTTACTTGATTAAATAAGTGTTTTGGAATCCTGAGATATTTTTATTTGCTACCTTAAAAGAGGGCAATCCTCCAGTATCACATTCTAGCTTTCATTCCCTTCACCTGTCCCCACCCCATTGATGGGATAAGGAAAGTCACATATAAGTTCAAGATGAAAGCAACAGAGGGCCCTGGCATAATAGTGATGGCAAGTAGAGACCAGGTATGAGTGCTGAAAGGAGTAGAATTCAGGGGAGAGGGTGTCCTCTGATGTGCTACTCTGGCTTTGGTACAGGAGTTCAGCAGCTGTAGACCTCTTTATTCTCACCTTATGTCAATCACTTACTCTTTGCAAAAACTACAAAAGGTTGGTACAATTAGTACCCTCATTTTCCAGATGAGAAAATGGTGGTACACAGAGATTAAGTAACTTGTCCAAAGCTGTAGACTAGGGAAGCAATAGCCAGGCTGAACTCCAGCTGTGGATTCCGAGTCTGAACTTAACCATTGTGCTAGACTCCCACCTTATGTGTGCAGGAACTGCCCAGATGACCTGTGACCCTCTAAATGTTCACCACAAGTTATGTGCGTCAATGTCTGCCAAAATTGGGTGCCGAGGTTCTGTGGTCTCTAATTTTTCCAATATGCTTATTCACTGGTATGTGGGGGGCAAAATGCCATTCATGTGACAATAATATACACATCAGTACCAAAAATTAAATACTTACTTTTTCAGTCCTTTGAAATTTAGGTGGACATGTTGTACTTTCAGAATGTTACATTATACGACATCATAATACCTAAATTTTGCATCTGTGGAATATTTTTTAGTTTCCTCTAATGTACACAGAAGCTTTTGAGAATCAGAAGAAAACTATGAATCACCTTCCCACAAAAATGCACTTAAGCAGACACAGAGGCAATGGGTTCCAGGATTCCTGAGGCTTGCTCATGGTCCGCCTGCATCTGAATTCTAGATTAAGAACTTTTGTCTAAAAAAATTGGTAGCAGTGAAGAGAAAGGAAGAGAAAGAAGGCTAACCAGGAAAAGAAAAATAAGATCCCTATTAGGGATGGAACAAACAAATCCAACATCACATATTCTTAGAGATATGATGGTAAAAAATCTTTTGACTTTAGAGGCCCTGCTCAAAAGGTACTTTGTAAATCATGATCGTCTTCTTCCTCCTCCTTCTCTGGATTTGTCAGTATGAATTAATTACTATTACAGATCAAAGATGATGGGCTTTGGAACTAAAGAGACCTGGGTTAAATTCAGTTTATCTTTACTAGCTGTGTGTCTTAATCCCCTCCCTAACATGTGATTCCTTTATTTTAAATTCTGCTTAATAATCTTTAGACCTTGTAGAGTAGCTGCCTGTGTTTGATTTCCTGCTGCTTTGCACTAGCATAGCCATTTCAGGGGTAAGATGTTGAAACACTTTGAAAATAGTTGCTAAAAGCCGTTTCCCTCCACCCACTCCTCCCTCTCCCGCCACCAGTGCCTTCTTGCTACCCAGGCCCTGGCCCACTTCACCTAGAAGCCTTCAGACCTGCTCATGACCAGCAACTTAAGGGGCACCATCTGGCTCCACAGATCCTGCTCCTGGCTATGGCTCAGGTCCATTCTGTCTGGTTGGTGCCTGGCCATACAGATTGTTAAATGTTTTGAATATCACCCTGGAGGGGCCGTGGTATGCAGTAAGTGTTAGTGTTTTTCCCTTCCTCATCCTTTAGTGCTTTGCCTTTCTCTGTTCTGCATATGTATCATGATTTGACCAAGTGATCACTGAGAATATGGCTTCTTCCTTCTCTAAGTTCCAACAAAATAAGGAACGGATGGGTATTTGTAGTTTCCAACTTACAGCAGTTGCTCAATAAATGTTTGCTGAATTGAACTTCAGCCAAAATACCCCATTCACCATAAAGCATGCCAGTGTCACTGGTGCAGCGGGTAAAAATGTTCTGAAGGATGGAATCTGCTGGGTTTATTGGTAGCTGTTGAGAAATAACAAAACAGGCAAATAGAGTAATGTATTCAAGTCACCAATTTAATCAGAAAATGGCTGAATGCACAGTAAGTAAGAAGTTGTTGAGAGAGTCAGAAATTATCATGTATGTTAGTAATATTTTTGAGGTTCACTTATGGCAAATCTTTAACACCAGACTGTCCAGTATGCTTCCACAGCTCAAAGTCCAATTTTAACTGGAGATTTAAAGACGTTTTCTATATCCACTTAGTTGCATGAATAACATTGTAAAGGAAAGTTGATAAATATTTCTATAACAATCTAGAAAATCAATGTGTAAGATATGCCAGTGATCCTGATAATTGAACACTACTTATAAACAAGTTTATTTTGTGACTTTCATTGTATCACACATGTGGGAAAGTGCAAATTCATTCTCTTGGTTTTTCACTATATAGGCTCACAGTGGGCTAAGCAAAGAAGAAAGTGAACATTCTTGTAGTTTAAAAAGCAAGAGAACCATATGCAATAGCTTAAAAAAGAATCCATATATTTCTTAACTGTATATCAAATAAAATCGCAGATTGTTTGGATATTTTCCCTAGCAATTTCATGTTTGAAGTTGGTCTGGCTCGGTTCTCTTTGATAGTATTTTTAAAAATGTATTCATCCTATAAAATCCTCAGGGTGCATGCATCTACAAGGAGGCAACCCAATTCCTGAAGAATATACAATATTTCAAGTAGAGGGACTAAAGAAAGCCATTAGCTCTGTATTCCTTATCACCTTAGGCTAAGTCAAACTCAGTCAAGTAAGCTGAGTTCCTCAAGTCTGGGCAGAGTAAAAGGTCCAGAAATTTGTACTAAGTTCAGTTTCTCTCTCTCATTCAATTCAATTAAACACACAATTATTGACTGACAATGTGCAAGGAACCATGCTAAGCACCGTATAGGGATACAATGATGGGCCAGGCATTATTTCCCTCTCAAGGAGCTTGTAGCCCAGTAGGAAAGATAAAAGCAGCACATAAATGAATGTAACTCAAGAAAAGGCATGCTAAATGCCATCGAGCATCCCCAAGAGTGGCTGAAACACAGAGAAGAGAGAAATTACTTCTGTTTGATGGAAATTGGGAAAGTTTCATTTTAGACAGGGTAGTTAAACCAGGACATGAAAAAGATGTAGGTTTCAGATACACGAAAATGAGGAAAATCGATATGTCTGGAAGAAGAAACATAGTCAAAGACATTAAGTAGTAAAATCACACACATACAGATGTAGGAATATATCAGATTTCCTTGGGTTCCTTTCCTTCTGTGGAAGAGGGGGCTGGAAATTCTATGTTATGAACCAAAGTGGTGCGTTTTAGGGCTAGGTATTTTATCTATTTTACAGAAAGGGTAAACCAAGCCTCAGAAAGTTTTTAAAGGCTCTAGGAGAATGTGTCTAGTGAGTTATAGAGTTCATATTATTTCCACTACACCACAGTGTCCACTTTGCCTGTCTTTCCCAACGGCAGGTGAAGGAAGCCAGCACCGCCTCCACTGGCCATTTCCTTCCAAGTGCCCAACGGTGGGTATCTCCACATCCAAGTGAGGGCATCTCACCCCACCTGTGCAGTTCTCAGAAATCTCTACCTCAGTTTAAGCCACTGATAGAAGAATACTTTTAAAAGTATTCTTAAAAGATCTCATGGGCCCAAGTCTATCTATGCCACCTGTATCTCAGGTTGCTTGGGGGAGACAAGAAGCACCACGACAGATTTGTTTGTTAATCTTGTGAACTTTTTCCAAAGAACTTGGTAAGCAAATAAAGCATGTTTTATGAAATAGATACTATCTTAAACATTCTCAGTCTGACTCAAGAAGTTATAAGCCCTCAAAAATCAAGCTGTGAGTACGCTGTGTTATGGAATTTGAATTTTAGTAGAATGTAGTAAGATGAGTTGCATAAGTTTTCTCAGTAGAATAGAACTAATGGAAATATGTCACACATTCTCTCCATCACCAGACACTGTGATCAATAATACCTTCTTTGAGAGAGAACTTACACATGCTGGTCACTATGATTAACTATCAGCATTTAGACCATTAGCTGATCTTAATGGTCACGAATGAGGAATATAGAAGAAACCAGTGTTTGAAACACATAGAGCATAGGACTGGCAAACCCCTATAATCTTGAGGGTTCAACTCTTCCCTCAAACTACTACCTCTTGTTTATTCAGCAAATCTCTATTGTCAATGTAGAAAGGTAATACACAGCAGAGGTTAGGAGTCTGGCTCTGCCACCACACTGACCAGCTTCAAATCTAGCAGCATAACCTTGGGCAAACTACTTAACTTCTCTCTCCCTAAATTGTTTCATCTCCAAAATGAGCATAGTAAAAATACCCAATTCATAGCACTGCTGTAAGGACTAAAAGGGTTAATATGAGTAAAACATTTAAGACAATATGTACATAGTACTAATGTACACAGTAATTATTATTGCCTGCTATGACCCAAATGATGTGCTAGCTCCTCCCAGTAGAACATTTGTTTCCTATTATGATGCATATACTTTTTGGTTTTAGGGGATTCCAGCCTGCCTAGTCAACAGGTGGTATAGCAACCCTGGAATATTAAACACCAAGAAAAGAAAGTTAGAATTTCATTCCCAACATCTATTTATCTCCTTAAATTTACATTCCATAGTTGAAGGGATTACCCTTCAAGCAGGATCAATACTTGGTTTATTTCACATGCTGGAATCATCTGTAAAGCTCAGGAAAGCCTGAGGCTGGAGGAGAGGCATCAGCAAAATTTAAACTATTTCCCAAATCTCAAGCTTTGAGAGATATTGTATTCTACTGTAGGGACTGCTTTTCTCCTGATGTCATTTAGCTTTCCCCCCAGCATTCTCAATTCCTCTTTATTTCCAAATCAGAGAATACTCAACAATTGTTGTTCTTTTAATGTGGATATGAGCACTTCCGCAAAAATAGCTGCTGAAAGACTTTAAAAGATTTTATTCACTTTAAAACACCATGACTAATTGGGGAAAAGAGCAAACAAGCACATTAGGATTATATCTGTAGGCCTATAACTGTTTACCAGCACACTGGCAACATGTTAAGTAGAATTTTACAATACTGGGTAATGAGGAAAAAAAAATCATTCGCTTGGTGAAAATCTCTATGGACCTAATTTTGAGGAGGGAGGGGAGCATTTATTCATTTTTTTTCTAAACTAAATAATATCATCCATCACTTCTGAATATGTTTTTTTAATTAAGGAAAAAAATACTAGAATGAAGAAGGGACCACACAGGCTGCCCAGATCCATTTCCTACCATAATGTACGCCGTATTTTGAGAGTTTTCTCAGTGGAGGTTGTGGCATCTGGAAATACTTGTAAGAAAAATTTAAATACTATGAAGCAAAGGGGTTCTGAAGAGTATGTTGAAATTTAATGGAAGAAAAGTATTCTGCCTTTTGGGAAAGGTGATTTTTCTTAATCAAAAATCAAATGACTTGAAACAAATTCTTATTTCACTACATCTCTAGGCAAAGTCCTATAGTAGAAGCTATGGGAGTGAAATGGGTTTGTTGAAACACATAGAGCATAGATTTGGCTGTGTCCCCACCCAAATCTCATCTCAAATTGTAATCCCTATAATCCCCACATGTCAAGGGAGGGACCTCTTAAGAGGTGATTGGATCATGGGGGCGGTTTCCCCCATGCTATTCTCATGATATTGAGTGAGTTCTCATGAGATCTGATGATTTTATACATGGCAGTTTCCCCTGGGCTTTTCTTTCTCACCTGCTGCCATGTAAGATTTGCCTGCTTCCCCATGATTGTAAGTTTCCTGAGGCCTCTCCAGCCACATGGAACTGTGAGTCAATTAAACCTCTTTCCTTTATAAATTACCCAGTCTTGGGTATTTCTTTATAGCAGTGTGAACATGGACTAATACAGGGAGAAAACAAGGACATATAGGAGATAGTGCTTTGCCTTCATGGAGATTCTAATGCTGTGGGAGAGAAAAAAAAAATGTGTTTGAAAGTTACAAGTCGGCAGGTCATATTAGTCTGCGAATGACTAGAGCCAACAAGTCAATAGGTAGAGGCTCTGCACAGCAGGTACTAGAAAGCATCTCCCTGCTGATCTGAGTGGCCATGTCCCCACACTCCAGATGCTTTTCCCCCTCTGTGACCAAAGCTGATTTCAATAACAAGAAGTCTGGTCTGGCCTTTTAGAATTCAATAAAAAGTTTCCACTCCAGACACTCTTGGGCTTCCATTAGGGCCTGTGTATGCCTTGAATATGGTGGAGAGCCAGATGAGGGTTATGAAACAGACTACAGCTTTCCATCCCTACCTTGTTTGATCTGTAAAGTAAGAATGCCAGTTGCTTTACTTGAAAGATTCCAGAGGTAGAGAAGACTATCTTAAAAGAGTACAAGAGTAAAGAGTTTTAAATTGGTTGTTCTGGGTAAATTCTATTTGCTTCAACTAGATTTTGTCAGAAAAGTCAAGGTTGTTCCAGGTGTGATGGCTTTGTTGCTCTTGGTAAGAGTTGAATTCTTGGATTTCTTGGTATTGATTTCTAGATCTCAGGCTCTCTGTTTCTACATACAATTTTCACTGAATTTCTAAATTTAAAAGGAAAAAGAAAAACCAGATCTCTTTCCTACAAGTATTAATATATAATCAGTATAATTACCCTATTATAACTTTCCAAATATCTCTTTTTATGTAAAATACCAAATGGTTGAAACCAGGGCTTTTATAAATGTTAGGTGCCCCTGTAAACTGAACAACTCACATTTTTGCAGAATATTCAGGCATTTTGTACTTGCCAACTTATCCCCTGGAAGTATCACCTAAAGTGAGAACAATTTGGTAAACAGAATCAGTGAACAATCTCACACCTCTGTATTAGCCATTCTTCCGCTTCCTAATCTGATGTAATAGAATAGAAGCTTTAGCCCAGTATTGCCTTATCTTCAGTTTCTTACATACTTAAATTTGGCAGTTTAGCATTTATGTCACTGTGGAAGGATACTGAACACAAGAAACTGTTGAGGCACACTAGACTAGGAAGAAACTATTTGCTATAAGTATTTGGCAGATGGACTGTAAACCCCACCTAAGAGAATCAACTGCCTGAAATATCAACACAATTCAGTGGATACCTCCAGTAAAGACTACAGTTTGAGGGCACATGGAACTCCTGCTGCTTACACTAAACTCATAGCAATGAAATTTAAAACAAAATTTAGGGGGCATATCTATACTCAAAAACAAGATTTATAACTCTGTGGACCGAACTTTGATATACACAATTTGGGGGAGACCAGAGGTGTCCAGTCCCACTGGGTCAGGACTGGACAGAGTCTGTAATGACCTGATGTTCACATTGTCAGAGAACAGAGACTAAAAGCTTTTCACATGCAAAAGTCAATGGACTCAAGATCACTGCAGGAACCAGTGGCTGAGGCAGGACATCCTTGCTACAGAGGTTGAAAATGCTGTGGTCAGCACTCAGCACTGTAACCACTGACTGATTGGGGTAGAGGAAAAGAACAAAGCTACCAGGCATCAAACACAGGTGATAGATTGAAACTTTTCCAACATAGGAATAGAATCCCTAGCAGTGACAAGAAGGCCTGCTTCTCAATGGTTGACCCCTAGAAACCAAAAGGAGACAACTACAAAAAAATTTAGACAAGAAGAAGTGATCTTAAAGAAAAAAAAAAACACGAAATGACTAAAAAAAAAAAAAAAAAAAAAAAAAAAAACAAATCAAACCAAACCAAAACTATTCAAGATGAACTTGCAAATAAAAGGTAAAATAAAGTATCTAAGTGAATACAATCTGTGACAAAAATATGATATGGAAAACAAATATAGGTCAAGTCCTACAGTAGAGGCTTGTAGAAAGGATTTTGGGAAGGGTAAAAAAGGAAGGAAAATTTTGTGAAAACGAAACACTATATGCAAAATCATGGAAGTTGAATGTGGAATGTTTCTTGGTCCCTGGTTAAGTATCAGAGCACTAAGAAAAGAGGAGTTAGGAGTAGTGAGAGAGCAAAATGTGCTTTATAAATTGACATGGAACCAAGCTATGCTGGTATGCCAGGAAGAGAAGTTGAACTTGATTTTTAAATAACGGCAGCAGGACAAAGATGCGATAAGCAAGGTGGTAGCATTTATTGGAAGGAGGAGAGGAGGACTGTGGGGTCCTCAGACATTTGGGGAGGTGATGAGAGTGGTTAAGATATGACATGAGGATGTCTGTGCCATTATGTACAATGAAGATGGAAAGAGATGTTTTGAAGGTAGAATTCATAAGGAACAGATTGCGTTAGCCACTGGGGATAAATAAGAGGGAAAATTTAAACAGTTTAAGTCTGGGAGGCTGGTGCCACTAAAGCAACGGTGAAAATTAGAAAAGGCATTCCCCTAGGAATAAAGAAAAATCTAACTTAGTCAGGCTGTTTTTTACATTCTTATTTTATTTTCATTACCTCTTTAAAATATTGTAAGCAGGAACATGAAGAAGACATGAGATGCCTAAATACTCATCAAGATTTCACAAACGTATATCTTTTGTTAAAATTGTATCAGATTCTTTTAAAGAAACAAAATGATGCAGATACTACTCTCGATCAACTTCTCCAACTCATAGCCCTCCCCGTTCCGCCAAGAGGCAACCACTATCCCCAAACGGGGGCTGTTATCCTCCTGCTGTGTACTTTTATGCTTTTCTCACATTTGGATGTTCTTATAATATATAGTATTGCTTTGTGTGCTTTAACAATTCATATAAAATCATGCTGCACATCTTTCTGTTTTGTTTTAAAGACTTTTTGATGGTGGCTTTAGGTTCTCAGCAAAATTGAGAGGAGGGTACTGAGATTTCCCGTATGCCTCCTGCCCTCCCACATGCGCAGCCTCCCCCACTATCAACATCCCATACCAGTGTGGTACATTTGTCACAGCTGAATCTACACTGATGCCCCATTATCACCCAAAGTCCACAGTTTACATTAGGGCTCACTCTTAACTACTTTTCATTCTAGGAGTTTGGACAAATATATAATGACACGTATCCACCATGCATTAATATTTTTTGCAGTTTTTTTGTACTTTTATGCTTTGAACATGCATACATGTTAATACAAGGAGAGCTAGTGTATTGATATGTCATATTTGAGGGAAATTAGATATAGTGAAGGTCAGGTGAAGAACTGGAACTGTAAGTATTGATTTGATGCCTATAAACATACAGGGAATAATTGAACTCTGAGTATAAATTTGTTCTCCAGGCATCCAAGACTTGGAGGTTTTTGAGAGCAATGAGCCTGTCTCATTTATCTGTGAAAGCTGCATTGTGCCAGTCATGGTATGATACTCAATAAATGATAGTCAAATGAATAAATGAACAACTTTTTCTCCTTCTGTAGAATATGCAACACAGCTTGGAAACTGGCAGCCACAGGCAAAATTTGAACTATAAGTGAATTTTGTTTGAACAGTGTATTTTTTTAAATAGAATAAACCTTATAAGATTGAGAGATTTCCCATTAAAAAAAAAAAACAGATCCTGTGTTTATTGCAAAATCTAAATATCTGACAATACTTGGCTTGTACTTCAGCCTGGCAATAATCAAGGTGAGTAGCTGCAGCCCTCCTTAAACAGACTATAAGTTTCCAGTGTGACACTACAACTTCCCAGTGCCTCTCTGACACCAAGACCAATGGTCTCTTACCACGGATTATTGCTTGCACTCTTGTTTTTCTTAAGGTAGGGCATATTTCACTGTATCCTAGCTCCTAAGGAAGAGGGAAAAAATTAAAATGGGCTGAAAGGTCCCAGTGCTTCATGCAAAACTGGAAAGAACATATTTCTTTGCAAAAGTAAAGGCTGCATTCTTTGGTGTTTAATATGCAAACAGTGTATCTAGGTCATGGGGGATGGCACTTATTTATTAATTAAATAAATATCAAATGCCTGGCTCTTGTAGGTATTTCTGTTTGCAAGCCAACCTCCTCTTCTCAGATACTTTTCAGGAATGCAGTATTTACATGAACTTTAAAGAAAATGAACTTTCTCTTTGGCTTTTTAGTATTTAGTCTCACTTGGTTTTTATCCCAATAGAAAATTCTCTCTAATAACCTGGAAACCTTGCTAATCTCAATTTTCTCCACTACATTGATCCAGTAGAACCAGCCATGATTCTGGTGTAACTTACTATCAGCAAATATTTCTAAAAATTGAAATCAGTTTGATTTTGATGTAAATAAGAAAAAAAAATGGGAGCAATTCATTTTAACTGTAACTCTAGGATTGCCAGTTATAGGGAATTAATCAAAAGGTTAGATTTGCCTCACCAAATTGTCACCTTTAAATGATGTAAGACAGCTCTCTAAATGACAATTTCTCAATCAAAGATAATCATCAGCAAGGGTCCTGAAAGGAAGATGATGATGATAAGTAGCTGTTAGCCTGTACTGAAGGAGGACCCCTACACCTCCTTGGCCCCGCCCCACTCGCCGCCGCGCCACTGCCCAAGTGAGGTTGAACCACTTTTGACTTTGGGATGGGAAGGTAGTGGCTTTAGCACCCAGTCCTCATAACTGGACATAATAGAGTGTCAAAAAAGGTGGCGAGGACTGGCTGGCTTTATGTCTCAAGTAGGGTGTCCTTCTGTCCGAAAATGAGCCTCTATTCAAACTTTAGTCCAATCATCAGCTTAGATGAAATAGATCTTTCAGGTCTGTCACATTAACAGAAGTTTATTTTTATTGAAAACATGGTCTTCTGTTAGAAAGTAATGTTATTAGACTTAAAAGTAGGGGACATCTGGACCCTTGCTGGAGAAGCAGATTCTAAAACCCACATCATCCCTTATCCCATGTTTGTATGAATTCAGACACTTAATTCCCAGGCTTGGTGGGTTTCCTTTCCACTGCATTTTAAAGCTATTCCCCCACATCTAGCATGAACCTAATGGCCATGAAAATGTATGACTCTTCCTAGATGGATAAGAGAGAAACAACAGACAAAGCACGATGGCTGTAATGTCTCGAAGGAGACAGGAGGGATTCTATTTTAGGGGATTTTAAAGTTTGCTCTTAAATGTCTGAAAAAGTCATGGTTTAAGAATTTAACTTAAATTTGGGTTCTTACAGAAACATAAAATGTATTTTAAACTTTATTAGCCAGTAGTTTACAGTTTTCTCATACCCTAAGAAGGTTAAGTTCTCCCCGATAAACCCTTAAGGGGGAATTCTCTACGTTGAAAGTGTACTTATTAGTGAAAGTAATGGTACGAAATCATTTCAAAAGTTAATAAACACAAACATATAAGAATATTTATACAACTGACTTGTTAATGCAAAAAAAAAAAACCCCTGAAAAATAAAGACAAAAGAAATCAATAAGAATGATACAAATGATACACAAGATTCTTGCTACTATTAACTAGCAAATTACTTTGAGAACTTAATGCAACCTACGCTAACCATAGGTCTGGGATGAGGACTCTCTTTGCAGCTAGAAAAGATCCTTGTAAATGTGAAGAAATGCCTAGTAAGTAAAGTACGGTAGTCATTACAATTGTAGTCTTGTATTCTTGTAATCCATTCCTTTTGGGAGCATCCTTTTGGGGGCATGACTGCATGTGGATATGATAAGCAACCAACTTAAAATCCTTCATCTAGCTGAGGCAGGAGAATGGTATGAACGTGGGAGGCAGAGCTTGTAGTGAGCCAAGATCACTACACTGCACTCCAGCCTGGGTGACAGAGCGAGACTCCATCTCAAAAAATAAAAAAAGAAAAAAAGAAAAATCCTTCGGCTAAAAAGCAGCTCCTGGCCAGGCACGGTGCCTCATGCCTGTAATCCCAGTATTTTGGGAGGCCAAGGCAGGAGGACTGTTTCAGCCCAGGAGTTTGAGACCTGGGCAACACAGGGAGATCCTGTCTCTAAAAATAAAAATAAGATAAAATAAAATAAAATAGCCAGGTGTGGTGGCATGCACCTGCGGTCCCAACTACCTGGGAGGCTGAGTGGGGAGGATTGCTTGAGCCTGGGAAGTCGAGGCTTCAGTGAGCCGTGATCATGCCACTGCACTCCAGTGTGAGCAACACAGTGAGATCTTGTCTCAAAAACAGCAACAACAAAAAAAAAACATAAAAGGATAAAAATAAAAAGCAGCTCCTGAGCTCCTTGCCTTGCTTACCCTGCTCTAGCAATACTGTCCCCCGTGATGATCCTTACATGCCAAGTTCATTCCTGCTGCATGGCTTTTGTACTTGCTCTTCTCTCTGTGTAGAATACTCTACCCCAGATAGTCATGTGGCTTTCACGTCTTGGCTCAAGTATCATCTAATCAGAGGCTGTTCCTGACTACTTCATTTCAAATAGCGCTTTCCCCCTCACTCTGTAACCCCATACCCCATGTTAACTTTCTGCGTAACACTGAGTGTGCATTTATTTGAATATTTGTTGTTTTACTCTGCCATTAGAAGTGAAGCTCCAGGGATGCAGAGACAAGTCCCATTTTATTTGCTGCTGTGTAAACCCCCACCACCCAGAGTTTTATCTCACACATAGGTGCTCAATAAATATTTGTGAATGCATAAATGAAGCTCTTGTTATGCATTCCTTTTTGCAAACAACTTTGCTCTATTTGTTTCATCATAAAATACTTAAAAGTTACATTTCCCCATGCATTAATACAATGTCACATAATCCTTCAGGATGTGAATATTAATGTGTTTCCATTTTATAAGCTCCTAAAAAACAACATATGCACCAGTCTCTGTATTGATTCTAATTTAATATAAATTCTATATGTACACAATCTAATAGAACAATTCTCTTACATTTAAAATTGCTGTTCATTCTGACAGTGCATTTTGTATATTTTCTAAATATGGACATTTTGAAGATATATTTCTTGAAGGGCCCAGTTTTGTACCATATACTCACTGATGACTCAATAACTATTAACTCTTGGTGAATTGTTGCCATGCAATTCTCTTGTAAACTCTCTCTAGTAGAAAGAAAAAGGAGTTCTACCTTGCTTTTAGACCACAAAAATGGTCTTATATAGTATAAACTCCCAAAATGCATAGAGTTAACACACAGGTTCAACACACACAATAAACAAAGGGTTGTTTTTCTATTAAAATGATTCTATTTGCTGTACCAAGACAGCATCAAAATAAATCAATGTTCATGCTTCTTTAGAGAGAAAAACTAAAGTATCTATTGTTTTCTATGATTCTCATGTTGATGCCTAAACGCATAAAATGCGGCGGTCTCAGCCCAACTATTCTTTGGTGAACTGTTAGCTGTCTCTGAAGTAAGGAATCAATATTGTGTTCACGTCAGAATTTTTGACTATCTTCAAAACCTTAATTTGGCTATTAAAATGGTCTATAAAATTCATACTCTGAAAGAATAGCTAAATATTAAATATCAAAATCAATATCATATCTCTTATTGTAATAATGCATCTACATGTTCAAATGAATGACTGTATCTTAGTACTAGAATACTTATCAGATTGTTCTTATGTCATGGGTAAACATCCAATGCTGTTTGAGGCACTGAGGAAAAATGATTAAATTAATGAATTATTCTCTAATTGATATTTAAATCAAGAACTTATCCATCAGCTAACAACAAAGTATCAATTAGTTATTATTAATCAAGGTCTGTTAAACAAGATTTGTATTGTATAATTACAACATTTTAAACATTTATATTTCATGAAACCATAAGACTACCTAATAACTGTACAAAATTTTACAAAGCAATTTCACATACACATTTCTCATAAACCATTTTCAGCCCACTGTTTCATATGGCAGCACATAACATATTTCTGCTGTATGAAGTGATGTTTGAAAAGAAGGCTAAGTTATTAGTTTGTCAATTTGCTTTTATTTAGATATTTATATTTATATTATTGATTGCCTGCTATGTGCTAGGTATTGAGGATACTGAGAGGAATAGGACATGGGCTATGCCCATTAGAGTAGTGGCTGTTTATGCAGAGCATCCAAGAAATTTGTGTGCATAAGTTTATATGTGTGTATATATCTATGTATATATGTATACATATGTATTACATGTATACAAATATATATTATACAAATATATCATCTTATCTCTCTAGGATATAGTTATACTCTGAACACATAAATATTGAAGTTGGAATGAATGTTATCATTTTAGGAAAATAAAAGCATAATATACAGATAAATAATGGCTTTCCTGGAAACGACAGAAACATGCTTAAGTTTCCAGCTGTGATGCACCTAGAAATTGAGGAGTACTTGAAAAAAATGGCTCCTGTACAGTAATCTGAAAGTAGAACTGTCCTTCAGATTAGGAAGCAACTTCCATTGCCAATTTGAGAAATTCCAGGAAGAGCTTCCTATGCTGAATATCAACTGGCCGAAGAGTGTACAGTTCTTCCTTGGGAGGTTTAAGCCATCTGAAGTTTCCAGTGAAAAAGGCCAAGTCTTTGGAGGACCAACACAATCAAAATCCCTAGGAGTTAATTTCTCAAGAAAGGGACTACTTCCATCAAACAACAGAAAGCTGGTTCCGAAAGCAAGATTGTATGAAAATGAAAGCTTGGTTAGAGTTTGCCAAAAAAAAAAAAAAAAAAAAAAAAAAAAAGGAGGGGGTGGGGGGAAATAGGAAAAAAACAACAAAACAACATACTTACTACTATTTTCAATTTGACGTGGGGGGAGTCCTGTCTAGAGAATTTAGCATAATCTTTTTCAGAACCTCAGAGGGCTTCCATATGAATATTAAACACCATATAACACATATTTTACCCTTGGTATTGTCTAAAATTTCCCTGGAGTTATAGGAAAGATCAGATAAATTATACATTTTTCTTTTCCTCAAGCAAATAATTTTCTGAGTTTTTGTCTAGTTTTACATTTAGCATTACTGTAGTATCATCTCAAGCCTGTACAATGGCCAGTATTCTATTTTTATAGTTATCAACCCATTCTTCTTTCCATCTCTATCCTTAAGACATTTTAAGCCAAATGATTAATTCATCCAGAAAAGTCTTTGGCACTTAATATAATCATTTCAAGATTTCACTGTATACCATTTGGAATGGTAAAGTTTTGGCCAGAAATGATTTATATAGAACAAAGGTCTTTTCCTTCTCACACGTAACATTGTAGCCATTCCCACCCTGGGATCAGTGAGAGAATGGAGCCCTATTATTCTAAAGTATCCATACTCCTGTGCATGTAGAATCTTAACTGTGTACCAACCTTGGAAGAATTAAGAAAATAATCAATCAAAGCATTTTCAGTGTCCTTTGGTTCAGATGAGGAAGCCAGATTGAGAAAGACTGATATTTACTCCATTCAAAATGCCCTTCTAGAGAGGTTTTCCCTCTAACTGTGGCTAATATCTACGAATCCTGACTGCCCCCTTGTTATTTTCCCAGTTCATTGCCTGCTGTAGTTAAAAATTCTGCTTCGTTCCTCTCCTTCCTCTCAAGTTTCTCTCTCCACTTCCCCATTCTACACCCCTGGCCCTCAAAAGTCTATACAAGTTAAACACAGTATGGTGGAAATCACGCCTAAACTGTTTAACTTCACATCTTTTCATAGTATCATGTTCCCTTGAGGGCAAAAAAGGGGACTTTAATACATTTCTGCTAGCAGCTGATGAGTCAAGATTCTTGTTCATATTATACAAGTTCTCCAAAGGGAAGCATAGAAGCAAACCTTCCTTTGGATGATTGGGTGAATTATTTCATGATGCATTTTCCATATTTTGTGGTATACAAGCCCATCTCTTCCTAGGATTCGATAAGAACCACTTTAAAAAATTTCTATTGCTTACCTAAATGTTGAAAAAGATCTCATGAAAATAACCTCTTCCTACCAGAATACTTGATATTCTATCCTGTTTCTCTTCATAAAAACAAAGCAATGGTAAGCCTGAACCACTCAATCTAATCTCTTGCATTAAGGAGCTACTTTTCCACTGTTGATTACTCTCTACCCTTCCTTATCTCACTGAGACGAGGTTAGACATTTTGTCGTATTCATTGATCTTTTCTGCCTTTGATTCCATAAACAGGAACCATCTATGAGTCAAGCTGTACAATACTGGATTAATGCCCAGGCTATCAATGCTTTTTCAAAGGTGTGCCAAAATACTACTGTCAGAATCAGTTTGGATAAGAATGCTTGTTTGACAGATCAAATTCTAATTCTAAATGGTATAGCATCCCCTTTCTCATTAACCTTTATCACAGCAACTTGATAATGTTCTGAGATCAATTGGAATTATGCCCACAAGCTCTACCAAATTGAAAGATGACTATCATCCTTTATGCCATTGTTTTGTTATGAAGTTCTATTGATTATTGTCATAAAGAGCTTAGCATAGATACAGTAATGATAAAACGCTTATATTTTGTGAACATTCTCTAATGTATACATGAAAAACTGAACCACTTCCCAAAAGTTTACTTATTCATCTATAGGGGTAGAAGGTACATTGTGTAGAGAATTTAACTTGCCAGGCTTCAGGCTTCCCAGGAAGAAGCTGTATTCAAAAGTAGAGTGTATGAAGGTCATCTGTCTCTTTCACCATCTGGGGGGCCAATCACTAATAGCTGCCTTTTAAATGTTATGAGTTCAAATCATCTCTTTTTGCTTCACGACACAGAGCTTAATGGTTTGATAGAATTGACTTGAAATGATTTGATAGATTCAAAATGCAGACATCTCTGCACTTTGGAAGTATGTGTGGGGTGGGTGAAGGAGTCCAATTCAACTACAGACATGTCTGTAGTTTATTTCTTTGCAGAAGTGAGTGGGGAGACTCTGTCTAGGAAAGAACTTGTTAGGCCCTAAATTTTTGTAACAAAGTGAAAACTTTGCCTTCTACACATCTGAACTCTAAAGCATGTGTATCTAATTTTGTAAACAATACCAGAGAATACTGGCACAGGAGGCAATTCTCAAAATTCATTGTGACATTTTCCCTTTGCACCTGCCAAGTGTGCACTTGAAACAACTTGCATTTGAAAGCCACTGTCTAAGGATCTAAGAACGGCTGGTGCATCTATGCTCCAACCTGTGTTGAGATAAATGAATGCTTTCCAAAGTCTGGTTTCTGCAGTGTTAGCACTACTTGAAGAAAGGTCCTATCACCAAATAAATTGGGAAAATACTGAGTTAAACAAAATTAATGGGATTTATTTTCTATCAGACTTCTAAGGGTCTTTAATATGCTAATACGGTTTTGAATCTACAAAAGGGAGATTACATATTTTTTTTTTTTTTTTTTGCATTTCCAAGATAATTTAACTCAAACCCATTTCTGATAGAGTAACTATTAACATCTAGCGGAGTTAGTTTTATGAAGAACAAAGGTTGGGAAACGCTGAGCTAGAGCTCCAAAAATCAATATGCTCAGACTCTACTACCTGCATTTCCTGAAGAAATTATTTCCCTGCATTATGACATCATACTGTGTCCTTGGCTTTTGTAGTGAGTCAACAGAGAAAGAGTTTTAAAAATAACTTCATCTTTTTGCCATACCATAATTATAGTCTCTAACATACATTAGATAAACATTCATAGTATATATATTCCTTCTAGAATTTGTTGCCAGGTATGATTATCTCCCCAGGTTCATTAATGGACAATGAGATTTATAAACACAGTAAGAGTTTCCCCTGCCTAACCCTCAAATGCTAGAGAACTAAAATGTGCCTTAATACAACAAGAAACATATTCTGGGTTACTGAAAAATTTTCTTCCTAAATAAGATTTTGTGTCTTTTATATTATAATTGGGTATCTTGATGTTTAGCTTCCTTATCATTAAGCTGGGTTAGACAAATTTCACCTTAATAATTGTGGTGAAGAATGTAAGGTATGAAAATTTAATTGAGATAGTTACATAATATACCCAGTTCAGTATCTCAGTTACGATAAGCATGAAATAAATGGTAGCTATTGTTATTAGTGATGTTAATATTACTTTTGTTTTGTTTTTTTCTTTTTAATGTTAATGGTATAGGAGAGTAAAAGATAAAAAGTAAAAGTTTTCTTCCTCCATTCTTTCTCTCCCTCGTTCCCCTTCCTCAATAGGATTTTTTTTTTTCTTTTTACTGCTTCAGTTTCCAAACTTCTGAAAATGCCAAAATAAATGTTGCAATTTCTTGGCTTACTAGGTTTTCTTTTTTTCTTTTTTCTTTTTTCTTTTTAGACAGGGTCTTGCTGTGTCACCCAGGCTACAGTGCAGTAGGACGATCACTGCTCTCCAGTGTAGTCTTGACCTCCCTGGGTGAAGAGAACCTCCCACCTCAGTCTCCCAGGTAGCTGGCATGCACCATTACATCTGGCTAATTTTGTAATTTTGTGTAGAGACAAGGTCTTGCCATGTTGCCTGGGCTTGTCCTGAACTCCTGCTCTTAAGCAATCCCCCCATTGCAGCCTCCCAAAATGCTGAGATTATTAAGTGTGAGCTAACACACCCAGCCAAAATAAACTTTTTATTACAATATAGCATACACAAAGAAAAGCACACAATTCAACAACGAACAACTAGATGAGTTTTCAGGAAGTGAACATACCCATGTAATCACAACTTAGAATAAGAAAAAGCACAGCTCTGGTATCCCCGTAAGTGTGCATGTCCTCCTTGAAGTAAACCATTATCCTGACTTCTACCCTCATAGAGAGATTTGGAATGGTTTTGAGTCCTGTCATAAATGACATCATATACATTTTTCCTGTTTCGCTTCTTTGACTCAACATTATGTTTGTGACAATCATTCATTTTATTGCATGGCAGAGTGGTGCATAGTATGCCAATAATTACTACATATGTTTATCTATTCTACTGTTAAGGGATATTTGGGTTGTTTCCAGTTTTGTGCTATTACAAACAGTGCTGCTAGGACCATTCTTGTACAAGTCTTTTGAGTCATGTAGCACGCATTTCTGTTGGGTATAAAACTAGGAGTGGGACTGCTGGACCATATGATATGCATACGTTCTGTTGCAGATACTACCAGTTTTCCAAAAGTAGTATCTGCAACAGAACGTATGCATATCATATGGTCCAACTTTTCATACTGTCAGTCTTTTTAATTGTAGTCTTTTTTTCTTACCATGTCAACTTCACATGGTGTTTTACAACATATTCTATATACGTTAACGCAGTTAGCAGCCCTATAATTCCCTGCACTTGTCTTTCCTCCACAAACATAAAGCTAGTCAGGTATGTAACTATCTTTATATTGTAAAAATGTATGTTAATAACATTTATGTTCCCTTCCTAGTTATAACTGAGTTTTATGCTTTCTCTGTACAGATAGAATGTAAAATTTTAAATATGAATCACGATTATAAAATGATGATTATGTACATATTTTTCATTGGAAAATCAAATAATGTGATGGAATCCCTAAAGCAGGAGATGCATTCTATGTTCCTAAATCTGTGCTACTCAATGGAGAATCTTCCAAGTATAAAGGTCAAGTTCATTTGCCAAAAGTTTTTCAAAAACATGACACATTTTACATTGCTTCATATTTGGATTTTTACCTTCTTGTCCAACTTTTGTCCCCCTTAGGATTTCTATTTGCCTTTCTTTTTCTTGTTGACAAAAGAAAAATTATATCTTTACTTTATCATTAATTGTATACATTATTAAAATTCTATCATATTATGATTAACTAGTCATTATTAAGAAATCCACATTCTTCATCAGGCCTTCTGCCTTGACTCTGATGATTGGTTCTCATTTGCATTGACTGTACTCTGCTATATAACTGCCATTCTGGGATATCACTCCACTGCACTCTTAAATTAGATCCACAGCTTCTAGACTTTAACGCTTTCCTCTTTCCTAGATTACTTCTGTATATATTTTTGCTTAAGTATAATCTCCAGTCATTTTTTTTCTGAAAGCATGTGTTAGATTTAAATTTTCTGAATCATTGCATACCTAAAAATGTATTTATTTTGTGCTCACCCTTGATAGACATTTTTAGGTTTGAAGCATTTATTCTCAAATATTAAAAGCTTTTTTTTAAAAAATCTGGTATTGATAAAAATCTGACACAAAGTTGATTCTAATTCCTTTATAGGAAACCTATTTTTAGTTCTCTTGAGAAGTTCTTAGGATCATCTCTCTTTCCATGATGTCCTGGAAGAGGATTCGTTTATGTCTTTGTTTAGTAATTTTGCTTAGAGCTCAAAGGGCCCTTTCAATCTGAAAACATGTTTGAATTTGGAGAATTTACACCGATCATTTCCATTATAATTTCTTTCCCTTTTTCTCCTGTGTTCTCCAAATTATTTTTAGGTTGATGTTGTATCTATCCAATTGATCTTCTATGTACCTATGTTTTTCAACTATTTGCCTTAACTTTGTCAACTGTTTCTTTTAGTGAATATTAACTTTAGCAGTCATAGTTTTTTATATTCTGTGAATTCTGTATATTTCTCTTTTGCTCCCTTGTCATTATAGATGGTCATGTTTTGTGTGATACCTTCTTGAACGTAATATTTACTTGAATGCTTCTGAGGCCACTCATTAGAATTTTTAAAAATCTCTCTTTTGTTCTTGAATCACCTTTTCCTTCTTCAGGTCAGTTGTTAGTCCAAAAAATGTCAATGACCCCTAGTTATCAGTTTACATTTATTAATAAAGAACTAGGTTGCCTAAGACAAGTAGCTGGTGTGAGTTATAGCACTATGTTTTCTTAACCACTTTTTCCCCAAGATAACAGGGCAGCATCACTGGCAGACTTCACCCAAGGCCTCGGGTGGGGGACAGGCAGCAGGGCGAGCAGGTGGTACACTAGGCTATTCCTCAACTCCACACCAAAATGGGGAGGGCTTTCTTGGGGGGTCATCACTACAGATCCATGAATTTCTTAAGAGATTGGCTTTCTAATTTTAGATTAGGGAACGACAGGGAAGGTGATGAAGGTGAAGGAGGTATTTAACTTTCTCAGCTGTTCCATCCTTCAAAAAATCATCTTGTTCTCTGCTTCCTTCCTCTGCCTGCTTTACAAAAACAACCCAAGTTTGAAGCCTGTCTATGGTTCCATGGCCAGGAAGTGTGGCTCCTCCCTCTACTTTTCTTGTATTTGCTCTGGATTGTAATGTCTGCTTGGTTTATCCACTTTCCATCTTCCAGACATTTCTGAAAATCTCATGTTTCTTGATACCCTTTTCTCCTATTTTTAGAACTACACTTTTTACTTATGCTGATATTTGGGATGTAGCTGAGGCAAAAGTTTGTGGTCAGTGTGCCTTGAGTCACTAATCCTGATTTAGATTTTAACATTTTGAATGCATATATTTAAAATAAACAAATAAATAGCATCTATATAACATATCACAAGGAATTAATCAGTCTTGGAAACTATCTTTAGTCTGATACTTTCTGAGTCTTCATAGCTTGTAAACCAAATGTATCAACAAACCATTTAGAAAAACAAAGGCAATAAATGAAATTCATTTTTGATCTGTATGAGGTCACCTAGCTTTATAGATTAAGAAAGACTCAATTCAATCAGAAACTCTGTGGGGTCCTAGATATTCCCCAGATTGAATTCAACTGGGAATTCTGTCATGTAGAATTTAACAATAGTTTGTCCTTCAGCCTCCAGCTGCCTGGTGCTGTTTCTGGTCCCCTGCCAGTATTTTCCTCCAGACAGCCTTGAGCAGGCTTTGGGAGGAGGAGGGGAAGGAGGAAGGTACGGAACACCCCTCTAGTTAAAAGGGAAATTGGGAAATCAGCAGATGTTAGAGGATACTAAAGACGCTCAGAAAAGGTCGAGTGCAGGAGTAGCTCATGCCTGTAATCTCAGCACCTTGGGAGGCCAAGGTGGGAGGACAGCCTGAGCCCAGGAGTTCAAGATCAGCCTGGGCAAACATAGGGACATAGGGAGACCTCATCACTACCAAAATAATAAAAATAAAAATTGAAAAAAGAAGAAGAAGAATACCAGTGTGGTGGGGTCCTAGCTACTTGGGAGTGGGGGGAGTGGCAGGGAGGCTGTCAAGACGGGAGGATTGCTCGGGCCTGGGAGGCTGAGGCTTCTGTAGGCCAAGATTGCACCACTGCACTCCAGCCTGGGCAACAGAGAGACCCTGTCTCAAAACAAACAAATAAGCAAACAATAAAAAGATCCTCAGAATATTCCTGGAACTTTCTTTCCTCGTGTGATGTGAAAAATCAAGGACTCTGATGAAAAGGAAAGGCATTATCTGAAACACTCCAAGCCCAAACCAAATGTGTGGGATTGGTTAAGCCAGGAGATCTTTAACAATTAACATCATTCGGCTGGGCATGGTGGCTCATGCCTGTAATCCCAGCACTTTGGAAGGTCAAGGAGGGCAGATCACTCGAGGTCAGGAGTTTGAGACCAGCCTGGCCAAAATACAAAAAATTAGCCAGTGCCTGTAATCCCAGCTACTCAGGAGATTGAGGCAAGAGAATCGCTTGATTCTACCGGGAGATAGAGGCTGCAGTGAGCCTAGATCGCGCCACTGCACTCCAGCCTGGGTGACAGAGTGAGACTCTGTCTCAACAAACAAATAAATAAATAAATATTAACATTATCCATTCAACAGATACTTACTGGGTATTTTCTTTGCACCAAATACTTTGTACTTGCCAGTGACATAATGATAAGTAAAGCATGGATACTAATTTTCGAGGAATTCATAGTCTGATGGTTGTATACAGATAAACATAGAATTATCATCATATTTAGAAAGCATAATGAAAGCCATCTATACAGGTTTACGAATACACAGAGCAGGAGTACCTATTTAGTGGTGTGCTGGTAAATGTTTAACAAGCTGCTTTGTCAGGGGTAAGGGCATGCCCTGATTTATAGCATTCACCAGTTTCTCTGGTGTAAATACTCCCACTATGGCCAATTTCAATCTGCCAATTTGATGTCATTGAATGTGGAGTTGCTAAGAGATGTCTGGCACACCATTATAAAGTAGCTCTCCCACATAGACACAATAGACTTTGAGAGCATGGAACATAAAATATAGTAATGATTAGAAAGTGATGAATTGTTAGTATTCATTACCTCTGTTTTAATATCAATATCAATGAAAATTTTTATAATTTTAAATAACTGTGTTTAAAAGCTAGTTCAAAAAATTCTTTAACATTCAACAACTGGCTCCATAGAAGACTTCAACCAATGAAGTCTACTCTTCATTGTGGGCTAGGGCAACAGACTTTCTGCACCTTACAAATAAGGGTGAACTCCTTTGCATAAGTAGATCTATGTCTATTAGCATTGGAAGAAGAAAAGTAACAGAAGAGAAGAGAGAGCAATGAGAAGACTGGAGATGCTCAGAACATTGCACCTTATATCAGCAGGAAACTTTATAACCCTGCCTTTCAACTATTCTCTCCATACAAAAACCTTCTGCATAAAGGGAGAAGGGAGAAATCAGTTAGCCCTTAGCTCCCTAAATAGTAAGAACAGAAAAATCACATGAAAATTATAATATTAATTTCCATCCCCATGGAACATTCCTTCCAGTCTATGCTGATGTGGATTGCCAAGGAGGGCAGAGTCGAGGACTTAACAAAATGATCCACCGGAAATCCTATGTTAACAGTGGCACTCACAACTTCACGCAGGGCTGCAGGCTTAGATCTGCAGGGGTGTTCAAACAGTTCTGTGGAATGCGAGCAGCTCAGGAGTGGACTCAGCAAATGGTTGAGTCAACTGTCATTTTTAAACCATGTCTTCAAAACTCTCACCAAAATGTCTACACACAAATGCGCTATATCCTGTATCAGGCCTCTTTTGATTGCAAATAACAGAAAGACCTGGCTTTAATGGGCTTAGGTATTAAAGACATTTAACGGCTAACTTCATTGAAGAAGTCTAGGGGAGAGCTCCCTTAAGGTAGTTCTTGACCAGAGGCTGAAGTGATGACACTCAGATATGGTGTCTCTTTATCTTTTGGATCCACTACCATTTTCAGACAGGCTCTGCCCTCAAAGTCACAGGAAGGCTATAGCAGTTATATAGCCCTTATATCTGCTCAGCTTCTCCCTTCCAGCAGCTGAGTAAAATTCCTGGGCTGTCTCTGGCTGAAACATGTCTAATTGTGGCATCTCTATGAAGCTGCCAATAGATTAGGTCCATGGCTCCCAAACTCAGCTAACACAGTAAAGTCACCTGGGGAATGTGTTAAAATTCCAAAGAACAGGCCACACTTCCAGGCAATTAAATCACAATCTCTGGGGTTGAATCCAGGCAACACTATTTTCTTAAGGTCATGAGGTAATTCCAATGCAGAGAAAAATTTAGAAACCCCTGGATTGGGTGCTCATAAAAACAGGAGATTTTAGACTCATCTTCTGATTTACTAAGAAAGTCAAGTTTGATTAATTTCCTTAATGCCCACCTCAAAGTCTTTCTTTCTATGCTTTCTTGTCTCTGTGACAGGAGTGTCCCTCTTGCTCACCCTAGCTGGCTGCTATCTGTATCCTGGTCTCACACTCACCCTGTCTTGCCTGGTTCTAGAGTTCATCCCTCTTCTAGTTTGCATCTTGAAATTTTGCCTCCCTACTGGTTCTATCCTTTTAAAAAATGCTCAGATTTCTCCCATCCTATAATAGCCTTCCTTATCCCGTTTGGCCCCACCCTCCACCCCCACGGGCTGCTGCCCATCTATAGCCTAACCTTCACCTTCAAACCTTCTTAGAAGAGTGGTCTGCCCTTGTTGCCTTTAATGCAGAGAATTCTTATAATCTGGTTTGGACATCAATACTCTGTGAAAACTGTTCTCTCAAAGGTCAGCAATGACCCACTTACAAAACAGAAAGGCTGCTTCTCGCCTCTCCTTCTCTCATCTTTGCTTTGGTTTTTGGATATTATGGTATCCAAATGCTGTTTCTCTCACTGATTTTCTCTTTGCCACATCTATTAGCTTAAGAAAGTCTTGGGAAAAATGTGTGGGATGTGTATCCTAAACACATTTCTCAGAAAATACGTATCAGAAGACTTGAAAGTGAAGATACATGAAAGCAACAATGTAAAGCACAAAATAAATTCTTTAAAGACAATACAGTATCACGTATTAGACTGAAAACTGGGAAACAAACTAGAGATATAATCCAATAAGGAAATACTACAGAGACAGTAACAGTTTCCTATGACAAGTGTCTGCTAATGTGCACAAATGGGCAGAATATTAGCAAGAAGATGTAAGACAAAATATGTATTACATGTATAGTATAACTTCAACTTATTAAAAAGCATAATAATAATTTGCAAATCAATTTGTTTCCTTCCACTGGTTTCCATTATTACGATGACAACATATCTTTAGTGATATTTAGTTTTACCTTTTCTCCTAATTCATCTGTTTTGAAAATGAATAGAAATTTCCTTAGTACAAATGTAACTTATTGTATTCTTCATATATTCAGCTATTTAATAATCTAGTTGGAATTATTAGTAAGAAGTTCTTTTTCATTTTCTAATACCCCAAGCTTTGTCTGAATTTAGGTAGTCATCATTGACCGAGACATCCAAGACCCCTGTTTTTATTGCTTTTTGTAATGGCAAGGTCAAAGTTTCCTTGGTTTGAAGGGTGCAGTAACATCCTTTAAGGAGCTACATGTAATAAATATCTGGGTGCATTTTTTTTTTGGATATATGCAATACTGAAACTTAAATAATTGTTTTAAAAATCTGTAAATAATATTTTCTTCTGTATATTTAATAAAGCAGCAGTTACTAATTTTAAATTTAACATAATTCTCATGTATATGGGCAAAATAATAGTAAGAAACTAAAAGAGAGAAAAAGACGGGATCCAAACACTGACTGCTTTCCTATTCCTAGAAAATAGTATTTTGCCTCCTCTCAAATAGTGGGAAGTTATCAGATTATATTTTTTGCCAGAATAAAGTGAATTTACTAAGATAAGAATTTCAAATAAATCAACTGTAGTAGAAAAGTAAATCATTTTGTTATAGCTAACATGAGTATGAAACAGTTTTCACAAGTAATTTTTAATTTACAGATTAAGAAACTAAGATTTAGTGTGGGAAAATCAGTTTTTTTTGTTTGTTTTTGCTACACAAGGATAAACAGGAAAGCTAGGAAAGGCTGACACATCTTCTGATTTCTAAGTCTATTCTATTTCCCCTACCATAAGGAATGCTGAGAGATTAGTGGGGTGTTGCGTTGGTCGATTTCTCTTTATTATTCTAGATGGGCAGGTCTGTGGTTTCTATCCCTTTCTAGAATAGAAAAAACAATGGCAAAAATGAAACATTGGGGTTCCTCCTGTCCTCCAGACTTTGTGATCTTAGGAATGATCCTTAACTTCTCTGAACCTCTTCTTTTTCATCTGTATGGCAGGGATAACAATGATAGTATTGCAAGACTTAAATGAGTTAGTACATGTAAAATGTTTAGAAAAGTACCTGGCAGAAAGTAAGTGCTCAATAAACGTTAGCTATCCTTATTTCCATTCTTCCTCCTAAACATTTCCCAAAAGCATATAAGTTAATAGATTAGAATGCCTATCCTACATTGGCCTTCCTTTTCCTAGTAATGAACCAGATATTTCTTCCTAATTTGCCACAATCATATAAGAAGGGTATAGACTCCTTCTTGTTCATAGGGGATCATATGAGGCATAGCCAAACATTCCCTCTGGAGGATGGGTACCTCCTGGAAGGAGGTAAAGTACTCCAGCAACCAATTCCCATTCGGAAGACAGGGGAGAAATAAATGTACTGTTATGATAAGTCTAACCAGTCACATAAAAGAAAAGCTTCAGTCCACTGGAGAGTAAAGTGGTCCAAGCCACTGTTCAATGTAAACCCCCTCAAAGCAGTGGACTAGAAGCACAGCAAGAAATCCATCACAATCCTAACCATGAGCAGCACTTGTGCAAGAACAAGACCTGTCTGGGACCCAGATGCAGCACTCTCCTGTTCAAGTGGAATCTCTCTATTTGTGACAGAAATATGCCCCACGCCCTAGCAACAGATGAAACTCCAATAAAACAAGGCAGACTTAACTTTGTGAAATATCTAGTAAGTGCATATTATTTTTAAAAGTTGATAGGCTAGAAAGATAAATATGTTAAATGCACTAGCTGTGATGGTATGAAATGAAGGGGTGGAGGCAAAGGAGAAAGAACATGTTTACAGGTGAGATTTGGAAAGGGGTGGAAAGTTAATGAGGTGGAGAATACAGTTAAGTTGTTCCAGATGGCAGGATCTGACAGAGGAGGTCAATGACGGTTAGCAGAAGGGATGAGGATGGGGAGACAGGAGAAATGAGATCCAGCAGAGAGAGCATTCTCAACCCAGATGATTATCAATTCTGAATCATATCACAGAGTGGATGAGGAACCATTAGAGAAGACTGCTGAAGGAGCCACAAGGCTAGACACAGACAGATGGGAAAGAGCAGAGCAACCAGAACTGAAAATCCAATGCCATCAGCAAAGGAGCCATCATGTTCAGAACACTGACACTGAGCTCTGTGATGGATTCAGAATTCCCTAGATTAAAAGATTCTGCAGATGAGAAAAGATGGGAAATATTTTTCATCTTCCATTAAGACAAAACATTTAAATGTGTTTCTTTAATTAAGATTACACTTAGGAAATTAGTTTCTAAATAGAAAAACTTTTAAACACAGGATGAGTGTCAGAGTTTAAAGGGATTTATACATCACCTGAATAATCCACTAAAAGTTTATCAGACAAACTTTACGATTGTTCTTGGAGAGAATTGAGAATAAGTTTGCTGGTTGTCTGGGATGGTTGAGTTTCAGTTCTCTCTGGAAACAAGTCCTAGACGAATGTCTGACCTTCCCTTTCAAGCATAATGATTCCATGATTGGGGCAAATGTAGGGAACAATGACTGAAAAAAATGCGTGTGGGTGTGATCACAACCCAGCCTCTTAATCTTGCTCAGTGCCAGTGGAGAGCAACACCCATCCATGCCCAGGCAGCAGAAAAGGAGAAAAGATACTGAGGTTGGGAGGAGAAATCAGGAAGAAGAGAGAGAGGGTGAAAGAAAACAGAATGCACAGCAGGGAGCAGTTCCCTGCCAGCCACAGATGTCTCACTCAGACACCCCATTGGGATGAAGGTCAATGGGGCTGCTTAGAGTTTGTTAGTGGGAAAGGGACAGGGAGAGTTAATTCTATTTTAGGCCATATGTGTATTTGGGAAGAGAGAGAAAGTGAAGATAAGTAGAAAATAAAATAACACTTAGGCCAGCTATGATAAAAAATGTTGAAGTCTATACTAAAGTGAAGGCAGAGATTTCCGACATGAGCTTTGAGCCAGTAGAGAGAAGACAGAGAGAGAGGGTGGGTGGCAGCAAAACAATGAAAGGTGCCCAGAGCCGTGCTCCCTGTGGAATGTCAGTAAATATTAATTGCCTGATGTTGGCGTTGGTAGGCAGAGTGAAGCTTGTGAAAGAAAAATGCCATTGCCAGTGGAGCACAAAAGTTCAGATCTCTGAGCTGGAAACAGCAGCACCTGAGCAAGCAGCAGAGTCACACCCAGTATCACCACAGAAAGTGATTCTCTGCATATGAGGCCAACCTGTCTCAAGGACGAGTAATCACACAATCATGACAAGAGAAAAAGAACAAAGTCTACAGGAGCCATGAAAATATCTCCACTTCTCTGAGAACATACTCCCTTCTCCTGAGGTATGGTAGCCCCTAGCTGAGAAACCAGGGCTGTCCCACGTAAACAGCTGTGAAGGCAGATGCCAAGAAGCCTAGATTTACCTACTCCAGAAAATCCTACTGTCAGATGTCTCTGGAAACCTCAGAAAATGTTATTTTGGGATTTGGCTCTAAGGTTAGGTCATCGGTAGACTCTCATTCTGGAGGAAGAAGAGAAGAACAGCATTGCTTCTTTAGATTTGAATAGTAGATGGGAAAGGGAATGCTTTTGACGGTGCTTGGTGTTTCCGTGAACCAAAGGTCCTCTCATAATGGTAGGCATGGGCCTTTTGGGTAAAGGTTATTTTCTTGCTCTTGTTCTACATTGGTAGGTACCTGATAAGGCAAAATGATTGAAATAGCAGCTTGAAACGTTAATAAGAAAATGACTCAATTCCCAAGTCGGAGAAGTGCTAAGTTCACCTGAAATATATTCTATTATAATATTGTGGGTCAGTGTCTATGTGGCGTGATCCAAGGACTTGTCTAGAAATACATGGTTTATATATCTTTTAAAATTACATCTGACCTAAAGAAAAAATATTTATTGTTCAATAACATATTGATTTTAAAAATGCTTCTTACACCAGCTCAGAAATCTAAGTGCAAAAAGGTCAGTGTCAGGCACACAGTAGGTACTTAATCTATATTTGTTAAATATATATTAGATATATGAAGAATGTAAGAATCAAGTAAAAATATCAAGAATGTGAGTGTTTGTAGAAAATTGTTTCCCTTTTATTCCATCATTTGTTCCTTAAGAAAATTAAGAAGAAATCGCAATTGTCATATTGCTTTTTCTTGTGGGTGATATCAACCACAAATAGCAAGGTAGTTTTGCAGTCATGAAGCAAACTTCCCCCTGCTAAGATCTGGGTAAGGTTTTAGCCAAAAGAGGTCTAATAAAGCTCTCAAAGCACTTCCTAAGAGCTCACAGAAGATTCAAAGGCCCTATTACTTTCAACTAGACAAATCCAATTCATTTTAACAAACAGTTTTGAAGTGCCTACTAAGTGTAAGGCCTTGTGCTAAATGTCTGGAAGAGTGAGTGTTAGATGGAGCCCTCAACAGGTATAAAGAAATATGTATGCTTGGGAGTTGAGGGTGAGGGTGCGGGAGTTGTGTGAATAGGGAGAAGGGGACAAGAAACTTCAAGTGTACATCCACCCCTGTCCCCAAGAACACTCCTGACCCTGAAAGAAAGGTCATTTTAATATTGTAATTACATATGTTTCCTGGTTTTATTATTACAGCTCAAGAAAACAGCACCACAAGTATGGGTGGGGTGCTAGAACTCAATGAATCCACTTTGGAACAAGAAGCATGGTGGAACTTGAACTTTGTTGGACAAGACTGGAGCAGATGGCAAGGCAAGGTACCGTGTTACTCAGGTGCATTCTTGTAAGTATTTGGACAGCCAGTCAAACACAAAGAAGAGCCCAATTACGGCAAATTGATTCTGCATAGAGATTTTATTTTAATGATCAACTGGCAGTCTTAAGTTAAATACCAAATAGAGCAGATATAAAGATTTTGGGAAAATGTGTGAGGTAGCAACTCCAAAGCAGGTACCAATACTTTCCTCAATTATCTAGATTTCTAGCAACTATATTAATAAACACTTAAATCTCCTTTCAGTGCAGGAGATCAATGATTCCATAAAATTCAGAAAACTGGGGAAGTAAAAAATATTTGTAAGAAGTATAAATTGCTTGGATTCAATCTCTTCCTAGTATGTAGGACTTATAAAAGAACTGATATAGATAAATAGAAAATAATGATTGCTTCATGTTTATGACGTAAGAAGAGCACTAAATTCTCAACATCAAGATAAGTAAATGCCAAAATTAGGTCAGAAAAGAACTTTTCAGAATAAGAGGCCTGCCTTTAAAAGTCTTAGCTAAAACCGTAACAGAAAGGATAGTCTCTTAGTCATGATTTACAAACAGAAATTGTACCTTTGTACCAATTGTAGAGGATAAAGTCAAAACAGAATTTACACCCTTGGGCTAACAGCCTAATTTAAAATGGATTATCTTCCCCATATTTCCCCCAAAGTACCTTTTAAAGGACTCACTCTGCTATCCAAACAAGTTGCAAATGCATTCGGGAAGTTGGTCTATAGTATTTATTCTCTTTCCTGTTATTGACTTAAAGATCTACTTCTCACTATTTGATTTGTGCTCATTCTTCTGCCAAATAAAATATTAATTGCATTTTTAGCTGCACTGCTGGTGATCAAAGAACTCTGATATGGCAAGCTAAACTGATAGAAATAGCATCCATTAACATATTTATAGGTTCGGAGCTTCTAGAACATAATTATATCCATTAATTAATTACTCAACAGCACTCTATATTACAGGCTGAAAAAGAAAGGCATTTGCAACTAAATACATTTACTCGGAATGAAGCTTTTTTTAAATAATAAATTTTCTCTAAGGAAGGTTCTATCTAAAGGAAATAAGGCAAGAGAGCTCACATATCTATATGGACGCAAGACAAGATTTTTAAGGCATCCATTTACTAACTTTTCAATAGAATGCTCACAAAGTAAATGAGATGGCACATCCAGAATGGTTCAAATACAATAATGCCTTAAATATTATAGAGAAATTTAATTACTATTTTAGAGTTCTAAGAGTGACAATCTGAAGCTAGTAATTCTTGATAAGATTCCGAGCAATGATTTTTACTTTCAAATAAACTTCTAATATTACATAGGACCAAAGTATTTGGAATTACATACTTTTCTGGACATGCAATTCTAACACATAAAGAAATTAAAGCTGTCCAGGGAAAAAGATGTTGGAAATTAATAGAACAAACAATTATTCTGTTGATCCACCAGCTGTGCGAGTCCTGAATCTGCCAGCAGCATTTAGTTTATGTATCATAAAAAGGACAGTAACACACACTTGACTTCTCTTGACCAGTTAATCAGCATGCAAAATGATGGTTTCCCACAATAACTTCAGCACCGGACCCAAACACATTCTCTTTTCAGCAAAGAATGAAGTCATTAAAAAAAAAAAAAAAAAAAAAAAAAAAAAAAAAAAAAAAAAAAAAAATCACACAAGCTGCTTTCATGATTTCAGCACGAACACAACCAGGATGTAAGGACAGAAAGCAAAGCCGAGTCTACTTCTACATATGTATCTATACATATTTCACTGAGTTCTTTGTTGCTTGACAATAAATTGTAAAGGCAGTCATATTTGAAAGTAAAAACCATTAAACTGTGTTTATAGAATACTGCAACAGACTCACTGAGGGAATAACAAGGAAAGCACGATACCTTTAGTAAGTCGCCTCAGAATTTGACAACGGCATTTAAAAGAGACAGCTATCATTCTTGCTCACTGCTTTCTGTGGCAAAGTGTACTCAGGGCTCTGCTCTGGTGGCTGCAGCAGCAGCAGCATATGAATTCCTTGCGCACATACCAGGAGAAAGGTAGTCCCAGTGGGGAGTGACAAAGCTTAATTCCTCTTGGCTGATGCAGAGGTCCGCTACATGTCATCTGGTAAATCTGTGTCATTCACTAGTACCACCACCCCTGCCCGCCACAGCCTCCTCCCCCTTCACAATCACAATGGCTTAGAAAGTAATGCCGTTTCGATAGCAACAAAGCACCAAATTGTACAAAGAAGGGACGATGCTGGGAGAGGAGCCATTCCATAAATCTAACACCAAGCACTGAGCAGTGCATTCTGTTTAAGGCAAAACGCTATGTATCCAGTCAGTTCAGCCACCATCAGCCCCTTTCCTTCTCAGCATCAAGTCAGTGTCCTTTATATGTCTCATTTAATGGAAATGCAAGTGAAATGCTTGCACTCTTACTTTAGGAAGAAATGCATGGATCATATACTATGTTCTTCAAACAACAACAGAAAGAAAAAAAAAAGGAAAGAAAAAGAGGGAGGGCCATTTATATTTGGGATTGAGGAAAGAATCATAGTTTTGCCTATAGCAGGGAAGCAGCTCTAGGACAGAGACCTCTTTGGTACTTCCTGAACCTATGAGAGTTAAGGCAGTGTATGTTCACAGAGGAAATACAAGAAAGGGTTTGGGCTAGGCAATCAGGCAGATGGAGTCCCAGCCCCTTTAATCACCCTTCCAAAAAAAGGACTTGGCTGGAAAGCAACACAGTCAAGACTGTTTCTAAAGATACCAGAAATAAAAGCAAACAAGGCCAAGTATTTCTATTTTTAATATACTTTATTATACTATTTCCCAAACAACCGTCCCCGAAACCATTCTTCTCATTATGCAAATAAAACAGTCTTGCGACATAGCAGATATTTATGAGTATCTGCTCCAATGGAGTGAAGAGCAAATTAACAAACCCTTCACAATCCATTCACAAAGTGACAAGAAGGCGGAGCACACCTCCTCATCTGCCAGCAGCAGCTTGCTCACTATATAGTCAATACAAACTAACATTTGGTAGGGAATTTTAATCAAAATCCACAATTCTCCCACAGGAGTTAACATAAACATTCAGGACAAAAAAATTAGACAGTTGGCCAGGAAGTTTAAGTAAAAAAAAAAAAAATCAATTAGTCAAAATGAAAAGATATATCACTCTCTAAACTACTTGATTAATATTTCTAGGACTTTATGAATTATTCATAAAGTTTTATTCTCTACTCTTCAGGCTGTAAAAAACCTTTCAAGCTGGTTTCTAAAATAACTTCCAGTATTCCAAATTTACTGGTAAAACTTTCTGTTCTTCATTCATAAATTCAATATGAACTCAAACAGCTTCAATCCATTACCATTGAAATGCATATGCTTTGTATTTTGAGTCCAACAGAAAAATAATTTGTGTGTGAAAAACATCTGAATATCATAAGCATCTACTTTAAATGTTTTTGAAAAGAACAGAATTCTTTTACCAAGGATGGTCTAGCTAAAGCAACCACTAATCAATAGAAAATACTATATTAAATGGACTGTAGTACAAAATCAAATTTTTATAATTGTTCTGATTAGCATAAATCTTTCTTTGAATTTCAACCCATATTATGTTCTTCTCTATTAGGCTATCCCTAGAAATAGTTTAGCCTCCTTGATATATATATTTTTGCTTTAAATAGAAATATACCTTAGTACTAGAGAACTGAGTTATTAGCTAAAGTGAGATAAATATTTACAGTTAGCTCTTTCCAAGATTCTTCTCCAAATCTAACATATTTCCTAAAATTCAGGCACTCCGAATACGCAGCTGCCAAGTACTATTAGTAGAATCTTGCCTGTGGAACACCACCACCCCAGCCCAGTCTACTCAAATAAAACTCAAAACCATACAGGAATCTCTTGCACCTCTGCTATTGTGCAGACTCAGATCCAATTTGCTTTTTCCTTATGACTAAAATGATTAAATATTTTCCCCTTTTCCTAACATGCTCATTTTTTTTTTAAAGCTCTGTCCTCTGGTCCCAAGAAAGGTCTTCAGAACTACTAAAATGATCTATTTCTTTGGCAGGGGAAATAACCCATCATGGAGCTCTTTGAAAGGTTTCTGAGAGCCCAAACTAGGGTTTTTTTTTCTCTCTTTGAATACTGTGGCTGCCAATCCATATCTATCCTATTAGCCTGCCTAGGAGCAGCCCCAGAAATCTTACAGAAATGGAGCCTCCTGCAGTAACTCTTTTCCAGAAAATGAAGGAATCCACCAAGTATTCCCATCTTCTTCCATTTCTGGCCTCGCTAATGCTCAGAGATTTCCCAGGGAGCCAATCCCAGGTCAACCTTTTTGCTCTAAGCCCTTTGTCCTCCCTTTGCCTAATGCAAGGTTAGCCTCCCATCCTGAACTCTAGCACTGGTAAAATGCCTTCCAACAATGCAAGCTTTCTATCTCAAAATGTATCGACTTGTAGGATGAAGGTCTCAAGTGGCCAAGGCAACCGGTGGAATCTGGACCACAGGCTCCTAACATGAGCTACCACTAGAGAGAGTGACCTACATTTCTTGGCTACCAGATCAATGTAAGCATGTGTCTTTGGCACCTGTCACAAACATGTTAATTATGGTGGTTTAGCTGTCTAGACAGTTCAAACTTTACAACATGCTCTGTGAGGGTTACCAAGCAGGGGCTATGGAAAAAGAAGGCAGTAAAATTGTACAAAATATAGATTGATTAAGCTCCGATGTGATCTGAAGAAGAGTGAGTGAGCTAGTTCAAGAGGTTTACCCCTCTTTACACAAACACCTCAAAATATGAAAATATGGGTTTGGTGGATTCAGGGCAGACTAGTCCCTTAAGATGATAATTCTTATTTCAGGGTTTCTTTAAAACATTAGTTTTGTTAAAGTATAATAGAAGTGTACCACGTTTATGTAGAATTTAATGAATTAGAAAGCACTGTCATACATAATGTCTCATGGAGCAACTCTATTGTAGGTTTTTGATCCAGAAAAGGAAAACTGGTTTCGGAGAAAGTGTTTTTCATCAAAGTCATTCAGCTAGTAAGCGGTAAAGAACAGGAAAGAACCACAGCTTCTCACCCCTGGCTAATCATTCTTTCTCCTCTTCTTTCTCACGGTTTCCTTGCCACCGATACAAAATGTGATCTAGTATACAGGGGGACAAATTCAATTAACAAAGAACCTTTAAGTGCAGTTATATTTCGACAGAGGGCAAAACTAGGGCCTATCACCTTCTCCCCTCTGAAGCACAGCTGATCATTCTAGGACCACCCTGACCAGAAGGAACCAGAAACGGGTGACAGTTAAGACAGGTACCGTCTAGTGAAAGACCATTATGTATCAAGTGTTTACCAGGAATCCCTTCTCACTGCATGGTTTGCCCATTCTGATTGGCCTGTGTCATGCTGGTTTTGAAATATTTGGAATATCACCTCCACTAACAATATGGTACTAATTTTATCATAAGAAGGGGGTGGGTCGTGGTGTATGGACGAACAAAACCTTAAGATTGGCTCAAAGGTTCCAATATATTCTCAAAACCAAAGCTTTCCAGAGCTTTATCAGGGGGTGGCACACATAGCCCCACAATCTTATTCTAATTTTCTCATTTCCTTGATTCGCTGCCATTGTATTCATTCTTTTATATAACATCTCTATCCCAAAAATAAACAGTGCAGTTTGGAGGTTCTTCTGATTCTTAACAAGAAAGAATCATCATAAACCAAAAATGTTCTGCCATATACCTAAACCTGGAAATTCATTTTGCAAAAAAACTAAAACAATGAGGTTAATCCCACAAATACTCAACATTTTATATCATTAGAGTCAATTTGATTAAAGCATTAAAATAATTTGCACTTTCTTCTTCATTTCAACTTCATAAATCTTTCTGATATGAAATACACCTGATAGATCCCATTTATTTGCTCATTTAACTATTACATTTCTTTGTCTTTGCATGCAATTGCTTTAAAATGCTTAACATGCTTAGCTCATTATTTAAACAGCATGGAGCATCCTGACTTGGCTAGCATTGAATATACTGGTCCTCACACCCCCTACCCTGCAACACATATACAGTTATTAAATGTTGTGCATTTCCCAAATCTTCCGGGTATTTTAAAACACAGTGTTCTCGGAGATCTTAAAATGCGACTCTCACCCACTTTTTCAGCTCCTTATAGACAACCGCATTGACTCATTCTTAGCTTATTATAATTGGCCATTTTTATCTCCCTTTTCAAAGACACCAAAAACAATCATGAGCTCAAACATGTTGTAATTCTTGTGACCACTGTCTGCTACTTAGTTCAACCAGTGTGTCAACATGAGACCAAACATTAGGGTCAGACAAGGGAGATGTACACTGAACAGAACTTGCCAGTGATGAGCTGTCATGGAGGACCACCAAAAAAGCAAGACCCAGTTTGCTGACACAGCTTCTAAGGGTGTGAAAAGTTGGTATAATTGCCCAAGACACAATTTATCAGGCATTTTTTAAAGCAAATATTTTATGAGAAAACATTTTTGTAGAAGTAACGATGCCCTTTAGGAAGTGTCATTAGGACGTGCTCTTGCAAATCTGGGGTGATTAAAAAGCACTTAGTAGCTCAGAGCCTCTGGTGTGTTGTGATATAAAAGGGTGGGTATAATGCACACTTCATGTGTTATTTGCTTATTTAGGCAGGGCTCTGATGGCCATCACAGTGCCAAGGAAAGAAGGTTGCCTCCACTGAACATGAGGAACCCAGAAAAGCTCCTGTGAAGGTAACAACCTTAGAAATCCATCAGCTAAAAGCATCTGCTGGAAAATGTTAAAGATAGAATATGTAGAAATTGAGGAATGCTTGTACAAGAGGAAAAAAACTACCAGAAATAATCCTCCTAAGAGCCTAGGTATGTCCAACTGTTTACGGAGGCATTATGTAGGAGAGAATGGTGTAATGGCCAAAAGCACAGTTTAGAATCAAACTGCCTGACTTTGAATCTTGCTTTTGCCACTAAATGGCTGTGTGACCTTGAGTAAGTTTCTTAACCTTTCTGTTCTTCATTTGCAAAACGGTAAAAATCATTTCTAGGCTTGTTTGAATGGTAAACTGAATTTATCTGTGTAACATGCCTAGGACAGAGAGCAGTAAAAGATTTCGTTAGCCACTATGTATTTGGTAGAAAATACAATTTTACAATTTGACACTTGCTTACAGAGTCCAGACTCTTCCTTAAACTAGCTCCATGTGATTAGTATGGATTGGTTTGGTCAGAGAAATCATAAGCAGGTGGAGTTGGGATTAACAGCTAAAACACACCCTTTTCCACAAAATTTTCTGTGATTACAATGGTACAAAGTGGTTTCTCTCCTTTAACTCCTGCAACCTCTTCCTTCTTTCATGCCTCCTCTTTCTCTGCCCCTAAATGTTAGAATTACCCCAAGCTCTGTCACAGCATGTTGGTCACCTTCTTCACCATTTTATCCTCTCCCAGGGCTCCAGCAATGGCCTCTCTGCTTTGACTCCCATATCTCCACTGTCAGCCCAAATTTGCTCCCTCATTTAACACTCCCTTCCCCTGGCGGGGGATGGTGGCTCACACGTGTAATGCCAGCACTTTGGGAGGCTGAGGTGGGCAGATCACTTGAAGTCAGGAGTTCAAGACCAGCGTGGCCAACATGGTGAAACCCTGTGTCTACTAAAAACACAAAAATTAGCCAGGCATAGTGGTGCGCACCTGTAATCTCAGCTACTCAGGACACTGAGGCAGGAGAATCACTTGAACCCAAGAGGCAGAGGTTTCAGTGAGCCGAGATCCTACCACTGCACTCTAGCCTGCATGACAGAGCAAGAGTCTGTCAAAAACTTACAAGCTACAGAACCCATTTAACAATAAAACAAAACAAAGCTAAACAACCTTCCCTCATCCTTGAGTCCAACATCTGTGGGCAGCCTTCATGACCATCTCCAACTAGATTTGAACTGAATCAAGCTCCATTTTCTCCCCAGCAGGACACACGTTTCTCTTCCATGAGCTCACTGCATCATCACCCTCTTTCTCAAGCTCACCTTTAAAACGCCTCTTAACACCCTCCTGCCAGCATCCTAGTCCTCCTGACACCTGACTGCCAGCATCCTAGTCCAGACCTTCACGGGTACTGTGCACAGGAGTTTTCTCCTACAGACATTTACTGATTACCTTGTTCTAGGTACTGAGGTTCTGTGACCCACACAGGGGTTCTTCCTCCTAACTCATTCCAGAATCAGTGACCAACACTTGCTTTTATTTTTATGAATGTCTGGGTAGTTCTTTTGGGGCAGGGGGCGGTATTACTCTTCAAATTTTGTAGTGCTCGTCAAATTTTGTTCTTTTTTAGGGCTAAATTAATAAGTACTTTAATATAAATAATCTCATGGATTTAGGATATCACACAGCTGACTTATGTCAGATACTCTGACCAACAATTTGCAGATAACCTGGAAGATAAGCACATTATTTGAATAATAAAGAAAAGTGGAAAACCCAATAGGGAGAGGTTCTATATTCAAATTAAAAAGATGAATTTTCAATACATAGACTAAAGCTGTCTTAAAAGAACGTTCATTTTCCACACTCCCAGGATATAGCGGTGGTGGGCTTACGTGCTACCAGGAAGGAAAGAAACACAGCTACTTCAAAATCCAACGCCAACCATAAGGAGTAGTGATGTGTGCACAGCAGCTAGGTTAGATCAAGGGAAGAAATGAGATTTCTAAAACAGGTTGGATGAAGTGGTTTGTTGACAGTACTCCCTCCATACCCAGTTTATTACCCTTTCTTGTTTTATTTTATTCCCATATCACGAATCACCATCTAACACACTACCTATTTTAATTATTTTTCTGTTTATTGTCTGCTGCTCCCTGCCCATGGCTTTTTTTAAAAAATGAGGGCAGGATTTTTTGGTCTATTTTGTTCATTGTTTAGAACAGTACCTAGCACATAGCCAATGTTCAATAAACTTTTGTCGAATAAATAAATGTGAAAGGATTTCCCTTCTAGTGGATTTATTTTACATGCAATACTGTTTATGAAGCTCTTATGGAAAAGAGGATGCTCATAAATTACTTTAAAAAACAACAATAGCACTGCCACTTTAAGAGAAAATTCTTCCAAATAACATGATTCTTGAATGCTACCTGTTTGCAGAGAAGAAAAAGGAAAAGGGATGTGTTCTGTGCCCGCTCTTCCAGAGCACACCTCAGATTCATTCCTGGTGCTTCTGACAAGATCATGAGGACCCTGTTGTTCTCCAGATATGAAGAAACATACAGCCCAGCCAGTTTTTCACTGAAGTCAGAGGCAGCAAGAGCAACAAAGAAAAAGGCAAAGTAAAAGATGCTAAAATTAAAAAGTTGTCTTGGTTCTGTGTATGAAGGAAGTATGAAATACACATTCTCCCTGAGAGTAGATTCTGGTCTGACACGCTTAATTATAGCCTGTCAAGGACATAATGTATCTCTAAAGTAATTCAGGTGTCTGTTTTTGGAAGCTCTAGTAATACATTGCTAAAAACTCTGTAATTCCATCTTCAACACGGCTTTGTACTATAACAACCTCCAAACTTTTTTGCTGTTCCAGCTGCTATTTTGATGACTTTCATTTTGTGGTATAGGAAGGAGTTAAGTTTTCCATAGTAAGAATGCATGTACTAAAAACAAACTATAAGGCCAGGCACAGTGACTCACACCTGTAATCTCAGCACTTTGGGAAACTGAGGCAGGAGGATCACTTGAGCCCAGGAGTTTGAAATCAACATGGGCAATATAGTGAGACCTCGTCTCTACAAAAATATTTTAAAACTCAGCAGGCTCATGTGATGGTACACACCTGTGGTCCCAGCTACTCAGGAGGCTGAGGTGGGAGGACTGCTTGAGCCCAGGAGGTTGAACTATAGTGAACCATGATTGTGCCACTGCACTCCAGCCTGGGTGAGACAGCAAGACCCTATCTCAAAACAAACAAACAAACAAACACAAACAAAAACACTACAACAAAGCCTCCTCAATTCTAAGACACGCTACTCCTTCAAATAAAACTGTACTGACAATATGTGAAGGTATCCTATTGAGTATATGTTGACATAATTATCTTTTCTGATACAATGAAGTGGAAAAACTCTATCACCCCTTCAAGTAATGTGTACTATGAGTCACCAAAACACATGCAAGTAGGTGACAAATACTAACACCTAGAATATTTTAATCAAATATCGCTAACTGTAATAATGGTGGAAAGTAAGGAAAAGGGAAATTAAACATGGGAAATATGGCGGCAGAGTTGAAAGATGTCTAAGGAGTCAGAAGCCTCAGGTTAAAATTCTAATCCAGTTACATATCGGCTGTTTCATCTTGGGTAAAAGTGACTGGGCACATGCCTTATGCCAGCCACCATGATGGGCCCTGGATGTAAAAAGGTGAAAAAAGTACAATTCCTTTGCTAGAAAAGTATATTCACAGGCAAAGTTCTAACTCACAATACTAAACATGTAGTTCTGAATTCTAACTTACAAGCTACAGAACCCACATATACAAAAGGTCAGTTAATCCACACGAATTGTTTATGCTTAAACAGCATCAAGGGCTCCTTCCTCTTCAGGGAATAATAACACCTTGATTTTCTCTTGCAGACCCACTCTCGGTCCACATGGTGTGCATGGGGCTGGCACTCCCCTACCTCTACCCCTCCAGGAATGGGTATCAAGGCTGACTAAGTGGAACACACAATCACTTAGTCGCAGGGACTGGTCCAGAAATAGGCAGTCACACAAGCCATGTTAATGAGATGTAATCCCAGGACTTTTGTTAGAACTACTGCAAAGAAGACAGTCTTCATTCCACTGGGAATGGTAGGCTATGTACTTGGAGTTGCTATCATATCACCACGTGGGAAAAGCTGACTTTGAATCATATCAAGACAGAGGAAAACAGAGTCAAGGGATGGAGAGTGACAGATTCCTGGAGATGTCGTTGAAACATCCGGATTCATCCATTTCTAAATCACTAATACACCGGACTTAGTTACTTGGGTCAGGATGGTCTCCATTTTGCTAATTTAGTTTGAGTTGGATTTCTGTCACTTGGGATCAAAGAGTCTTGTCTAATAATTTTTTTTTAAGCTTTAGATTCTTGATCTGTAAAATAAGGCATTTGTGTCTCTTAAATTCCTTACAGTTCTACCATTCTATTACAATACTGAATTTACCAATTTTACTGGGTTGCTGAGATGATCAAACTAGATAATAAGAAAGCACTTTGTCAATTTTCAAGTACTTACAAAGAGTAGGAATGGCTATGAAAATAATACTCAAATATATGTGTATTTGTGTGTATTTGTGTGTATACTGAAAAATTAGGAGGATCCAGAGTCCATTCCATTTGTAATACAGTTATATAAGAAGCATAGACTCAGAAAACATGAAAGAAAAAGGTCTCACTCTTGTGCTTCTCTCTTAGGAAATTCACATTTCACTAAATCTCAAAGGTTTCTGCTCACCATATCTTGTCTTCCTAAGTCATTACCAAAACCCACAAGGGCCTTTTTCTTTCACTTAAAAAAATAGTGCCTATTATTTTCCACTTTATTTCCATAAAAATGACATTAAAGTTCTCCTTGGGGATGTTTTGCAAACACTTTCAATCACCGACCACTGACTCAAAAAAAAAAAAAAAAAAAAAAAAAAAAAAAAAAAAAAGGCAAGGCATTTTGTTTTCCTTCAAAGGCGGAAACAACCCTCTAATAATGTCTACAGGGGAAAAGGAGCTCTATAAAAATGGACGGAGTGAAAAACCAGGGAAAAAATAAAAGAAGTCAGCATTGAGGAACATTCTTCACTGGGTCTCTTCCTCTCATCAGACACCTCCTTAACATCCAGGTGCACAAGCCCCCTGCAATCTAGCAAGTACACCTTCCCTTTCAGGTCTGCACAGCTGCACAGTCAGGCGAGCAGCTACTAGAGGGCAGCAAAGGATCAGAAATGGGAGTGCAGGGCTCAGGCATGCTGGCTGGGAACTGACCAGACGACCAAATTGAGGCCAGATACTTGAAGACAACCTTGATCCAGTTCCCATTAAAAGACAGGAAGGATCATGGAATCCCTCTAAGTTCTTAGATGACTATAACAAAGCTTGTGTTGACAGTAATCCAAAAATTTAGCACAGTATCCAGTGACAGGAGCAGAGGCTGAGTTGTCAAGAAACCAGGAGCACATGGGAAAGCCAAGGGGGAGCCGAAGTTCAGTTCGAGAAGCAGGAGGAGAGTTAGGGGAACCTGGCTTCTAATCAGAATTCTGGGAACCAATTAAGTCAATCATTGTCATTGTCATCACGATCATCATCAACATGGGTAGCACTCACTTCTCTGTGTGCTAGCCATGGATTAAGTCTATATATACATTTCAAAAGGCATATGCAGGAGAAACATTTTTACCTTGCTTTACTGAGGTATAGTTGGCATAAAATAAATACTGTATATATTCAAGGTGTACAACATGATTATATATATATATATATATATATATATATATATATATATAGTGAAATGACCACAATCAATTAACACATTCATCACCACTCAGCATTGATGTGGGTGTGGTGAGGGCCATGAGGGTACTTAAGATCGACTCTCTTACCAAATGTCAAGTAAACAATACAGTATTATTAACTATAGTTACCATGCTGTACATTAGATCTCCAGAACTTACTCTTTTGTAATTGAAAGTTTGTATCCTTTGATCAGCATCTCCCCATTTCCCCCTCTCCCAGACCCCTGGCAGCCACCATTTTACTCTTTTATGAATTGGACATTTTAATGTATTTTAATTTTAAAATTATTTATTATTAATAATTTATTTTTTTGAGACAGGGCCTTGCTTTCTTACCCAGGCTAGAGTGCAGGGATGTGATCATGGTTTGCTGTAGCTTCAACCTCCAGAGTTCAGATGACTCTCCTGCCTCAGCCTCCCAAGTAGCTGGGACCACAAGCACATGCCACCACAAGCACATGGCTAATTTCTTCTATTTTCTGTAGAGAAGGGCTCTCCCTATGTTGCCCAGGCTGGTTTCGAACTCCTGGGCTCAAGTGATCCTCCTGCCTTGGTCTCCTAAAATGCTAGGATTACAGGCATGAACCACCACATTCAGCCAAATTTGACTTTTTTAGATTCCACATATAAGTGAGATCATATAATATTGGTCTTTCTGTGTCTGGCTTATTTCACTTAACATAATATCCTCCAGGCTCATCTATACTGTAGTAAATGGCAGGATTTCCTTCTTTTCATTGCTCAGTAATATTACACACACACACACCACGTACACCATATTTTCTTTACTCATTTCAGATGGAAACTTAGATTGTTTCCACATATTGGCTACTGTGCAATGAACATGGAGGGTACAGGTATCTTTTCAAGATACTGATTTCATTTCTTTTGGATATATACCCAGAAGTGGGATTACTGGACTGTATAGTATTATTTTTAATTTTTTAGACCAAGCATGATGGCTCATGTCTATAACCCCAATATTCGGGGAGGCCAAGTCAGGAGAACCAGTTGAGCTCAGGAGTTTACGACTAGCCTAAGCAACATAGTGAGACCTTGTCTCTAATAAAAATTTTAAAAATTTTTTGAAAAAATTAGCCAGGCATTGTAGTGTGTGCCTATAGTCCCAGGTATTTGGGAGGCTAAGGCAAGAGGACTGCTTGAGCCCAGGAGTTTGAAGCTGCAGTGAACTATGATCCTGCCACTGCAGTCCAGCCTGGGCAACAGAGCAAGACCCAGTGTCAAAAACAAAACAAAACAAAAACACTTTGTTTTTAAGAACCTCCATAATGGAGGGGGCGGAGCAAGATGGCCGAATAGGAACAGCTCCAGTCTCCAACTCCCAGCGCGAGCGACACAGAAGACCGGTGACTTCTGCATTTGCAACTGAGGTACTGGGGTCATCTCACTGGGGAGTGCCAGACAATCGGTGCTGGTCAGCTGCTGCAGCCTGACCAGCGAGAGCTGAAGCAGGGTGAGGCATCGCCTCACCTGGAAGTGCAAGGGGGAAGGGAATCCGTTTTCCTAGCCAGGGGAACTGAGACACACAACACCTGGAAAATCGGGTAACTCCCACCCCAATACGGCGCTTTAAGCAAAGAGGCAAACCAGGAGAATATACCCCACACCTGGCCGGGAGGGTCCCACGCCCACAGAGCCTCCCTCACTGCTAACACAGCAGTCTGCGGCGATCTATCCGCAAGGCAGCAGCGAGGCTGGGGGAGGGGCGCCCGCCATTGCTGAGGCTTAAGTAGGTAAACAAAGCCACTGGGAAGCTCGAATTGGGTGGAGCTCACAGCAGCTCAAGGAAGCCTGCCTGTCTCTGTAGACTCCACCTCTGGGGACAGCGCACAGCTGAAGACCAACAGGGGAAACAGCGAGGGCCGGTGCAGACCCGAACGACTCTGTCTGACAGCTTTGGGGAGAGCTGTGGATCTCCCAACCCGGAGGTTGAGATCTGAGAACGGACAGACTGCCTGCTCAGGTGGGTCCCTGACCCCTGAGTAGCCTAGCTGGGAGACATCCCCCACTAGGGGCAGTCTGACACCCCACACCTCACAGGGTGGAGTACAACCCTGAGAGGAAACTTCCAAAGGAAGAATCAGACAGGTACACTCGCTGTTCAGCAATATTCTATCTTCGGCAACCTCTGCTGCTGATACCCAGGCAAACAGGGTCTGCAGTGGACCTCAAGCAATCTCCAACAGACCAACAGACAGTCCTTCTGACTGTCAGAAGGAAAACTATCAAACAGGAAGGACACCTATACCAAAACCCCATCAGTACGTCATCATCACCAAAGACCAGAGACAGATAAAACCACAAAGATGGGGAAGAAGCAGGGCAGAAAAGCTGGAAATTCAAAAAATAAGAGCGCATCTCCCCCTGCGAAGGAGCGCAGCCCATCGCCAGCAACGGATCAAAGCTGGTCAGAGAATGACTTTGACGAGAGGAGAGAGGAAGGCTTCAGTCCATCAAATTTATCAGAGCTAAAGGAGGAATTACGTACCCAGCACAAAGAAACTAAAAATCTTGAAAAAAGAGTGGAAGAATTGACAGCTAGACTAATTAATGCAGAGAAGATTATAAACGAAATGACAGAGATGAAAACCATGACACGAGAAATACGTGACAAATGCACAAGCTTCAGTAACCGACTCGATCAACTGGAAGAAAGAGTATCAGCGATTGACGATCAAATGAATGAAATGAAGCGAGAAGAGAAACCAAAAGAAAAAAGAAGAAAAAGAAATGAACAAAGCCTGCAAGAAGTATGGGATTACGTAAAAAGACCAAATCTACGTCTGATTGGGGTGCCTGAAAGTGAGGGGGAAAATGGAACCAAGTTGGAAAACACTCTTCAGGATATCATACAGGAAAACTTCCCCAACCTAGTAGGGCAGGCCAACATTCAAATTCAGGAAATACAGAGAACGCCACAAAGATACTCCTCCAGAAGAGCAACTCCAAGACACATAATTGCCAGATTCACCAAAGTTGAAATGAAGGAAAAAATCTTAAGGGCAGCCAGAGAGAAAGGTCGGGTTACCCACAAAGGGAAGCCCATCAGACTAACAGCAGATCTCTCGGCAGAAACTCTACAAGCCAGAAGAGAGTGGGGGCCAATATTCAACGTTCTTAAAGAAAAGAATTTTAAACCCAGAATTTCATATCCAGCCAAACTAAGTTTCATAAGTGAAGGAGAAATAAAATCCTTTACAGATAAGCAAATGCTTAGAGATTTTGTCACCACCAGGCCTGCCTTACAAGAGACCCTGAAGGAAGCCCTAAACATGGAAAGGAACAACCAGTACCAGCCATTGCAAAAACATGCCAAAATGTAAAGACCATCGAGGCTAGGAAGAAACTGCATCAACTAACGAGCAAAATAACCAGTTAATATCATAATGGCAGGATCAAGTTCACACATAACAATATTAACCTTAAATGTTAATGGACTAAATGCTCCAATTAAAAGACACAGACTGGCAAACTGGATAAAGAGGCAAGACCCATCAGTCTGCTGTATTCAGGAGACCCATCTCACATGCAGAGACATACATAGGCTCAAAATAAAGGGATGGAGGAAGATCTACCAAGCAAATGGAGAACAAAAAAAAGCAGGGGTTGCAATCCTAGTCTCTGATAAAACAGACTTTAAACCATCAAAGATCAAAAGAGACAAAGAAGGCCATTACATAATGGTAAAGGGATCAATTCAACAGGAAGAGCTAACTCTCCTAAATATATATGCACCCAATACAGGAGCACCCAGATTCATAAAGCAAGTCCTTAGAGACTTACAAAGAGACTTAGACTCCCATACAATAATAATGGGAGACTTCAACACTCCGCTGTCAACATTAGACAGATCAACGAGACAGAAAGTTAACAAGGATATCCAGGAATTGAACTCATCTCTGCACCAAGCGGACCTAATAGACATCTATAGAACTCTCCACCCCAAATCAACAGAATATACATTCTTCTCAGCACCACATCGCACTTATTCCAAAATTGACCACATAATTGGAAGTAAAGCACTCCTCAGCAAATGTAAAAGAACAGAAATTATAACAAACTGTCTCTCAGACCACAGTGCAATCAAACTAGAACTCAGGACTAAGAAACTCAATCAAAACCGCTCAACTACATGGAAACTGAACAACCTGCTCCTGAATGACTACTGGGTACATAACGAAATGAAAGCGGAAATAAAGATGTTCTTTGAAACCAATGAGAACAAAGATACAACATACCAGAATCTCTGGGACACATTTAAAGCAGTGTGTAGAGGGAAATTTATAGCACTAAATGCCCACAAGAGAAAGCAGGAAAGATCTAAAATTGACACTCTAACATCACAATTAAAAGAACTGGAGAGGCAAGAGCAAACACATTCAAAAGCTAGCAGAAGGCAAGAAATAACTAAGATCAGAGCCGAACTGAAGGAGATAGAGACACAAAAAACCCTCCAAAAAATCAATGAATCCAGGAGTTGGTTTTTTGAAAAGATCAACAAAATTGACAGACCGCTAGCAAGGCTAATAAAGAAGAAAAGAGAGAGGAATCAAATAGATGCAATAAAAAATGATAAAGGGGATATCACCACTGACCCCACAGAAATACAAACTACCATCAGAGAATACTATAAACGCCTCTACGCAAATCAACTAGAAAATCTAGAAGAAATGGATAATTTCCTGGACACTTACACTCTCCCAAGGCTAAACCAGGAAGAAGTTGAATCCCTGAATAGACCAATAGCAGGCTCTGAAATTGAGGCAACAATTAATAGCCTACCCACCAAAAAAAGTCCAGGACCAGATGGATTCACAGCTGAATTCTACCAGAGGTACAAGGAGGAGCTGGTACCATTCCTTCTGAAACTATTCCAATCAATAGAAAAAGAGGGAATCCTCCCTAACTCATTTTATGAAGCCAACATCATCCTGATACCAAAGCCTGGCAGAGACACAACAAAAAAAGAGAATTTTAGACCAATATCCCTGATGAACATCGATGCAAAAATTCTCAATAAAATACTGGCAAACCGGATTCAGCAGCACATCAAAAAGCTTATCCAACATGATCAAGTGGGCTTCATCCCTGGGATGCAAGGCTGGTTCAACATTCGCAAATCAATAAACGTAATCCAGCATATAAACAGAACCAAAGACAAGAACCACATGATTGTCTCAATAGATGCAGAAAAGGCTTCTGACAAAATTCAACAGCCCTTCATGCTAAAAACGCTCAATAAATTCGGTACTGATGGAACGTACCTCAAAATAATAAGAGCTATTTATGACAAACCCACAGCTAATATCATACTGAATGGGCAAAAACTGGAAAAATTCCCTTTGAAAACTGGCACAAGACAGGGATGCCCTCTCTCACCACTCCTATTCAACATAGTGTTGGAAGTTCTGGCTAGGGCAATCAGGCAAGAGAAAGAAATCAAGGGTATCCAGTTAGGAAAAGAAGAAGTCAAATTGTCCCTGTTTGCAGATGACATGATTGTATATTTAGAAAACCCCATCGTCTCAGCCCAAAATCTCCTTAAGCTGATAAGCAACTTCAGCAAAGTCTCAGGATACAAAATTAATGTGCAAAAATCACAAGCATTCTTATACACCAGTAACAGACAAGCAGAGAGCCAAATCAGGAATGAACTTCCATTCACAATTGCTTCAAAGAGAATAAAATACCTAGGAATCCAGCTTACAAGGGATGTAAAGGACCTCTTCAAGGAGAACTACAAACCACTGCTCAGTGAAATCAAAGAGGACACAAACAAATGGAAGAACATACCATGCTCATGGATCGGAAGAATCAATATCGTGAAAATGGCCATACTCCCCAAGGTTATTTATAGATTCAATGCCATCCCCATCAAGCTACCAATGAGTTTCTTCACAGAATTGGAAAAAACTGCTTTAAAGTTCATATGGAACCAAAAAAGAGCCCGCATTGCCAAGACAATCCTAAGTCAAAAGGACAAAGCTGGAGGCGTCACGCTACCTGACTTCAAACTATACTACAAGGCTACAGTAACCAAAACAGCATGGTACTGGTACCAAAACAGAGCTACAGACCAATGGAACAGAACAGAGTCCTCAGAAATAATACCACACATCTACAGCCATCTGATCTTTGACAAACCTGAGAGAAACAAGAAATGGGGAAAGGATTCCCTATTTAATAAATGGTGCTGGGACAACTGGCTAGCCATAAGTAGAAAGCTGAAACTGGATCCTTTCCTTACCCCTTATACGAAGATTAATTCAAGATGGATTAGAGACTTAAATGTTAGACCTAATACCATAAAAACCCTAGAAGAAAATCTAGGTAGTACCATTCAGGACATAGGCATGGGCAAGGACTTCATGTCTAAAACACCAAAAACAATGGCAGCAAAAGCAAAAATTGACAAATGGGATCTAATTAAACTAAAGAGCTTTTGCACAGCAAAAGAAACTACCATCAGAGTGAACAGGCAACCTACAGAATGGGAGAAAATTTTTGCAACCTACTCATCTGACAAAGGCCTAATATCCAGAATCTACAAAGAACTCAAACAAATATACAAGAAAAAAACAAACAACCCCATCAAAAAGTGGGGAAAGGATATGAACAGACATTTCTCAAAAGAAGATATTCATACAGCCAACAGACACATGAAAAAATGCTCATCATCACTCGCCATCAGAGAGATGCAAATCAAAACCACAATGAGATACCATCTCACACCAGTTAGAATGGCAATCATTAAGAAGTCAGGAAGCAACAGGTGTTGGAGAGGATGTGGAGAAATAGGAACACTTTTACACTGTTGGTGGGATTGTAAACTAGTTCAACCATTATGGAAAACAGTATGGCAATTCCTCAAGGATCTAGAACTAGATGTACCATATGACCCAGCCATCCCACTACTGGGTATATACCCAAAGGATTATAAATTATTCTACTACAAAGACACATGCACACGTATGTTTATTGCAGCACTATTCACAATAGCAAAGACTTGGAATCAACCCAAATGTCCATCTGTGACAGACTGGATTAAGAAAATGTGGCACATTTACACCATGGAATACTATGCAGCCATAAAAAAGGATGAGTTTGCGTCCTTTGTAGGGACATGGATGCAGCTGGAAACCATCATTCTTAGCAAACTATCACAAGAACAGAAAACTAAACATCGCATGTTCTCACTCATAGGTGGGAACTGAACAATGAGATCACTTGGACTCGGGAAGGGGAACATCACGCACTGGGGCCTATTATGGGGAGGGGGGAGGAGGGAGGAAGTGCATTGGGGAGTTATACATGATATAAATGATGAATTGATGGGTGCTGACGAGTTGATGGGTGCAGCACACCAACATGGCATAAGTTTACATATGTAACAAACCTGCACGTTATACACATGTACCCTAGAACTTAAAATATAATTAAAAAAAAAAAATGATTTTTGAATGAACAAAAAAAAAAAAAAAAAAAGAACCTCCATAATGGTTGCACTAATTTACATTTCCACCAACAGTGTAAATAGGTTCCCTTTTCTCCACGCCAGCCAGCTATGCTATTTGCTCAACCCAAGAAATACAAGAATTAGTCAAAGGTAATTTTCATTTTATGAGATTTTTGCCTCATGCTTTAACTTTAAAACTAATCTCCACAACTCAACTCCAGTGCAACCACTACTAAATTCAATGATCTTCTAAACTAAACCTTATTTGTCACTTCTCATAGTCAAGGTTTTCTTTAAGCAACACGCCGTCAGTCATTTATATCTGTGGTCCTGGCTGAGGGCAAAAGCACAAACTATTAGAAACATTAGGTTTGCTCAAGTGCTGTGATTTATGCTTAGGCCGAAGAAGAAAAACTATCAAATGAATACACTAGAGGTTTCTTCCACAAAGCAAGGGGAAAAGTCTAAATATGTCATGAAAAATACAACAGGGAAAAATTTACTTTCAAGTTTTTACAAAGAATTAAAAAATACATATACATTTTGAAAGTTAGATCCATCAACTTTTACCTTTCTCGTTTTACAGATCTCTGAATGGTTCTTAATGGCTGCTTATGTCATCAAGCCTGGAATTCGACAACGCTCCCGGCATGACCTTGCCCACTCATTCTCCCGAAATTTTGGTTGTAAGTCCCAGTGGTGAATGAATGAAAGTGTCCTCTTTACAAACATTTTTTATTCTAAAGCTACCTTTATTTTGCCTTTACATATAATACTTTATTTTTAGAAATGACATTAAAAATAGCCCCTAGGAAGAGTCCTTCCATAGATTCTCTCTCTTAACCTGTTTGGGGAGGGAAATATGGGCACTTAATTGATCACAAGGGACTCACAGAAGGATGAACTATTTTGCAGAAGCATATGCTAATGGAAATGCACCAACCGCTAAGACCCACTGCTCACAGGAAGCATCATAAAACTGGTGAGCTGATGGAAGTGCAAAGCTATAACGTAACAGCCAAATTTATCTTTAAAAAAAAAAAATACAAAGTATCTTCCAAGTAGAAAATTAGAGAACCATTTGATATAATTCACGGCATATGACAGCTTGGCAGTAGATTTATACCCTGCTTTTTTTCTCCCTCCCTCAGTTTTCCATTATCAATCTCTCAGCAGGGTTTGGATTTCAGCATTGGCACCAATAGACAAAAGTAGAAACAAGTGAATTCTGCAAATCACTGCATGCTCCCATATCGTAATCTCACTCGTTCCTCTGACACAGATTCTAGGTTGCAGCTGCAGATTAAAGTCAATTCTCTAACATTACAACCGTAATTTCTCACATATTTCAGGAGTTTCTATTGTGTAACCCTGTAGGAAGTCTCACTCATTTGAGGGAGTTCAAATGAAACAGAAATTTGAGTGGAGAATTAAGCTGTCCCTCCCTTTTTTGGCACTGCGTCTACATGGCATCTTACTATAATACAACTCTTTGATTGCTGTGATGACAGGCAGGGCCAAACTAGTTGGGAGACAAAAGACAAGGCTATCTATCACCACTATTTGGAAATCTCATCTAGCAAAGGATTTATGATCTGTTCATTTCGGAGGAGATTAAAAAAAACAAAGATTGAATAAAGTGTGTCTGGCGATACATGAAAATGAGATGGATTTTACGGAAGACCTGGGGCTGACTGCATTTGGTCAGAAGTGCCACACTGTCATGCCGGGGGTGGGGGGGGATCTGTCTGGGACCACTAAACACCACAGCTAATAGTTATTTGAAAGCAACCAGTACCCAGAGTATACCAGAGGCTGTCAGTACAGCATACTGATAAGAGTGTGGGCTCTGGGACCAGCCTGCCTGGGTTGGAATCTAGGAAATGAGCTATGACAAGTTACTAAATATTTCTGTGCCTCAGTTTCTCTAGCTACTCATAGGATTGTTACAGAATTATTTCATGAGTCATGACTTGTGCTGCAGAATCCTGACCTAGAACAGTATCTAACATACAAAAATACTGGAAACCACTAGTAACCTGACTTCACAGGGTGTTGAGAATGTTACAGGAGTTATGAATAAAGTGTTTAGGATAGTGTTTGATACATAAAAAGTGCTAGGGGGTTAGTCATTGTTATTATGAATGTTGTTATAATAGTAACCAATAATTAGTAGTACTAGAGTTCCTTACCATAGCATGTCCCAAGAGAGCCAGGTCATGAGCTTATGAATGACAGGTTGATGTCTAAGCTCAGGTTATCAAACTGGCAGCTCCAAGGCCACACATGATCTGTAAGTACACTTGTTCTGCCTGAGCTATGTTTAGAAATGTTTTAAGTTATTTGCACACTTCAGAAATGTCTATAGTTTATTTAAAGTTACGGGTTTGTGGCTTCTCTTTAAAAATCAAGAGCTCATTTCACACTGGGCCTGCACTCCTGCATGTGACTCTCAGCTGGGGCTGGACAGCGGTGGCCTCTTTGGATATTTGGAGCATATATTCTCCAGGTCACCCCAGTCCCCACTAGGGTCCCTTCATTCACTGTTATCTGCCTGGCCCTTGTAGGCACCTGAGTTTGCTGTCCTTCTCCCTTGAATCTATTTCAGGTCTCCTGGGGTGATATGTTCTCAGACAGAATTTTTTCTAACACATTCTGGGCCCATCTGAGAATATGATTTTACTGGAACTCTCCCCAGTAAAATGCACACGAAGTTATATGCTCACATGACAATTTCAAGTGGACCGCGGACTCCCTAAAGCCCACTCATGAAAAAACTTCCTGTTTTAAGGGTTTATTCATGGACAAGAAAATTCCATTAATCCTCATTATTCATTAGATCACTATTGTATCTCACATTGTTACAAGGGGAATCTCATGATTTTAAAAATACAAATTATACATATACATAAAATGAAGGACTATGCTCAGGAAGAGTAAATCATTTGAACTGATGATAAACTTAGTGGTTGATTTGATTGCACTCAAATTTGGTGTCTTTATAACAAAACACCACACCGACTTGCTATCTAATTTCACCTCCTAAACACTTCTCAATTCTGCTACCTCTTCTCCAGATCTCTTAGCACTGTCAGGGCCACTGCCAGCCCAGATGGAACTATTATGAGCATCAGAAAAAGCATCTCTTCCTCAAGACATTTTACTGCCATCTGCTGGGGAAAATGTGTCATACTAACTACATAGATTCATCATGTCTATGATGAGAATGCCACACACTAGACAGGGGTCCTTGAGAAGTGCACACCTGCAGAACAGTTTCCAGCATGGTTTGAGTCGTGAGCACCCCTGACATGGGCTAAGCATTTCTATTTGAGGCCATTATCCAGAGGTGGCAGCAGAGAGCGGCCATTACGAGCTTTGTAGTTTTGAATTAAAAAAAATTTTTTTTATTTTGCATTGCTTTTAGACTTAATGAAAAGTTGCAAAAAACTGTAGCAACAGAGAGTTTCCACATATCCTTCACCTCTTCCCCAAGGAGATTTCATCCTATAATCATAAAAATGAGGGTTTGAATCATGATTCTGACAGGATCTTGGCAGATGGGCACAGTGCCAGCTCATAGTAACTGCTCAGTACGTGTTATTATATGTTGTTATCATCTACTAGCATCACTTTTCTTAAATATAAGTGAAGATAATAAAAATACCTAGTGTGAGGATTATATTAAATTATTAGTAAAGTATTTAACATAGTGCTTGATAAACAGTAATACTATTATTGATGTTGGTGGTGATATTAACTTATTATTTCTGAGGTCTAATATTCTTCCCCAACCCACAGTCACCTAGTACACTGACATCTTGGTTTTCTAAGTATAAAATCTTAAGTGATTACTACTCCCAAGATGCTTCCATATCTCATGGGACAGATGCTGGTAACCAGTTCCCAGATGACCACAGTAGACATTCCAAAGACCAGGAAATACCCAGAGCCTAAGGGCAGAGCTAGTTCCAGTCTGAGGGTATGGCTAAGTGAGATCTCCTTTTGTGTCTTATCTGAGGGCTGACATCTCTCTGAAGCACTAAAATCTTACTGATAATTGTTGTTGTTGTTGTTATAATTTCATAAAACAAAGGCAAATCTTTTTAAAATAAGGAAGAAAGCTTTTTATTCCCACTTCCAAATCATCTGTCTCTGACCAAGTCATAAGGACCATCAGGTTGCCAGTGCAGTACAACGTGTTAGATATTCAGCAGGAGTTCCTAGAACAGGCTCTAATTCCTCTGGGTGGAGAAGTAGGGCTGGCCATGTGTGAGAAGGAGCCTTCCTCATAGTGGGAAGACACTTTTCTCAAAGCACTCTTCAACTGCTGACCCAGCATGCAATCTAAGCTGTTTTTTTTTTTTTTTTTTTTTTTTTTGGCATCTGTTTACACAAATTCTGACCAGGTGGCAAATTCTTCCCCTCTCTTCTCAGCCACAGTATGCTGGACAGAGAACACCTGTTCCAGCAGTGGACTGATTAGCTCAAGGTTGGGATACACAGCACGAGCTAGGGGCCGCACGCGAGGAGGAGATCCTGTGTCTTGTTGGTGGTTGGCTCCACTCCTCCTCTTGGCTCTAGTCCATGTCTACCACTGACGGGATTGATCCATGGGAATAAATCTGAAAGCCCTTGCTAGGCATGTGGGAGGTTATCTTATCCAAAACTGCTACAGTGTTGCTGCTAGCTGAAAGCAAATGTTTCAAGCACTGGGGAGGGAACTAGAGGTACAAAATTGAGCTTGATGATCTTCATTTTTAAGGAGCTTTGTGGGGAGGGCATTGGTGAAGGTGACAGAATGGAATAAAAATATCATTTAATGAATATCTTTTCTGCCATGTGATTTACATATGCATGGTATCTTTAAACAGGTAACAATAATTCAGTGGAGTATCAGCTTTATTGATACTGTCACTAGGATGTGTGGATGCAAAAGGGAGAGAACAAATTAGTGAGAAGAATGGATAAATGAGGCAGTGGGAAAGGTTCACAGTGGAGGTGGGACTGGAGGTGGATTGTGAAGAATAACTATGAGTCTGCCCATGGTGGAGCAGGCAAATATTCCAGGAGAAGAAAGAGCAGGCAGCATGGGCAAATGAGAATGAAGCTTGAAAGAAAGTGAAAGAACTAAATGAAGAGGGGAAGAGAGAATAAGCTAATGATTAGCAAAGTTACTATTATCTCAAAACTCCATTTTTTTTAAAGGACAACTTCCCAGTTGTGCCACTCTTTAGGGTACTTTCACATCTTAAGAATGGTCCTTCAACCCAGTAGACATACAGAACTACAAGTCAACCTATTCATCTATCTCAATCTACAGAAAAGTCTAGCTCTGCATGCTCCTTGTCATTTGAAGAATTTGTTTCCTGATGAGTAAGTTGCCAGCTTAAACAAAAATACCAATCTAAACATTATTAAGGACAGTGTAACAAAGAACATTCTACAAATTCTTTATTCCTGATAGTCATAAAAAGGCTACAAAGAAGATGAGTTAGAGAAAGGTGGAACATACTCAGCGTGAAAAAGAAATTTTAAAAAGAATTATGGTTAGGCCAGGTGCGGTGGCTCATGCCTGTAATCCCAGCACTTTGGGAGGCCAAGGCGGATGGATCATGAGGTCAGGAGATCGAGACCATCCTGGCCAACATGGTGAAATCCTGTCTCTATTAAAAAAAAAAATTAGCCAGGCATGGTGGCGGGCATCTGTAGTCCCAGCTACTCAGGAGGCTGAGGCATGAACCCGGGAGGAGGAGCTTGCAGTAAGCCAAGATCCTGCCACTGCACTACAGCCTGGGTGACAGAGTGAGACTATGTCTCAAAAAAAAAAAAAAAAAAATACTGTTACAGAATTTGTGATCCAAGAGGGATGTTAGGCAGCCTACACCTAATAGAATTTGGTAGATGCTAAAACATTGCTTGTTGAATAAATGACTGAATGAATGTTCTACTTCAGTGGTTTATAAACTGTGCCTCCCAGAGGTGGTTCTGGGTTCTATAAAGTGCAAAGTAATTTCTGTACAACAAAGAAGTTTCAAACTACTATGAAGACAAGTGTAATCCCAGTGCCTCACACATAGCAGGTGCTTTATAAACATTTGGTAGTGAATGAATGAAGGAACAAGCAAATGTATTAATGGATAGAGGAATGGAATAGTTTGATATTTAACAACCATGAACAAAAGGACTAAAATCTAAAGGGACAAAAGACCAATTTTCCTTCTCTCCTGACCTATCTCAAACTCCATCCTTGCTGTAACTTATTTCCTTTTGCATCAAGGGAAATATAAAATGACAATGACCTTTCCCTCACATCAGAGAGAGGTAGGAAGAATAAATATGTTAATATGTGCAAAGCTTCCAGACTTCCTTAGAGAGAGCCACTACAGGTATTAATTTAATTATTATAAGCTTCTTGCAAAAACACAGCTGTTACACCTTTAAACAAACCATATTTTGATAATATTTCAGTTATCTTCAAACAGAAGGTGGAATGGGCTAGGTAACCACAGGGAAGCGGCTGACAACATAAATGTACCTGGCCCTCAGCTCCAGACTCACTTGGGGCTCAATTTGGGGCAGTCACACATTTAAGACTACTTTTTAAGATATTTTTGGTTTTGTGGTGAAGGGTGGAGAAGCGTGCTAACTGGCTACACTGAGCTGAGTCAGGCATGGGTATGAAACTGATGTCTCTTTCTCTGTCCATAGAGAGCTCCAAATCTGAACTAAATTCCATGAGAGAAGGTGAAAGGAAGTGAAAAGCAACAGATTCGAAAGTATTTTAACTGGGTTACTCTCTCTGTAGGAAGACAAATGCAAATCAGACACATGCAAATCAAGACCCCCTCAACAAAGCGAAATGCAACAAGAATAAAAGCTTATTGATCCTCTTGTTATCGATCTGGACCAAATATCTAGATTTATCTGTATTCTAGAACTAGAAAAAATCTTCAGTATGCAGAATTCAATACAGAAAAGAATATTGAAAGCAATACGCTTTCTACAATATTTAAAATAATCAGAGATTAGGAGCTTGAAAAAGAATGGAGCACATTGCTAAATGGGAATTGTGCCACCAGATACGCAGGTTCATGAGATTTGTCTCAAAATTCTTCTCTTCAATCAATATGTATCTAGACTTGAACATGCACTGAAAAGAACATGTCAAAAATGTAACCAGGAGGCTACAAAGTAACTAAGATCACAATTAATTGTACTTAATTTAGAAAGAAAGTTTTTTTTTACTTGTCAACTATGGGAAAACATCACTTTTTAGAATCAGGATGCCTCGTGTTTTTAAAAAATATTTGTTGAATAGTGAAAGCTGTACCTGTGCCTGTGCCTTATTTTCATTTGCACACAGAATGTAACCCTTGAAAGTTCCACCACTAACCCACATTCTACACACACAAGGCAGAACTTCACAAATGCTTCCCAGGACAGCTCTCTTTCAACTATTTCCTATTTGTCAGTTTGGCCACCAACCTGCAAGTCTCCTAGGCTAGAAATCTTAGCAGAGTTATTTTCTCTTTTCTTGCTTTCCTCCTTCCCTGTTTCTTGTTTGTTGGGTGAAGATAATAATAGTCTGGCCCCCCACCTCCTTTGTTGGTTCTAGGGTGGTCCTCCCACCTCATCCCCTCCAGAAGTTAATATGAATCTACCTAACTTATCTAGCTGCTCAGGAAGCCCAGTAGGTGGAAGCACCACTCACGTCCTCTACCAATGTTACCATAACAAACTTGGTTATTTCCTTCTTTGACTTTTTAAAGCACAGTTTCTAGAGTAAGAAAAACGGTTCCTACTGTGTGATTGTGGGCAAACTCAGATTTTCATAAGTGGGGAAAACAGCAGCCTCTACTCTTGCAGTGTTGTTGGGAGGCTTAAGTGAAGTTCTCAGACATGCAGCAGGTTCAGTAAATGCCAGCTGTTGCTACCATTACCATCATCACCTGTCTATTCTCTTCTCACCTCATCCAGCCCTCATCCACGCCCACTTCACACTAGGTTACCACATGTGTCCCACAAGCAGATACTCATGACTAAACACCATCTTTCCATTGGAGTACTGGATACTAGATTCACAAAGATAAGGAACAACCTTTACTCTTTTTTTTTTTTTTTTTTTTTTTTTTTTGAGACAGAGTCTCGCTCTGTCGCCCAGGGTGGAGTGCAGTGGGCGGATCTCAGCTCCCTGCAAGCTCCGCCTCCTGGGTTTACACCATTCTCCTGCCTCAGCCTCCCGAGTAGCTGGGACTACAGGCGCCCGCCACCTCGCCCGGCTAGTTTTTGTATTTTTTAGTAGAGACGGGGTTTCACCATGTTCGCCAGGATGGTCTCGATCTCCTGACCTCGTGATCCACCCGTCTCGGCCTCCCAAAGTGCTGGGATTACAGGCTTGAGCCACCGCGCCTGGCCACAACCTTTACTCTTAAGGAGGGTAAGTCTAGTGTCCCAGACAGACATACACAGATGATTAAAAGCAAAAATGCAGTAAGTTAGTACCTGGTGAGGTTTCTGTGATTCAATAACTAACATTTCTTCTTTCTTATCAAAGGTCAGAAACAACAGAGAGTGACATGGTTTGGCTGTGTCCCCACCCAAATCTCATCTTGAATTGTAGCTCCCATAATTCCCATGTGTTGTGGGAGGGAGCTGGTGGGAGATAATTGAATCATGGGGGCGGTTTCCCTCATACTGTTCTCATGGTAGTGAATAAGTCTCAGGAGATCTGATGGTTTTATAAGGGCTTTCCCCTTTTACTCTTCCATTTGCTCTTGCCTGCCACCATGTAAGACATGACTTTGCTTCTCATGCATCTTCTGCCATGCTGTGAAGCCTCCTCATCTGTGTGGAACTGTGAGTTCATTAAGCCTCTTTCAGTCTTGGGAATGTCTTTATTATCAGTATGAGAAGAGACTAATACAGAGAGGTATATAATGGAATCAGGCAGATGGCAAGCAAAATACCTCCTTTGTTACTAATAAAGCTGATATTGAAGAAAGTGGCTTAGTATGAGAGTTCAAAGGGCTGACTGGCACATCTTTACCCACAGGGACTTAAGCTACTAATGTCACCAGCAGTGCTGAACAACCACAGCAACCTGCATGAGGCCCGCCCTGTAGAATGCAGGGCGGCAAGGAGTCAAGGAGTACCAGCTCCCAAAGGGAGGAGAGAGGGAGGAGCTGAGCATCACAAAGGAACACATTAGATACCTGAGTCCACCTCCCAGGAGGGGCAAGTCAGGGACTAGCATCATGCAGCAAGGCAAGGAGAGCTTCTCTCCTTCTGCCCAATCATTAGAGATTCAGAGTATGGTAGCAGCATAAGTGAGTATACAACCCATATTGTGGTGGGGGCTGGGGCAAACCAGAGAAGGAACTCCTGGGGGAGTCTCAAAGGATAAGCAGACGTTAGGAAAATAAAGTTAGAGAAAAGGGGAAAGATGTTCCAGGCAGAGGGAAAAGCATCAGTCAAAGAATGGATCTGAGGCATGGTGTGGTGTATGCTGGAGCAACGGGTGCTTTGACATTTCTGGGGTTTTATGTTCAGCCTGGGAGTGGCAAAGTATGAGGCTGGAGAGGTAGGCAGGAAAGGGATGGGCTGCGGAGCACATAGAGAGTGGCATGTTAGAGAGTCTGGGCTTTATCACAGGTGATGGGAACCAGTGCCAGTGCCAGCTTTTTAAAATTATTATTAAGATTTGGGGTTTCACCACATTGCGCAAGTTGGAGTGCAGTAGCTAGTCACGGGCGTGATCATAGTTCACTGCAGCCTCAAACTCCTTGGCTCAAGTGATCCTCCCATCTCAGGCTCCTGAGTAGCTAGGACGACAGGTGCATGCCACTGTGCCCAACTCAGTGAAGGTTTTTACCCAGAGACTGTATTTTAGATACATTGCTCTGGTGGCTGCTAAGGATAGGCTGGGGAGAGAATATCAAGTTAGCTTGGAGTATATTCTAGTACTGCTAGCAAGAGATGACAGGGGCCTGAACCATGATGCTGGTATCAGGGAGCAATGAGACAGGAGGGATTTGAGAAATATTTTGGAGGTATGATTGACAGAAATCAGGAAATGCTTTATTGCTGTCTGAGGCTTTCTGGCTCCAAGGTGTTCTCTTTCCAACCCATTCTGAATCCCCCACAGCCTGCCTAAGGTCCTGCCATGGGTCAGCCACTATGCTATGTGCTTGACCTTCATGTTCATCCTCAGACTAACCTCATCAGGTGGGCTAACCTCATTAATAACTCTTGTCTGGCAGAGGAGGAAACAGGTTCAGAAAAGGGAAATCTAAGACCTAGTGAGTAGGTGATTGGGTTTGAATTCGTATCTAGGTAGTCTGACTCCAAAACCTGTGCAACTAATAAACATAAACCCTCCCTTTTCTACACATATCCATATAGTCCTACTCCTCTACTACTTTCCCCTATAACTTGAGTTCCAAAGTGTTCTTCCAGGACTCCTCTGCCTCACCTTACCCCTTCCTCTTCTTCATAGCTGCCTTTTAGCCATTGCTTACACTGGTGCTTTTCCTTTGAGTAGCTCCAAGCTGCACAAGTACTTTAGATCAATTGCTTTAGTAGAATTACTTCAATAACCCAAAAATGCAATTTTTTTCAATAGGAAATATATGTACAAGGTACAAGATATAAATAATGTAACTGGAAATATAGTAAAAGAAAAGTAAGTCCTCTCCCAGATCCTTTCTCCAGAAGCAACTACTGTTATCAGTTTATGAAACATATCTGGAAAGATGTACAAGAAACATATCAGAATAAATAACTGCAAGCTCTTTCGGCTGCCCATTGAAAGACTTCTCCAACTTCTAACTTCACTGCTTTTTTCCTCCTCTGGATTCCTCCTATTATCCATAGTGCAGTGCCCCAGAATTCAGCACACAATTAACCTCAAGTTGTTTCATAAACATAAACCATGTCTCCTTAACAGCAATGGCTCTTACATACTAATCTGAGCATTAGACACACAGTAAGTGTTCAATAAATACCTGCTGATTAATTAAGCCTCCTTGAGTTAACCCTATGCTTGCTTAAATGGCATATTTCATGCAAACCTTTAGCTGAACCCATTCACACAGACTTGACAATGGTTACTTTTGCAGTAGCTGTATACTTAATTGGTCATCACTCTCTTTTTAGAACTCCAATTGTACAAGCAGTTGAAAGAGTGATTTTTTTCATGGATGCTGATGTTATAGTGAATACAGTCATTCAGAAATCTAACACATTCAAGTATCATAGAGCTGGTCATACAACACAAATTCCAATGCCACTCTGAGAAGTCTGGTCATAAACGATGAGAAAACGGGAGTAAAAATCCTTCCTGTATTACCCGAAGAATAGTATTATTTCTGTCATTTTAATCTGTTTACACTAGGCTATATAACCTGTTGGGCTAAATTTTAAATATTGGTTTTATTATATTCATGATATTCCATTAAAAGGCAAGCACCAGATGCATTTAATTTACTCTTCAGGGGTATGAATCTCAGATAATCTGTCAGAGAAGGACCTAATGCTTCTTTTCACTGTGATGCAATGATGTTTCCATTTAATAGTGCTCTAGAATTACATTTTCCTCCCCTAATTTGGGATCTCTTATGCTAAATTCTCTGCTTTTGTTCTCTTGACAGTTTTCAGTCAGTTTAAATACTTAGAGTTCTGCTTTCAGGGTAATAGTTTTTTGATCTTTATTTTTAATGACAGTAAAAGTTCTAAGAAAGAGTTCATATATATGGCTTGCTCTGTGTATTTTATAAGCCCAAAGAAAATTACATTTCAGAGAAGGTACATACCCAATTACTAGGAAATGAGTTACAACAAAGTGGCCATAGAAGCAGTGTAAAAAAGACAACCTCAATTAAAAGTCTCCCTAACAAAGCAAAAAAGAGACACAATGCAATGCACATTAATAGCTTACTCAATACCTAAATACAGAGTGGGTGACAGAAAAAGGAAACGTCTCTCTGGTACAAGTTAATGAATCATTCTACTTAACAAGAGGAGGTCCAGAAAATGGCAAGGGTCTTTTCTGTAATGAAAAGAAAGGAGCAGTTAGAATTCAAGAAAGAAAACAATACAGCAATCTTGTGAAAAATTATTTTAGGCAATACTTGGTAATTTTAAATAGTTTTAAAGAAACACCATGAGATAAAAGAAGTTAAAGCAAGCATATGTATTGTGCAATCTACACTGTGTTGATGATAGACTGAGCTCCTACCTTCATGGGACCTTTGGAGGATGGACATGTAAGTCACTTCAGTGTTGTGACTTCCAGGATAGAGTTTGCAACATTGCTTGAAACACAGAGAAGAGATCTAATAGCCTGGGGAAAAGGAGTACAGCAGATGAGGTTTCTAGGTATCAACAAAGATATGGTGCCTTGACAGGGACTGACCCTCCTGGAATATGAATGTGATCTAGCAAGGCTTAAGTTTGCTTCCAGTGTACGTGTGTATGTCTCTGTGTGCAGGCACATACGTGTGCACATGCAGCGGGGAGAGTGGAATTAAGGTGAAAGAGTAGTGGATTTCTAAGACCTTGCCAAAGAATCTGAACTTCACCCCAAAAGCCATGAACTTTAGAAAGATTTTAAGCCAAAGAAGAGGCATGATGATATCTATATTAAAAAAGACAATCAGGTAGCAAGTGTGGAGGATGCATGGGAGAGGGCAAAGGGAGAGGAGGGAAGATCATCTAGGAGGTGGAGGCAATCATTCCTGCTGCAGGTGATGAGAACCTGAAAAGGGACAGGGCTCATCATGGGTGGAAAGAAAGTGGAGATCCAAAGAATATGAATGACAGAGGATCAACAGGGCAACTGACACTGATGGGTGTGAGGAGAGAAAGAAAGAAGAGTCTAGGATGATGCCCAAACTTGATGCTTGGGTGACTGGTGAAGGGTGGAACACTCATGCACAGAACAAGAGATAAGCAAGCAGAAGTGGCTAAAGCTACGCCACAGATATGTAAAATTAAGAGTATCAACTTTAAAGAAGAGCCATGGGTTGGGTGATATTATGTCCACTAGACATTTAAATATATTACAAATCCATAGTAATGAAAACCATGTGTGTGAGGTGGGTAGAGGGAAATGAGGAGTTAGTATTGATGATTGCACACCACTGTGAATGTAATAGATGTCACTGAATTATACACTTAAAATGGTTCAAATGGTAAAAATAAGAAAAAGGGAAAGAAAAAAACACAAGTGACATAGGTATAAGAAGGTACCCATGTGTCAATAAAAAAGAATAGATAGACCTAAAGCAGATCCCAGAATACAAAAGAACATAGATGACAATAAAAGGATATATTTATATCAAATATATAGATGGTAAAATGGACTAACTCCTCCAAAATATCAATTTACATACATCACACAAACATCAAAATAAATTTTAGTTTGATAAGCATAACATGTAAACAAAAAGAACATAAAATATCTAGAAAAACATTTAGGTGAACATACCATCTTTAGATGAGAAACATTTTCAAAGTATTAAAGCAATGGAAGAAATTATGAAAAAGCAGATTTTTGTAATTAAAAAAGCTAATGTTAAAAATTAAAATGTAATCAGAATTGTAAAGAATTTTATATAAAAAAGAAAAAGGCTAATATTATTCTATAAAGAACACATGTGGGTCAGTAAAAAGATCACTAAGAATGCAAATGGAAAAAATGGACAAAAGATGTGAAGAAACAGTGGGGCAAAGAATCAATACAAATAACAAATACATACATGAAAAACTCTTCTGCATCACAAGTAATCACAGAATTGTGAAACAGAACACTGAGATGTGGTTTTCATCTATTAAATGTTCCCAAGCCCTCTGCAAAATGTGTACACCTACAGGTGGCAGGAGAGAGGTCAACAGAGTACCACTTTTCCAGAGAGTTTAAGAACCTTAAAAAATGTTTCTTTTCTCTCACCCACTAATTACATTGGAATGGTTTATCCATTCCAAGAAATATAGCCAAGATTTTTCCATAGCATTTTTCCTCTTGCTTAAAAATAAAAGCACTTGTTGATCCCTTCCTCCCATTATTCCTCTAGATAATTCCTCCATTTCATTCAACTCTCAGCCTGTCTTTGAACCTTGATTGCATTGCTATCTGTCTTGTACAATGCCGTAGCATCCTGCAGTCCCCTTCATGCATCTCATTATGCTTGTTCTGACAATAGTTTAACTTTCTCTTGTCTAGATGTCTTATCTAGGCAGTAAACTCCATGAAGGTCTTCTGCTCTATTATAATATACCCATCAATTAACAGAATCCTTACTACAAAGTACTTCTTGAATGAAGGGATGCATTAATGATTAGTAAGAAGTAGGACTACCATCATTTTTACTTTTCTTTTTTCCCTAAGATTCCATGACAATTTTATGGGACTTTTCTATTAAGAATAACAGCAATGGAAGCCATTCAAAACAGCATCCTTTCATACAGTTCACCCACTGAACTAAAAGTCGACACTCTAAACTATGAAATAGTTACTATGTAGGTAAAACTAATAAAACGATTTAACGTTACAAAGAGAATAAAATACCTAGGAATACATCTAACAAGGATATGAGGGACCTCTTCAAAAACAACTACAAACCACTGCTCAAAGATATAAGGGAGGACACAAACAAATGGAAAAACATTCCATCCTCACGGACAGGAAGAATTAATATCATGAAAATGGCCATACTGCCCAAAGTATTTATAGATTCAATGCTATTCCCATCAAACTACCATTGACATTCTTCACAGAATTAGAAAAAACTATTTTAAATTTCATATGAAATCAAAGAAGATCCTGTATAGCCAAGACAATCCTAAGCAAAAAGAACAAAGCTGGAGGCATCACATTACCTGATTTCAAACTATACTACAAGGCTGCAGTAACCAAAACAGCATGGTACTGGTACCAAAACAGACATATAGACTAATGGAGCAGAACAGATACCTCAGAAATAACACCAGACATCTACAATCATCTGATCTTCTACAAATCTGACAAAAACAAGCAAAGGAGAAAGGATCTCCTATTCAGTAAATGGTGCTGGGAAAACTGGCTAGCTATATGCAGAAAACTGAAACTGGACCCCTTTCCTATACCTTACATAAAAATTAACTCAAGGTGGATAAAAGACTTAAATGCAAAACCCAAAACCATAAAAACTCTGCAAGAAAACCTAGGCAATACCATTGAGGACACAGGCATAGGCAAAGACTTCATGACAAAAACACCAAAAGCAACTGCAACAAAAGCCAAAATTGGCAAGTGGGATCTAATTAAACCAAAGAGCTCCTGCACAGCAAAAGAAGCTAGCATCAGAGTGAACAGGCAACCTACAGAATGGGAGAAAATTCTTGCAATCTACCCATCTGACAAAGGGCTAAAATCCAGAATTTACAAGGAACTTAAACGTATTTTCAAGAAAAAGGCAACCCCATCAAAAAGTGGGCAAAGGATATGAACAGACACTTCTCAAAAGAAGACATTTACATGACTAAGAAACATATTAAAAAATGCTCAATATCACTGATCATCAGAGAAATGCAAATCAAAACCGCAATAAGATACGAAGTCAGGAAACAATAGATGCTGGTGAGGCTGTGGAGAAATAGAAACACTTTTACACTGTTGGTGGGAATGTAAATTAGTTCAACCATTGTGGAAGACAGTATGGCGATTCCTTAAGGATCTAGAATCAGAAATACCATTTGACCTAGCAATCCCATTACTGAGTATATACCCAAAGGAATATAAATCATTCTACTATAAAGACACATGCACACGTATGCTTATTGCAGCACTATTTACAATACCAAAGCATGAAACCAACCCAAATGCCAATCAATAATAGACTGGATAAAGAAAATGTGCTACATATACACCATGGAATACTATGCAGCCATAAAAAGGAAGGGGATCATGCCCTTTGCACAGACATGGATGAAGCTGGAATCATCATCCTCAGCAAACTAACACAAGAACAGAAAACCAAACACCACATGCTCTCACTCAAAAGTGAGAGTTGAACATTGAGAACACATGGACACAGAGAGGGGAAGAACACACACCTGGACCTATTGATGGGTGGGGTCTGAGGGAAGGGAACTTAGAGGATGGGTCAATAGGTGCAGCAAACCACCATGGCACATGGATACCTATGTAACAAACCTGCACATTCTGCCCATGTATCCTTTTTTTTTTTTTTAGAAGAAATAAAGAAATAAAAAGAAAATAATTACTACCACCTAAGTTTGAACAAACAAAAATCTAAGATTTTTTTAAAAATGTTCTTTAGTAGGGGAAAAATAAAAACAAACTTAGCCACCTTTCAACTTGCAAGCTGGCTCCCCATGCATAAAGCTGTCCAAGTTATGTTCACCCTTCTACTCTGTAACCTTCTACTCTGTCCCCAAAGTCCACATGCTCTTAGAGACTTCCAAAATTAGAAACTTCAAGTCTTCTAAGCTGTAGTTGTTTTGCTGAGCGCTTCCCATAATTGGCCCTTAGATAGTGAGATCTAAGGAATTACTTATTATTACTGCTGATTTACACACTTATTTTGACAGGTTAAAACATACCATGTAAGTAAACAACAGAATAAAAACTTGCTTACATTCAGTCTCTAAAGTATGATTTAAAATTATAAACACAATCCTTCTTCTCTGAGTAGCAGTGATAGACTTTGCGATTTCACTGTCTGCGCCAATCACTGACAAAAAAAATATGTGGAAAACATGTGCTGGGCTATTTAGAGACACTTAATGTCCTCCGTCTCCCCTAGTACTTCAAGTAACACTTCTTTTTAAAAGAGGTAAGATTTTTTGCAGGTGGGGGAAAAGATGGTAGCAACCCCTTCGCTCCACATCCTTCCTGCATATTCCTCTTTTACAAAGTTGGATATTGGTTAAAGTCTTCATAATTAAACCATTCCTAGAATTATTTTCAATACCCTGTAATGCTGTGTACTGAAAACCCATGTTTTGCTAGAACAAGCTTCCATCAGCTTTCAAATGTTACATATTACTGCTTTCCTGAATAAAAAAGAAATTATTAGTGTCATTAAAAGTACATTTGACATGATATACGATCTGGATGTTAAAAAATATAAGAAAGGCAGGACTATTCTAATTATGCATGGTACTGAAAGTTAGTGAAGGGTCCATCTTGCTTGGGAGAGGTTATTAACAATTGTTTAAAAGAAATAGAAGAGGCCGGGCGTGGTGGCTCAAGCCTGTAATCCCAGCACTTTGGGAGGCCGAGGCGGGCGGATCACAAGATCAGGAGATCGAGACCATCCTGGCTAACACGGTGAAACCCGTCTCTACTAAAAAATACAAAAAACTAGCCGGGCGAGGTGGCGGGCGCCTGTAGTCCCAGCTACTCGGGAGGCTGAGGCAGGAGAATGGCATGAACCCAGGAGGCGGAGCTTGCAGTGAGCTGAGATCTCGCCAGTGCACTCCAGCTTGGGTGACAGAGAGAGACTCCGTCTCAAAAAAAAAAAAAAAAAAAAAAAAAAAAAAAAAGAAATAGGCGTTTGCATAATAGTCTCTATTCTAATAATGCTGTTAACAATCTAAAAGGACATCTTTTCAGAAACCCCTGTTAACATCTTTTGAATATTCTCAGTGAATTGGTCCATAAAATCTCAATGGTCTCCAACATAACTGGAATGTCTCCTGGGACACATGGGTTGCACAGTATATGCACACAGTAGGGAGAATCAAATGAGGTTGCTCATAATGCTTTTTTACATAAATAATTGATAAACAGAATTAGACACAGCTCCCCAAGGAATCAGATTTAGCAAATTACAGGTAATAAAAACTGAAAGAAAAAAAATCCTAACCCCTGTCTAAAATTTTATTTGTTTAAACTCGAGCTATCTAATGAAGAGTGTCTTTAAGGTTGTTAATTCAAGGTGATGGTAAAGTTTACCATACTAGAATTATATTTTGTTAGTTCACTTTTAAGTTCTATTAGGAAATTGTAATTTATATCATATTTTCTTAGTTCAGGCCTAAGTAGAAAATTAAAACAGTATGTCAGGTAGAAAAAGAGAAGAATATAGATGAATATGTTTATGCAACCAGACTAATTTTGTGGTCATCTACGATGAAAATATATGAAATTAGGTTATATTTGTGTTTAAATTATATGTATATACATAAAAATTATATGCATATACTTTTTTATCGTACTTTAAGTTCTGGGGTACATGTGCAGAACACAGTTTTGTTACATAGGTATACACGTGCCATGGTGTATACACATGCACCCATCAACCCATCACCTGCATTTTAAAATCCACAAACTAAAGTGTACATGTACTTTTTCTCTGAATGCCCTAAAGTACATTTAGTTATGGTTGACTCCCTCTACTGGCAAAAAATGGTATTTTTTGAAAAAAAATTTTGTCAAGATGTTGACACATAATTTGTAAGCTATCAGATATATTATCTCTGATAAATATTACCATGTGCCATGATTTTTATAACCAGAGGAAATTAATATAAAAGACAGTAGACCATCATGAATTAGAAAAAAAATGAAAAGATAAAAGTTCTCAGAGCATTTACTATACGGCATAGAAAAAGAAATATTCAAAATAATGCATTTTGAAACAAATTTTAGTGCTTATCCAAGTGGTTGTTCATCCTATTCAGGGACAAATAACTTTTTAAATGAATGAAAAACAACATCTCAGGATGTGGTCCGAGATCTATGAGAAGGAAAATGTTTTTGCTCAGTGTGTTTTTATCAGTAACTTCAAAGAACACTTCAAAAGCACACTTATGAAAAGGGAACACTCATGTACCGTTGGGTTAACAGACTCAGAATTCAAAATGATCTCAACAGAGTGGCATATGGATGGACTAAAGAGAATCTCTTATCCAAGGGTTCCAAACCCAAAGCACCAAAAACTCAAAGTTGTTTTTCATCCTTTTCGTGGCAAAACCTGATCTGAGCTGACAAGAGGTTGTGAAGTCTTTATTTGTCCTACTTAGTGTGAATATTTATCTGTTTCACTGCATTCATGTTAAGTTTGATGATAAGGAGTTGTGCCTAGGGTTGGGCGGGGGGAGCCCATGTATGTAACATACAGGAAACACTGGGGAAAGGGCACTGTGTTGCCTTTCAAAGGCTCATAGTCCAAGACAACACATGTGCCTTAAGGATTTCTGATAAGAGATTGTGAACATATAAAAACATGAAACAAAAAAAGTAAATGTCAGTACTCACCTAACAATTTAGCAGCACAAGTGCAGGAGCAAAAGACTTAGATAAACAGAATATTTAATAAAAGGGGGATTCGTTTATAGGAAGCTGTTATTTTTTGAACACCTACTATTTACCCCCACCTTTGCTAGTCAGGTATTTTGTAGAATATCCCTTAACTGGGATTCGTCTGATGTTTTTCTCATGATTAGACTGGAATTATATGTTATTAGGAAGGAAACTAAGGAAATGCCATTCTCATCACATCATATCAAGGATGCGTACTATAAACCTGACCTTTCACTGCAAGTGATCATCTGGCTGAGGCAATGTTTGCCAGGTTGCTCTGCAGTAAAGTTCCTCTTCCTTTCTGCTTTCATACTGTAGTCATTGGAAAGGAGCTACTACGTGTAACCCACACATAAGAAGTGAGGATTTATGTTCTACCTCTCCAGAGTGTTTTTCAAAGTAGAAGAGAGCTGAATTACATCCTTTTTTTTTTTTTTTTTTTTTTTTTTTTTTTTTTTTTTGAGACGGAGTCTCGTTCTGCCGCCCAGGCTGGAGTGCTGTGGCCGGATCTCAGCTCACTGCAAGCTCCGCCTCCCGGGTTCACGCCATTCTCCTGCCTCAGCCTCCCGAGTAGCTGGGACTACAGGCGCCCACCACCTCGCCCGGCTAATTTTTTTGTATTTTTTAGTAGAGACGGGGTTTCACCGTGTTAGCCAGGATGGTCTCGTCTCGGCCTCCCAAAGTGCTGGGATTACAGGCTTGAGCCACCGCGCCAGGCCCTGAATTACATCTTGAAAGAAGAAAAATGGTTCAATAAAATAAACAAAATGTACCCTGCCCTTTGGGAGATTATGAACTACCTGTGGGAACTCTTACAATAATAAATAGTCTCTTAAAAAAAGTAAGTGGAGCTTCATTGTTTAAACCATTTTCAACTGAGAAGTACTCTATGGTTATCCCTTTTATTGGAAACAAGCAGGTCAGCCATTGTGCTTCCTTCACATCTTGAAAATGTCTTATTCTTGAGGTAATATTTATTTGCTAAAATATTTGAACCTAGTATTTACAAACTTGATTGATTTGCTTCAAATCTTTATATTAACTTTCTCACATCCATAAACAAAATACAGGAAACCAATGCACTTGCCTTGAGAATTTACTATTACTATAACCCCTGAGTTAATGACCCTAAATGCAAAGAAGAAATTCAACTTCCCCGCCCATCATGCACTTTGCAAGACCTTTATGATTAAGGAGAATCTTAACATAAATAATGCAAGATCGATAACATAGTAAGCCAAATTGCATTTAAAATATTCATGCAATTCTTTAAAAAAATGCAACCACATATTGCAATTCAGGCTAAGGCCTCTCAGGGGGAAGAGATACAATATATGAATGAGTTTGAATATCTCTGAAATGCTTTTATAGAGGAATCTTCCACAGGCTTCTGCCTTTCTGGATCACTTCACATAGTATATGATAGTAGTACAAAGCATAGTGTTTCTAAAAATACTAGATAATATGGTGTGTTGGCTCAGATATGGTAGATTTGTCTTCAGGCAATCTGTTGTGACTTTATAGAGGGTATCTTTTCCTTCATTCTTCATATATGGTGATATAATTTACTACAGCAACATAGATATAGCTTTTGGTATTGATTTAGAGCTCAGATGGATAACCTGATTTAGAGCTTGCTTGCTCAGATTCCTGCTATTAGAAAAGTCTTTTCAAAATGTTTGGTTAAAAAATCTACTTAATACCAAAATAATGAGACTGTGGGATTTTAATGAAGGGTATCCCTAAAAGCACCCATTTAAAAAGGAAAAACTTCTTAAAAACGAATTCATAATTGACGCATGTCAGTTGTCATTAGTACATACATGTCTCTGGGAAATATAATCTTGTAAATTTATACCAAAAATTAAAGATTTTTTAAAAATTTATGAGCATAATTAAATCATTGAGAAAGTTTTCTGAACATGGTCAATTTTATCTCACCATAGATCAACAAAAGATTTTGACATAAGAAAATTAAATTTTGCCTAAGCCATGACATATATCAATAAAGCAAAATTCACTGTGCTCTTAGATATTAAAAAGACTAAAATATGACAGGTATAACATATATTTATACTCAACTTTGGGATTTTTCTTGGTAGAATAATTGAGTGCACACCGATCCAATCCTTGGTAAATTTATGTGTCTTACAAAGGAAATAACTGTAAATCCAAGGGCATGAGTGCACAAGTAATGGATAAACTAAAAATCTACCTACCAACAATATTCTTTTGGAACTCAAAATTGGCCTATCTGGGTCTGCCACAGTTAGATCTACATGAGAAAGTAGGATTAATAATACCACTAGACTGGGTTTGAGAACACCCAAACAATTACTTGCCAAGCTGCGTGAATAGATCCTAAATGAGTAAATGAAATCTATATCATTTAGTTGGTAGGAAAAGAATCTCAAATGATTTAGAACTCTCATTAAAAAATATATATTCATGCAAAACTACCACACGTGAAAAATAAACTGAATTTAGCTACCTAAGAACTACAGTTTACTTTTTATGTAGTGACAAGTTGTAAAAAAGTGACATTTTTAAAAAACATGGGTGCCATCAAATCTTAAAATTTAATATAATCATATACATTTCTTAACATTCAACGAAATGCATTGTTTCCAAGAAGTTTGAATTCCTATCACAATTTATACTTCCAGATTTTAAGTTAAGCTTGGTATGTACCAGCTGGAAAATATTTTATATTAGTAAATCATTATACAAAAGTATGGTACTTTTGGTCAAAGGTAATAGATATAATTTATGCATAAAACCTAATATTCTCAAGACTCATAAGAATTGGGAAAATGGAAAACCCTGATTTTCAGCATGAAACAAGTTAGGATGTATATATAGGAATGTTAAATGGCTTGTGCAGCCAGATAGCATGTTCACATGGCACAGGTTTTCTGCTTCCTCTGAAATATCTTTCAATTTTGAGCTTCATTTTCAGGGAATTGAAGACGTTAGTGCATCTTCGTACAGATCTTAGTGAATCTCACACACACACACACTATATATATATATATATATATATATATATATATATATATATAATAGTTTTATATATATTTATATATATTTCATATAAATTTTATAGATAAATTTTATAAATCTTATAAATATAAATTTTATATATAAAAATATAAAATTTTTATATAAATATAAATATAAATTTTATAAATATATATTATATATTTTATATATTACATAGATATAAATATAAATATATATTTATACTATATATAAAAACATATATATATAAATTAAATTTCATAATTTTTGGCATAAACATTAAACGAAGCCAAACATAAGCAAATGGAGAATATGCGGATGAAATGCAGTGAGTAATAACAGTGTTCGTGGCTGGAACTTTATAGAATTGAGGTCAAATTATAGGCTCGTCCTTTGCTACAACGTGACCTGGGGTAAATCACTTTCTTCCTAAATCATAGCTTCATTACCTGTAAAATATTTGTCTTATAAGCTGTTAGAATTAAATGAGACAATAACATTTTTGGAAAGGGCTTGGCCCAAGGCTCAGCACTTATTTTGAATTCCGAGTACTTATCACCATGTAGAATAATGAGTTTTGCTTGCGTGTCTTCACTTCTAGGTGGTGAACTCACTGAGGGCAGGGGCTGCATCTTTTTCATCTCTATATTCCTAGGACTATACCAACAGATTATTAAGTCTAGAACAAATGATGTCTACAGCATGATGAGTGAACATTACATACTCAAAAAATTGAAATTACTTTCATTACCACTTCTCTTATCCTTGTTATAAACTT